>NC_044323.1:171981963-172616685 GCF_007399415.2 Gopherus evgoodei | reverse complement strand
CACTAGAGAACATTAGAAAGGAAGATGTAAAAAGATAGCCAATTCATTTTACTTTATATGTGCCAGGGGAATAAAGGACCATGAATAAAACGTGAGAGGGAAAGAGTCATTTTGGAAATTTTCCTTCAATGTTTTTTAAAAAAACAACACACATCTCCATGGATAAAGGAATTGTTTTAAAAATGCTCATTAAAGTTAGAAACAGGCATTATTATAATATTTTTTTCTATCTCGTAGGGTATGACATTCTTCCACAATCCCTCCTGTGACCCCTGGATGCTTTCAAAACATGAAGCAAGAATGTTTTTATACATGAAATCATGAAAACTCCATCAAAATGCAGAAAACAAAAAAGTTTACTACACCATTTTTTGGAGCCCTGCTATTGAAGGCAAGTTGGATTGTTGCTTTTAATTCAACTGAAGGATACAGGTTACCAATTCCATTCCTCTCTAAACAATCATCCCTTTAATCCACCTATTATGAAATAACCTAACAAAAATGCTCCCAAAGTGCTTGACTCAGTTTTTTCATAAACTTCAAAAAGAGGTTAATCTCTTCTGTTTACTGGGAGATTTAAAAGCCATAAGATCATCTTTTCAAGAATATTTTTACACTGTAATCAACTGATTAGTCTATTGTGATAATAGTTTAATAACGGTCCAAAATTCACAATAAAGGGTTTAATATGGGGGTAAATACAGCAAAGCAGATTGCTGATTGTGTTTTCTGTAAGTTACTCAGGCAAAACAGTTTCCTTGCTGTCCTATTAATATATACGGAAGACATTTGCATTGCAATGGGTTGGCAGAATCATTTCCTTATTCAGCCTGTTAGCGGTGTTGAAATTATGTTTGGAAATGCTGATAGTCGTAGCTTGTCAGTCCACCCCCCATATATAAAGGAGGTGAGCATGGCTCACTGGGCTGGGGAAACAAGGCTGTGAGAGAGAATGTGAAGTGAAATGAAATGTAGCTCTTTTTACTTTAATAGTCCTATGCCAGTGTTTGTCCATAAATGCTCCAAACAAGAGGTTAGATTCTGGTTGGCCTCTCTGAGGATGTGCAAAGGTGGCAAAAGTGCCAGGAGAAATCCATTCCCTTTGTGCTCCTGCACAGGAGCTGGCCAGAATCCCAGTTGGAAGTGTAGTTCCTGCTTGCTCAAGATCCCCTCCATGAACAACCTCCCTCCCTCCCTCCCACAAAATTGCCAGACTTGGATTATATGCTGCATCCTCTTAAAGGACAGTACAACAGCTATGCTATCTGGAAGCTAAAATTTCTCCAGAGAGTGCAGTTACTGCATGGCCCCTCCAGACATCCTCTGCACACATACCTTTTCCAGGCCAAGTTTGCAGGTACTGCCAGAAGTTCTTTTTTAATCAGTGATCTATTTAAAGTGAAATTATATATTTTTTTGTCACTGATCACTTAAGAAAATTACCGTTTGGGCTGCAATTTCTCATGCTTATTGACCTTGTTTTGGAAAGTTCAAAAAAGAGAGTCTATCCAACTGTTTCTCAGTTACATAACAAATGTGAAAAAAGTATCTCCTCCAGTGAAAAATGGCTTTAAAAACAAATAAAATTCCATATTTTGCTTGTATGTAGCCTTGAATATAGATTCTTGCCCTTTTTGTGGATGAAGACATTTGGTTCAGAAACAAATAAAATGTACTGAACAGATGCAGAATTTCTAGACCAGGTCATCTCTCAAATAGAAATCAACGAACATCTTCAATACTGGCATTTACAAATTATTAGAACTTGATGAAAACTGGAAACCATTTTCAAACAACACTTTTTGTGTGATTTTTCCTCCTCATTTCTGGGTGAAATTCCATTGACTAAAATTTTCTGACTAGCTCTCCAAATGACCTCTTGTTTTGTCATTTAAAAAAAAAAACAATAAATCTGTACAGCAGTTGAGAGTCTAAAAAAATGACAGATATTAAAACTGGAAGATAACTGGCAGTGTGTTCCCCTGCCCCCAAATTTCAATGCATCCTCAATTTTGTAAACCTACACTGAAGTGTGATGCTCTGAAACCTTCCAGATGTTTTCTACTGAATGAACAGAAATGAGAGGAGGGTGAATTGGGCGATCTTTGAAATGGAGAGTCTTTTTATGTGCCCTGAAGTAAAGTTACCCCTTGCACCCCTCACTGTGCATCAGCCATTACAATTTCACAACAAAAACAAGTGTCTCCTATAAGAATTAATCCTTCTGTGCCTCTCTTCCCTGTCTCTAAAATGGGGATGATAGTGCTTCCCTACCTCATAGGGATGTTGTGAGGTGTATATATACTATAGAAACAAGGGGACACATAAAGTAGCTTTGATAGACAGTCAGACCCTAAATACACTTGAGCCAATCATTAAATTTAAAAAATTAAGAATGGCTGGGCCTTGAGAGACCTCCCAGAGGGGGGAAAGGAAAGGAAAGGAAAGGAAAAAGGAGTTTCTAGAAATTATGAATCTGTTGTTTACCAGATTGTTGCTTACTCTCAAAAAACTATGAACAAAAAGCAGATCCTCTATTAATTCAATCTGCAGCCTTACAATAGCAGGGTACATGGGGGTGGGGGCATTGCTTGGGCATGGAGAAAGCTGTGTAGGGTACATACTGTATGGGTATGTCTATATTGGTATAAAAAGCTCATGGCTGGCCTGGGTCAGCAGACTCAGGTTTGTGGGGCTTGGGCACTGTCATAAACAGATAGCTAAGAGTTAATGTTATTTTACCTGGAAAGGAGTAACCTGAAACACCTGACCAGAGGACCAATCAGAAAACAAGACTTTTTCAAATCTGGGTGGAGGGAAGTTTGTGTGTGAGTCCTTTGTTCTTGGCCTTCTGCCTGTATTCTCTCGGCTATGAGAGGATTTTTCTGCCTCCTGCTTTTCTAATCTTCTGTTTCCAAGTTGTAAGTACTAAGATAGGAAGACCATAGGTTTGTTTTTTTTTGTATTTACATGTGTGTAGTTGCTGGAATGTGTTAAATTGTATTCTTTGTGGATAAGGTTGTTCATTCATATTTTTTTAAGCAATTGACCCTGTATTTGTCATCTTAATACAGAGAGACCATTTTTATGTATTTTTCTTTCTTTTTACATAAAGCTTTCTTTTTAAGACCTGTTGGAGTTTTTCTTTAGTGGGGAACTGCAGGGAATTGAGTCTGTAGCTCACCAGGGAATTGGTGGGAGGAAGAAGTCAGGGGGAAATCTGTGTGTGTTAGATTTACTAGCCTGATTTTGCATTCCCTCTGGGTGAGGGAGGGAGAGGAGAGATTAGCTCTCTCTCAGTACCTATTTCCAGGACTGGAAATAGGGAGGGTGGAATCCCTCTGTTTAGCTTGCTTCTGTATATCTCTCCAGGAACCCAGGGAGGGAACACCTGGAGGGGGAAAGGGAAATGGTTTATTCCCCTTTGTTGTGAGACTCAAGGAATTTGGGTCTTGGGGTCCCCAGGGAAGGTTGTTGGGGGGACCAGAGTGCCCCAAAACACTCTAATTTTTTGGGTGGTGGCAGCTTTACCAGGTCCAAGCTGGTAACTAAGCTTGGAGGTTTTCATGCTAACACCCACATTTTGGACGCTAAGGTCCAAATCTGGGAAATATGTTATGACAGGCACCAAGGCTGAAAAACTGGTATAGACATTCAGGCTCAAGTTACAGCTCCTACTCTGGGACCCTAAGGGGGTGAAAGGCCCTAGAGCTCAGGATCCAGCCTGAGCCCAAACGTCTGCCCTGCAATTTTTAGCCCCGCAGTCCAAGTCTCACAAGCCCGAGTCAGCTGACTCGGGCCAGGTCTTTTATCCCTGTGTAGATGTACGCTTAAGAGTTAGGCATGTTTTTATGCACCTAAGCAATGCCTCTCCATCTACATTGGTATTTATACCCATGCTAGGGAGCGCATGTAGTGTAGCATTATATAGCATTTTGTACATTCAGGCACAGTTCTCATTGACTTCATGTGCACCTGTGAATGCTCAGCACTTCTGTAAATCAGAACCCAGGGTCTCAAGTCAGGCATCGAGAAAATGAAGAACACACAATTAGTTACCACTTCTAAAAAGCATGGTTTAAGTGACTTGCCCAGAAACTCTGTGGCAGAAGCACGGCTAGAATCCAGTTCTCCAGGGCACCAAGACCAGCACTTCTTTTCCTGGCATTCCCTGATGCATTCACTACACACCTCTCAACTTCTGAAATGGATGAGGCAGGAGTCCTGCAGACAACATTCTCTTTCACTGCAGACCAATTCCTCCTCAGAGCAGACCCATTCTGTGCATGGAATGAGGCAATCTTAATTCTGACATTTCCTAACTTCTGAGTGCTAGACTTTGCAATCTAAATATTGCCCTTTTCATTTATTTTTTTAAAATTAATTTCTAAGGCTTTCCAAAAGCAAACGGAAAAAACAGAAAGTCCATAATGTGGCACGATATTGGCATATGGGTCCCCAGAAGGTTTGGAACCTTTATATCTACCACACAGATCTCTGCAACTTGAGCTAATGGAATAAATATCAGCAATACAGCGGGTTGGGTGAGAGAGAAGCTTTTGAGCCACACAGAGTCCTTTTTCTCTCACCAACAGAAGTTGGGCCAATAAAAGATATTACCTCACCCACCTTCTCTCGCTAATATCCTGGGACCAGCATCGCTACAACTACACTGCATACAGCAGTACAGGCTGAAATCCTTGAGGTGAAACAGTAGCATTGGGGGTTTCACAGCCGAGCAATGGTGAGACTGGAATCTTGGATTCCATTCCACGCTCTGGAGAGGAGTGTGCTCTAGTGGGCACAGATTCTGCCCACTTTCTCAAGCTTGACCTCTTCTGCTCCTTCTCCCTAGACTTATCCCTTTCCCAGGTTTGCTTCTGTCCCATCTCTGAGTCCTCATCCCAGTCACCTTCTCCCCAGTCCCAGTCACCGTTCTTCAGGCCTCTCATCCCAGGCACAGTCTCCTTGCCAGTCCTAGCCTTCCCCTCTGGACACTCCATCATTGCCTCTGTTTTCTCACACATTCCCAGTACGAATCTCTTTGCCCAGCCATTCTCATTTTCTTCATCTCAGTTCCCCATCCAACCTGTCCCTCCCTCCCATCCCCATCTTCCAGTCACAGCTACACCTTCACCAACCCCACTGGCTCCTAGTCCCAGGCTCTTCATTCATTCTCAGTGTCACCCCCCAACTTGACTCCTTGACCAATCTTTTTGAACAGCTAGTCCAAACTCCCTTCCTCCCCACCACACTGTGACTCCTTTTCAGATCTGTTTTCCCTTCTATCCATCTTCTTCCCCTGTTCCACTAGTATGCAAACAAAGGCCACCTCCCTGTCCAATTTCAGATCCCTGTTCCAACACACTGGGGTGCTAGAGCATTGCACAAGGAAAAAGGTCACCAGAATTTATTAACATGGGCAAAAACATGCCCCTTCATTCCCCGCCCCCTCCACCCCCGATGTTGTTCTCAGAAACAGCTGAACTATTTTGGCTGAAATTTTTCCAAAAAAATTTAGCTTGAGACAGGCAGAAGTTTCACCCTGAGCTTTTAAAATTTGGCAAAGCAACTGAGAACATGATCTTGTAAATGCTAGGCAACTTTAATAACATGCAGTGCTACCAGCCCCACCTATAATGCACACAGACAGACACAGTATTCTTATATTTGACAAGTTAATGAATAATTTTAAGCTTAAAATATTTTTAGCATCCTTTAATGTAGCAACTGCTTTGTTGGAGTGGAATAGTAAGCCTACGAAAGAGGCTTTCAGTGTTTTGGGAAAGGAAACAAACTTATTTAATGTTTCTGTGACTTGGTTTCCACATCTGTAAAATGGGGATAATAATCCTTACATGCCTTAAAGGGCAAGGCTTCATTCATTACTGCATGTAGGATGCTATAGAAGATATTTGCTATGAAAGACAGTAACAAAGTGCACTGCACTCTTACAATCCTCATTGCTATCGCTGCAGTTTCAATGTGATTATGCTCAAATGCAAAATGCTTACATTTTCTCCAGCTGTATACTTTCTGGAAGATGACTGCTGTTCTTTCTATGTGAAAGCGAGCACCTCTGTGAACTCAGTAGCAACCCCCTCACAAAATTCTCCATTTAATGAAATTATCTGACTCAGAGGGATGTGGGTCAGTAACCAGAAATCTGTAGGATGAACCAGATAATCCATGTGGGCTTGACAGGTATGGGGGTGAGGGAGGAGGACAGTTTTCAGGGATAAGACCCATTTGTTAAACACTTGTGTTTAATTTTTTTTTTAACTGAACAAGGATGACACCAGTCTCATAAAATAAATCAAAAAATGTCAGATCTGCAGCTGGCATCTGATTTGCCTTTAACAGGAATTTTTTAAGTTATTATTCTGAAAATTTAAGTTGCTCCACCACAATTCACACATAAGAAGATAGGCACTCATTTAAAAAGCTGTGTTTCAACTTTGACACTTGTGAGGTGTAACCTGAAATCACAGAAGAACATTATAAGGGATGTGTGTACTCCAACCAGTTTCACCCCTGAGTCCCTTTTTCATCGATCACCATGTTCTAACAAACATTAAGGAAATAGGAATAATAGCTTCCTTTCATTTGAACATTAAGATACAGAATTCGGGAAACAGTTGGAGGTAGAAATGGTACGCCACTTATGTAGCTTTCAGAATAGTAACAAAAGACCATAACATTTTGGGGTTATTTCCCTCTAGTTTCATGGACTAAAGAGATGAAAGAATTACTGTATCGTTGAGCTGGGAGAGAAATAATTACTGGGTTACACAAAACTCCATTTTATATCCATGCAGTGTTTCTATACGTTTTTTTTTCATTATATAAATCTGTCAAGACTGAACTCTAAAGAATTGGCGGGCTCTGAGGAGGTACAGCCTTTCACCTCCCCGTCATTGCCTGAGGATGATAGTGAGAAAAGACTTATGAAAAATGGAGGTCATATCCCTAATAGACAAGGTGTACATAGCATAAAAAATAAACATAACAGCATTAATTGCCCCATTAGCCCCTTGCCTTTCCCCCACCGATGGGAGTTGCAGCACACTTCACTAAAGACTGACTGGACATAGAAGGCTTCCCTATCTCCTCTTGAGTTGGGCTCTGCAAATTAGGAATGAGGCAGGGTGTGGGGGGCATTGCAGTCAAGCCTGCGTTGCTAGTGTGGTGAATGAATTCATTCTCCATGACAATCAGCACTGATGGCATCTTTCATAAGCAAGATGCATACATACACTTTTGAAGTTCTGTGTAAAAACATCTTTAAAAGCCTGTATAGTTTGGGCTCATACTATCCTGTTTCTACTGCATACAAGTATTTTATTTTAATTAGTACTTTTCAATCATGCTTTTCTTTTTTTAATGAGGCAATGAACTTATGAGTCAAGCAACATTAAAACCAAGAGCACATGCCAATAGCATTCTTCTGTCACTGAAGGAGACAGGATGGCATGTTTTCATACACTTTCGCCTCCTAATTTTTCCATCTTTCCGCAAATGCTGGCAAGCCCATAGATCATAGTGTATTAAGCTTCTGTGTCCTTCCAACCAATCAATGTTCACAAGAAGTTCACCAAGGCTAGAGTTTCCAGACACCGCCTATTAAGAGACAAATACTGAGCCCAAAGCACAAGTTGTGCATTTGTCCTGCTAAGTTTGAATCCATCAAATAAACCAAGAGACCATCCTAAATAACCAGCAAATGCATAAAAGAGGCTATGGAAACTACCAAAAAGTTTATGCATTTGCACTGCAAGAGAAAGACTCCTACCACAAATGTCCTTGTGACAGGTAATTGTACATAAGGTATGTCTGCTGATTAGCAGTGGGGTATAAAGAAAAATGTGGGTTATTTTTCCCAGTCCAGAAATGCTGTTAGTAATAATGTTGGCAGTCAGCTTCTGAACAGGCCACACAATGCTATGTCCAGGCTCACCTCACATACAGCAAGTTTCATCAGTGTGAGCCACAATCCAGATGCAGGAATGTGGAGAGAAGTGAATTTTCCTCTGAAGTAGTAGGGAGAAGAGGTGAAGCTGCCAAATCTTGGGGTTTGGTTTTGCAATGCCTGTCATCTTTTGATCCTGTATCAGAGGCAGGTTTTGCAGGAACTGAACTGCAGAAGCCTCATACATAGTGTTCAAAATGTAAAGATGGGATTTTAATGAAGCGTACAATAAATGACTAAATTATAAAACATTAGTGTCCCACAAACTCAGTAAGTAACTGTCTCAAGTTCCATTTCTATGGATTTCAGCATCAATGATGTACTAAGAATGGCCTCAGTTTATACAGATTTAAACTAATGTACATTATATCTGCAATTGCAAACAAAATATTTGTTATGTTTAGGACAGTAAACACTTTCCCAAAACTGAAAGGATTTAAAAATTTCATAATGGCAAAGTAGGCTAAGGGACCATCCAACATTTTCTCCAAAGTACAAAGAGTACTCTGAGTGTGAGAGGTTTTATGGTAATGTAAACTCTCTCTGCATTAAAATACCAAATGTGCCATTAGATAATTACCAATTTGTCTTGCCAATTTTTCTTTTTAAAGAAGGAGGAGAAAGAAAGGGAGGAAGTTGAATGGAAAAGTACTGCTTCTACTCTTGGGAATATTAGGGAAATAGTAAATAACCCCTTAACACACAGACTGATTTAAGAAATAAAGTAAGATCTGTGGGCAGATCCCTTGTGTGAATAAAACTCATCCATAGACACACAAGAGGTATGAAATTCATCAAAGATCTCAGATCCCTCAGGAATGCAATTATCTAACGATGATCAAACCCTTTAGAGCGCCATTTTACTATCTGGTTGGAAATAAGAGGTGTGTTTCTGATAGTAAGAAAAACATGAGCTTGACAGTTTACATTACTGAACAGTGTATGTTTCCTCTTCTTAACTCAACCAAATAAGGTTCCCTGTCTCTTAGCCCACAACATGTCTTCTTTCAAATGGTTAGATTGCTCTTTTTATTCTAACAAGTTATATAGACTAGAAGCAAATCAAGTATCTAGTCAGTATGATAATAAAAATAATTAAAGATAAATAGCATCCAGTGAGACAGATCAGTCAAAACGCAAACCATTTAAATATCTAAGAAATCAAGTTTTCCTGTAAGGGATTAATAGGGATTAATAGAAAGTAACATATTAAATTCCACTAAAAATCATCCTGTTAAGCAACATAGCAACTTCAGGAGAACTGTGTTATCCTCGAAGGCTGTCATGCCCCAATTCCCTGCCTCACATTTCCTCACATCTTTCAAAGAAAGTGTTCCTGAGAGCCCTGTAGTTTTCTGGCTTTTTACTTAAAGCCGTCTGTACTCCATTTAAAATGTCTATGTTCCTCCTAAAAATTGAGTGGATAATACTATAAAGTGTTACACTAAAAAAAACTGATTAAATAGTGATAAGATTCTGATACATACCAGCTGTTCATCCAGCTGTTATCCATGCACAATTCTCATTTGCATGCATATGAGTTTAGCTGCATAAATCCCATTCATGTTAATGGTGAGTGCACAAAATTATAGCCAAGGAGACTAGTGGAGATACCCTATTTTTCCACATGGTAAATGCTTGTAAGGTTTAAATGGAAAACATTGACGGCACATGTAAAAGGATATAAAATACATCAGTCTAACAACATGCTACACACCCACTGACCATACATATATGGCACCTTTCATCCTGAAGGATGCCAAAACATTTTATACATTTTCTCTTACTTACACAGATTATATATATATAATATATATATGTATATATAACTTATTTCACAACACTGTGGGAAAACATTTCAGCTCTTTACAAGCACATGACAAAATTATACAATGTTTTAGGACCACAAGTGAATGATGATATATCCAGCCATGAGTTCTAATAAAACAACAGGCCAAAATGATACAGCAACCATAGCTCAATATCCTCATTTTTCTCAAAAAAATAACCCAAGCCACTGGTTCACATCAACAAGTTGTAATATCTTTGTTTAAAAATTACAACTTTTTACAAAGTTATGAAACATTTTTAATAATAATATATTAGCATACCACTCAGCACTTTAATGGTTGCCATCGTCCGAAAAAGTATAGCAAAATATCCCAAGAGGCAACATGTCTACCCATCCCCACCCCCAAAAGTCAGAAGACATCTGTTTTATTCTGATCAGTTAAGAATGATGAAACAAAAGTAATTAAAGAAAACAGGCATAAACTTCACTCAGGAGTGCACATTTTATTTTATATATTACAAGGCTTTCCAATTTATATTTGTATAGTAAAGTTTCTGAGCTACTTAAAACTATACTGTTGCAGTGGAAATTCTGCCCTGGCCTTAAACAAGAAGATTCTATAGAGCTTTCTTAATTCTATTTTAGGTCGTGCTCTGACTCCTAATTCCTATTGAGTCAATGAAAGATTTGCCATTAACTTAATGGGAGCTACACTTGAGCTATCACGCAATCCACAGCTATAATGCAATTGTTCTTGCATTTCCCTTTACTATTCCTCACTGGTATTCCATACGCCTGAACCAAGTCTGTCTGTTACTGCAGCTGAATTATGACAAATGATATTTCTTTCATTGTTACAGAATGAAAGTGCTTCTGCACTGCATATCTGATCAGGTAGGGACTGAAGTTTTAAAATTAAAAATTCATTTACATGACAATCAAACTAGAGTTCATAGCTTATCTCTTCACACCTCTAACAGAGAATAATGAGGCGTGTTCCACAAATTTAAAGATCAGCTGAAATACTCGCCAAATCTGGGATACTGTTTTCTACTACATCAGTAAGAAGTAAAGTAATGGAAGGAGAAATTTGCTCTTTCTCCGCCCCCCCCCTTTTTTTTAAGGGTCTGATGTTCAGCATAACAGAATCCTGAACTCAAATCTTGGAAGATACAAAGAGGAAGAACTGATTTTTAAACACCTGCCTTTTGTTTAAAACAGTATTAAAGTATTTGTAACTTGTCAGTTTGTCTGTGTACATTCTATTTCTAATTTTCAATGTTAAATATATTTGTTAAATCAAGTTTTAAAAAATCGCAGAAATGAATTTTTGGTCACATTTAAGGACATTGTATTGACTGCATGGTAAAAGAGGTAAAAATCTAGACCTCCTGTGACCACAAGGTGATCATTTTAAGGAAAACAGTGTTCCACAATAGCATAAAACGAATGTTTCTATTTTTTTATCCTGCTCTCTTAATGTCTCTGCTTCCATATAATAAACCATTTAAATTTATTTTAAAATTAGGGTCTGTTTTTTTTCCTATACAAAGGACCAAGTTCTATCAGCTTTATCAGTGGGACCATTCACAGTAAAGTATTACTCAGTATGAGTAAGCATGGCAGAATCTGGCCCAATTTTTTTTAAATGTAATTTAACTTCATTGTCAGAAGATCCGATTTTTTTTAACCTATTGTCTCAAGACTGACCCACTAAAGATCAAGGTTAATAATGTTCAGATTTTTCATTCTATTTAGATCTGCTCCTGTATTGATGCACGAATGGTCCACTGATATGAGAATACATTTTCTGGTTTTATAACAAACTTTTCTAAACAAGTTTTATTAATCACGGCAGATTGTGAACCAGTCTCACTCCATTGAGCACATCACACAGATTTAAAGCACACTTTTACTCTACAGAATGACATAATAAGGTACCATGTTCCATGACTGCAGATCAGATATACTCAGTTTATCCAATATCCCAGGCTGCAGACTCAATTCAGGGATCTAAAATCAGGAATGTGTTCTTCCTTCTTCCACCTCCCCAGTAACAGAGGTTCTGCAAGCCAAATTAACCCTCTATTATACCTGTGCAAACCCACTGTTTTAAAATTGACCTGACACCTTTGCTACCACAATGTTTTCAATGGAATTGCACAGGAGTAATTAACTGGATATAGTAAAAAAAAAAAAAAAATCTGTTGATGAGCCATAAGAAGAAATCAACTTCAGCTCCCTCTCTCTGAGATCTGCAGGGCTAGCAGAAATAAACATTTTTATTTTGTGTCACTGAAGTCAGCAGATGCATCTTTGAAAACACACAGGAAACATATATGTTGAAAAAGAAGTTGCATTTTTAAAGTGTCACTATTCACAACACAAACCCACTTTAAATGTCAACATTTATCACAATATGGTCAGGGGTGAAAGTAGTTTAAGAGGACTTACTGGTATGCCGGAGTCCCGAGCGGAACATGGCCTCAATGGGAAGAGGTAGGGCCTTTCAATTTAAAGGCCCTGGGGCTCTGGCTGTGGCTGGGAGCCCCAGGGCCTTTAAATCACCCTGGAGCTACCAGCCGCAGAGGCGACTGGGAGCCCCAGGGCTCAGGGGTGAATGAAAGGGCCCAGGGCTCCAGCTGCTGCTCCAGGGTGGCAGGGCTTGGGCTAGAGCTGGGGTAGCGGCGGCAGGGCTCTGGCGGTGATTTAAAGGGCCCGGGGCTCCCCGCAGCGGCTGAAACCCTGGGCCCTTTAAATCAGTGGCGGAGAAGCCGGCCCAGTCCAGCACGGCGTATTGGCTCTTGCCAGTATGCCATACCAGACCGCACCAGCTTACTTTCACCTTTGAATACGGTATATAAAAGATATCCTAATTATTGGGTGTGGTTAGGATAATAAATGATGGAGGTATCTCTGTTAATGTGCTTTGTTAACAATTGACCTTTTTTAAAAACAGCGAAACTCGCTTAATGTTTAGAAGCCAAACAAATTAGCAACGTGTTCTTTAATTTTGATCTGAACTTTACAAGCATACATTTTCTTAACTAATCCATCATTCTGCAAGTTGCTCCTCACAGTTGGATTTCCGCACCTGTGCAGAGCCCCACTAAAGGATGGCAGCCTAAATTTGTAGGATTTAATTATTTTTAAAGAGAACCAAGGAATGTATTTTGAAAATAGCAATTAAAAAACAGTGACAAGGTAATAAGAAAGGGTACTAGTGTATACTCAGTTTGAGATAGTTTATATGTTTATGTAACTTTTTTTTAAAAAGTAGAAGTTAGTGAAGCCTGTAGCCATTAAGCCACATCTGGCAGATAATATTGGTTGGGCACAAAACCAGTACTATGTAAGGACAAAAAAATACCAACAAAGTCTCAAAAATGCTGCATTCAGTGCTTCTATGAAAAATAAGAAAACCTATATACATCAAATAAGTGCATTGTTGAAATGACATTAGACTACAAACAGCGGGATTTTGTTCTGAAATTTATGTAACTACAGTGTTTCAGTTGCATGTACTGAGGAAGCTTAATTACACTGTTGATTAATAAACTAGTAACTCTCCAACACAAAGCCTAGGACAGGAGCCAACTCCTCAAAATTACAGCATATGCTGCAAAATGTTGATAATAAAACTCTTAGAATAAGGTAATGGGCATAAAAGGGGAAGCTCCATAATGATTTAACCTGTCCCCGACTCAAATGTTCATATTGCTTTATACAGTACCTACAAAAATGTAACTATTGTTTCACACTAGTCTGTCTGGGCAGCCTATTACATTTTGGCTGTAGAAATGTCTGCTTTCAAATTTTAAACCCTCCAGGCAATTATCCTACTCTCAAACTAAACCTTCAGAGTACATTTCAAAAGATCTTACATCTAAACAGAGAATTCAACAATGATCAATGTGCAACAGGCCTCAGTGGCAATAAACTATTTACTGCCTTAACCTTTTAAGCATGCAGAATTGAAGTGCTCTAGAGTTGTGATGAATTAACTGAAGAGTGTTTGGCTGACTGGAGCAGGCGCTGGTTCAGATCATCTATCCAACAACATGCCTGCTTTATAGTCTTCACAAACAGTCTCAGCCTGATAAATCTGGTGCTGAAATATTCTTTTCTCAATTTTTTCATCTCATTGAACTGTCAGATATTTGCCCCCAACCTTTACTACATTCATTAGCTCGTCTAACGTAATCTCAAAAAGGGAACCAAGAGTGTAGAGAGGTAGCAATCTGTCTCCTTAGCAAAGGTAGTGACTATATTCTTTCTGTTATAAGCCTGATTTCTATGTAACCTAAGTAAGGTATAAGACGGTTACTCACCTTTGTAACTGTTGTTCTTCGAGATGTGTTGCTCATATCCATTCCAGTTAGGTGTGCGCGCCGCGCGTGCACGTTCGTCGGAAACTTTTTACCCTAGCAACTCCAGTGGGCCGGCAGGTTGCCCCCTAGAGTGGTGCTGCCATGGCGCTCGATATATACCCCTGCTGGCCCACCCGCTCCTCAGTTCCTTCTTGCCGGCTACTCCGACAGTGGGGAAGGAGGGCGGGTGTGGAATGGATATGAGCAACACATCTCGAAGAACAACAGTTACAAAGGTGAGTAACTCTTCAGTTAATTCATCGTTTTTTCTTCTTCGAGTGATTGCTCATATCCATTCCAGTTAGATGAATCCCAAGCCTTACCTAGGCGGTAGGGTCGGAGTGAGAAGTCGCGGCATGGAGCACTGCAGAGCCGAAGGCCACGTCATCTCTGGACTGCTGGACCAGGGCGTAGTGGGAAGCGAAGGTGTGGACCGATGACCAGGTCGCTGCCCGACAGATCTCTTGGATGGGCACGCGGGCGAGGAAAGTCAGCGATGACGCCTGCGCCCTGGTAGAGTGCGCAGTCACACGGCCCATAGGGACGTGAGTCAAGTCATAGCAGGTCCTGATACAGGACGTTACCCACGAGGATATCCTCTGTGAGGAAATGGGAAGCCCCTTGATTTGGTCTGCTACTGCCATGAAAAGCTGGAGGGATTTGCTAAACGGTTTGGTCCTCTCCACATAAAACGCGAGAGCCCAACGGACATAAAGCGAGTGGAGTTGTTGCTCCCTGCGTGACGAATGAGGCTTTGGGAAAAAGATGGGGAGGAAGATCTCCTGGTTAACGTGAAAGGCTGAGACCACCTTGGGGAGAAAGGCAGAGTGCGGTCTCAGCTGCACCTTGTCTTTATGGAAGACCGTATACGGGGGATCTACCGTGAGGGCCCGGAGTTCCGACACCCGTCTAGCTGAGGTGATGGCCACTAGAAAGGCAGTCTTCCAGGAAAGATTGAGCAGGGACCAAGTCGCTAACGGCTCAAAACGAGGGCCCATGAGCTGAGCCAGAACCAGGTTGAGATCCCAGATAGGGGCAGGGGGTCGGACCTGGGGGTAGAGACGTTCTAGTCCCTTCAGGAATCTAGTCACCGTCAGGTGAGAGAAAACCGAGCAGCCATCCCCACCCGGATGAAAGGTGGAGATAGCCGCCAGGTGAACGCGAAGGGATGATATCGCCAGGCCCTGCTGCTTGAGGGACCAGATGTAGTCTAAAATATTGGCGACAGAAACCTCCATAGGGAGGAAATCCCTCTCCGTGCACCAACAGGAGAAACGCTTCCACTTGGCCAAGTACGTCGCTCTGGTGGAAGGCTTCCTGCTGCCCAGGAGTACTTCACGTACCGGGGTAGAGCAGAGTAATTCAGACCTGGTCAGCCACGCAGGAGCCATGCCGTGAGGTGCAGCGACTGGAGGTCCAGGTGACAGAGCCTGCTGTGGTCCTGGGTGATCAAGTCCAGGTGAAGGGGCAGGGGGACTGGGTCGGCTATGGCCAGGTCCAGCATCATGGGGTACCAATGTTGCATGGGCCATGCTGGAGCTATCATAATCACGCGGGCCCTGTCCCTGCACACCTTCAGAAGGACCTTGTGGACCAGCGGGAACAGAGGGAACGCGTAGAACAGGTGGGCCATCCACGGGATAAAGAAGGCGTCCGCTACCGACCTGGGCTCCCGGCCCTGAAAGGAGCAGAACGTCTGGCATTTCCTGTTCCCCCTGGACGCGAAGAGGTCCACCCGGGGACAACCCCATCTCTAGAAGAGTGAGAGGGCGACGTCCGGGCAAAGGGACCACTCGTGTGAGAGGAAGGATCTGCTCAGGCAGTCTGCCAGCGTGTTCTGTACTCCGGGGAGGAAGGAAGCCGTGAGGTGAATGGAGTGGGCTATACAAAAGTCCCAGAGCCGCATCACCTCCTGACATAGGGGAGAGGATCTCGTGCCGTCCTGCTTGTTGACATAGTACATGGTCGTCGTGTTGTCGGTGAATACCACGACACAGCGACCTCGAAGCTGATGGGAGAACGCTTGACAAGCAAGACGGACTGCTCTCAACTCCCGTATGTTGATGTGGAGGTCCACTTCCTGAGGGGACCACAGGCCCTGTGTCCTCAGGGTTCTGAGGTGGGCCCCCCCAGCCCAGGTCTGAGGCATCCGTTGTTAGGGATACCGAGGGTTGGCGCGGATGAAACAGGAGCCTCGCACACACGACGGACTGGTCTAGCCACCACCGGAGGGAATCCAATACTCCCTGGGGGATGGTGATAACTGTGTCCAGCGAATGTCTGGTCGGCCGGTACTGCGCAATGAGCCAAGATTGGAGGGGCCTCATGTGGAGCCGCGCATAACCTGTCACAAATGTGCAGGCCGCCATGTGGCCTAAGAGGGTTAGGCATGTCCTTATAGAGGTCAGGGGAGCTGCCTGCAAGCGTTGAATGATGGCCAACAGTGACTGGAACCTGGGCAACGGCAGAAGGGCCCTGGCCAAGGTGGAGTCCAGAACGGCCCCGATGAACTCTATCCTCTGCGTGGGGAGCAGAGTGGACTTGTCCACGTTGATAATGAGGCCCAAGGTAGCAAAGAGTCCGCTGATCCTGCGGACGTGGTTGTGGACCTGCAGCTCTGATGTGCCTCGAATCAGCCAGTCGTCGAGGTAAGGGAACACGTGAATGCGACTGCGCTGAAGATATGCGACGACGACTGCCATGCATTTCGTGAATTCCCTCGGGGCCGTGGAGAGTCCAAATGGGAGGACCGCAAATTGGTAATGATGGCGGTCGACCACGAACCGAAGGAAACGTCTGTGTTGCGGCAATATGGCGATATGAAAGTAAGCGTCCTGCATGTCGAGGGTGGCGTACCAGTCTCCAGGATCCAGAGATGGGATAATGGTCCCCAGGGATACCATGCGGAACTTCAACTTCACCATATGTTTGTTGAGTTCCCGCAGGTCGAGGATAGGTCTGAGGTCTCCCTTGGCCCGGGGGATAAGAAAGTAGCAGGAATAAAACCCCTTGCCCTTCTCGTTCTCCGGAACCGCCTCTATGGCTCCTTTGTCGAGGAGTGTCTGCACCTCCTGGCGGAGAATTGCTCGTGAGAGGGGTCCCTGAAGAGGTACGAGGGTGGGGGGGCGGGAGGGAGGGTAAGACGTAAACTGCAGACGGTATCCCATCTGCACAGTGCGTAAGACCCAGCGGTCGGATGTTATTTGGGTCCACGCCTGGAGGAAAAATGAAAGGCGGTTGGAAAACAGGGGGGAAGGATCCGTGGGGGAAACTGGTATCGCGCCCTCGGGCGCACCTTCAAAACGAAGGTTTGGGCCCAGGTGGGGCTTTGGAGGAGCCCTGGTTCTGCCCCCCTTGGTTGCCCGACTGTCTGCACCTGCCATTTCTGCCACGGCGCCTATTGAGGTCCTGCCGCTGGCGGAACTGGGGATAAGGCCGGCGCTGCTGCTGTTGTTGCGTCCGGAAGTGTCTGCGCTGTGTCCCGGGCATGTGCATCCCTAGGGAGCGCATGATGACCCGATTGTCCTTCAGGTCTTTTAGCCTGGGGTCTGTCTTCTCCGAGAACAGGCCCTGACCTTCGAACGGGAGGTCCTGGATGGTATATTGGAGCTCCGGTGGAAGGCCAGAAACCTGAAGCCAGGAGATGCGGCGCATTGTAACCCCTGAGGCGAGGGTTCGAGCGGCCGAGTCTGCTGCGTCCAAGGAGGCCTGCAAAGAGGTCCTTGCAACCTTCTTGCCCTCGTCAAGAATTGCCGCAAATTCTTGACGCGCATCCTGTGGCAACAGCTCCCTAAACCTATCCGCTGCCACCCAGGAGTTATAGGCGTAGCGGCTAAGGAGAGCTTGTTGGTTGGAGACCCTGAGCTGGAGGGCACCCGCCGAATAGACCTTGCGGCCTAGGAGGTCCATACGCCTCGCCTCCTTGGACTTGGGTGCTGGGACCTCTTGTCCGTGACGCTCCCTCTTGTTCACCGACTGCACTACGAGGGAGCACGGTGTCGGGTGAACATGGAGGTTCTCATAACCCCTGGAGGGAGCCATGTATTTACGCTCCACGCCTCGTGCAGCAGGAGAGATGGAGGCTGGCGACTGCCAGATGGTATTGGTGTTTGCCTGGATAGTCCTAATAAAGGGCAGGGCAACCCTGGTGGGAGCATCTGCCGAGAGGATGCTCACCACGGGATCTTCGATCTCGGAGACCTCCTCAGCTTGCAGGTTTAAGTTCTGCGCTACGCGCCTGAGGAGGTCCTGGTGTGCCCTGAGGTCGAGTGGGGGAGGGCTGGTGGAAGATGTGCCTGCCACTGCCTCATCGGGAGAGGACGATGAGGAGACCCCTGGCAAAAGAGCGTCCACGGGGGGCTCTGTCTGAACCCGTGCCTCTGACTCCGGAGGGAGCTCAGGGTCCTGTTGGTTGGACCTGTCCTCCCCTTCCGGAGAGGGAGGGGGGCGAGACAGCGATGCCTCCGGCTTCCTGCGCTCAGCCGTCGCAGGCTGAGGAGGAAGTTGTTGAGGGCCCTGGGCTTGGTGGTCCGCCCAGGGTGTCCGGAACCCCCACTGCTGCGGTCCCTGGTCCTGTGGAGGAGGGTCCTGAAAGAGGGCCGCGTGTCTGTCTGTGTCCAGCACATATACACTGTCTGTCTGTGACGAGACAGACGGCTGTCTGGAAGGCCATGGAGGGGCCAAACGCGGCTGGTAGGGATCCCTTAGTCCTGACGCCGAAGATGTTCTCGGTGCCGGGGACCGGTACCGGGAATCATACCGGTGCCGGGATCGGGACCGGGGCCTGCCTCCGACTCGGTGCCGGGATCGGGACCGGGATCTGCCACCGACGCAGTGCCAGGAAGTCGACCGGGACCGGGATCTGCCACCAGCTCGGTGCCGGGAGGTCGACCGGGGAGTTGATCGCCGACGGGAATGGCTCCTAGAGTCCTGGTGCCAGTAGCGGTGACTTGATCCAGACCGGGACTGTTTGGAGGATGACCAGCGCCGCGAGTGCAACCAGTACCGCTGAGGGGAGCGGTGCCGGGACTGCGAGCGGCGCCGGGAGTGAGAGCATCCACGGCGTCGGGACCTCGACAGCGATCGGTGCCGGCTGGGTAAGTCCTGAGACAGCGTTCTCATCGTCGTCGGCTTGCCTCTGGATACAACCCGCACCGGGGGTACCAGGGGTTGAGGCTGGGTTGGCTCTGTAAGAGCGATCAGGTCCGGTGCCGAAGCGAAAGTCTCCGGCGTTGATAGGACCAATAGCTCAACCCCAGATCTTATGGGGGAGCTAGGAGGGACCAGACTCGACAGACCCTCAGGGCCCAGAGTCGACAGGATCCCTGCTGATGGTGCCGCAGCCGAGGTAGGTGCCGGGCGCTCCACTCGAGTCTGCCTGGATGGAGTCGCAGACTTCGAGGGCCTTGCTTCGGGTCCCGGTGCTGGGGAAGGACGGTGCTGGGGTGTCTTTCCGGTGCCGGTGCGGTCCGGTGCCGGTGTAGAGGAGATGGTCTGCATCGAAGTTACTGGGTTCAGTGCCGCTTCCATAAGGAGAGTCCTTAATCTCTGGTCCCTCTCCTTTTTTGTCCTAGGCTTAAAAGCCTTGCAAATGCGGCACTTGTCCGAAATGTGCGATTCCCCCAGGCACTTTAGGCAAGCGTCGTGGGGATCGCTGGTCGGCATCGGCTTCTTACAGGCCGAGCATTGTTTGAAGCCCGGCGAACCAGGCATGGGCCTGGTGCCGGGTGCCGGGAAGGGCTACGGCCCAAACCCGCTAATAAGTATTTACAACTATTTACAAACAACAATTAACTAACTATACTTTTATAACTATTTACTACTAACTACAACTATGAACCGTAAAACGAAGGAGAGCTAGGGACGTGGAGGACAGCAATGCTGCGCTCCACAGTTCCAATGACCAACACGGTGGAAAGAAGGAACTGAGGAGCGGGTGGGCCGGCAGGGGTATATATCGAGCGCCATGGCGGCGCCACTCTAGGGGGCAACCTGCCGGCCCACTGGAGTTGCTAGGGTAAAAAGTTTCCGACGAACGTGCACGCACAGCGCGCACACCTAACTAGAATGGATATGAGCAATCACTCGAAGAAGAACTGCTAGGTTCTCTTGTTGTAGCCATTGCTATAGTAGCTGATTTGAGTCCATGTCCCTTGTCGCCAAAGCTTGCCAAAACAAAATCAAACAAAAATTCAACACTGGTTTAGAAACATAGTCCTTGCCAAAGATTTTTCCCCAGGACAAAAGGGAGATGAAAGGAAGTCAACAGAAGTGAAAATATGGGTATAGTGCGGTGGGGATGGGGAACTTACAAACGTTTTGCAACATGAGCCAATGTTTTTGGGAACACCATATCTTAAAAACAGTTTGTCCCAAAAAGTTCAGATCTGTGCACAATAGGGACTGGGAATCTGACTCTTTTGGAAAGTTTGTTAGGTGGTTTGGTAAGTTTGGTATGATAATTCTGGCGTTATTAGAAATATATTTAAAAACCTCTGAGACCCATATGGGGTTTTAAATTCTGTAACACAGGTAACAGAATCTCTAATTCCCTATAAACAATAAAAATAGAGTGCAAGATCATCTCTCCTGGTCCATAGTCTTTTAAGATTGAAAGCACTTTGAGCTATGGGTCTCTTACTCTGTATTTGGAGTTTGTGTGAGTTTGTATAGCCTGACACATCAGGGCATTATATAAGCAACAAACAACAAGACTGATCAATTGATTAGACTCAAAATTTAGGTTTTGTAAACAACTGGTTTTATGAAACACAGAATAGAAATGTTCCCAAAGAGGAGAGGATTTAAATTTAAATATTACACTTCAGTGTTTGCATCCTAAATGTTGCACCACTGAGCTAGTGCATGAGTCAGAAAGTGAAACTTGCTAAAAACTGACAATAAAGAAATAGTATCAGTAAAATAATGAGCGAAATACAGAACATAATTGGCATTAAAGGTGAAAAACAAATAAGGCAGTTGATGTAAACTGTCAGAGAACTACTGACTTCAATGAGCCAATGGCAGTTTAGCCCAACTCAACAAGTACACCTCTACCCTGCTATAACGCGACCCGATTTAACACGGGTTCGTGTATAGCGTGGTAGTAGTGGGGCTCCGGCAGTGCTTTAAAGCGTCCGGGGCTCTGGCTGCTGTGGGGAGCCCCAGGCCCTTTAAATCACCGCTGGAGCCTTGCCACTGCTACCCCGGGGCTGCAGCAGCGGGGCTCCACCGGCGATTTAAAGGGCCTGGGGCTCCCCGCAGTGGCTGGAGCCCGGAGCTCTTTAAATCACTGCTGGAGCCCTCCTGCCCCTACCCCAATATAACGGGGTTTCAGCTATAACGTGGTAGGCATTTTTGGCTCCCCACAACCACATTATAGCGGGGTAGAGGTGTATTTAAAATTTGTTTCGTTTGGATAATCTAAAGTGTTATCATCATAGGTGGTTGTACCCAAACATTACTAACAAGTATATTCCATTAATCACTCCAGAAATGTATATGAGATGGGACACTGCTTGGCCCAGCAGAGGGAAAGACTTCATACAAAGCCCCTCCTAAAAAAGCGATTAAAGGAGACAAGCATCAAACTAGGAGCATGAATGCACAAGCATTTAACTGTGTAAATGTGAAGACAAAATTACAATTGAAACCCAGCCTATAAATCTTAATGCGGCTTGTCACCCCTCCTGAATGATGCCTTGGGCAAGGTCTGTGTTGACCAGAAAGGAAAAGATTTGACTGAATTCCGAAGTCTCCTTGTTCCAGTTACCTTTCCCTAAGAGATCTGAAGTCTAATGGTGGCTTCAAGCACTTGTCTTGACTGCAGGGTTATGCTCATCCAAACACAGACAAGATAATAAAATATATCAAATTGCAATTAACCAATATGTATATCAAATATTTAATTCATATACTGAACTGCTTGTGTTCAGTCCAGAGGCAGTTTCAGTTCACAGATGAGAAAGAAATTTTTTTCAAGTGCTTCTGAATGACATAAAAATCAGGAAAGCAAAATCCGCTCAGACATTGCCAGGAAAGAAGACAAAACTCTGAATTCAGAGTAAATTTGTTGAAGTTATTAGTAACAGAGCCATGGATATCTTTCCCTTCTATAATATATATAAAAATGAAACCATTTCAACATTTTCACTTGGCGATTTCTGTATCAAGCTCAACTTGTGGTTCCTCTACATTCGCTGCAAATTAGTTCCAATATTTAAATTACCCTCAGGTTAAAAATTCACCCCTTTCCTCCAGCTTGAATTTATTAAGCCTCATAATTAAGCACTGGATCTCGGAATTACTGCCTATCAAATATCCTTTCCCAGTGTAGGTACTTTTAGATCATCACGTCCTCTTCAATAAACTAAAGAGATTAATCTTAAGTCTCTCACTGCACAACAGGTTTTCCATACCTTAAATCATTCTTGTACCTCTTCTACTTACCCTCTCCAATTTTTCAGCATGGACGCTAGTACTAGATGATGTATCCCACTAATGGTTTTACCAGTGCTACTTACAGAGCTAATATTACCCCTTATTCCTATAAAATACTCCCATTTATACACAAAGGATTGTATTAATCCTTTTTTTGCCACAGCATCAAACTGAGAGCTTACATTCAGTTCATTATTTACCATGAGACTTTCTTTCCAGGACATAGTCCTCCATCTATGATTCTATCCTGCAGAAATGGCCCGCACTCCTTATTTCTAGATGTATGTCGTTACATTTGTCTTCATGAAAATGCACATTGTTTGACTGGCCTCATATTACTAAGTGATCCAGATGGCTATTCTATCAATCGGTGCGTCATCTGAAAACTTTATAAGAAGTGATTTTATACTTTTTTCCAGATCATTGATAAAAGTATAGGATAACACTGGGGCAAGAACTGACCCTCTGCAACTCCACTAGTAGCATCTGTACTCATTGATGATTCTCCATTAACAACTACATTTTGAGATCTTAAGTAGTCATCTTTTAGTCTTTTTAACAGGTGCCATGTTGACTTTGTATAGTACTAATTTTTTTTAGAAGCAGGATCTCATGCATTACTAAGTTAAATGCCTTACAGAAGTCTAAGTACTATATATTACACCAACACCTTTATGACCCAAATTCGTAATCTGGTCAAAAAAGGATATTAAGTTCATTTGACAAGACCTATAAAACTATGCAGATTGTGATTAATTTTATTTCCATCCTTTAATTCTTTGTTGATTGAGCCAAAAGCTGCAATCAGGCAAGATGCTCTGACAAAGATTCCAGCCAGGTAAGTAGAGAAAGTAGAGCCTGACAGTTATGTGTACACATACACATAAAGGCTAAGTAATAGGGTGACCAGATGTCCCATTTTTAAAGAGACAGTTCTGTTTTTTGGGACTTTTTCTTATATAGGCCCCTTTACCCCCTACCCCCATCCTGTTTTTTTCACAGGTGCTATCTGGTCACCCTACTAAGTAATGTATTTATTTTAAAAAGGTAAAATGTGTCATCAGTTAGTATTGAGAAGAATTAGACAGTGAAGAAACAATCTCAACGCCCTATGAAAATTCCAGCTCATTTATGTCACAAGATATTAATTCAAATTTTCTGAAATCTCCTGAAGAGAAATAGTGTTGTTCTGATGGCACAAAGAGGCTATAACCAGTCAGCTGAAGATTCCCAGGATTATTCAGCTTTGTGTCTTTAATTTTTGTTTGTTTCGTTAAAAAATAATACTGTGCTTTCTTTGGAGAATGACTGGTTTTTACATTGGTTGGCATGCTGAAAAAAAGGTCTTAAATTTACATACAGAGCTGATTTATAGAATTTGTTGTTCCAACATGGTAACTGTATAATATCAAAAGACAAGTATTGCACTACCCCCTAGTTCATCCCAGACCCAAGACCCTGGGTAAACGCAACTTAGAAGCTCCACTGTACACAGTTGCAGATGAGAAGCCCAACAGGTCGTGGCCACTTTTGTGGAATGGGCCTTTGCACAAAGCAAAAAGGCTCAAGGTACAAGCTTCTTTAATACAACAAGGGGTACTTGTGGTACCTTAGAGACTAACAAATGTATTTGGGCATGAGCTTTCGTAGGCTATAACCCACTTCATCAGATGCATGGAGTGGAAAACACAGTAGGTAGGTATAAATACTCAGCACATGAAAAGATGGGAGTTGCCTTCCTGAGGTGGGGGGGTCAGTGCTAAAGAGGCCAATTCAGTTAGGGTGCATGTGGCCCATTCCCAACAGTTGACAAGAAGGGGTGAGTATCAAGAGGGGAAATTATTTTTTATAGTGATCCAGGCACTCCCAGCCTTTTTTCAGGCCTAATTTGAAGGTGTCAAGTTTGCAAATTAATTCCACTTCTGCAGTTTTTCATTGAAGTCTGTTTTTGAAGGTTTTTTTGTTGAAGAATTGCCATTTCTAAGTTTGTTATTGAGTGTCCAGGGAGACCGAAGTGCTTTCCTACTAGTTTTTGAATATTACAATTCTTGGTGTCTGATTTGTGTCCATTTATTCTTTTGCATAGAGACTGTCCGGCTTGTCCAATGTACATGGCAGAGGGGCATTGCTGGCACATGATGGCATATACCACATTGGTAGATGTTCAGGTGAACAAGCCCCTGATGGTGTGGCTGATGTGGTTAGGTCCTATGATGGTGTCCCTTGAGTAGATATGTATACAGAGGTGGCAGTGAGGTTTGTTGCAGGGATTGGTTCCTGGGTTAGTGCTCCTGTTGTGTGGTGTGTAGTTGCTGTGAGTATTTGCTTCAGGTTGGGGGTCTGTCTGTAAGCAAGGACTGGCCTGTCTCCCAAGGTCTGTGAGAGTGAGGGATCGTCCTTCAGGATAGGTTGTAGATCCTTGATGATACACTGGAGAGGTTTTAGTTGGGGGCTGTAGGTGACAGCAATGGTATTCTGTTACTTTCTTTGTTGGGCCTGTCCTGTAGTAGGTGACTTAAGGGTACCCTTCTGGCTCTGTCAATCTGTTTCTTCACTTCAGCCGGTGGGTATTGTAGTTTTAAGGATGCTTGTTTGAGATCCTGTAGGTGTCTGTCTCTGTCTGAGGGACTGGAGCAAATGCAGTTGTATCTTAGGACAATGGATTGTGTGATGTGGTCTGGATGAAAGCTGGAGGCATGTAGGTAAGTATAGCGGTCAGTATCTGGTATAGGGTGGTGTTTATGTGACCATCGCTTATTTGCACAGTAGTGGTGGGGTGGAAATTGTTGAATTCCTGGTGGAATTCCTCAAGGCCACTTTCCCATGGGTCCAGATGATGAAGCGGTCATTAATGTAGCGCAAGTAGAGCAGGGGGCGCGAGGGGACGAGAGCTGAGAAAACTTTGTTTTAGGTCAGCCATAAAAATGTTGGCATACTGTGGAGCCATGGGGGTACCCATAGCAGTGCCGTTGACTTGAAGGTATAAATCATCCCCAAATCTGAAATAGTTGTGGGTAAGGACAAAGTCACAAAGCTCAGCCACCAGGTTTGCTGTGACATTATTGGGGATACTGTTCCTGACAGAAGGTAGTCCATCCTCATGTGGAATGTTGGTGTAGCGAGCTTGTACATCCATAGTGGTTAGGATGGTGTTTTCTGGAAGATCACACCAATGGATTGTAGTTTCCTCGGGAAGTCAGTGATGTCTCAAAGATAGCTGGGAGTGTAGGGCCTGAGGAGAGAGTGCACATAACCAGACAATCCTGCTGTCACGGTGCTAATGCCTGAGAAGATGGGGCATGCAGGATTCCCAGGTTTATGGATCTTGGGTAGCAGATAGAATACCCCTGGTCGGGGCACTAGCTGTGTGTCTGCGTAGATTTGTTCCTGTGCTTCCTTAATACTGTGAGCCTTGAGACACTGAAGCCTTAAGCTGTTAAGCCTTTTCAGAGGCTTCCAAAAAGAAACTTGACTAGTGTTGCAACTCCAGAAAAGATGGCACTTTCTTCACCACCAGAGTAACCTTTCTTTGTGACTTCACTGGCACTAATCAATCATCTGTTGTGACAAGGTTCTTCCTCTACCTTGGTGGGTCCTGCGCTTATTGGCAGATTTGCTCACCTCAGTGATCTTCCCCACAGTCTGGGTCTACTTCTCCTGTGTCTGATCAGGAATTGGGAGGTTTGGGGGGAACCCGGGCCCGCCCTCTACTCCGGGTTCCCGCCCAGGGCCCTGTGGATTGCAGCTGTCTATAGTGCCTCCTGTAAACAGCTGCATGACAGCTACACTTCCCTGGGCTACTTCCCCAGGGCCTCCTCCAAACACCTTCTTTATCCTCACCACAGGACCTTCCTCCGGGTGTCTGATAACGCTTGTACTCCTTAGTCCTCCAGCAGTACACCCTCTCACTCTCAACTCCTTGTGCCTCTTGCTCCCAGCTTCTCACACGCACTTCCTCTCCTCTGGCTCCCTCTCTCCCTGACTGGAGTGAGCTCCCTTTTTAAACCCAGGTGCCCTGATTAGCCTGCCTTGATTGGCTGCAGGTGTTCTAATCAGCCTGTCTGCCTTAATTAGTTCTAGCAGGTTCCTGATTACTCTAGTGCAGCCCCTGCTCTGGTCACTCAGGAAACAGAAAACTACTCATCCAGTGACCAGTATATTTGCCCTCTACCAGACTCCTGTACCCTCTGGTTTGGATCTGTCACACTGTGTAAAGGCAGATGAAAAGCTTCTTGCTCTGCAGAGCAGTGGTCAAATTCATCTGCCTCCATGAAGGTACACCCAGTCTGTAACTATGCAGCAGTTATATGGAACGGTAGGCCCTTGAACAACTAGTACTACTGTAATCCAAAATGAAAAACAGAGTAAATCTCTTATGGGCTGTGCAAATGGAGCAGATAAGTATCCCTCAGCTTCATGGCACATAGATCATGGATCAGGTAATGAAAGGTCTGCATCCGGAAAAAATGCACTCAGAGAACAGAGTCTGAATTCTTTAAATCCATGAAATGGTAAAACTCATCACATGCCTTTGGAACTACAAAATATTGCAAGTGTGCCTTTGAGCCTGCTTCACAGAGATGAGAACTGTGCTGCTCCAGGTCTGTTCGACCAGGACGGCTGTAATCCCATTAACAGAGCAGTTTCTGACAATAAGAGGAGTCTGGATACATTGCTATCGATGGGAACCTCTCTATGTAGTACTCAAGTAAATGTCAGTCGAAAAAATAATTATTTTTACTACAAAAACACCTTAATAGAAAAGTAACTACATACTTATAAGAAAGAAAGGTTTAGGGAATATTCCCAAATAAAAAGGACCTGATGGGCCTTTCACTACACTCATTTCAGTGAGCCTCTGTTGACTTCATTGACAGCATTCCTGATATATTCCATTATAAATAAGAAAATCAGTCCCGATCTCTAGCCAGTAAGTTAGCCAAAAGAGTTAGCCTCTGCTTTCTGGGGAAAGGAAAACCAGTAATAAGGGCCAGCCAGCCTCCCCTTTGGGACCAGCTTGTACAGAAGGACCAAAGCCACAAAAGTTTTGCTTTCTTCTTGTATTGGCAGTGGTTCTCAAACTAGGGCCACCGCTTGTTCTGGGAAAGCCCCTTGTGGGCCGGGCCGGTTTGTTTACCTGCCGCATCCACAGGTTCGGCCAATCACGGCTCCCACGTCCCTCAAGCTGCACCGCTTCCTGCAACCCACATTGGCATGGAGTGGCGAACTGCGGCCACTGGTAGCCACGATCAGCCAAACCTGCAGATGCGGCAGGTAAACAAACCGGCCTGGCCTGCCAGGGGCCTTCCCTGAACAAGCGGAAGCCCTAGTTTGAGAACCATTGTTGTAGAGGACTTCTCTCTCTGATGTAGGCAGACCTGGAGAATGCAAATGAAATAAAAGAATGTCACTGTACAAGATGAAATGTTTGAAGCATGCTCTGAAGATGATTGAAAATTTATCACTTCTATAGATATTGTGTGTGCACATGAAAGGCCTGATCCTGATCCACTGAAGACAATGGCATTTAAAAAAATTTCTATGGAGCAACAGCATGGATATACATTTAACAGCAGCTATGTATTCTAACTTTTTGACCCTTTTTTTAATCAATTAAAAAACGTACAAATTGCAGGTGTTACAAATAATAATGATGTGTTGTATTTATTAAAATGCTTTTTTCTGAAATCAAAGCTGATAAAAAGTTCTCCCTCAAAGCCTCCATTTCCTAAGCTAAACAGGAAAATATTTTTAATGAAAACAATTTAATTAGTAGCAGCTACGCAGTGACCTTATTCAATTTACAATATGCATTATACACAGCAAAAATGCTGTTCAGAATCATAGAAACAAGGTGGGAGAGGTAAAATATCTTTTACTGGACAAATTTCTGTTGGTGATAGAGACAAGCTTTCGAGCTACACACAGCTCTTCTTTAGTCTCTCTTTCGCCAACAGAACTTGGTCCAATAAAAGATATTACCTCACCCACCTTGTCTCTCTAATATGGTGGGACCAAACAAGGCTGCAACACTGCATACTTTCAGAACCATCTAAGATGAGTCAGTTAATGGAAAACTGTAACATGCTTACTCAAAAGTACCATAGATGTTTCCATTCAAATAAAAAAAGGCAATGAACTCTCTGACAGAATATTTTTTTTTCTGTTTTGCAGCAATAAATTACAAATGAGCATACTTGACATACACGTTTCCACAAGTTGTCTCAATACCAAACATCTGCTCTGGCCTTTAAATACAGACACATACTTAATCAATGTGTGCTCCAAAATAGCAGGCAAGTTCCATTAAGTCAGAGAAAATAGTGCATCTCTTCATATTTTCAAACACCTTTTCTGGCAAAAAGAGACAGGAAAAACACATTAAGCAATGAGTGGGAGTTTATTGCTCTGCTGTTTTAACTTAATCTACCAAACTTGTCACATTGTTGTATAGACAATGCATAATAATTTATAACTGGTTTCCAAAGCTATACTAAGCAAATACATTACCAATCAATAAGTGTCCTAGACGATATAGTAGAAAAGGAGGAAAGTGTAACTTGTTGCTGCCTAACAGGTGCTAATAGCCATAGTTACAGAATGATACTTGCTAATCACAGAAGCATGACTGTTCTGTAAAGTAACGGTGTTTGCTCACAAAGGGCCTGATATTGCTCCCATTAAAAGTAAATAGCAAAACTCCTATTGACTTCAAAAGTACAGGAATGAGCCAAAACAAGTATGTGAGCTGAAATGTCTGCTTTACAAGTTTCCTACAGAACCCGAAGTGAATAACTTTCCTGAATCCCAAAATGAGCCATAAGAGGAGCAGAAACACAGCAACTCCTCACTTAAAGTCGTCCCAGTTAACGCTGTTCCATTGTCACGTTGCTGATCAATTAGGGAACATGCCTGTTTAAAGTTGCGCGATGCTCTCTTATAACGTTGTTTGGCAGCCGCCTGTTTTGTCCACTGCTTGCAGGAAGAGCAGCCCATCACAACTAGCTGGTGGGGGCTTGGAACCAGGGTGGACCGGCAGCCCCCTATCAGCTCCCCATTCACATATCTATCATGGAATAGGGATTATAAATTCTAATTCTATAATATGAGACAATATATTCATGTAATGTTCAAGAAAAGTTTTGTAAATGAGTTCCAATTGTTCATGGAGCCAGTCTTAGGGGGTTCCGAGGGCTTCTGTATAGATTATTTTGGTTAATCTTTCTATCTACCCAATGGGACTCAGGACTCAGTCTAGAAGATACTATCAGAGATGCTTAGTTTTGCTATACTCAAACTGTGGATTTGTGTCTCCAGAGATAACATGCTTGTTAACAGTAAAAATGGTTTTAAAGAAATAAATAAAATAAATATACAGAGCTGAGAAATAACGGACCTCAACCCTATTTTTCCTCTGAAAAATTGTGTACACAGAGTCAATCCCTTACCTCTCTCTAAAAGTGCAAAGTTTCAAAAAGTTCAATGAATAGAAGATTGTTGGTGGTGGACTAGATCTGGACAAGGAGAAGAAGTCTGGAGATAAATGTGAGAAGGGACGGACAGGCAGCAGAAACACAAGTGAAACTGTTTGAGCAGCATATTCCAGAAGTCTTGAGGTCTTTCTGAGCATAGCCTTCATTGATCTGAGATCTACCATACCATTCTCTCACTAGGAGGGAAAACCTATAAGGCCATAAAAGAGATCCAGTTTGGGAATATTTTAATTAAGTTCCTCTACCTGTAAGACAGACAGGCATGCGTGCAAAATGCAAACAGGGCAACAAAAAAATGAAAGGCCTGGTTGCCCGAGTGAAACAACATCATGAGAAGTGTTCCTTCTCAGGAGTAAGCTGTGATGATGATGATGAAAGGAACATGTCTGAACATGCAGGCTCTTCAGGTTGATAAACTTTATTTCATAGTTCTTTCTTAAGGACTGCCTGTCTTCCTGCTGGACTGTTCTTGAATTCTCATGTTTGAGCAAACATATAGTTGTTACTCTATGATACTATCATTTTAGATGCAGTTGTGATAAAAAGATAAATAGCTGAAATAGGCAGTTCTTCTTTTTACCATTTCGCCTTTGAGTGTTAGTGAATGCAATGAGTAATACTAAATGAGCCGTATGGTAATAATAATTAAATAACTGCATTGATTTATTTTGTTTAGGAGAATCTATCCTCAACATACAGGATTCTGAAGACTATTCACTTTCAAGATCACCATCATTTTCTATAGTTTCAGAGTTGTCTGCCAAACCACAGTATACCACCTGTAGCAAAAAGAAAAAAAAAATCTCCATCATCCAGAAACAATCACAGATAAGTTTGTGATAAGAACCAGCAGATTACAAAAAGAGGTAATTGATGAAAAAATTGCTTGGTTTGTTTATGCAACAAACTCTCCTTCCCGTATGATCGAGAACCCACACTTCATTAACATGGTTCAGTCATTAAGACCAGCATACAGTCCACCCACAGAGCAGATGTCGCAGGCAAATTGCTGGATAAAGTGTATGAAAGAGAAATTGAGCAGTGTGCAAAAGGTTAGACCAGTGTTTCTCAAACTCGGGCCGCCGCTTGTTTAGGGAAAGCCCCTGGAGGGCCAAGCTGGTTTGTTTACCTGCCCTGTCCACAGGTATGGCCGATCGCGGCTCCCACTAGCCGCGGTTCACTGCTTCAGACCAAAGGGGCTGCTGCAAATGGCACAGGCTGAGGGCCGTACTGGCTGCCACTTCCAGCAGCTCCCATTGGCCTGGAGCAGCAAACCGTAGCCAGTGGGAGCCACAATCGGCTGGACCTGTGGACGGGGCAGGTAAACGAACAGGCCCAGCCCGCCAGGGGCTTTCTCTACACGAGCAGCGGCCCCAGTTTGAGAAACACTGGTCTAGAGGGTGAAATTGTTAACCTGAGTCTTGATGGGTGGAGCAATGTCCACAACGATCCTGTTGTATGTGCTTGTGTGACAACAGAAGAAGGGAATGTCTTCCTTACAGAAACATTTGATATGTCAGAAAATGCACACATAGCAGAATACTTACAAGTAGCAGCAGTAAAAGCTGTAACAAACTGAAAAAACATTAAAATGACTAGTATGCAGCTTGGTCACAGACAATGCTGCAAATGTATGCAAGATTAGAAGAAATTATTTAGAAGTATTTAGAAGAGAGTCCCAAGCTAATAACATACAGTTGCAGTGCTCATTTGATGCACCTCCTAGCCAAAGATTTCAGTGTTCCAGAAATAAAGGCTAATGGTGTTGAAGTTGCAAAATACTTCCGTAACAACCACTTTGCAGCAGCTGCTCTGAAAAAAGTGCGAGGAACCAAGCTAACTGTCCCACAAGACATGCGATGGAACTCAGTAGTGGACTGCTTTGAGCACTATATCAAGAACTGACCTAATCTGATGACAGTTTGTGAACAAAATTGCAAAAAAATAGATGGCACTGTCACAACCAAAGTTCTCAACATTGGGCTTAAGAGAAATGTTGAACACATGCTGAGTACCCTGAAGCCTATTTCTGCAGCCTTGAACTAAATGCAGGGAAAAAGCTGTTTTACTGCTGACACTATTGAAATTTGGAAGGAACTGAGTGAGATCTTACAAAGAGAAATATGCAACGGCAGAGTTAGATTACATGCATTAAAAAAAACAAACGAACAAGCACTATCTCCAGCTCATTTTCTTGCAAATATTCTCAGTACTCGAGGGTCAAACCTTAAATGCTGAAGAAGAGGAGTTGGCTATGACATGGACATGTAGCAATTGTCCCTCCATAATGCCAACTATAATAAACTTCAGAGCTAAGGGTGCACCATTCATGAAATATATGTTTGCTGATGATGTTTTAAAGAAAGTCACACCAGTGAACTAGTGGAAGTCACTTAAGCACTTGGATTCAGAGACTGTAGAGTCATCATCTCACTTTTAACAGCAGTAGCTTCTTCTGCCAGTGTAGAAAGAATATTTTTCTTCCTTTGGACTAATTCATTCCGGACTGAGAAACTGTTTGGGACCTGAAAAGGCAGGAAAGCTTGTTTTTCTTTTCCAGATTATGAACATATAGGAAAACGAAGGTGAAGATGACTGAATTAGCTGCAGAAGCCAATATTTTAAGTATCTCATGTTGACCTGGCCGTCGTAGTTGATATATTTATTTATATTTCATTTAATTATTTTAGTTAAAAACAATTGTAACTGAAACAAACCTGATTTTAAAAAACGTGCATATGAATTTTTGAATTTAAACATTCTTGTTTTGTTAAAATATTGTATGTTTGCTGTTGAAGAAAAAAATCTAGAATACATAACGTTGTTGTTTTAATTAAATAAAACAATTTTAATGTCTGTCTGCTGATGTTCTCCTCCTGATGCAGCATGGCAAGAAAATCCTCCAAATATTAAATTAACCTGTTGAACTGGAGATAGTTCACCTCCCAATGACTTCAAAAATATCTGCTTCAATTACCTTTGGTAAATGACATAACTAAATAATCATTCATTTTCTGATACAGCTGTAAAACTAATCTGAAAAGTTTTCAAAATGAATCACTTTAAAAATGTATAGCCTGTACTTTCTAACAATGAAACCTACATCTATCTCTGAGTTGTGAAGAATATGTATTAAGGTTATAACAACCAACACATAGAAATCCATGATTAAATCAAGTCTTCCTGATTTAGTGATTTAAATCAAATCCACCCTGCTTCTCATTGTGGCTAAAATAAATTAGTAGTTTTTCCAAAACTGTTATGGTCAGTGCACTGGTAACAATGAGGCTCATAAAAGGGCAGTTTCATGGAACAAGAAAGTTCACAGAAATACCAGAGACAAATAGACTACAGATAGAAAAGAAAAGGGGATGCACCCTGCAATGAGTAGATAGAGATGGGTCATCTTGTCCAGCTTCAGTTGAGAGAAGAGAAAACAGCATATAGATGGTTCAGCCCCACTGGTCTTTATTGCTAGAAAAAGGGTTGAGGGAAAATTCAAAGAGAAGTTTCCATTTGAAAACAAAGTTTGCCTGAGGATGGAACTCATCACCCCCTTTTCAGAACACCACCGTAATTAGTAAGACAATTTACTCTGCTCTTCCAGCAGAGTTCACAGAGAGAGACGGACGAGATGTGTGGTAATAGTGCTGAGTATTACTGTAAAATCATGGGGCCTGATCCAAAGCTCACTGAAGTCAACAGAGTATTTCTACTGGCTTCAACCATCTTTGGATCAGAGTCATGAAAAGCAGAGGACATGCAACAACAACTTGTGTTAACACTGGCAGCACAGAGGAAGCTGCACATGTACAAAAGAGCTTTATGATGCCCGTGCTGAGAGCTGGCATCATGGGTATAGCCACATTAGAAGTCACTTCCTAATATGCTTCTGTTTTAAGGTCTTAAGAGAATGTTGAAGCCACAGTAATGAACATATTTTAAACAGCAAAACAAGCTATTACTATATCTGCAGAACAGTCTGCAAGACACTTTTTGTGCTTGATTTTGTTCTACGTGATTCTTAAAACACATTTTGGAATCAGTTCATGAAAAGAATGATCATATACTTATTCATTTCAGGTCATTCACATACTTTTTTTTAACGTTAAGAGTTATGTGTGTAGAGTTTCTAGACCACAAAAAAACACTAAGAAAGGTTTTGAATTTGGATGCATTTCCACTTTTTTTTTTATTTAAATAAAAACAAGTTTCCATAATTTTGTGAAGTCCCTTTCACCCTTACATTTCTCTAATTCAATTCAAGGAATTGTTGTAGGGTACAGCATGAAAACTCCCACAAAGATCCAGATGGAAAATACATCTCAGTCTGCTTTCTATTCTTGTGTAGTTTTTGACTTGTTAACAGTGGGTGGGCAGAACTCTGAGAATTTGGCACCTGCATGTACACAGTGTGTAAAGTTACCAATCTGGCTAACCTATGCTGACCAGGAATGTCCTAAAATACTGTGACAAAAATGATTTTTTCTAGACTATATACACATCTCGCTTCTTCTTAGGTTCTGTACATTGCACATGGTTTCTAACGGGTCCAAAATACCAGAGGAAATAAGTGCTTATCTGTCAAAGAGTCAGGAAAACAAAACAACAAAGGTAGAAGGGATTTTTTTTTAAAAACAACATTCTTTTGCTGTGCTACCCCCAACTGAGAAGAACTTGGCGCTTCCTCCTAGTCCCAGCTGTTTCTAGTGCATTTGGCTTTAATCAGGTGCAGAGCAGGAACTCAACATCCTGTTGCCTTGTTCTGATTAGGAGGAGTCAAATTCTACAAATCGGCAGATTTCTTCTTTTAGTGTTCTTTATTTGATGAATCATTTGCTTTAAACTAGTTGAAAAGGCTATTATAGAAGCAGCAGACCCAGCTTGTTGCTATTTTCAAGTCTATTTTTAACTTCCACTCTGAAGACCAGAATGCAGATCCTCTTCATCTTCAGGACCTACAAGTTAATAGTCCTGTTAAAATAAAGGCACAAAGCAACTACACGGTGAAAAATCTTTATTCACCTATTAAAAGAGAACAAAAACCTAAGCAAAAGGTGCCATCTTGGGATACGATATTTATTTTCTCTGTAACCTCCATTTCAAATTATTTCAGGTTAAAAAGTCAAAACATGGACTCTTTTTTTTAAAATACCACCCTTGCAAACTCCACTTGGGATCTGACAGTCATGCTTTTACATCCTTCATGTCCACACCACAAGGGCACCAATCTGTCATGAAGATAAACAGGAAAAGGGTACACAAGTCTTCCTGTGTACCACAGGTGGTACATAAAAATAAACAATACTTTTACTTTACTTACTATTAGACCTTTACACTGGAGAATCTCAAAAAACACCTTCTCAAAACCAAGTATTATCCCCATTTTACACAGGAGGAAACCGAGGCACAGATTTTTTTTATTTTTTTTTAAATACTGTTAATGACTTGCATAAAGTTACCCAAAAAATCAGTTGCAAGAGACGGAAACACAAGCCCAGGTCTTCAGACTTGTAGTGCTTTAACTACTAGACCATGCTTATACCAAGTATGTGGAGATGAGAAACCTGACATTACAAGAGGTGAGTGTAAAATAAATCAGAAGAGAAAAAGAAAGATAATCAATGGTTCATTATAGGAATCCAAAACATATAATAACTACTTAAAAAAAAAGAATGTTTTGCAACTTTACCATCTTTATTGCTGGTTTTATAAACTTGTAATGGTCTCTCTGCAAGTACATTACAAATCTAATGTTGCTACTGGGACTTGTTATGATTACCAGTTTAAAAAACAACAACCCCCTACTCAAACAACTCCAACTTGAGACACCTGTGACAAAAATATTTCTGCATACATTGAAAATGGGCAATTTCAAAGAATTTTAGGGACCAATAATTTTGTACTGTAATATTATTAGTTTATTTTTCATTGCTTAGGTGAGAAAAATCCACATATAGGAGAATTTCATTTTCATAATAGGCTGAACTGTGAAGTCCTGGGTTAGGCAAAACTCCCAGTGAGGTCAATCCTGAGTGAGGCTTGCAAGATTTAGCCCAATTAAAAGATGTAATGAATAAATACTGAATTAATTTTGAATTTCCTTGAGGTTTTGTTTGTTTGTTTTTGCTACAGTATTAACATTATTTAAAGCTAGATTTATTTATCTCACATTAACCTTATTTTTCATTAATTTTTAAAGAGGAACATTTACTCTTTTCTTTCAAAGAGTATACTTCATTTTCAGTGATTTGGCAAACAAAATATATCTTACATGTAAAATGCTCTTAATTTGAAAAATTCCTCTTGATCTGTCATATATATCAAAAACCAAGAATAATTACACCACTATTCAATTTCAAAATGTGTCAGGTATGCTTGGTAGGGTGTGCTGGTGTTTTGGCATTTTTACAAAAATCTACACAAGTATAGAATGACATGGATTCTTAGTTGCAAGTGAAAAGCTTTTCTTTCCTAACATTTTCACAGATGTTGAAATATAAAAGAAGATTTTATTAAAATGGTAAAAAGAAATGCAAATTAACATGACAATGTGGCATGTGATTAAAATGGATAGTCTTAATATTTTGATTCAGCTTGATTTTACTTCTTTTACTAAAACTTTATAATTCTTGTTTATAATTCTTTTTTCTCTGTGAATTTTCTTTTGTAGCTTAAAAAGAAAAAAAAGAGTATGTTAGGCCAGGTTTTTTAATAGATGGATAATTAGTCCACCAGATCAGATAGGTATTCCTTTAACCCTTTCACCAACCCCACATGATTAAGTACACTATTAAAATATGCACTGATGGGTACCAGAATGAATGTAATTTCCACGGTCAGCACAAGCTACTTGCTATATACATTCCTCTCTTAATGTACCAAACTTTTTTTTTTTAAATTGGTTTCTTTGAGCCCAGACAGCAGACTGTATCCTTATATCCCAGAGCATCAAGGTAATAGTTCATAAAGATTCTTAAGGCATTTTTTTTCAAGTAGGAAAACTCATTTTTATAAGCGTACTCAAATTCAAATTTGATACTGTACATGGCTGACAGAAATCAGGACTTTAACTCAGCCAGTCTCTCAGTAACCTAACGGTCCTTTAAAATAATAGCACAGAGCAACAACGCTGCGAAAAATCCATAACCACCTATCTGATATTAAAAGAGCACAAAAACTCAAGCTAAAGGTTCCATCATGGGCATCATTTTATTTCCTTTCAGCCTAATGAGCACAGCTGTAGTAGTTTGCCCAATTGGCTATGCCACCAAATTGGTTAGAAGAGTAGGCAGCTTGCTCTTAAAACTAGCAGCCGGGATACAGTTGTGCATGTCCTGGTCTCAGACCTATACGTGGAATGCCATTAATGTCAAAGAAGTTTCAGATTTGGTATAATTAGATCCACAAACATAATTTTAAAAACATATAAAAAATCCGCTCTAAATTAGAAACAAAAGCTTCTTACATTTTCTGATTTGTTAAAAAACATAAAATGTACTAAAAATACCAAGCAACGTATTTTCCAGCTGCATATATAAGCTGCTAAAAACGGAAGTTTATTCTATAAGTTCTGATATAGGCTTCATTACACAAGCCCAATTGACCCCTATGCTGTGAACACTTAGCTGTATGCTTATCTTTAAGCTAATGAATAATCTCACTGAAGCCAATGGAACTATGCACACACTTATGGCTAAGCACATACACTAGTATTTGCAGCATTAGTGCTTTAGTATTACTTTCATACATGTACAAAACAGCAGATCCAAATACTACATAAATTCACGCACCCAGTTTATACCATACTGCACAAATTGCCCAATAGTAGATAACACATGAAGGCAATTTAGATGGTCTTTATTCATATAATTTGCAGATGATCTGGCTTCTTCCTTCTTCATATTACAAAAAAAATAAAAAATAAAAATGAAAAAAATGAAAAATGCTTTTATACCTTCAGTAAATGTTTAAGATGAAAATATTCATATACAGCTGCAGAAGGAAATCATTGGAACTTATTTAATTAAAAATATAAATATTCTTATTTTTCTAATAAGAGCTGTAGACATACAGGTTCTTCTGGCATGTGTTCTCATGTCCATTTGCTTAGGAGACTGAACACCCAAGCAATGAGAATGTCCTGCCCTCTCCCTCCTTCCCCCCACTCTACTAGAGCAGACCATTCCAAGAGTGTTAAGGTCATTAACCAGCTGGCTTTTGTGCACACATGCACACACACAAAGCAAGCAAGATCTAACATAGCTGCCTGAACAGTATCTTATTTTGAGAGATGAGAATGGGGAGAGGGGAAACCAGTTTCCTTTACTGCCAGTATCTTAATTTTAACCCCTGAACAAACACCCACTCACACTTCATAAAAAACACACCCACATGCAGTTAATAGCACAAAATCCTTCACTGACTTCAGTAGGGTCAGGATTTCACCCACAATTTATAAAGCTAACCACCAGGTCATAATGCATCTTTGGAACTTGAGCAAGCAGGAGATGGCTGGGTGGTAAGAGTAACTTCAGTGAATACCTAACTTCAGACTATCACCTATGCACGTATGATGTATTTGCACATGACACAGAAACCTGATATACTGAACTTTCAAAGCTTCAAACCTGCAGTGGAGGTGCAACAGGTATACTGAAAGTTCTTAATGAGTTCAGATTAGGGAGTTTTTAAAGAATTCATTTATTAAGCAGAGTCCGGGACCCAGGGAACTGAATTCAGTTCCCAGCTCTGCCACTGACTTCCTGTGTGACTCTGGGCAATTCATTTTGGGAGCTATCTGGGCCCCTCTGAACGCAAAGGCAAAAATTCCATTGACTTCAGTGGGTGCAGGATTTCACCTTAATCTCTGTGACTCAGTTCTCCATCTGTAACATGGGGACAGTATTTGCTTTCTTCCACCCCTTGTTCATCATTTCTCTTTATGACACAAAATATCTCTTACTACGCATACTACACTGACTTGCATGATGGGTCCCAAACAGGATTGGGACCCTACCGTAATAAAAATAATATATAATAAAACAGCTAACATTTAAGTTTTTGTGTACAAAATTTATACAGTTTTATTCATGATACACATATTACTTGTTTTAAACAAAACTGAAAAAATCTGTCAGATCAATTTACAGTAAGGCTTTGTCTACACTGGAACTCTCCTGCCGACAAAGTTACCACCGCTCATTGGGGGTGGAAGATTTATGATGGCAGGAGAGCTCGCTTCTGCTAACAAACAGCGGCTATACTGCATGCCTTTAATGGCACAGCTGTGTCACTAAAAGGTGCTTAGCCAAATTGACAGCACCAATTAAAGCTGTCCCTCAAAGACTGAGCTATCAGTCGCTAATGAAGGTAAAAGAGCAACCATGTGATCTGTCCTTCAGACTTCTTGGTGTGAGTGGACACATGGCTCATCCATAGCTGCTGCTACATCTGCCCATGCACATCAAGAGGTCTGAGGTTAATGCCTTTTGTTTCCAAACTGCGCTAACAGTCAGCAGGCTGTAATTGCCACTTTTCTTTTCCTCAGAAAGCTAGTATCATTTTCCCAGCCACAGTGTATGTACCTTCAGCGCAGTAATATGACAAGTTGCTTTTGCAAGAGACACTGCGGATTTAATGAACTGAAGGCTAAGGATTCTCAGTAATCACTCAAATTCAAAGTCATGCGAAGACCTGTTCTGCAATGTATCCTGAGCTAAACAATTCTAAATTTAGAATAAATGGCAAGTTTTAATTTTCCATCAAGTCATTCATTTATAATTATATTTTAGTTCGACAGACACATTTACTTGAGAAACAATATAACTGTGTTTCTCAAACTGGGGCCACTGCTTGTGTAGGGAAAGCTGCTGGCAGGCTGGCGCAGGCCGAGGGACTACTGGCCACCGCTTCCAGCAGCTCCCATTGACCTGGAGCAGCGAACCGTGGCCAGCGGAGCCATGATCAGCCGGACCTGCGGACGGGGCAGGTAAACAAACCGGCGCGGCCTGCCAGGGGCTTTCCCTACACAAGCGGCGGCCCCAGTTTGAGAAACACTGGTTTCTAAGATATCAGTCTATTTGGGGAGTCTTTTATTATTGTTTTTTCTCTGATTAAGCCATAAATTGACCCCAGATCATATACACATGAACTGGAGCCTTGAGGTAATTGATTATTGCTTATGATTTTTACTACTGTAGTGCCTGAAGGCTCCAATCAAGATCAGAGCCTCACTGTATTGTGCCATACACTAAACATAGTAAGAACTATGCTTACAATCTACATAGCCAAGCCAATTGCCAAAGACAGACAAAAGGTGGGAGAAAGGGAGTATTCTCATATCCCTTTTACAGATGGAAAACTGAGGCATGAAAGATTAAGTGGCTTGCCAAAAACTAAGTTCTTTGGGGCAGAGACGGTCTATTATATGCATGTACATTGCCTGGGACAACGGAGCTCCAACCTGGTTGAGGTCGCTAGGTTCTATCTCAATATCAATAAATAATAAAAATTACACAGGAAGCCTGGGGCAGAGCTAGGAACTGAACCCAGATCTCTGGAGTCTCAGTCCAGTGCCTTCACCACGAGAGCATCCCTTCCATTAAGTTTAAAGGATAAATGTGTTGCTCTGTTGCAAGTGGCCTACTGCGGACTCATTGGGTTTACTGTTTCACAAGATAGAACTAGCCATATTTTTCTGCTGATTACTCTGTGTGGTCCTAAATAAATGATACTGTAGTATGAGTTATTGTACACTGCACACAGGCACCTCTGTTTCACAATAAAAGACTTTTTGCAACTAAGTTTCTGAATCTGCAATGACTTATGCACACGGGGAGTCCCATAGAAGTTGGGATCACTTGCAGTATGTAAAGATACGCACTAGGTAAACTATTGCACTAGGATCCCCTGTGCAGGCCATTCATCCATCTTAGTTAAGTCAACGGAACCCACATGAGTGGGGAGGTCTACATTAGCAGATTCCCAATTCAAGGTAGGACCTTTGAACACGAAAGGATTCACAAATTGTTCAGAAATAAACTATATAGTGATAACAAAAAGATTAAAAACAGAGTTCCTGCCATCAATGGCTAATTCTTGAAAAGGACTGAAAGACATTATACCTGTTGATGAAAACAGGTCTAGAGTGTTCAAGTACCAATATTCAAGTTTCTTTGAAGCACATAACTATTCATTTCAAAACAAGAAAGCCTATGAACTGCGTACAGTTCCAACGAAAAGTATTGTTGTAACTGACTTTTCCTGGTTATTTATTGAAAAAAAAATTCTGGTTCTTGAGACAAAGGAGTTCACATGAAGTACCTCAGAGGAGGGTTAGCATTCCCCTCTGAAATACCTGGTGCCAGGATAAAAATAGAAATTAATTAACTCATTATGCAGTTACAGCTTACACAAGTATCCAAGGGCAGAATCTGGCTTCAAGACACTGTCAAAGCCTCATGAACTTTTTCTATATTTTCTTTTCCTTCGCTGCCGACTACTAAGGTACAGTAAATAGGAACGACCTCCTTTATAATCACCTACCTTCTCCTGTTTATTCATTCAGTAATGCCACAGTCACAGGAATGAAGTATGAAGTCAACTGTTTGCGGCATTGCTAAGTAAATCAAGGAAGAGGAGTTTTTAACATAAAAGGTAAAAAAGTTCTCTTTACACACAGCTCTTTAATCAGTGAAAAATCAAAAGATACTAAAAAGAACAGTATGGGTACACTACAGGATCCATTGATTTCAGCTGGCCTCTGAAGAGAGAAATAGAGACTGTGATACAGATCAGGGTGTTGTCAGGGTAATGGTATTTGATTATGCATTGCTGCTGTCCGATAGGAGGCATATGTTGACTGTATTGCATTTTGTTATTTTGCATAACTTGCGGAGGTTGCATTTGGGTGCCTTTTATTAATTCTAAACCAGGAAATAAAGGAGTAAAATATTGTATTTGCATGACAGATTTAAAAAAATTTAAACAAAAGTTTATGGGTTTGTTTTTTTAAATTTGCCTGAGCAAAGATTCTCTGAGACTCAACAACAAGAACCTTGTTAAATATTATATTATTCCTTGGAACTCATTTCATCCAATACTATACAAAAAGGAACCAGGCATTCTACTGAGCTTTCATTTACACTTTATAATAGGAAAATGTGACACATTTCCAAATTTAATGACCAAAAAACTTTTTCTTTTCTTTTCCTAGGACATCTCATGTAACTATAATGAACACAGAGTCGTGGACTAAACAATGCAACTTAGTAGCACAGGACAAAAGGTCATTTGGAAGGGATGTGCCTTTAAGAGCTTACAAAGGCTTGGTCCTCACTCCTGTATTAAAAGAGGAAGCATATCTCAGTAACGGAAGGATGCCCACTTTAAATAAGGAAATGAGTTTGCAGGATGTACACATGCTGCTTTCTATTAATGATAAGCAAAGTCTACAGAAAAGAGCAGTAGACTGCTTTAGCTTTGGCAAATGAAGCCTTTTTGTGGACTATCTGTGAAGAACTTCTAAAATAAACAGACTGCAAATAAATGTCCTCTATCATTTTTCTTGACTGATTTATGTTTGCATAATGGAGGTTAGCAAATACTGATTACTATATTTCACAGACAAGAGCTATAATTACTGACTAATAATCTTACATGAAGGCCAAAGAATGACAGGTAGTGGTTTGGGGTGCCAAAGAGGTTGGTTAAAATGCTTCAAGTGTTCTTGAGCAAGCTAGACTCCTTATTCAAAACTACTAGATTGTATGTAAGGTCATCTGAGACTATAATACTAATCTATTCAAGCTTGATAAACTGTCACTAAACTATTGATTTATTGTTATTCGCTGTTACATTCTTTAGACTTTGTTCATAACTGTAGTAAAAAAAGGATTCTGCAAGGCACCATGGAAGTGTGCATTTAATAACAGATAGTAAATGTTAAATAAAAATAAAAAGCACTGACTGCTTTGTCATAGTCTCATTTTACTCCTAAACTTTCATTTTCCCTCATGATTAAACGTAATTAGGCTGAGGTTAATGTGTATACATACATCAGGTATAATCCCAGTCAAATAACTTTGTTAAGATAGAGAGGACAACCCTCACAAGAAACCCAAACACCTGAAAGAATGAAAATTCACAGTTTAAATTATCCCAAAATTAGTTTAACCCTGCCTTTTTGTAATCCCAAGATCCAACCTTTTCTTCTATGTTTATATTATAACTACTTATAAAATGTGTTTATTTTGGATCAAATGATTTTTCTAGGAACTTTAAGGAGACCACAGCGTCTGGTTAAAAAATGATTTTATGTCTAAATTCTAGACTTGCTAACTCAGTGTCGAATGACTCTTGCATTACTGGTTGCATGTAGGATTGGACCCTATGATTCTGTGATCGAGCAGTTTTGAGAAGTGGTGAGCAGAGCACAGTAAGCACTGTAACAACTGCTGAGCCTGCTAAAAGAAGGTATGTCAGCAGACCTTGTATACAGAGTGAAATTCACCTCTTTGCAGCAGGTCAGAACAAGGGCTATATTCCTCTTATATCACAATTTAAACCCTATTTTGAGACCTTCAGTGTGACTTCATTGGATCTTCTGCTGGGCCTGTAAACAGGCATGAATTTTTACCCACCACAAAGAGCAGTCACTAAAGCGCAGGTCAAATCATTGCGGCATGGATCTGGAAGGACCTGGTGCATCATAACAGCTGTAATCTTTACATGTTCCTGTCCACAGTGATAGAGCACAAGATGGGAGGATACAATGTATATTGTTCACAGTTGGTGCGTTTCCACCACTGGTAACAACATCCATGAGCTTTTTTTGTTCATGGTTGTGGGAAATTTTGTTGCTGGTGCCAAGTGTTAATACCACTGGTGACAACAATTTTTTAGCCTAATCTACACTGACTCAAATGTTATGTGAAAGGTTTTTTTAAAAAATTATTTGACTAAAATTATATAAACATCTAATTTCAAAATACAAAAGTGTTGTTGTAGCAAAACTACGTGCACCTCTAAAGTTGTGGATGTGTCAACATTTCCATTATGAACTCCTATTTTATAATTCAGCTGTACAAATTTGCTTTTAGTCTGAAATTTGGCATGCAAATCTCAGTGTAAAAACAATTCTCTAAAAAGTTAGTGTTAAGTTAATGCCTTTAAAAAAGTCACTGGGATAAAACTCTTTCAGGTGGAGAGCAAGAAAGAAATTAAAACTGGCCAAGCAATTTCATTTACAAACATAGCTTAACACTTTTTTTCAGCCAAACATTTAGAAGTATTTTCAGCAAGTTGACTTTATGCACACGCATGACTACCAAATGAATATGAATAGACCACAACAGCTCCCAAGAGTTGTTACTGTCTATTGGGTCAATAACAACAACAACTAAGAAGGATTTAACAAGCAGGACCATAATGGCCCCATTACTTTCTGATGGGTAAATAATACATTTTTCTAAACCACAATACATGCCAAAATCTGTGTTTGCCTTACAGGCTGTAAAGGATCCAAATAAACCAATAGGATTTATCAGGCAAATAATACGTTTATGGAAGCAAAATATATGTTTGACTAAGCAAATAATGCACTTAAAAATCAACTGAAAGATGAACTAAGAAGAAGACTTTCAACACGCACATATTTACAGGGATCTCTGAAACTGATGAGGTGCCTCTGTAAGGAAAAGAAGTTTTCAAATAACTAAAAACAAAACCAAGAAATTTTAAAGATAACAGTTCTTTTAATGGCCACTTTTTACAAAACTACCTGAACTGCCAACTCTGTTTCAATCCTTATGTTCTTATAGTCAAAACTACTGCAAATTGTGGATACAAAAACAACTATAGATGTTACAACCCTTCAGGGTTCTAAATGCTGTCATATTCTTCAAGGGAACTGCATTTCATGGGACATCCTATTTTAAGGCATTTTCTTAACTATGTCCCAGCATGCTTCTGAACTTGGCTAATGTTGATTTTACGCTGTCTGATCTCTTCTAATATTATCACTTTCCGCTCTGCTTTGCCTGAAGCATGTGAGCAAAGCTAGGAGGGAAGCATTCACTGAAAGAAAAAGAACCTACTGACGGAAAAATCATGAACAGTGCTCCCATGCTGTGGTGGGTGGTGGTGGGTGGAAGAGAAATAAGACACAAAAGGCTGGTCTACACTAAGTCATAAATCGACATTCCCAGCATTAGGTCGAATTTATAATGTGCGTGTCTACACTAAGAGCCCTTCCTGCCAACCTAAAGGGCTTTTAAAATCGACGCCTGTACTCCATCTCAATAAGAGGAGTAGTGCTAGATTCGACCTTCACAGGTCGAATTAAGGTAGTGTAGCCACAGCACAGTTTATTTCGACTTGTTTGGCCTCTGGGAGGTGTCCCAGAGTGCTCCAATGTGTCCGCTCTGGACAGCACTTTCAACTCGACTGTACTTCAGCCAGGTAAACAGGAAAAGCCCCGGGAACTTTGAATTTCATTTCCTGTTTGATCAGCGTAGACAGCTCACCACCACAGCTGACCATGGCTGCCCAAGTATGCAAACGCGCTCCAGCATGGAGCGTACGGGACACTGGATCTGATTGCTGTGTGGGGAGAAGAGTCTGTGCAGGCAGAGTTCCGAACCAGCAGAAGAAATGCTGATATTTATGCCAAAATTACACAAGGCATTGGGGTAAAAGGGACACCAGGGACACACAGCAGTGTCATGTGAAAATAAAGGAGCTCCGGCAAGCGTACCAGAAGACAAGGGAAGCAAATAGTTGCTCTGATGCTGACCTACAGACATGCTGCTTCTATGAGCAGCTGCATGTGATTCTAAGCAGAGACCCCACCAGTACCCCAACACTCTCTGTGGATACCTCCCAGGGGCCCCAAGCGGCCATGGGCAACAACGAGGAGGACATTGTTGATGAGGAAGAGGAGGAGAATACACAGCAGGCAAGCGGAGGATCCATTCTCCCAAACAGCCAGGACCTTTTCCTAACTCTGGAGCCAAGGGTTCACTGGTGCTAGACTGTGATGGTGGAGAATGCACCTCTGGTGAGTATATGCTAGTAATAACAGTACAGGAGTTAAATGCAGTTGTGGTTACTGTTTAATCTGAGGTAAACAATTGAGATACAGTGCAGCCAGGCAAAGGGTGCTCCCCAGAAAAGCCTCTTTATGTGCCAAGAGTTTCCACACTAAAGAATGTCTCGGGTGTGCCCTCACACCACCCACCCTTTTGTGTGTACTTACCATGCTTGCCTGCAAACCAAAATCTGTTGCCCAGAGCTCTGCAACGTGTTGTACTTCACTGGCAGGCTCTTCTTTTAAAACACAAAATTAGGCCGAGTACCTCGGGGAATATATTTACTGCTGTGAATTGTTTCATTCATTGCAACAGTTAACCTTTTGTTTTCAACAACATATGCTTTTCCTTGCATCTGCAACATTTTCTCTGGGTGCTTCCTCCACTCCAGCACAAAGGCTGTCCCAGATTAGAAGGCGAAAAAAGCAGACAAGGGAAGGCATGGTCTGTGATTTGATGCATTCCTAAGAGGCTGACAGGGCCCAGCTGAGTGCATAGAGGCTCACGCTATCAAAAAGCATTTGCACCGACCATGAGGGCAGGAAAGCAAGCAGGGAACAAGAGCGTAACACTCAAGAGGAGATGTTGTGGCTTATGGGGAAGCAAACAGACATGTTGAAGTGTTTTGCTGAGGTGCAGGAAAGGCAGCTAGACCTTAGAGTCCCGCTGCACCCAATGATGAACCAGCTGCCCTCCTCACCAAGTTCTATATCCTCTTCTCCCAGATGTCCTAGAATGCTGGGGTAATAGGGTGAGTTCCGTTATTCCTTGAACTCAGCTGCAGGGGATGGTTCATGGAGCAGAAAGCTCTCATTCCCACAGCTGTGATTGCTAGACAGTGATATTGTAATAAGCTATGTGTCCTTACCCCTCCCTCCCTGTGTTATCAGGCTCTTACCTGGTTACCATTGCTATTCATTGCTGTCTCTGTTCAACATTTGTTAGCATAATAAAAATGCATGAATTGAGGACAAGAGGCTCTTTATTCACTGTGCACACTGTGGTTGGTGAGGGTTTAGGTTACATGCAAATAAGGGGGCAGGTTGGTAAGGAACAACACAGAACTGTCACGTCAGTGTTGGATCATTCATGAAACTGGCTTTCAAAGCCTCTCAGAGATGCAGTGCGCCTCTATGTGCTCTTCTTATTGCCCTGGTGTCTGGCTGCTCATAATTGGCAGCCAGGGGATCTGCCTCAACCCCCGACCCTGGCAGAAACTTTTCCTCCTTACTTTCACAGATAGTATGTAGAACACAGCAAGCAGCAACAACAATAGGAATACTGCTTTTGCTGAGGTTTAACCTAGTGAGTAAACTGCACCAGTGCCCCTTTAGATGACCAAAGGCACATTCTACCACCATTCTGCACTTGCTCAGACTATGGTTGAACTGCTCCTTATTGCTGTCTAGGCTACCTGTGTATGGCTTCATGAGCCACTGGAGCAAGGGGTAGGTTGGGTCTCCAAGGATAACTATTGGCATTTCAACATCACCAACAGTAATTTTCTGGTCTGGGAAGAAAGTTCCTTCTTGCAGCTTTCTGAAGAGACCAGAGTTCCTAAAGATGCGCACGTCATGTACCTTTCCCGATCACTCCATGTTGATGTCGGTGAAATGCCCCCCTGTGATCCACTACCGCTTGCAACACCATTGAGAAGTACCCCTTCTGGTTTATGTACTCTTTGGCAAGGTGGTCTGGTGCCAAGATAGGGATGTGAGTTCTGTCTATCACCCCACCACAGTTAGGGAACCCCATTACAGCAAAGCCATCCACTATGTCCTGCACATTTCCCACAGTCACGACCCTTCTTAGCAAAAGTGAATTGATTGCCCTGGATACTCGGATCACAGCAGCCCCCACGATAGATTTACCCAGTAGCAATCTGGCATTTCAAGTATCCACAGGGCTATCGCCCCTCGCTTCTCAACTGTCAGAGCAGGTCTCATTTTGGTATTTCTGCACTTCAGGGCTGGGGAAAGCAATTCGCAAAGTTCCACGAAAGAGGCCTTAGGCATTCAAAATTTTTGCAGCCACTGCTCCTCATCCCATATCTGCATCACGATGTGGTCCCACCAGTCTGTGCTTGTTTCCCTGGCCCAGAAGCGGTATTCCACTGTGTCAACAAGCCTGGCTACCACTGCCAGTATGTGTGAATGCGCCACTGCATGGCTTCCAGCACAGCTGTTTGTGTGGCATCCCATTCTTCAACGTGGCTGCTCCTGGCTAGGCTCTGCAAATACTGCAGGATGATTCACAAGGTGTTTGTGATGCTTACAACAACAGTGTACAAATGACTGGAGTCCATGCTTGCTCTGCTATAGCATCTGCACGAGTAACCCAGGCTTTTAGGCATGAAAATGATTGTTTGCCATTGCTTTCAGGGAGGGAAGGAGAAGCCAAGTGCATCATGGGGGACTGACAATATGTACCCAAAACACCTCACGAAAATGTTTTTGTCCCATGAGGCATTGGGAGCCTAACCCAGAATTCCAATCGGCAGCAGGAACTGTGCGATAGCTGCACACAGTGCATCGCTCCGTGAGTCGATGCTACCCATGGTAATGGGGATGTGCTCCACTGACAAAATATGCATAGTGGGAACATACGCCATCGATTTTGTAAAATCGGAGGCTACCCAGGTCGACTTTAATAAATTCGACCTAATTTTATAGAGTAGACAAACCCAAAGATGGGCAGGAGAGGAGCACAGAAAGTACCATGAGGAAGAAGGAACAAAATACCAAAGAGAAAGGAACCAATGGGAAGATAGAAGGGAATGAATTAAGGGAGAGAGAAAAAGACACTTAAAGGAAGACAGGCAAGAGATAAAAAGTCCCACATTTCAGGAATCAAGGTTATACATTGGGTGGATCTTTGCAGTGCTGGGACGTTGTGAGGCATGGTATCAATAGATAACTGAAATAAGCTAAAAATGTAATTTAATCTAACTAAAATGTTTTAGTAGCCCAACACTAAATATACTATATTTATATTGGTTTTAAATGTCAGGGGGTTTCTATTTAATGTATATTAATTTATTTCTGTTATTTATAGAACAGCGGAGGTGGACTTGGAGGATTTGTTTGTTTTTTTCTCCCTATAGGCATACTACATTCTAGATATATCATGAAAGATACACATCCTAAATGAAATCTGACAAGGCTAAAGAATACTAGTTCTGGGGCTGACAGAAAGAAACAGTCAGCAGTTAAATTTAAGAAGATAATCGAACAATGAGCACAAGGAAAAACATGAAAAAGCCGTACAAGGGAAGGCTACAGGAAAAGGGTACACATGATAAAGTCCCAGAGCTCAACTTGAAAGGGGGCAACTTCAAGACTAATCAACGTAAGGCGGTTAAAGAAAAAACAAAAACAAAAACAACCTTATAGTAGTTGGCAGTGGATTCTTTGTTAATTTTGTCCTGTGGCCCAGGTAAATCTTTACAGTCTTTCTGGAAAAAAAGATTTATACTAAAGTGGGCCAAACATTTGAACAAGACCTTTATTTAGTGTCAGCAGCAAAATGTTCTGTTTCTCTTAGACTGTTTGGAGAGCACTTCCTAAAGGGAAGGTGGCAAAGTCTGCATCATTAGTGTGCATTTATTTTTAAAAGGAGTTCCTGCTGAATAAAGAATGTCTTTCATATTTTGCAGGGATGACAAAGTGCACATGATTCTTCGACAGGTACTTAGCTACCTTTGGTCTGCAAGTTAATGATAATTACTGAAACAATATGATCCAATAAATCTTCACTTGTTCATTCCTTCAGATGCAAAGGAAACTCTATATTCAATCCTGAGTTCCTGAAACAAAATTGAAACCTAATCTCTGCCATTCAATAATATGAAAAAGTACATTAAAACAGAATCTTGCCTCTATTTACTACAACAAATATAAAGAAACTATGACCATTTTTAAGGGGAAGCAGTGTTTTCTCATGTAACATCTCTCACACTTTCAGTATATTTTAAACCAATTACACTTTGGGAATTGTCACTGGTCTCCAAAGGTTTGTGCTGCTAAGAGAAAGAAATCAGAAAAACTCAATTAAGTGATGAAATAAAGCTGCTTTCTGGAGGATTTATGCTTCTTCTGTGGAGAGTCTTGATGATACCAAGGTGTTAATGAAATCAGTATTTCCTAGATAAAGATCTACACTGAATTTGTCTATGTAATATCAAGAATGTCTTTCAAAAGCAGTCATTCAGCAATACACCAGTTTTACAAAATATCCACTATTATAGACAATCATTTCAATGAACATTAATATGATACACCCCTACCCCAATATAACGCTGCCCTGGGCAGCCAAAAAAATCTTACTGCGTTATAGGTGAAACCGCGTTATAGTGAACTTGCTTTGATCCACCAGAGTGCAAGCCCCACACCCCCGGAGTGCTGCTTTACCACATTATATCCGAATTTGTGTTATATCATGTCACGTTACATCGGGGTAAAGGTGTATTAGAAATAATTCAGAGAAAGCTATCTTAAAATGTTTGTTCAATAGATAATCTATGAAGCTAAGTATGAATTCCATACAGAAGTGTAGGAATTCAGCAGTGAATTTCCAGGTTTAGAATAACAGACCTAGACTACTAAATAGCCAGTATTTTAAAAGTGGCCCTCAAATCTAATCTTTCTGGATTATCTTCCTTTACATGGTTCCCTTTCAAAGTTCAGGACATATTCTTCAATGTAATGGAAATCTTCATTTAATAGAAATGCCATATGTCTATATTTATTTTTGGTTAAGTTCACTAATCTTCTTGATCCAAGTGCTACCTGTATGACCACCTGACAAACTAATCAAATATCATACTGATCACTGAAAAGTACAACTGTGTATGTTAATGTTCAACAGTGCAGTGGTCAGAAAGAAACACTAAATACAATAGAGACGTAACCACACTGCTTAAGGTTAAAAGCACACAACTGGAAAGTTAAAGAATCTTCATTCTAGCCATCAGACCATTGAAAAAAAATCACCAGCACATTGTCTGTCAAAACTGTAGATATTTGCCTATCTCCATGAGACGTTATTAATAAATATTTGTAAAGTTAAATAAAATTCTCAGAGGGAAGGTACTACAGAAATCTAAAGTCTGATTACCATACAATACCGGCTCTCTACTCAATCTGTGTTTACAAAATGATGGAAACTGCAGACATTCCTTCAAGTGCAGTGAAGGGGAAGTTTTTTCCTTACAGGAAAGTCCTATACAGTTTAAAAGGGATTAAACCAAAAGATTCTAAAGGCACTAAAGACATTATTATAATTGAGACCTTTCTGGTCTCTCCCACCAACAGAGGTTGGTCCAATAAAAGATACAACCTCACCCACCTTGTCTCTCTAATAACTTTTCTTGAAGTCCTTTAAACCAACTATGAGACTTTAGTAGAAAAATAAAAATTCTACAGGAAGGTAACTTTTCCATAAGTGGTGTTAAATCTCATATACTACAAGGGTCAAGACAGCACAGTAACTGGATGGGGGACTTTCGTAGGCCAGCTCTCAAATACTACAGGAACTGGTATTGAAAACTCACAAGAGACTTTTCACTCTGAAACTCTACTAAACCAATGTTCGGGATGGTCTTCAGTAGCAACGTGCTGATGGTGCCATTGTTCGAGTGTGATATCACTGAGGTCATAACCACTTATGGCTTATAGTAGAGCTCTCAAGGCACGTTTTTGTATGAGATATATTAAAATCCAGTATCCTGGGCAAATTCCTGTTTGTGTATTTCCATATTGTCCATCTTAACTCATCCTTTGGTTTTACTAGACTGTAGGTTTCTTCACTCTGTGTTCTAATCTGTTGTGTGGCTATTAGTGTATAATTCAACACAACGTGGTGTAAAACATGTACAAGGGATAGATAAAATTAGTCTAATGCATTCTTAATATGTAGCCTGCAAATTAAATTTTTAAGTTTGTAAAGTTTGGGATTCTTCTGGATAAAAGATGCCAAAAGAATGCTACTTATTATAAGGGAGAGAATAAAAAACACAGTAAAACCAAAGATCTCTCCCTCTTGCATGTTTCTTACCAGTTTGTTACTGTCATAAACAGATGGTTAAGGGTTAATGCCTCTTTTACCTGTAATGGGTTAAAAAGTTCAACTAGCCTAGCTAACACCTGACCAGAGGAACCAATGGGGGAACAAGATGTTTCAAAAGGAAGGAGGGAAGTTTTTCCTTTGTTGAGAGTCTGAGTTTCAGCCGGAGTGAAAAAGATCAAGGAACCAGCCTCTTACCAGAGTAGTAAGTTTTAGAAAGGAATAAATAGGTTTATGTTTATTTCTTTGTAACCTGTCTTATGCAATTAGAGGTAGAATCAAATTGGGTATTTAGGTATTTTTTTGTGTAACTAAATTTGTGCCCAGGGGAACATCCTCTGTGTTTTGAATCTGTTGTCTGTGAGAGTAGCTGGTATGCTAATCTCTCCCAGAGGGTTTCCTTTTACCTATCTTTTCTTTAATTAAAAGCCTTTTTCTTAATACCTGATTGATTTTTCCTTGTTTTTAGATCCAAGGGGATTGGATCTGGACTCAGCAGGGATTGGTGGGGGAAAAGAGGGGGGATGGTTAATTTCTCTTTGTTTTAAGATCCAAGGGGTTTGGATCTGTGTTCACCGGGGAATTGGTGAAGTCCCTCAAAACTACCCAGGGGAAAAAGTAGTGCTTGGGGGATGGTGGCAGCGATACCAGATCTAAGCTGGCAATTAAGCTTAGAAGTGTCCATGCAGGTCCCCACATCTGTACCCTAAAGTTCAGAGTGGGGAAAGAACCTTGACAGTTACGAAGGACAAATGTGAAGAGGGAAGAAGATTTTTGCTTGGATATCAAATTTACCTACATAAGTTCAAAGATGAATTTGTAACTCATAAATAGGATTTGTGATACCTTTTTTTAAAGGAGCATAAATAAATTGTATCAAGACTTCATCCATGTGTCCAACACAAATGTTAGTGTTTTTGTTCAATATTTTATTATATTCAACCATTCTTATAAGAAAAATTTCTCCCATAAAAAGTTTCAGAAAGTAGTATCACAGCATGAGACTAACTGTACCATCGAGAAGACAACGAAAGTGTTTCAATGACAGAAGAATCATGATGTAGAAAATGTCTGTGGCAGTAAAGCACTCATTTTCTCTAGGGATCCCTGTGGTGGGCAAGGTGAAGCAGAATACTGTAGCTTGCCAAAAAGCAGCAGTTTCAGCAACTGTACTCAAGAGTTTTAAAAAACTGCCAAGTTTTACAGATATGTCAATGCCAAATCAGGCCTCCTCATTGCCTGGCTGAGATTTGTGCTGGCAGAATGGCATTCCACTCCAACCAATGTCCATCTCTGATTATGTATTTCAGGAAGACTGGCAGAACTTTAACATTTTACAGCACACCTACCAGCCAGAGGCCAGTATCAAAGACAAGTAGACAGGGAGATGGGTGCACTAGCTGGTGAAAAATCACAGGCCCGTTGGCCATTTGTTAAGAATGGAGAGGGTAATGGGATTTTCCAGCCAGTTACCTTGACACTAGTCAGGGGCTAACACTTTTGTATCAGTGTAAATATTCACGAATCCCCCTTTCCCAAAAGGAGCTTGTTTTCTTTCTCTTTCCCTTCTCACTCCAGAATCTCTTGACTATTGAGTGGTCTTTTATTCCCCCTATCCCTTCTCTGCCAGCTGTTAATTTACCTTCTCCCTCAGTCTCCGTGTTTAGGATTATCTAGTCAGAAGTGAAAGTGAACCGGTATGGGCTGGCACGGCATACTGGTAAGAAGTGGTTTAAGGTTTCTGCCCCTTTTTCACTCCCATCCCCAGGGCCACTGACGGCGGTGGGCGAGGGCAAAAGGGGCAACTGGCCCAGGGACACGATTTAAAAGGGCCTGAGGCTCCCAGTCATGGCTGCTGCTACCGTGAATGGCCACTGGAGCCCCAGGTTGACCCCCCGCCCCAGCTCCCCCCCTTCCACCCAAGGCCCCTTCCCTTTTGGGGGCTCGGAGCCAGGAGCCCGTACTGGTAAGTATTGTATCTTACTTTCACCCCTGAATCTAGTTCTGTGAATAGCTGAGTTGCCTGCCTAAAAATGTTGCTCACAGCTTTCCTGAAAAAAGAACAGGAGTAATTGTGGCACCTTAGAGACTAACAAATTTATTTGAACATAAGCTTTTGTGGGCTACAGCCCACTTTATTGGATGCATAGAATGGAACATATAGTAAGGAGATAGACAGAGATATATATATATATATACACATACAGAGAACATGAAAAGGTGGGAGTTGTCCTACCAACTCTAAGAGACTAAGAGAAAAAACTTTTGTAGTGATAATCAAGATAGCCCATTACAGACAGTTTGACAAGAGGTGTGAGAATACTTAACATGAAAGCTTATGCTCAAATAAATTTGTTAGTCTCTAAGGTGCCACAAGTACTCCTGTTCTTTTTGCGGTTACAGACTAACATGGCTGCTACTCTGAAAGCTTTCCTGAGCAACCTCACAACAAAACCAGCATAACCATTAGTTTCATAGTTACCCACATGATTATGAATAGTAGCAGTGAAACTGATCATGTCTATTTTGCTGCTACTTCACTGAAGACAGCATTACATCAGCTTATCTTTACAGTCATGAGGACTAGACATTTTTAATAAAAACATCAAAGCTGTAGAAATTGGGGCTTGGGGCCTCCACATTTGTCAGTGAACTTTTCCCTCCGTACTTGCCATTGGAATTTTTAAGCCCTGACTACCCCAGGGAGTACCTAACTATAATGGGCATTTATGTCCTTTACTTTTCATGGAATTCACAAAGGAGTGGCTAGCTTCCCCACAGAATGAAATGAAAAATGCTGGAGGAGAAGAAATAGCTAATTCAGAGAATGCTGAAGTTGCACCCAGAATTCCTCTCCTCTGTTGATTATTCTGCTTGTCAGCCCAGGGCACTTTTGACCAGACCCATCAGTCAGGACCAGCAGGATACTATCTTTAAGTTATAATAAAAAGAATACGAAACAGTTTGATAATTATGTCATTATGATGCAGTGTGAGGCATATGACTGAAGTATTAGATAACAATATAAAATAGATTCCATTAAGGCGACAGCCTGTTTAGTTGGTAAGGATTCTGGGCTGCGTAGCTGTAATGATCACTAAAGCCTGCCAGTCAGAGATACTATGAATGAAATTAGTGATTTACATTGATGGGCATTTTAATATTCATAAACACAGTAAATAGTACAGTAGGCATTCTATCGCTCTTCAAAAAGTATATATGGTTAGTTTATCTTTGAACTATATTTATATCTGATGGTGAAAGAACTCCTTAAAATTAAAAAGCTTCAAGTTGTGCTTAGGTTCTTTTCCCTTGAAGGTTAAAGGAAACCAATATCAAATTTGAACAAGCCCCATAATACAATGCTGTTCTTGTCGGGAGCTCTGAATCAGCTCTGCAGTGCATAGTGTACATATTAAAAAACAGCTGTTTGGTGACAGACTGCTAGCTGGGAAGTTAAAGCTGAGTGAAGTGGTTAACCCACATCCCTTCCCCACTGATAAAGTGCTTTGATAAGCAGGCCATACTGGTGAAAACTAGCAACAGAGCCAGGACTGAGCCGCTTAGGAATGAATGTATGACTTGTTTGGTAGAAGCAGCCTGAACCTTTTGCCTAGTGCTCCTCAGTTGTTATTTTACCCCCTTATTCATTTTTGGTGCATGATCGTTTTTTTGTCTGCTTGCAGTAAAACCAATTCTTTGATATGTCAAAGCAATATCCTGTGCATATTGGAAATAAAAATATAAAACTCTGCTAAAAAAATTCCCTTAGTATAAACTTTTATAAAAAGCGTTCTCCTCATCCAAAATGTTACCAGCAAGGCAGTGTTTAAAAAAAGTTCTCTCCACTGAAATATGCTTGTCTGGCTCAACCACAAGCCAGCAACATATGGGCATAAATTTTTGCCTGTTTATTAACAAAAAGTAATTCCGAGTAAAAAGATTCTTTGTGATTAATTTTTGAGTGTCACCAGAGCAGCTTTAGAAATAAACTCATTAAGTGCACGTCATTTAGACATTTCCAAAAAAGCTATTAATATTTTAACAAATATTAAACTCTAGGAGTTTGTCCCCAAGTTATATATATGTTTAAAAGCCACTAGTATAAAAATGTTTGTCTTACCATGCCATATATTTAAATCATTTGAAAAGCAGATTATAAATAAAGATTACCATTCCACAAATGGAATGGGGTCAAATTTCAGTACAGTTCAATTGGTAGAAGGTGTTGGAAATATTTCCTTCACAGTATGCTGAAAGTTTATCTCACTAGGAAAATATGCTGATCCATTTTTAATATTTCATTAATAATAAAGTCTTCATCCTGCAGTTGCTCTAGCACTTCTATTGCAGCCAACAGGAATTGAATGCGGAAGAATCAAAAGTGGCTGTTACTTGCCCAGACAATTCTGAAAAACAGCATACAATAAAATAGGTGGTTTTATGTCCATACACACATTACTTTCACAATGGAATCAGGCATGTTGGCAAGATAGAAGACTTCAAAGTTTTAGTCAATATAATCTTTTTAAGTTAAATTTTCCTGTTAAATGTTGACCATTCTACAAAAGAAATAACGTTTTAATGTGAAGTCAGCTAGAAAGTTTTAGAAATAATAATTTACGGTTTTCTCAAAATTCTCACAAAAGTACAAGATGTTTGTTTCCCATACTTCAGTGCACTATTGCATTGTTAACTTCATCAGATGTGCTGCTTCTGTTTACCTTTAACCAAACTAAAAAAATCAATACACAACTACTGTATTTAGGTCCTTCAAAAGAAATAACTTACTATCTTTCTACCAATTTGAAAATACCACCAATTGGGGAATACTGATAGAACCAGTAAAACTTTTCAAACTGCTAAGAACTGAGTGCACCTACTGTTCATGTGGTTTTAATTTAATTATTTAGGAACTGTTTCAAATCCAAAACACAGCTGAGTGCTATTGTGACACTTCCCAGAGGTTACCCAGGGCTGTGAGGTATACCTTGCTACCACCTGCCCTTAGCATGACGACACCTTATCTGCGCCTGCCAGGGGAATGCTCTGGACATTCACAGTATTCACAGATTCACTGTTCCCAAAGAAGCTGTACACAGCAGCTTACCCATTTCCTTTCTGATCACCACTCCATTTTAACACACAGCACTTACATATGTTTATAGTGAAAATAAGTATAGAGGTACAAGAAGCAGCAAATCAAAGTATACGACAGAACACACGGACAGTCTGAAAGCCTTAGACATCAATAAATTACTCAGAATGGCATGATATGGAGTACAATGCTCCCACTTATGATTTTTTTTGTTCTATTTGAGAGATACTAGGTGAGAATCTGTATATGCTTCTAAGAGGCGCAGTACAAAACTCTCAGCCTAGGGAACAGGGAAACTAAGGTGGCTTTAACCCACCTTCGCATCCTTCCAAGACTCAGCTGCTCTGGGTGCTGAAGAAGCACTGATCGTAACGGATAGGCCCCCAAGACTACGTCACAGGTGCTGAAGCCTACCCCAGCTCTGCCCCCAGCATTCCCCCTACATAGGATTTGAAAGGCGTTCTCCAGCTGTCTATACAGTATTTGTATGGGGGGAGGGGGTGTTTTACCCCAGCCAAATCTTGGGGTTTTAGGCCCCTTTCTCACTGTTTCTTTTTACATGCCATAAAGGGGCTCAAGTGGGGGTGAGACACTCACATTTTCTCTCTACTTAAAATGGGGATACTACTACTAAATCTGGTAGTCTCTCTCAAAACAGTAGAAAAACGTTAAATGCAACCAGGCTGGGATTTGCAAATGTGTTTTCAGGGAGTCTAGTTATTTCTAGGTAGCCCTGGGCAAATCAGTTATTCTTTCAGTACCACAGTTTGCCTATCTAATATGTGGCTAATGATCCTTTGTGTGCCTGCGTTATAAAGTGCTAATATCCTTGGATGAAAAGCACTGTGTTTCAATAGAACATTATCACCATTTCAATTCTGACACTTAGGTCATGCAGCCATCCTCTCTAGCTTCTTGCCATGCACTGGTGGTCACTTGTTTCAAATCCAGTTGTAAGCTGTGAGCCAAGGGCTGTGTCTTACTGTGTCTTTTTATAGAGCTTCTTACAAAGCAACCTCAATTAAATGGGGGCTTCTGAACATTACCACAATACATACATGCATGCAAACAAAGGTCACATTGACAGCACTAGAGGCCATCGTAAGGGGCATTGGATGGTTACACTGCTCCTAGAGAAGGTTGGGCAGGAGACTGTGCCTCAAGTAAAAAACAACCACCTTCATAGTTTCCCTGCTGCTCTGTGGAGGGAGTAAACTGTAACAAATCTATACCTGCTACAGAGTATGCTTCCCAACATGCCAGCATAACTATGCTTCTGGGATTGTGGGGTGTGCGGGTGTTTAAAAGTCACAAAATTACAACTTTCAGTAATCAAATATGAGACTTACACCAAGAGTACCGTACAATAAAGTAATTGTGGAACTAAAAGTGGAATGAAATCATTTTCATTTATTTCTTCTACGCAAACATGCAATATCTTGACTTATCTTATGTATTCCTTATCTGCATTATGCTAGTGCCAAGAGCCAAAAATCAGGATTGCGGCCCCATTCTGGTAGGAGCTATCTAAACATGTATGAGGACACACTGCCTGCATTGAGCAGATTAAAGCATAAGGCCCCACTCCTACAAAAACTTAGGCATGCACTTAGTCTCATCTATTAGTCACATTACATCAAGTTAAGCACCTGTGGAATAAGGGCCAGACTTTTAAAAGTATTTAGATGCCTAATAAGCAACTAGTGTGATTTTCAGAACTGCCTAAGCATCTAATTCCCATTGATCGTTTTTTTGAAAATCCTACTAGGTGCTCTTGAAAATTCTGCTAGGCAACTAAATACCTTTAAAAATCTGGCTCCAAGTTACTATTTTATGTGCCAGATTCTGCCACACTTATCCATTCTGAGCAGGATCTTATTTCATGAGTATTTGCATTGATTTAAAAGGGCATGCTTGCAGTGCAAACAAGAGTGGTAACATCTGGCCTACAGATTGCTAGACTCCTCTATACGTTTTGTTTTCTAGGCAACTTTCTTGTAGACCCAGGTTGGGTATATCTAGTACACAAACTGATTCAACTGTGCTTAAAAAGGAGGCTGGCTTGGGTGAGATATGCATGCTCTTCACTAAACAACAAATACAAATCCTCAAACTAAAGTTCAAACCATGGAACAGAGTTTATCTCTTGCTAAATGCTGCTTCTGCAACAAAACAGAAACAAAAATAAAAATTGCACATCTAAGATACCTAACCTCCTCTTAATGTATGTGGCTAACTCCCAGAAACATGAATGGAAATTACATGCGGTCATATTAAGAGGAAAACAGCTCTGTAAGAACTAAGATTTTTTTTCCTCTAAATATTGAATAACCCCTGGAAAAAAAAGCCTTCAGACATTTAAGAGTAAGAACATACTTCTGATAACATCTGTTTCCATAGATTCCTCAGCCTATTTTGTATTACAGAAATGCAAGGGATACATGCATTGAAAGGTTCATGTTGTTCTATTGGATTCTGACATTTCAAAGTGTACATCTTTCAGCTGCCAGTTTTCAAGCTTACAACAAAGGTTTCGTGGATGACAGTATTATGTTCGGACCTGAAAAGTGCACTTTAGCCTTCAGTTTGCAAAATATTGGACTTCTTTTGGTGCACAACATTATATTATGGTTTATACACATTCATAAGGGGATGCAGAGAACCATTCTCTAGAGACACTGCACACGTGGAGTACACAAACATAAGAACTATACAAGACCCTCCCACATGCAGCTACTTTCAGCATACTCCAGGTGATTTATTTAAGCCTAACAAGTCTCAAGACCTTCTGTAAGATGTCAGAGTTAAGGGCTGAAGAAAGCTGAATGGGCATCCAAAAAATTAAGAGAAATCTTGATGCATGTAAAAATATTTTTATACAAAATTGCATATGACATGAAATTTCAATAATGTGAAACCATTGTGAAGTAAATGGGAATCACAGATGCTCTATACGCATCAGGATCAGGCTTATATTTGCAGATCAGAAATTCTAAGAAATCTCTTTAAGCCTTTTCTCACAAAGTAATTGCTGTGTACCTCTTGTATATTGGAAGCTCTCCTGATCTTATGGGGAGGGGTGTGTGTGAAAAAAGGAAAGTGCCAAAAAGAATTACAAAGCATATTTAGTCCATACTCACAAGATAAAAATATATTTAAATGTGAGTACCTTTCTCTTACTGTCTGCTAAGCTGCAGATGTACCATCTATGTTGTACATGACAACTACAGAAGTGTCACTACTATACATAATCTACTATCTTTAAAGCAATGTATTATTCCTTACCTCAGAACTACTTCTGACCAAATTTTAAGTACTGATACACTTTTATACTAAATATCTTACTTTTAAAAAATATATTGTCATGTTTCTGTCTTGTAGATATCAAAAGGAACCTAGGCCTCCTAACTCCAAGCTCATCTTATTCATCTTAGCATGTTATTTTGAGAGGGCCCATGGCTTATATCCATCACTATTTCTTATTGTAATTTTAATACCATGGGATAAATTCTACCCTCATTTATGCTCCTTTATATTTTATGTACACTGATATGTATATAAAAACTCAACGCTTCAGTATCTGCTTATTTTGTATCTTTCAGACCAAGTATTGCAAAAGTTACATAAGTCATTACAAAAAAATATAGATTAGAAATTTTGAAGGGTCCTGTATAAGGGAAACACATTGCTGATTCTTCTTTCAGTTACATCAGATCAACCCCAATGTGGTTAATACCAATTGTGTAGAGTGATGAACATCAAGTTTTTTGTCCCATGAGACAGGCCAGTAAATATTTTTAGTACTGTCATTCTTTTAAGACACTAATGCTGTGGGCCTATTATCCAGTGCCTTGCATCTTCTGCTGTACAAAGCGAGTACAAAGTGGACAAAGAATGCTACCACATCAGAACGGTAGTGTTTTGCACCCACTTTGCACAGGTGTAAATGACTGCACAAGGCATAAGAATGGAGAATTAGGTGCCTTCTTTTGTTTACTCTGGGAAAACTCCTGAAGTGCACTACACAAGTAACCTACTCTATTTTACAAACATGCAAATGAACAGGTTTGTGAAAATAAATAAATAGAAACCATGAAACGCTTTCAGAAGTTGACAGAGCACTGCAGCTGCTCTACCGTGACTGCTGCCTGGCTAGCACTGGCCATGGCAGCAGCTGGCATTGGGTTGCCAGGTATCCATTTTTCGACCAGAACGCCAAGTCAAAAAGGGACCTTCAGATTATGAAAGTTGGACACCACTGGTCTATAAGACCCTGGCCTTTTTCAGTGCATAGGATGAGAGTGAATTAGGCAGAGCGTTACACGAAGAGAAAGGATGTTCTCTTGTGATTAAGGTACTGGATCGGAATCCAGGAGATCTGGCTTGGCTCCGACACTGCCCGAAGTGAATACGCACAACTGGGCTGAATGACAGTTGCACAGGCAGTCTTAATTCTGGCATTTCCTAGGCTTGCTTAACTTTGCGACATTAATGTTTTACTGTTGACTTGTTTTGTATGTAATATGTATATAAACTTCCAAAAATATTCAACTTTACACTGAATGGAAGCCAAGAAAAAAATTTAGCTCAAAAAGAACATTTTTCACAAAGTAATGAATGATTGAAGACAGGTTCTAGAATGAAAAGGCAAATTATCCTTAAATGCTATATGTTAATTAAAATCCTTCATGATTAGCTGACTAATCATCTGGGCTACTTGATGGGAACAATATGCAAATGGGTAAGACCCAACTTCAAAGTTTAATTTTCAGCCCTGCAGAGAAAGTATCTTGCTACATATAATAACGATAAACTGACACTTTAAATTATCCCCCTAATCTGTGGCCAATTTAGGGACCTAAAGGGACCCCCCTTTACCAATAGTAACTGAAGGGATCAGGTTTTTTTCAGGAAATACTGGCATGGATCCTCAGCATGTCATTCATTCCTCTTCCTGGGGAAAACCCCCCCTCTCACCAAATCCATTTTAAGAAGGATATTAAGGCTTTTACCAGTCTTTTTATTCAAATACAGGAGTTACTGGCAACACATGCTGCATATAGTATTAATTACTTGTTTTTATTATGTTTGGACAAATTCCAAGTATTTAGAAAAAATCAGAAGCAGTCTGAATATGTAACAAAACTGATACTTAAGTCATTTATGCAATTGACATTGGCTGGGATCCATTAAAAAAAAACACACACACATCTTCCGGCATCATTCTTTAACATTTGCTTTATTCGTTCTGAATACTAACTTTTTGTTTGGTAACCAGAGCTATCCTCTTCATGCTAGTGTGGGAAGAGGTCTGTGTCAAGTCAAAGCAAATCTTCACTGCCATCCTTCCACAAGTATAAATTTATTGCAAGTCTGCTTATATACTAGTAAAATGTATCTTAAAAATATAAAGAAAATGAGTACTTCCATCCTTTGCAGCAACAAGCAATACCAGATTTCTGCCAGTGACATTATGATTCAGCTTTTATATCACACCTACTATTCACAGTTTTTTATTGTAATTTTTTTAATAAGGAAAGAGATTTGGATCACAAATCTTTCTAGTTAAACCTACGACAGTACAACAGCAGAGCCAGTTCCTCTACAGCCTATGCATGTGCTCACCTATTATATTCTTCAAATTTAAGAGCTAACTATATCCAAAAACAGAAGCACACAATTTATGCCAATATGAATGTGTGGGATTTTAGAATTACGTCTCTTAGGCTGTGTTGTTTGTTTGGTTTTTGTTTGGTTTTGGGTTTTTTTGTTTTTTTTTTGGCAAGGGGAGAAGTTTGCAAGATGTTAGTCCTGTTGCTTTAAATATAGTTCTGCAACATGACAAGAAAGAAAGAATTGCCAACAATGTGTTCAGTCCATCATATGAATTACCCCCTTGTATTTCAGCTTATAAGATTTATGGGAAATTTTACACAAGATACTTCTCTTCTGTGTACAGTAGCACATATAGCTAGAAACCATTAATTCAGACTAGTTTGTGTATCTATTGTTTTCAAAACCTCTCTTTATGTTACACTGAAAAACTAAAGACAACTCTCATTCCTGTAGAACAAGAAAACAACATGACTTGTTAGATATATTGTACATCAAGGGCAATGTTCCATAATTTTATCAATCTTCCAAAAAAAAAAATCCTAAACTAAAATGTGAGCTATCCCTTTAATTGGAAAGAAAGTTTTCCCCATGTGTGGCTCCTTGGACCAAAACAGGTTTTGTAAGCTTCCTTAGGGAACCTAAACGTAATTTAAGAGCCCAACATTCTGAATAAGTAACACCTGCAGGTTTGAACGGCACATGGGGGAATTCCTTAGAGATCTTCTCTCCACATCTTTAGTGTGGAGAAGATCGGAGAGAGAGAAGCCAGCATAGGAGATCTGAACATATGTTACAGACACAGGACTTGTGATATTTATGGTTTTACCCAGCTGATAAAAAAAAAAGCAGCTATGGCAGTCAGCTGGCAAAACATTTAAAGGGACAAATGCCAAATGCAGGTCAAAACAAATAAACAAGGAGATCAAGGATATAAAGCCATCAATTGATGGGGAATTTTCCCCTTGGCAGGAGTCCAGCTATATTTTTACAACACAAACAAACAAACAAAGACACTTGGAATATCAGCCATGTATCAGATTTCTCAGCCACAAAGGAGAGTAACTTCTGTATAAGGTGGAAATAATTCTGAGTCACAAAACTGAATTTAAAAGTATCTCCAGAATTTAAAGTCCAGGTAAAATTAAGAGGGAAGTGATCTGATTAAACATCCATGCTGCCATGCCCAATGGCTCAGTGAAGCTTTTTTTAAAAAGTGGAACAGTGCAAAAATAAAAAAAGTTGTTGTTGTTTTTCCTGCGGGTCAATTTAAATCTGCAAGTGACTTATTTTATTTGAAGTTACGTTTGTTTGACATTCAGCAACTTTAAATAGGCTTCCATATTGTAGCAGCATTTACTGCATTTTCAAAAAAAATTAAAGATATAATTTATTAGATAAATTCTACTTGACTTGTTTAATCCGAGTGGAAAATGTTAGTTAAGAAGTTTACACTCAGTTTTCCCAACTCTTAATGTTCTGTAGTGAAAAAGAAAAGTCCTTTGCACAAAACATTTTTAGGTGTACAGTGTAGACATGGACAAGAAATATTTCAAATGCTTTTAATGACATACGTTCAGGAAAGAGTATCCATCAGAACATTTGAAAACAGTTACACCAGTGTAATTCCAGAGTCAATCAGCTTAAATTAGATAACTCTGGAGTTATACTGGTGTATACTGAGATCAGAATCTGATCCTACGTATACACACACAGAGACAGAACACCTAGCCTGACCCAAAGTACTAAATTTATTCTCACAAGTTAAACATGGCCTTTGTGACAGAGCCCAAGTGATGTTATATGATATTATGAAGGCCATAATTATTGAACAAACACAAAGACTGACTTTCATTTAGGTCATAAGATATCTTATTCATGCAATATGAATTATTAAATGCAGAGTCTATTTGAATACATGCTTAACCCTTGATCTTTTCTCCTCCATTAATTATGTTAAAAACATTTTCAGAATTATTAAACACACCACTTTAAACCATTTAATTGACTGTTACATTGTGAATACTGAACAATCATTCTTGATACTATTGCTTCTACATAGTGTAACACTCCACTGGAGTTTGGATACATTTAAACAATTAATTTAGTCAATAGGGTATTATACAACTTCTATATACTTGTAATGTATATCTGGGGCATATGTATGTGTGGTTTACACACAGAGAACAACTGAATGAATTCATACTTTTCACAAGTGACTTCAAACTATATTTTAAGATGATAGTATAAAGTTTAGATATATTGTTGTATGATCGCCAAATGAAACGTCTTGAAGGAACTGAACCAAATAATCCACAGTTGCACACCAAATAATTTGGGGAAAAAAACAAAAAAACAAGATAGAAGGCAGTGCATTTCATTGTGTTATATTCCTAATATCCTGAGTAACATTAACATCCAATAATTAATGGACAGTTGACACACAAATCTGAATAAATTAATAGAATAGCAGACACAGTTTTTATAAAAAATAGACAAAATTTCTCTAACTCAAACCTATGCAGCCTATTTTCAAACACGGATTGCACATTTGTCAGAGAAGGGATTCCAGTGCACAGGCTTTAGGTGTCACAGCATGCAAAACTAAGATTTCACTTTTAGTCAGAAATCTGATAAAGGAGATCAGAATGAGTCAACAGTGGAATTCGAGTCACATACAGTGCTGAAGAGACTGAAATGAGAGTAATAAACCTCCATTCTGGCATGTTGACAAACAGAAATTTCACAGCACTTGTGGAGTAATAACCTATAATCTCTAGTACATAATGTAGCCTTTATGCATGTCTCTTTCACAAGGAATGTTTGTAGGTTTTAAGTGTAAGAAGTCCATTTCTCAGTTTATAACAATTACCTTATTGTCACTTGGTTCACTGTGCATTGTGTGTCTGATTTCATGTAACAATCTTGCTGCATGCTGTCATGTCTGGGTATAACGACTCTGGTATTTGCACTGTTCAAAAGCCTACCTCAAGGATGAGAGGTTTTTTTTCCTTTTCCTCCTTCCCATCCCTCTCCCCCACTCCCATTTTCCTCTAAGGAAGAACATTTTAAGCCCTGCATCGTCATAAGAGAGTGATGACATCATGTCTTTTAGTTATACTCCCTGTCAGAGATGCAGAGCCAAGCCAGTTGCTCAAGCTGTTGAAAGGTACCTTTGGTTCATTTCAGTACAGGTATTTCAGTACTGATCTTCCAAGTTAGACCAGCTTTACTGACTACTAGATGACTTAAAATACATAAAATGTGTTTTCAGTCAATTTCTGTAATGTTTTCCTCAGTTTCTACTGGGAATAATTTGCAGGGTACATTTATCCCCAGGAACAACAGACCACTATTTGATTTTAATTTTTTCTGATAAGACAAGCTAATGTTCAGGCTCTCCTAAGAAAAGAAATACTTGTATTTCTCCAAATGTTAAATCTCAAAAGTAACAATTTAACGTCAAGGGCATGTCATCTAGAAAAGAATAAATCAAAGGGTAGAGAATTATTTAAGAAAACATTTTAAAACATATGCATGGGGAATGATTATCATTTCATGACTACATTTAATTATAAAACAAAATATGAAATTTCCTAGAATAATTTGATATTCCATTTAATGCTACTACTGTCCTATCAAATGAAATACAATAGAAATTGAAAATATGACAATATAGCCAAGAAAGATGCAGGAAAACCTAAGCAAATTTGATGACCTGATGCTTTTGGCACTGATTCATCACTGTGACTTCAGCACAGTCACAAGCTAAAGATTGGAGAAACACAAACGATAATCTGACATAATATGTACAATAGGAAAAGTCAGAATCTTTACACAATTTCCAAATTATAGTGAATGTAAAGAGTTTTAAAACACATTTAATGCATATTTTTTAAGACCCTCTTCTAGGTCTTAGGTCTCGGTCAGCTTGAAGACTTACTAACATCACTAAAAGTTGGATAGGACCACTAAAGCAAGATTAATCTATTTACTTTTTCCCAAAGCCCTACAAACTGTAATTGCATGGATAAGAGTAAGGAGTTGCCTCTGTCTACTAGATCTATGTCTGTTCTATGGAAAAATTCATTTGAAGAAACAATACAATGAAATTCAAATGATACAGCAGATAGTTGGCACAACAACTCTGTTTCCTGCCTTCCATCCCCTCCCCAAATCCAAACAAAAACAAAACTCTAAGATCACGGAATTTATCTTGTAAATTACTGCATTGTGTCCATTCAACAACATTCGTTGAGCTTGGTTTTTACAGATCCAGACTAACACGGCTACCCCTCTGATATTCGTTGAGCTTGGGTTTTTATCACCAAATTGATCAAATGTACAAAATAAAGTTATAGGACTGTTGTTCAGTCATTTAAATAACAAAAATAATCTTCAGGCTAAGACTAAAATAATGGCATTTTGAACTCAGCTTATTTATAAATAGTTGCTAATAGGTTTAAATTCTCTCAATACTGAAAGAATGTCCAAATATAAAGTCTCCACCCATACTGAGGAATCTGAGATCCATCTCACATGGGTGCATAAATGATGTTATGTAGTGGATTATATCTATCTGGCACCTCTGTATGGACATCATCCAGAACTACTGCCATAGGCTGTACCTCTAGGGCTCCCCCTTGGGGTGAGGTCGGGTGCTACTCTTGTCCCAGATGTGTCTTTCTGGCTGTCAGCGTCACTGTAGCACAGGCTTGGAGCATAGGGTGTGATCTCCTGGCTGTAGGTTTTTGGGGACGACCAACCACAAAACAAAGGAAAATGCAAACAAAATCCTGCAGCCCACAAAATAGTTCTGGCTCACCCTGCTGTTCCTCACCAGTTAAAAGGAAAATAGTCTCTCTGAAGGGGGCTGGGATCCTAACCCCCTGAATGTCTGAGAGGCCCTAGGCTCTCATGAGAAGCAAAGCAGGTCCGCCCACCTCTCCAGAGGATCTAGGCAGAGAGGCTCTTCAGCAGCCGTCTGAGTAAGCAGCCCCTGCTTTGTGGGGCTAAGAACCACTTTCTATAGCTCTGCTTCCTGCTGAATGCCACCATATACTGGGCTTGAATCCTCCCATCTAAGAAGCCACCCCTCTTCCAGGCACAACAGGTTTCACAGGTGGGCTGGATTGCAGCTGACTGTGCCCAGAGGAGCTCTTTAAACCCTTCCTAACCAGGATGGGACTCTGTCTCACTACATTCATCAAACTCAGTTACATAGAGACAGATATTAACAGCTGGTCTAAGCTCATCCTATAAAAGAGAAGTGGTGGATGAAAGTGTGAAAGTTGGATACCCATAGGAGTAGGATGAAAATGTGTATCCACAAAACTCATACGTGGCACACTATGAAAGGTCCTGATCCTGCAACAAGGTAAGCACCTCTACGGATCACGGCCTAATTTTAAAAGTCACTGCACCCCCCGTGTAGCAATGCTATTTAACAAATGTTGGGCAATTTTCTGCTGGTTGTCTAACTATAAGGTTGGGAGAATTTCACGGGAAATTCAAAAGCTATTTTAATTTGTGTTTTATACTGTATAGATGTTAATTCTTTGCTGCATACAGTTATCACTATTACTGGGTTTAATTAAGACTGTCACTAAACTGGTTAAAGCAGACAAACTGGATGAAATCCTGAACCCATTAAAGATAGTAACAGCCTTGCCATTGTCTTCAGTGGGACCAGGAATTCAGCCATTTATTTTGCTGAACTACTCACACAGTCAGTCTCATTGCCACAATGGATTTTACAGAATAGTAACTGTTAACAGCATCACCATATGTAGAGCATGGTTCAGAAGAGAAACAGTAAAACAAATATTAGGATGCCAAAAATACAAGTCAGTCCTTTTATTTTAAAGACTTATCTCAAAACTGAGTTGGTAAAGTATCATTTCTTTATCAGTTATGTTAGTATTCAAAGAAAAAAGGTCGAGGAAGGTGGGGAAAAAGGATGTGTAACTAGGGGTATGTCTACACTGCAGCTGTGGGTACAAATGGCATCTTATGTGGCTGCACTCTAACAATGTAAGTGAGGACACCGTGTTATTGGTTTCAGAGTCAACTGCACAACCAAGTACGGGGGGACAAGGTGGCCTTGTGCAACCCACGCGGTGGCATCCTCACTTCTATTTTTCTTCAGCCACGGAATTAGACACAGAGTACAACTCCTGCTATGAGTTCTGCCCCAGAATGTCAGTTCTCTTCAAAAATAAAACAAAAAAAATATATAGCTGTCATAACTGTGAAGGTAACTTTAAAAACATGAACTGAATATAAATTGTTGCAATGAGCAATAACTAGTGCAACTTGACTCTTCCGATACCCTAAAATTATAGCCCTGAGTGCAATAACTGTCCCATTCATCTCAATCATTAAATAAACCTACATGACAATGTATGAACAATGAACTATTTTATAAAGAATCATTTTAACAGCAACAACCAACTAATTTTCTTATCCCACCATCCCAAATAGTCTCTCCTACCTCCACAGCAACCCAAAGGTCCACAGCTTACTCAGCAGCCAAAACTCTCAGCTTGCCCTTAACAACCTCCACCATGCATTTATGCCTTATCAATACCAAAAAGACATCAATCACAACACATTTAGAAGACACACAGTGGCCATGTCTACATCTAAAATTTTGCAGCGCTGGTTGTTACAGCTGTATTAGTACAGCTGTATAGGGCCAGCGCTGCAGAGTGGCCACACTTACAGCAACCAGCGCTGCAAGTGGTGTTAGATGTGGCCACACTGCAGCGCTGTTGGGCGGCTTCAAGGGGGGTTCCGGGACGAGAGAGCAAACCGGGAAAGGAAACCAGCTTCCCCGCGGTTTGCTCTCTCGGTCCCGGAGCCAGCCAGCAAACCGCAGGGAAGGAGACCTGCTTGCTCGGGGTTCCGGGACCGAGAGAGCAAACCGGGAACGCCGCGGTTTGCTCTCTCGGTCCCGGAGCCAGCCAGCAAACCGCAGGGAAGGAGACCTGCTTGCTCGGGGTTCCGGGACCGAGAGAGCAAACCGGGAACGCCGCGGTTTGCTCTCTCGGTCCCGGAGCCAGCCAGCAAACCGCAGGGAAGGAGACCTGCTTGCTCGGGGTTCCGGGACCGAGAGAGCAAACCGGGAACGCCGCGGTTTGCTCTCTCGGTCCCGGAGCCAGCCAGCAAACCGCAGGGAAGGAGACCTGCTTGCTCGGGGTTCCGGGACCGAGAGAGCAAACCGGGAACGCCGCGGTTTGCTCTCTCGGTCCCGGAGCCAGCCAGCAAACCGCAGGGAAGGAGACCTGCTTGCTCGGGGTTCCGGGACCGAGAGAGCAAACCGGGAACGCCGCGGTTTGCTCTCTCGGTCCCGGAGCCAGCCAGCAAACCGCAGGGAAGGAGACCTGCTTGCTCGGGGTTCCGGGACCGAGAGAGCAAACCGCGGCGAAGCTGGTTTCCTTTCCCGGTTTGCTCTCTCGGTCCCGGAACCCCGAGCAAGCAGGTCTCCTTCCCTGCGGTTTGCTGGCTGGCTCCGGGAACGCGAGAGCAAACCGCGGCGAAGCTAGTCTCCTTTCCCGGTTTGCTCTCTCGGTCCCGGAACCCCGAGCAAGCAGGTCTCCTTCCCTGCGGTTTGCTGGGTGGCTCCAAACCGGGAAAGGAAACCAGCTTGATTACCAGAGGCTTCCTCCTTCCACGGAGGTCAAGAAAAGCGCTGGTAACTGTCTACATTGGATTACCAGCGCTGGATCACCAGCGCTGGATCCTCTACACCCGAGACAAAACGGGAGTACGGCCAGCGCTGCAAACAGGGAGTTGCAGCGCTGGTGATGCCCTGCAGATGTGGACACTCTCAAAGTTGCAGCGCTGTAACTCCCTCACCAGCGCTGCAACTTTCTGATGTGACAAGCCCACACTTAAAAGCCAGTCAAGAATTACACTCTTCCCATAATTACCTGCAACTCATGGAGGACTAGCACTGTAACGCTATGGACATTTACCCATGCCTTAATTATTGTACCTGCTGAACACTGGGCAGCAGCACAGGGCTCCAGTTGTAATTGGGGCAAGCTGGACTCAATGATCAACTCTGCCTTCACATCATTACTGGTGCAACCAAGATGACTCCAGTCTCCAACTTTCCGGTCCTGTCTGGCATTGCAACGTCCGTGATGAGGCATGAGGGCAGGGCTCTAACTGTACTACTGTGTGCAGCCAACAATCCAGACACCTTACGTCACAATGTCATCTCAAAGCCCCATCAAAAATGCTGGTTAAAGTCACGACATCCCTTTTCTGAAACACCTGTGCCTCTGAGGCAGTACCTCACACACAACCTTTATAAGGAACAGCAGCAAGAGGTGGTTTGGGACAATATTTTGGATCAATGGCACATTCCTTGGCAGGTAGACAACTCAGATCTGCATCACCCTAGTCTCTCCAGATCAGCTCTCACTTGACCCTCGGAAGAACCATATGAACCGAAAGATCCTTCTTCATTACAACATATGGGAGTCACAGGCAGTTTAACTCGCATCTTTAGTACTGGGGCTTTTTGAGCTGCTCAGTCCTGCCCAAGCAAAACTGAAGAACAGTTTATCACCTGGACGGCATATGGATGCACATGAAGACTCCGGATGATGTTTCTGTGATAGAGTGACTACATCACTTACTCAAAATCTAATGCCTTATTTGTACTATCAGAGGCCATACGCCAGAAGAATACAAAAAATTAAAGCTACTGAAAACAAAGCATGAGATAGTTTTGAATCAAATGTCAAAATAAACAAGGGACTGCATTGTTTATAGATTTAATACGTTATAAACTTCAGTTTTATTTAAATGAAGCTGTTGCAGAATTTCTAGTCCACCTCACCATAATGTCATGGAGTCCAGGGACTTCAGCACAGAATTTAGGTCTAGCTTACTGCAAAGTATACTAAACGTGGACCACAGCTGGGGAGGGTGGGGATGGGGGGTGGAGGGTAGAGATTACTCTACATATACCTATATTGGGCTCTTGTACCTTCCCTGAAGCATATCATGATAACTGTTACCAGAGACAGGACACTGGACTAAATGGATCTTGGCTCTGCTTCTGAATAGCAATTCCTATGTTCCTCCACTCAGTGGAAGACAGTCTTTCCAATGAAAGTTGGAGGTGAATAAAGAAAGTAGGTCAGGGTATTTATCTTCTTAGCTGTATGCCTCTTAATGAAAATGTAACCTGTGTCATTTATGTTCAGTAAAGTATCACATGTTAGTGGGCTAGAACAGGGAAAGAGTGATTCCATCACCCAGGGAAGGAGGAGATCAAATTGAGCCCACCCCTGGTATTTTGTTTTCAGTTTCACAGAACTCTTCTCCTGTTGGTGTACTGTACTGCTTTTGATATGTCTTTTCAATCATATACCACTGAGAATCAGATATAAAATCAACAATATAAAGAAAGTCTGAAAAAAACCAGTACATGAAAATAAAATCAGAATTTGCCTGAACTGCTGCAAGACAGAGCTACATTCCAGTAGTCTCTGTTGTAACCATGATATTACAGCATGGTGCCTGATGGGATGTTTTAGCAGACGGACAGCGAGTGTAGAATTTGTAGGACCAAAAAACCCACTAATTTTAAAAAGGTAAGTTGTGTATGTACTGCATGCTTCTATCACTCTGGTTAGAGCATACCTGGAACTTATAATTTTATAAATGTTGCTTAAGTAAATGGTTTCTGCAGTAGCCATGTTAGTCTGTATCAGCAAAAAAAATGAGAAGTCCTTGTTGCATCTTAGAGACTAACAAATTTATTTGGGCATAAGTTTTCGTGGGCTAGAACTCATTTCCTCAAGGACTCCTTGTTTTTTTTTGCTTAAGTAAATTGAATTTAGATGTTTATTAGCAGTTTACCTGTGAAATATTTATTTATGACTATAAAAGCAAGTACATCTAAATATAATGGGTAATTCACTAGTAGAAAAATATGCAAACGAAAAACTAGCTACTGTTGTACAATTTGTTTCACAAACATGTTAATATAGGAAAAAACTCTATGTCATTTATAAGGCTAACTCTTGAAGGCATGTTCCAAGTCCAATAAAGGAGGTTAATGCTACAATGGCAGTCAGAAACACGCAAGTCAAAACACAATCTAGGACGAACAAAGCACCTATACAACCCAAATTTCAGAAACACTAAATAATATCCCACCTGTCATTATGTCAAACAGCTTGGCATATTTCCATTACAAGACAAAAGTCACTTTTGTTTGTGTGTCAAATGCGCTTTGAGCAAAAGAGAGGGAAAAAGCTTTTGGAGAGTAAGGAGAGTTCTGAAAGGTTAAAAAAAACAACCAATAAATAACAATCATTCTTGCCACCTTTGTTTATGCTCAAAAATAGAATTTTAGTTAAACAGATAGTACAGATATAGTTACAATCACACAATTAGTGTATAAATTTAGATATCAAGGCTACATAATAATGACGAAGTACGGAACATATCGCACAACTTCAAAAATGACCTGCAATTTATAAAGTGGACCCAAAAATAAATGTTTGGAAGTTAATACCTCATGTTTTCCATCTCTCATTGAAATTCACTATGCATCGCATTATATTTCACCTATAAACAGAGAGGGGGGGATGTAACTTTCATAACTATTTAACACTATTTCATTTCTTGGGTTGGATAATATGAACTCCTAAAATAAGCTGAAAGATTTGAAGAAAAATCCATTCTATTCCCACATACTGGGCCTGAGGATGGATCACTCGATAATTGCCCTGTTTTGTTCATTCCTGCTGAAGCATCTGGCATTGGCCCCTATCAGAAAACAGGATAGTGGGCTAGATGGATCATTGGTCTGACCCAGTATGGATGTTTTTATTCTTTATTTTAAATGTAAATGTAGAACTTTTCTTGGCTGAGCACTTACAGAACAGTTTATATTGTCTCTATATAAAATGAGGTGCTTAAATAGGTAATCTGTCATTGTTTGGTTTAAAAATTTCTGCCATGACTAGTTCAGCTACAGCCCATAGTACATACAATAATCACTGTATTCTAGTGCATCACAACTATACTTGTTATGTGGGGGGCGGAACCTGAAGTAGTATGTGGAAATGTGTAGACAGATGGTAATACTTTACATTTTCATCCATGTATCTCAAAGCCCCCTTACTGCTATTAATTTTAAGCCTCAGCACACACATGAGGCAAGCTACTCTTAAATGCTTGCTGTTTGTCATGGTAAAATGTAAGAGCCATCATTTTAGTTTACAAAAAATATTAAGTGGTTTGTCATAGGAAAATGAGAAAAATCACAAATATACTTTAACTTACAATAAAATATTTTAAAACGTTTAATATTTTAACTTATCTGAACATACAGAATGAGCTTCTTGCCCTTGCTTTGGCTCCTTTACCGGACTACAGGGACTGAAACAGCCTACAAATTACTCTTCAGGTCTATGCTGAAGCTGGGGGTAAGGCCCCTAACCCCCATAGACAGATGTGCACTAGCAGGTCTCAAGCTAGCACACTAAAAATAGCAGCACAGACATTGTAGTTTGGGTGGTAGCTCCCCTGGGACCAAGCCCAAGTCTCGGCCATACCCACAACATCTACACCACTATTTTGCTAGTTCAAGCCTCACTAGTTCAAGCCTCACTTATGCAAGTCTGCCTACCTGCACTAGGTGGCTCACTTAAAGTACTATTTCCAGCTGGGGGAGGATTCCCTGCCACAGGGCTGTGCAGGACAGCAGTAAGGCTGATTTTCAAGGTCTCCCTTACTAAACCTGGCATTGGTGTTGAGGGAGGCATCCTGGAGGTGGGGCCACAGCATGCAACACTTCATAGTTTTCAGGCAGCACTGTGGCCCTAGGATCGCCATAATTTAGAGAGGCCATCAGGGGCATCAAATTATATCAGGTCTCTCGCCAAATCCTGGAGTGGCCACTTTAAACTCTCATACACCTAGTCTGCAAGAGGCACAGCACTCACCCATAGAACACCAAATATGGAAATATTCATGGAGTCTGTGTGGCAGGGCAGCTAGGATAATACAGTAATGACCTTTAATGGAAAAATCCCAAAAGTCACTTTCTTCATGGAAGTCATGGCCATGACATACACACATCCTTAGTATAGTTATATAGACATTCACACAGGAGTAAAGTAAGGCACAGAGAGGAGACTTGTGATTTTTACAAGGTCACATGACAAACCAGCATCAGACCAGAACAGAACCCATGAATCTAGACTGTTCTGCTAGCATTTTCCCTCCATGCAGAATTGCTAAAAGGATCCCAGGACAGTGTTTGTTACTGCTGCTCCAGCCACTTTTGGATGGCTTTTAATACAGGGAGCCAGATTCAAAAGCAACCACAAGATTTGCTTTTCAGATTTGCAGAACTCTAAGAGTGTGCAAAAACACCCAGTTAAATCAGCTTTGAACAGATTCATTGCGCAGGACAGAAAGCGGAGAACTAATCAATATCAAGCAATGTTAAGGACTAATTCATACTCCTGTGTTAGGTGGGTTAGGACGAAGAAAAAAAATGCAGTCACAGACAGAGCCGTAAACAAGAAGAGAGACTGTAGTAAGAAAGTACTTCAACATTTACCTGCCTAAAGTTAATAAGGCAAATCAATATACAAAATGACCAGGTAACGTTTAGACCGATTGTCAAAGAAGCTCCAACAGAAAGGTGAACAATTCATAATGCTATGATGTGACATAATGCATTAAAGAATGGTGACCCCAGTAACACTGCTATGCAACTAAATAAATCCTTTAATTTTTTTTTTGATGTTTTGCCTAGAATATTTTCAAAAATGTTAGAAGCTGGAGGGAATGTCTCTAGAAACAACCATGCAACAAACACTAGAGTAAATGTCAACTTCTCCTGTGAAAAGGATTCATGTCAGAACTGCTACATTCAGAGACAGGAACAAAAACAGCTATTCAAGCTGCTTTCAGCTACCATTTCACCTTTTTTCCCCCTATGAATTAGTAAAGAACTTTGTCACTAGAGCAATAAAACTCCTTAGATCCTACAATATCAACAACTACTTAGTAGTAGACATTTTTGTGTTAAAAATAATAATAAAAAAAGGTCAGTAGCAAGAAAGTGATATCATTAAATTAGAAAAAAGGTGTTGGGAATGAATGAGATCATCATTCCCCTTGCTGGGAAGGTCACAGCACTTATTTCACAGAAGAAGAAAACAGAAAAGATTTAGAAGAATGACACAGAATAGTACAGAAACTCATTCATATCCATGGGCTGGGTACCCTTCATAGAATTCATTTGTGGCATGGGTGAGTTCACCATAAAGTAAAGTTGAGTAGTGCTGGCACCCATACATGAAGTGAAAAGAAACTCCTATCATAAGACATATCTTGGGGTTAAAGAATCTTTTAATTAATTAATTATAAACCATATTATGTTTATTTGTGCCCTCGTTCTTTCCACTCAAATATACACTATTACTAGAAGCACAAGAAGCCTTTATTATAGTAAAATAGAAATCCTCAGTGTTGTGAAAGCTGGCCAAGATCGCTCTGTTAAAATATATCTGAGTGGTTCAGAACTTCGAATAATCCAGGAGGCAGATAGGTTGATACGAAGGTATCTTTCTAAACAGAACTATATGCATGGGATACATATTACTGTTTGAATGGGTTTATCTGGGGCTTTTAGTCCAAAATGACAAGAGATACAGAGCAAAATCCTGACCCCACTGAAGTCAAGAGGAATTTTATCATTGACTTCAATGGGGTCATGATTTCACTCATAGTTCTTTAATTGAAAAAAAAAAAGGAGGCAGTAAGGCAGGCTCAGAGAACATAAGATTTAAAGAATGATACTGGAAGACATCCAATATCAATCTTCATTCGATTTCATAATTTTTGAGACAAGCAGTAGGTCCTTCACGCTGCATGGAGTAAGAACATTAAACGCCAAGAACAACAGGCATAATTCTTTCAAGATCATACCATCAGGATTTTGCAAATGAAAACAGACTGAAGTATCTGTAAAGGTTGCTGAAAAAGCAGAATTTTCACTTTGCTCTTCTCTTGCCACCAATTTGAACCTTCCCCCCATTGAAAGATTACTTTCTTTAAAAAATAAATAAATAAGGAAAAGTGCCTGGATACCTCAAGCTAAATGAGTATTTGAACTGTCCCTTACTTTTGTTTATAATATTCTGTATCAGCCCTTCTCAAAATCTGCTTGGCTTTTTTCATTCTTATGACTATCAGAGGCTCACTGATCCTCTTACCTTGAAGTATTAACTAGGGGGTTTGATTTCTACATTGGAATGTTTAGAATAGCCAGTCAGTGCACAGAGAAAATTAATATAACTTCCACCTGCAGCCACTCATGTTAATTTATGCACATGCCACATGCATGCTGGATTCACAAGAGCACCTCTGGAATAGCTCTGGATTTTTCAGGAGGCCTCTTTTCAAACATATCCAATAACATTTGGTCTCTGTGCTTTCTTGGTTGAGCAGACCAATATAGTGCCAATATATACTTCAACTATGTACACATTGGAAATATGTACACAGAATAAACTCAGGACATAAAAAGGATACATTTTTCTGTGAGTTCACTCATGACTGGCGTTTGACAACAGGACCTCTCTTCTGATTTCTGATTATTTGATTCCAGTTTCTTTGTTGTCAACTCTCATGATTTTATCCTGAATTCCATATTATTTGGCCTTTTTTCATAAAATTCCAGCTCCTGGAATCATGTGATTAAGTGACAAACTCAGCCCTCCTTTTTCAAAGAAGTTTCTAGCCCTCACGGTTGCAGAGAAAAAAGTTTGAAAATCTGACCTGAGTTTAGCTGCCCCTGCAGGTATATATGAGGGTACGTCTACACTACAGCATAAGTTCGAATTAACTTAAACCAGTTTTATAAAACAGATATTATAAAGTCGATTTTATGCGTCCACACTAGGCACATTAATTCGGCAGTATGCGTCCATGGTTCTAGGCTACCATCGATTTCTGGAGCGTTACACTGTGGGTAGCTATCCCATAGCTATCCCATAGTTCCCGCAGTCTTCCCTGCCCCTTGGAATTCTGGGTTAATACCCCAGTACCTGATGGGGCAAAAATCATTGTCGCGGGTGGTTGTGGGTACAGCCTCACCCCTCCATTCCTGAAAGCAGCAGACAGCCATTTCGCGCCTTTTTTACTGGGTGAACTGAGCAAATGCCATAGCACAGCAAGCATAGACCCTGCTCAGCTCAATAGCGCGATCGTGGATGTTGTAAACACCTCATGAATTCTCGTGCTGTCTATGGTGAACCATGAACTGCAAAGGCAGGAGAGGAGGAGGCAGCTATGGCAGCTACAGCAGCGCGGTGACGAGAGTGATGAGGACATGGACAGTGATTTCTCCCTAACTGCGGGCCCCTGTGCTTTGGAGCTCCTGCTGGTAATGGGGGAGGTTCTACCCATTGAACGCCAATTTTGGCCCCGGGAAACAAGCACAGACTGGTGGGACCGTATAGTTTTGCAGGTGTGGGACGATTTGCAGTGGCTGCAAAACTTTCGCATGCGTAAGAGCACTTTCTTTGAACTTTGTGACTTGATTTCCCCTGCCCTGAAACGCCATAATACCAAGATGAGAGCAGCCCTCACAGTGGAGAAGTGAGTGCCAATAGCCCTCTGGAAGCTTGCAACGCCAGACAGCTACCGGTCAGTCGGGAATCAATTTGGAGTGGGTAAATCTACTGTGGGGGCTGCTGTATTGCAAGTAGCCAAAGCAATCATTAAGCTGCTGCTATGAAAGGTTGTGACTCTGGGAAATGTGCAGGTCATAGTGGATGGCTTTGCTGTAATGGGATTCCCTAACTGTGGGGGGGCGATAGATGGAACCCATATCCCTATCTTGGCACTGGAGCACCAGGGCACCCAGTACATAAACCGCAAGGAGTACTTTTCAATGGTGCTGCAAGCACTGGTGGATCACAAGGGACGTTTCACCAACATCCACGTGGGATGGTCAGGAAGGGTTTATGATGCTCGCGTCTTTAGAAGCACTGTTCTGTTTAAACGGCTGCAGCAAGGGACTTACTTCCCGGACCAGAAAATAACAGTTGGGGATGTTGAAATGCCTGTAGTTATCCTGGGGGACCCAGCCTACCCCTTGATGCCATGGCTCATGAAGCCATACACAGGCAGCCTGGACAGTGGTCAGGAGCTGTTCAACTATAGGCTGAGCACGTGCAGGATGGTGGTAGAATGTGCATTTGGCCGTTTAAAAGCCCGCTGGCAAACGTTACTCACTCGCTCAGACCTCAGCCAAACCAATGTCTCCTTTGTTATTGCTGCTTGCTGTGTGCTCCATAATCTCTGTGAAAGTAAGGGGGAGACCTTTATGGCGGGGTGGGAGGCTGAGGCAAATCACCTGACTGCTGATTACGCGCAGCCAGACACCAGGGCGATTAGAAGAGCTCACCAGGAAGCGGTGTGCATCAGAGAAGCCTTGAAAACGAGTTTCATCACAGGCTAGGATACGGTGTGACTGCTGTGTTTGTTTCCCCTTCATGAACCTCCCCCCCTTTATTGACTCCTCCTGTAAGCAACCCACCCTCCCCCTTCGATTACAGCTTGCTTCTGGAAATAAAGTTACTATCGTTTAAAAAGCATGTATTCTTTATTAAAAGTCATTCCCTGTAAGCAACCCACCCTCCCCCTTCGATTACAGCTTGCTTATGGAAATAAAGTTACTATCGTTTAAAAAACATGTAATTATAAAAAGAGGCAGAGAATTAACAAGGTATCCCGGGTGTGGTTTGGGAGGAGGATAGAAGGGAAGAAAAAGGCCTTTAAGGACATTTCAATGTAATGACAGCCTTTTGGTTGGACTCTCCACGGGGGTGGAGTGGGTGGGTGCAGAAAGCCTTCCCCCACGCGTCCTTACACATCTGGTATGGAAGATATGGAACATGGTGAGTACTGAGGGTGGTTAAACATGGGCTGGAGCGGCACTCTGTGACCCCGCTGCTCTTCCTGAAGATCCACCAGACGTCGGAGGATGTCAGTTTGATCACGCAGCAGCTCCAGCATTGTATCCAGCCACCGCTGATCTTCCTGCCTACACCTCTGATCTACCTGCCGCCACATCTCATCTCGAGCGTCTCTTCTATCCTCACGTTCACTGGCATCTTTCCTGTACTTTGCTACCACGTCCTTCCACTCCCCCAGATGAGCTCTTTCATTGCGAGTTACTGCCATGATTTCTGTGAACATTTCATCTCGTGTCCTCTTCTTCCTCCGCCTTATCTGGGCTAGCCTTCGGGATGGTGTAGGGAGGCTTGAAAAATTTGCAGCTGCATGAGTGGGGGAAAATAGTGATAGAAGGATTATAAAAGATACATTTCACAGAACAATGGTTATACTCTTTCACAGTGAACAACACTATTTGCCTTACATAGCACATGTGATTTCACTACAAGGTCGCATTTGGATTCTTTTAGTATTGAGTGCCTGTGGCTGTGGTGTAAGGTCCGGGCATCACAATTCAGCTTGCATGCGGTCATGGTAAGGCATACAAAGAGGCATATAGCTTCTCCCTGTGCTGCTTCATTAACAAGGAGCAGCAGACGCCAAACCTTAACCCTAACCCTGGAATTGCTTTATCCCTCCCCCCACAGCATGGCTGGTATAATGGAAGATCAGTGCTAATCACCCCCCTTTCTCCTCCCACCCACCCCCACTGCGAGGCTGGTAGCTGGGAAGATTCCTGCTGGCCAAACGCTAAAAAGCTCAGCGCCATTAACCCCCCTCCCCTCCCCCAGCTTGGCTACCTGCAAGGAAGGATTTCTTTTAAGCAACAGGCAAGCAGCCCAGTAGAAATGGCCATCTCTGTCCCCTTAATAAAATTCCTTAATTTCAACCAGGTTACCATGAACGATATCACTCTGCTGAGGATAACAGAGCGAGATAAAGAACGGATGTTTCTTGAATGCCTGCAATCACTGGGACCATACGCAGCTAGGCTTTGTCATGCAATGATACCCGATTACTTGCTACATGCATGGCGTGGTAAAGTGTCCTACCATGGTGGACGGAACAAGGCTGCCTTGCCCAGAAACCTTCTGCAAAGGCTTTTGGAGTACGCTTCATGGAGATGTCCCTGGAGGATTAATGGAGCGCTTCATGGAGATGTCCTTGGAGGATTTCCACTCCATCCCCAGACATGTTAACAAACTGTTCCAGTAACTTTAATGCCTGCTAATGCATGCCAAGCCCTCATGGCAAATCAATCAAAAAACGCTTGCTTTTAAACCATGTTTTATATTTACAAAGGTACACTCACCAGAGGTTGGTTCCATAGCTTCACTGTCTCAGCTAGTGGCTTGGGAGGGCTGGGAGGGTAATTCCGTTTGGGTCACAAAAAGCTCCTGGCTGTTGGGGAGAATGGAGTGCTGTGTGCTCTCTGCAAGCTCTTCCTCTTCTTCCTCCTCATCATCTTCCCCCTCCGCTGAATCCTCATCCATGGGTGAGATTATAACCCCCACCTCGGAATCCACGGAGAAGGGGGGTAGTGGTGGCGCAGCCCCCTAAAATTGCTTGCAGCTCAGCGTAGAAGCGGCATGTTTTTGGCCCTGATCCGGATCTGCCGTTTGCTGCTTTGGTTTTCTGGTAGGCTTGTCTGAGCTCCTTCACTTTCACTCTGCACTGCACTGAGTCCCTGGTGTAGCCTCTCTCCCTCATGGTATTGGATATTTTTTCAAAAGTTTTTTCATTTCGTCTTTTGGAACGCAGTTCTATTAGCACTGAATCCTCTCCCCATATAGCGATAAGATCCAGTACCTCTCGTGCGGTCCATGCTGGAGCTCTTTTTCTATTCTCAGGAGACTGCATTGTTACCTGTGCTGATGAGCTCTGCGTGGTCACCTGTGCTGATGAGAGCTCCACGCTGGCCAAACAGGAAATGCAATTCAAAAGTTCGCGGGGCTTTTCCTGTATACCTGGCCAGTGCATTAGAGTTCAGATTCCTGTCCAGAGCGGCCACTGGTGCACTGTGGGATACCGCCCGCAGGCCAATAACTTCAATTTGCGGCCACACTAACCCTAAATCGATATGCTAATATCGATTTTAGCATTACTCCTCTCGTTGGGGAGGAGTACAGAAATCGATTTAAAGAGCCCTTTAAATCGATTTAAAGTGCATTGTAGTGTGGACGGGTACAGCGTTCAATCAATTTAACGCTGTTAAAATCGATTTAACTGCGTAGTGTGGACCAGGCCTGAGAGGGAGCACAGGCCCCTTCCATCACAGACACTGTTGCATTTGGACAGCTAGGTCAGGTCTACACTGCAGAATTAATTCGGTATCACTGTCGCTCAGGAGTGTGAAAAATCCCCCGCCGACATAACTGTCACCTTGCTCAGAGGTGGATTAACTATGCCGATGGGAGAGCTCGCTACTGTCAATGTAGAGTGTTTTCATTAAAGTGCTGCAGCTGCGCCAATGCAGCATTTTAAGTGTACACCTGCCCCTAGAATGCTGTTGTTGCACTGTCTGAGCACAAGTGTGTTGAGGGTGGGGAAGCTTAGCACAGCCAGAGTTGCTGTACACTAAGGGGCTTCACTTGCATTTAGTCAGTGAAAACTGGCTAAATCCCCATCCGCCAAGCACACTGGCTGGAAGTCTGAGACCTGTTCCAGGGCAATAGATGCTGTACCTCTCAAAGGAAGAAAGAGCCACTTCAAAGTGCATTTGAACCCCGTACCTCCAGAGGCAATCTGCTTGCCTCAGCAATATGTAGGCAGAATGCCTTCTGCAGCTGACGGTTATGCAGTAAAAACCTCTATGTTCTTACCATATGGTTGTCGAAACCACCACAAGAGAGCCCCAAGTTTGTCTGCTAATGCCTTCATGTGTTCCTTTCACAGACGCTCTATTGTGGTCTTAACCAAGCACTGAAATGTCTTCATTCAGCCGCAGATGTCAAGATGTGAACTTACTCTTCCCCTATACTACTTCTTCACAAGGGAAATATGAACTCCTTTATACATATGCTTATTCATCTCAAAGAGATCTGAACTTCTGGCTAAGACCACTTAAATGTTATGTTGAATGTGCAGTTTTTGTTTTGGTTTGGTTTGGTTTTGCTTCTTTTCCTTTTCTACAGAAATCCAAACAAATTAAAAGGCAAAAACTTTACATTAATGTAATGTGCCATACTTAAGCACAAAAGAGACAGGAAATGCAAAACTGACTCACTCACATTGCACAACATCATATTTCAAAGTATAAGGATAGGACATTAAATTGATGTAAAGTTTTTATATATTTCTGTATACCCAAAAGCTCACTAGCAGCATTGAGAAGCAATAATAAGCCATATGGAAGAGTTAAAGTTACTACATTACCAATGTTACTACATAGCCCTTTTGCAGTGCCTGACTGTTTTGTGTTTAAACATATAACCATAACTTTGCACAATGAACAAGTAAAGGCATTTTAATACCATGTTCCATCCTGCAGGCATTACAGTAAAAGGCAGTTCTCTCTAAAGAGAGCAATGAGACTAAGACTCTAAGGCCAGAAAGGAACGTTGTGATCATATAGTCTACCCTTCTGCATATTGCAGACCACAGAACCTCACCTACCCACTTATATAATAGAACCATAATTACTGAAATCCTCAAATCATGATTTAAAGACTTCAAGTTACAAAGAATCCACCATTTACACAACTTTAAACCTGCAAGTGACCCCATGCTGCAGAGGAAGGGAAAAGCCCGAATGGTGTCTGACATTCTGACGCAGGGGAAAATTCCTTCCAGACCCTAAATACTGTGGTCAATTAGACCCCAAACATTTTGGCAAAACCCAACAGCCAGCTACCCAGGAGGGACTTTTCTGTAGTAACTCAGAGCCCTCTTCATCTAGTGTCTCATCACCAGTCATTGGGAATATTTGCTGCTAGCAGTCACAGATCAGCCACATGCTGTTGCAGGCAGTTCCATCATACTATCCCCACCATAAACTTAGCAAGCTCAGTCTTAAAACCAGTTAGGTTTTTTGCCCCCATTGCTCTCTTTGGAAGTCTGTTTCAGAACTTAACTCCTCTGAACAGTCCTTGTGGCACCTTAGAGACTAACTCATTTATTTGGGCATAAGCTTTCGTAGGTTATAACCCACTTCATCAGATGCATGGAGCGAAAAATACAGTAAGCAGGTATAAATACACAGCAATGAAAAGATGGGAGTTGCTTTATCAAGTAGGGGGTCAGTGCTCACAAGGCCAATTCAGTTATGGTGGATGTGGACCATTCCCAGCAGTTGACAAGAAGGTGTGAGCATCAAACAGAGGGAAAATTATTTTTTGTAGTGACCCAGGGCTGAATAAAGACAGGGAGTGGCTGGGTCACTACAAAATGTAATTTTCCCTCTGTTGATATTCACTCCTTCTTGTCAACTGTTGGGAATGGGCCACATCTACCCTAATTGAATTGGCCTCATTAGTAAATCTTTTCACGACCCTGGAATGTCTGCAGCGACAACAGATCAAGGAGCTGTGCACTAGCTTCGCGCCAATGTTCTCAGCCACCCCAGAACGGACTGAATGGGCATATCACTCCATTGACACAGGTAATGCTCACCCAATTAGAGCCCCACTCTACTGGGTGTCTCCTCACACCCAAGCTGCTACAGAAGGGGAGATATAGGTACATGTCCAGAAAATTGGTGAAGAAATCTCTCAAGGCTAACCCAGGGAAGGGTTATAGTACTTGGGAGGGAAATACTCTGGGGGGAGGTAAACAAAGTTTCCCAAATAATTCTTAAATAATTTGGGTGGTAGCAGCAAAACCAAATCTAAGCTGGTAATTAAGCTTAGAGGTTCTCATGCAGGTCCTCACATCTGTATCCTAAAGTTCAGAGTGAGGAAGAAACCTTAACAGAGACTAACATAGCTACCTCTCTGAAACTCCTCTGAAGGTTAGAGGAGTGATCTGATTGATTTTGGTGGTTTTCTCAGAATTGTTACATCCCCTTAAAACAAAGTTTACACGTTGTTATGCTTTTCCTACCATAATCCAAAACAAGAGCTAGTCAAGTTCAAAGTTTTTCAGTGAGATGTGTGTGTGCGTGTGCGCATAGAGAGAGAAAGAGAGAAAGAGAGCGAGAGATGAAATTACCAGCACCTTTCGGGGTGGTTGTTTTTTTTTTTTTTTAAAGATTCCCACTCCCACAAGTGTGGTTTTTGATTGTGATAACTTTTTATTAAGGCAAAGCTACAATAAAATGTTAACACACTACACTGCACATAAAACTAATTACTTATGCAGGATGAGGTTAATATTCAAAGAACTTGGCTAAAGATTTTGTCTTGTTTTGTTTTAAATTCTTCCCCGGCTTTCTCCTTCCCTCCACTACACAAAAGAGTATTCTTTACTCCCTTCTCCCATATATGATTTTATTTTATTTCCCCTTATTCCTTTTTGTTGTTTTATGTACCAGTCCAGTTTAAAAAAAAAATTGTTGATCAGATGAGTAGTATGACAGTTTAACACTCTCATGTTGAGAGAAAAATGTATATCCTATAATTGCATAGGTGAAAAATGCAAAAGTGTTGTAAAAAAAAATTTAATGTCCACTCCTCATCCATGTAGAAGAAAATATACATCTTAGTCTATTCCTTACCCTTTTTTTGTGGGATAACTGCATGTACAATAGGGCATATACTGGTATAAAAAATTAACCCCCTAATAGACTATACCAGCAAAAGTTTGTAAGTGTAGACCTGACCTATGCCTTTAAGTCATTGTGATGCATAGTTACAGCTGATCAAACACAAAAACAAACAAAAAAAAACCAAAACAAGAAAAACTTTAGAGAAAATTTTTCATTTTTTTTCCCCTCAGAAAAATGTTTTTAAACCAACTCTCTGCATATTTTGTAGTTTGATATGCCATGCTACATGTGCTCCAGAAATTAAGTACTGTCAGGCTCAATGAGACAGCTCTGAAGAATGGCTGTCTCTTCAAGAAATGATGCTTGGGACAGGAGTAGACAATGCTGTTTGCTCTAAGTCTGTACTAAATCAATGCCTTAGTGTGATGCCAGAGGGCACACTGTACATGTAAATGTAGTCTCTCACATGAGCTGTAAAACTGATGTCCTAAGCATTTATGAAGGTTAAGAAATACCAAACCTCCTTTAGGAAAATTATCTTGGCGCAACACTTAGCACAGTATTAGATGTTTTCTTATCTTCTGCAGTAGATGAAAAGCTAGATACATGTGATACTGCCAAATTCATTTCTGTACGTTTCCAATTTAATAGCTGACTTCACTGGAACTGGAACAAGCTTGACTTGTATGAAAAGTTTTGCTGTTCACTATTAGCCATTAGACTTTCCTTGGAAAAAAAATTTAGTATAGGACTAATGAGGCCCAGCCATAACTGGCCAGTGCACTTCTTTTGCTGGCTCTATACTAGCCAAACCAAATGTACCTAATATTTTATCACAGTACAGTAGATTCTGCTCATTAGCAACCCCTCAGTTGCCAGCAAAAAGTTGCCATTATCCAGCAGTTGCCAATAAGCGGCAGGCAGATTTGCGAGGCTGCCAACAGGTTACAATGCACTGGGATGGGCCGTCTCTGGCTGCAGCCCCACAAAAACAGAGGGAAGGAGTGCTGCCGCCTGGATGCTGAGGCTTTCTACAGGGAGAGGGGACACTGGAGACCTAAGGAGCTGAATGGTGCCTCTCACTGTGCTTTCCTGGGTCAGGGCTCAGCATGTCCAAGTGCTTCTTTCCCTGGCTGCAGCCCCATGACAGGGCACACACAGACCACAGAACACAGGGAGAGGTACCATGCAGCTCCAGAATCCAGGCTGCAGTCCCCTCTTCCCATTACCACCCAACCCATAGCCTCCCCTACCAGCTCTTACCGCCTGTAGAGTCCCTATGTGCGGGAAGGTTTGTGGGGCTGCAGCAACAGAAGGCACATCCCAGCACTTCCCTTCCTGGCTGCAACCCCACAAACCTGCCTGTAGCTAGGGCTTTTCTTCCAAAAAATGTGCTTAATAAGCAGGATACCCTTGTTAATGGCATTTGGATATTGTCATTAAGGTCAAAGGGATGGGATTGGTTCCCGGCAAACTATTGCTATTAATCAGATGTTGTTAATATTCGCATTACTATTAATAGGAACAGGTATCAATACCATGCAACTCAAGTCTGTCAATCCATCACAGAATTGCCAGATACCAGCTGATTGCTCTGCCAGCAGAGATCCCTGGCAAAATTTTCAAAGGCTCTCTGTTTTGTATGTACACACAATACTAGAGTTTGGGGGCAATTGACAAAGTGTTTACAAACATATTAAATCCAGCCTGGCAGAGAATTCCACAATAGAATGTTCTGGCTCCTGCATCCGCAGGTCTCGTTTTTGAGACCAGCACTTTCATTGTTCCAGTAGACCACAGTCGCAAAGAAGATTGTAATCACAGACAGTGAGATAGTCCCTCTGGTAGCTTGGACCAGATGAGTGGCATGTTTTGAGGACAAATCTGAAATGACCGGAGTCCTTTCTCTCACCTGGTCACAATGGCCAGCATTTCCTCTACCTTCAGAACCTGCATCATCAAACTAGGCCCTCTCCTTCTTCCTTTATCTTATTCAACATGTACATAAAGACATATGGGGAGCTGATGAGAAAACAGACTGAGGTGCCAGAAACACGGGGAGCACCTAACTACATCTCCTTTGACTTCAGGTTGACAGATTCAACCTCAGCAAGTTAGTTCTCATCTGTGCTCCAGTCTCACCCAATAAGGCAGTTGATCACTATGCAGGAGGGTACCATAGCATAGGTTTCTGCACTAATTTTCTTACTGAACAAGAGGGGGAAACAAAATGGAACCCAACATGGTTGTTTTCAAGAAGGAATAGTTATTGCCCCAACTACCCTCCATAAACCCTCAGCAAGAAAGGAACTGTACCGCCCAAGAGCAGCTTTATTCACTCCTACTGAGCTCTGTAGGCAAATCAATCCATCACTCCCATAATAAGCTGCTGTAATTAAAATCAAGTTGGAGTCTCTCCTTGGTTTAAATGACAGAGGGATTCTAACAGGGCATATACTCTGAAGAACTTTCCTTTGGAATTATCTCCTCCCTCAGCTTGAAAGTCCAGAATTTGTCAACCTCCTGGCCACATGGGCATCTGGTGAAGGGGGTGTAGTGACAGCCATTAAGGTAGGGCGAGCAGTAGTTTAGCTTTGACTTTTGTCATCTACGTAGTAACTACTGGTTATGGGAGCAGGAAGAGTCTGCTGATTTTGTTTCAAAATTATTTCATAAATATGGCTTGAAGAGGCTTTGAACTCCAGCATGACACATTTAATACTGTGTATAAATCAGAATAAACATAAATAAAACAAAAAAGTATTAGAATGAGCTTTGAAATGAACTGGTCCCTAAACTAAAATAGTAATTGAAATAAAAAAAAAAAGATTTCTTGATGCTGGTCATGCTTTTATGCAGCACAAAGAGGTGAAATATTACAGTCCCTCAGTTTTCTTCTGAATTTCTTTTTCTTTTATGGGAAACAGCAGGAAGTCACTGATGGAGATTTTTTTCTCTAAGCATAAATCAGTTTTGTTTTATTTCCCTATTGAGTCTTCAATGGCAGAGATTAACAAAAAGAAGAGGTGGTTTCCTGCATTTTCAATCCCTTTATGGTCAGGATTATGGAAAGGGATGTGAGGGGGGAAAGCTGATGCAGGCTGTCTAGACTAATTATATTTTTCTTTTTTGGTGTGTTATTGTTGCCATGTGTTTGCTATTGTTTAGAGAGGGGGGGAAAAGTGAGTGTACTGAAATATGTCTGTGTCCTTTACAAAAATCATGAATTTCCATAAAATAAATTACTTGGAAAATCCTACAATGTTCCAGATAAATTATTAACATTATTGAACGGTGCCTCTAAAGACTGAATTATTACCACATCTATGATTTATGAGGATCAGAGTGTCACAATCTCTTAAAGGCTTTTCTACTTCAACTGAGGCACCAGTGTCACATTGTTCATCCAAAGCAAAGTTACCAAGAAACATGAATTGCTTATAGGGATTCAGAGGAAGTTTTGACTAGGTGATTACAATCACAAGAGTGAAGTATTGTAAAGATTCAGTTTAAAATAAAAAAAAACTAGACTGGGCTGATACTTAAGAGTCTATTTAAAAGGATCTACTTACAATACACTAAGGCTTAAATTTTTATCGGTAAACATCAGTAAACATCAATTTCACTGTATACAAAACCAACAAGCTTATTTCCATCAATAATCATCAAAATTTACAGATAGGCAAAATAAGAAAGCTGTTGCTTGAGAGCTTATTGGAGTTTGATTTAAGGATATTTACTTTGTAACATGATGTTGACAATTTACATTTTAATTCTTATAAAGCTTTAACTTTTTGAATCTCAAACTCTACTGTCATTAAATAATTGTCTGACCACTCATTGTCTGACTGTCCCATTTTCTACAACTGTGAACATTATCCTTGAAAAATATATATATAAAAAAAATCTAATTCTGCCAAGCCTAAATGTTCAATAATTCTGTAGTAAAAAAAATCCTGTCCCCTCCCCCGCTCTACTTTTTCCAGTGGATGAACACCTAGCCACTGGTAGCCAATAGATACAACCAAATTGTACAAAACCAGCAACCCAGGTTAGAATCCCTTCTTTAAATCTTCAGGATTGGCTTGGGGAGCAGGGTGTGACACCAATGTCTCAAATATTGAAATGCAGTTAAACTTTTTCCACTTCCTAAAAAATGGTCGTCCTGGAGGCAAGTGTCTTAGTTTCAAAGCAGCACTCCAGTAAAATACTCTTTTTCCTTGCCATCCGATGACTGGCAAATAGTGTGATGTTGGCAGACACCTGATGGGTACTGCTCTTGAATATATAAATTAGACACCACCATTTATCAGTTAAAAACAGCCATTTACTGACAAAAAATTGTACAAGGAAAAAAATAACCAAGTAAATACAAATACATAGCAAATGTTTGGTAGCCTCAACACAAGTTTCACAGATACGGGTCAGAATATATAATCCCAAGTACTTTATATACACTGGGGAGGAGGGGGATGGAGGAAATCAGATGACCATGATCTAGACCAGCGGTTCTCAACCTTTTTCTTTCCGAGCCCCACCCCCCAACATCCTATAAAAACTCCACATCCCACCTGTGCTCCAACAGGTTTTCTATATATGAAAGCCAGAGCCAGCGTCAGGGGGTAGTAAGCAGGGCAATTGCCTGGGGTCCCATGCCACAGGGGCCTCCACAAAGTTAAATTGTTCAGATTTTGGCTTCAGCCCCAGGTGGCAGGGCTCAGGGCCCCAGGCTTCAGCTCCATGCAGTGATGCTTCAGCTTTCTGCCCTAGGCCCCAGCAAGTCTATGCTGACAATGCTTGGAGGACCAACCCTCTGAAACCTGCTCACAGGCCGCTAGGGGGCCCCAGACCCCTGGTTGAAAATCACTGACCTAGACTATATAAGAGAGTTACACTAGATTAATTAATTTTAAACCAATATAGTTAAATTGGTGACAAGATATTTCTCTTTACCCTAATTTGCTATCAGTTTAAAATAAACTGAAGAAGATACTTAGTGTCCACACAGGTGTTTGCACTACATAAATTGTTTTTAAACTGATTTAGTCAAAGAAAAAGTTGCACTGATTTATGTACACAAGGCCCATTTCTGTTCTCCTCCCCCTGTTCTGCAGACACCACCTTATTCCTCTGATATATTCCTAGGAGTCTTTATATTTGAACCACTTTCCCCAGACACCGAGTATGTCACTTTAATAAAGGAAGCAAGGGTTGCCATTCTCTACTAATAATTGGCTTATCTTCAACATTCTTTAAGGTTTTGTACACATCTTGAACACTTCTGTTTTGATCAACACAATATATGGTGTCTAACAGACTGAAGCCGCCTGTACTTGTTCCACTAAATGCTTTATTTGCAATTTTGCCAATAGCTTATGGGCTATTGTAACACAATCACTACTAGGAAGAAAAAAGGAGAAAAATCAGAAATTTCCCTAAAACAGTTCAAAATGAAACAGAAACCATTAAAACAAACCAATATTGGTATTGGTGGTAAAACTCTATAAGCTTTCTAAAAAGACAACCAGTGACAACTACACGCACAGTACATTTTAAGGAAATGAAAGAGCCAATTTTAAATAGTTTCCAGTGAATTTGTTTATATGCCAAGACCTGTAGTTATCCTTCCATTTCATGCATGTTTTATTATTGTGAAGTCTGTGTGTTGTTTCAATGATACTCTGCTTTTTCTCAGTTAAATTAACCATGTAAAAGAATAAAAATATCAATTTGCATACCATCTCTAAACCAAATGATCTCAAAGAATTTTTCAAAAATAATTCAGAACCATAACACTCTTTGAGGCATGAGCACCCCTAATTAGCATCAGATGATGAGTGAATAAATGACTTGCCAAGGGTTGGTCTCCCAACTACTAGTCCTCTATCCTAACTTCTAGATCATGTCCCAGCCCATCAAACATTTTTGGTCCTTTTTCCTGCACTTTTCAGTGGCATCAATTACTTCAAAAATACTATCAACAGTACTATAATGTTACTAAGAATCAAAACGGGATTTCATTTAAGATCGAATCAGATATACCAAGAGTTGAGAAAGAAGCAAATGACAACACATTTTTGTCCATGTAATTCAACCATAATGCACTGCTATAATAAATATTTTAAAATTCCAGGACTTCATAAAGAAGTGTTTCATGTACAGTGTCAGTGCTTCTTTCCTTTAGGGTGCAAAATGTGGATTGTCTCTGTATATTTCACTTTCATATTGCATGCCATCAGATGGCAATCAGCATTCATTGAGATCTTGAGATAACCTACAATTCTTTAGTCATGCAGCCCATATCAGAGGCATCACAAGAAGCCTTGAGGGAATTCTTAACCAAAATCTGCCTTTCTTCAAGGACATCTTGGGCTAGTGTTGCCAATTAAATTGTTTCCTAGTTTATTGTAGGAAAGTCCAAGAAAATGTTTAGCTTCTATTGCTTACTTTTCATGTGCACTGATGGAATAATCCAAAGTCCAAAATATCCCCAGAAGTTTGATACTGGCAGATTATCAAGGCATCATGCTGTCCAAAAACAATGAATTTATTATAGGTTAGGAATTTTATGCATGCCTGATATCTAAAAACTACTTCATACAAAAAATGCTTAAAATTCCCATAGTAAAAACTCATCATTTATATTTTTTTATTGGTACATTCTCTACTGATTTTAAGAGGATCATTGTCAATTTAAACATTGCTCTTCTGTCTGCATTTTTAACCTACTGTTATTACAAGTAATACCTAACATTACTTGAACTGGAAAAAAATTCTATTCACCCTGTGTTTGATAATTCTCTAGATTGTCACATCCTCATTGTTTATATATGTCTACCACATAGAGAGAAAATATTCGTTTGTGTTTTTTGAAAAACAAAAAACAGGATAACCCTGTGATTATGATGAACCAAAAATTGTCAGATAGAATATTGGAAATTACAGTAAATAAATAATTTCCCATATTTCTTCTAGATTCATGCTTTGAACATGTTCTACAAGATAGAAGCCATGGTCCAAATTCAGCCCCTTTATTCCCATGAATCAATGGCTCTACTTGCATGAATAAGTTGGGCAGGAGTTGGCTTTAACAGCAAGGGATCACAATTAGACACATAGAAAGCGAGACACCTAATTTACATACGGATAGGGTTACCATCTAGACTATAACTTCCATTGTAGACTGTAGAATATGTCCATACATTTCTTCAAGAAAAAAAGTTATGTTTTTATGAACTGTTACAATAAAAAGGTTAAGCTTCAGTGTAGCTCATTAGATTACTTTTGAGGGTATCTAACATGAGACAATTTTATATGATCAAACAGCTGGCCTTACTGATTGGCTATATTCTCTGAAATAACTCAGTGGGCATCAAATTTTGCCTTCTATCAGAATCATAATCTTGCACCGGAATAATGCAAAGCTATAAAGAGCTGTCATAAACAGATAGTTAAGGGTTAATATCTCTTTTACCTGTAAAGGGTTAACAAACAGGGAACCCAAACACCTGACCAGGGGACCAATCAGGAAACAAGATACTTTCAAATCTCGGTGGAGGGAAGCCTATGTTTGTGTTTTTTGGGTTTGGCTTTGTTCTCTCTGGGTCCTGGAAAGGCCTAGACGTGCAACCAGGTTTCTTGCCAATCTCTCTGCTACAGTCTCTTATATATTCAGAATAGTGAGTATTAAGGAACAGGCGGTTATAGTCTTTTTAATTGCTTTCTTTATTTGCAAATGCGTATCTGGCTGGTAGAGTTTTAATGTGTATTTGGCTGAAAGTATTTTAAATTGTATTTCTGCTGGAGGAGGCTTTTTCTCCAGTTTCTATAAGCTGACAGACCCTGTAACTTTTACCATCTAAATTGCAGAGATAACTTTTACCTTTTTTCTTCCTTTTAATTAAAAGTTTTGCTTTTAAGACCTGTTTGATTTTTCCCATTGTTGAGGCTCAAGGGAGTTGAGTCTGTACTTAACAAGGAAGGGGAAGGGAGGGAAAAAGGGGGAATCCCTTTGTTTTAGATTCACGGAGCTTGAATCTGTTTTGCCTCTGGGTGAGGGAGAAGGGGGGTGGGGAAGGGACATTCCTCCCTGTTTTAAGATTCAAGGAGTTCGAATCACGGTAATCTTCCAGGGTAACCCAGGGAGGGAAATCCTAGGAGAGGCACGGATGAGGGAAAGAGTTTACTTTCCTTGTGTTAAGATCCAGGGGGTCTGGGTCTTGGGGGTCCCCAGGGAAGGTTTTGGGGGGACCAGAGTGTATCAGGCACTGGAATTCCTGATTGGTGGAAGCTTATCAGATCTAAGCTGGAATTAAGCTTAGAGGAATTCATGCTGGTACCCCAACTTTTGGACTCTAAAATTCAGATTGGGGAAAGATACTATGACAAGAGCATAGCAGGATTTTCTTATAACAATCTCCAAAAAAATCAGTTTTTCCTCAATGGATTTCATTAAGATAGAATTGGAAGTACCTTTTCCTTCTTGACATATGAAAAGAGATTATTTTTAACTACAACTATAATTAACATGGCTTTTTTTGTTTGTTTGATTGGCTTTCAGGGGTTTCTGTTTGTTTCGGGGGAGGGGGTGTTTTTGTTTTTTTATAATTCCCTTTCCTGTCACCAGTTGGACTGTGCTGAAGAGGCTGAAACCAATATTATTTGTGATAAGTTCAGTTTTTTTAAATGTTCCCTGCCACTGAACAAAACTCAGTAAGACAGCCAATATGCCCTGAACTTCTATTCATGTTACTGATAAAGCCTGCTTACAGTGTTGTTGCACAGTAACAATGAACTAGAAAACATTAGCCACAGCATTAAAAGGCTTAGACTGATGCATCTATAAATCGCTAAAAGTTACACAGTAAAGAGCTACTGGTTCACAACAATGGTTTACTTAATAGCACATTACTCGGTATACTATTTCAAGGTACAACAAATATATCAGCTGGCACTGTGTTAGAGGTAAGTAGGCCCGTGATTACACTATATGACTAACATTTCCACGTCCAATATACAATTGGATCTGGATTTGGATTTGAGATTTAAAACTTCTGATCACAACGTATCCCATGTATCTTTACTCTGAGTTAACGGTTACCATCCACATACAGAGCAGTACAACAGTAATGAGTTTCTTTTCTGCTCAGTTCACATAAATCAATACCCTTGAAATTTCTTTACATCCTCCTCTGAAGCATCTGGCCCTGACCACTGTTCAATACCAAACTAAAGGGACCGCTGATCTAACCTAATGTGTCAAGTAGTTATTTTGAAATCACATGAAAAGCTAAAGTGAACATTTTTCTAGATAGTTTTTCAAAAGTATAAATATGAGATTAGTGACTAATATAGTGATTCAAGTACCTTTTTTTTAGTTGAATGCAACGTGTGCATTTGGCTTCATACCAGTTGATGGTAGCCAGAGGAGCTGAATTTCAGTAGCTTAGTAGCCAGCCTGTACTTTCAGAATTCCCTCTCTGCATAAATAATCTTAAACATGTACTTGAATCTCTTTTGTCCAGAATTTTCCTGTGGATTCAGCAATGGCTAATACAAAGACACTAGCTGGAATACAGGTACAGATAGCAACTGTGCAGCTGCATTGGTTCTAGAAAATGTGTACATGTTAATGGAGGCAGGACTCAAGAGTAAGTCTGCTCAGAGTAAGTTTGAAGGATGCTGGGGTAAAACATGCCCAAGCCCTGCCTAAATCAGCACTTACTGCCAGGACAACTGCATCATTGCTGGAATACAGACAAACATTTTTCTAGTTCAAGGGCACCCTACAAAGTCCTGGGCTCATGATTGGGCCCTTTGGGAATTACTCTGCTCTGTCTTAAAACTGGAGGCCATAAGGGAGCATGTTTTGTTCCTTTTATTTGGAATGTTAATGAACCCAACATAACCCTTGTAAAATGCACTCAGGGGCCCTGGTAATAAAACAGGAGACATGGTCCCTGCTACAAGGAGCTTACACTCCACACAGAAATTACAATTTAAACACAAGCAGCACTGGATGATCAGAAGATAAAACATATCACAGAGCAGCTCAGGGTATTTAACTTTGCTTCTTTTTAATAAGGAAATAAAAATCTTTCTTACTGTGGCAGATTAATGCCGATAAGCTTTCTAAGCTTGTGAGAGTAAGGAGAAGACAAATTCTGTTCCACCAAGATAGGGAGTATGTTCCAGTCACAAAGAGCAGCACGGATTAAGTCATACAGACAAGAGGGGAAAAGGATACAAAAAAGGAACTAGTTATCCAGTTTTAGCTACTTTGTATGCTAAAACCACGGTTGTTTAGTGACAGGCTACATTATTTTTATAATTATTATTATAGCCTATCTATATAAAAAGGAAATAAAATAATATATCATTAATCTGTCACATAGGAAACAGTTTCCTTATTAAAAAGCAAGACAAGTTAAGCTGCTGTGATACACAAAGCAATGAATGGCCAGAAGATAAAATGTATCTCAATTGTATTTTTCTTATTGACTAAGCTCCTTGTGGCAAGGACTGTGCTTCCTATTTTATTGCATACATTATAATACACTCATTGCTATGGATGTGTACAAACACACACATACCCCCACCCACACATCCTGCACACCTGTTACCAAGCATACTGAGAGGCTGAAACTGGATGCCTAGCTCCCTTTGTAACCTTTTCCCATTCTCATCTTTGTGCCTTAATCCATACTCCTATATATAGAGATTATATAGTAATACGAGAAAAAAAGCCACAAAGACAAATGATCTGCACCCGGCTGCATTTTTACTTTTGTGAAGAACCAAGGCATTATGATCAAGACCTTATTCAGAGCATAGTAAATAAATACTATTCCTGCACTGCTCCACAGGAGAGTATCTTCTTCACTCTCTGTGGGCAGCTAAGAGAGCAGGGACAGGCAGTGCCATAAGAAGCAGAGGGGCTGAAGCAAAGAGGAGCTTTTAGAAGAGGAAACTGCTATCTGGGGCTCCACTCCTGTGGGACTTAACCTCTGCACAATCAACACCTGTCCCTTCTGAGCAACTCCTGCGTAGCACAACTCCTATCTAAATAAATATGTCCATCTGCTCATCTATAAAGCTGACAAAGGCAGCACCTATATAGGGCGACGTCTACACTTTCAGCTAAACTAGCAATGCTGAGATCAATGCAGCGGTGTCAATTTAGTGGGTCTGGTGAAGATTAATTGCACTGTTATACACTAGAATACCAATTGAAATGTATTAAATATTTGTGGATGTTTTTCTACATTTTCAAGTATATTGATTTCTATTGCAGCACAGAATACAAAGTGTACAGTGCTCACTTTATATTATTTTTTATTACAAATATTTGCACTGTAAAAATATAATATTTTTCAGTTCACCTAATACAACTACTGTAGTGCAATCTCTTTATCTTGAAAGTGTAACTTACAAATGTAGATTTTTTTTGTTACATAACTGCACTCAAAAACAATATAAAACTTTAGAGCCTACAAGTCCACACAGTCCTACTTCTTGTTCAGCAAACTTCTTGTTTGTTTACATTTACGGGAGATACTGCTGCCTGCAGTATACACATCACCATAAAGAGAGAACAGGCGTTAGCATGGGAGTTTTATAACTGGCATTGCAAGGTATTTACATCCCAGATATGCTAAACATTCGTATGCCCCTTCATGCTTTGGCCACCATTGCAGAGGACATGCTTCCATGCTGATGATGCTCATTAAAAAAAAATAATGCACTAATTAAATTTGTGACTGAACTCCTTGGTGGAGAATTGTATGTCTCCTGTTCTGTTTTACCTGCATTCTGCCATATATTTCATGTTATAGCAGTCTCAGATGATGATCCAGCACATTTGTTTTAAGAATGCTTTCACAGTAGATTTGACAAAACGCAAATAAGATACCAATGTGAGATTTCTAAAAACAGCTACAGCACTCAACCCAAGGTTTAAGAATCTGAAGTGCCATCCAAAATCTGAGAGGGATGAGGTGTGGAGCATGCTTTCAGATGTCTTAAAAGAGCAACACTCAGATGTGGAAACCACAGAACCCGAACCACCAAAAAAGAAAATCAATCTTCCACTGGTGGCATCTGACTCAAATGATGAAAATGAATATGCATCAGTCCTTTCTGCTTTGGATCATTATCGAGAAGAACCCATCATCAGGATGGATGCATGTCCTCTGGAATGGTGGCTGAAGCATGAAGGCACATATGAATCTTAACATATCTGACATGTAAATGTCTTGTGACGCCAGCTACAACAATGCCATGTGAACGCCTGGTCTCACTTTCAGGTGACATTGTAAACAAGAAGCGGGCAGCATTGGCTCCTGAAATTGTAACCTAACTTGTTTATCTGAGTGATTGGCTGAAGTAGGACTAAGTGGACTTATAGGCTCTCAAGTTATACATTGTTTTATTTTTGAATGCAGGGTTTTTTTGTGCATAATTCTACATTTGTAAGTTCAACTTTCATAATAAAGAGATTGCACTACAGTACTTGTAGTAGGTGAACTGAAAAATATTTATTTTGTTTTTTACAGTGCAAATATTTGTAATAAAAAATAAATATAAAGTGAGCACTATACACTTTGTATTCTGTGTTGTAATTGAAATCTACATATTTGAAAATGTAGAAAACATCCAAAAACATTTAAATAAAATATTATTCTATTATTGTTTAACAGCACAATTAATTGCGATTTTTTTTTAATCACTTGACAGCCCTAGTTTTTAGCTTTGGCCTATTACATAATTGAGTATTCGTGGTAGGCTCATCTCATCAAAGCAGGAATTTGTGTATGTTGAGGACAAGGAGGTGATATGAAGTTATTTTATATATTTCATTTTATTGGTGTCATGCTATCCTAACATGCAGATAAAGAGGGTGTGGTTGGGTGTGTTTTAAGTTTGTGAATCCTAGAAGTTTGATTGATTTATTTATTTTAAAGGAAGAAATGTTTGTAAATGTATCCAGAAGCAATGAACAGGCTATTACAGATCACTGAGATTTTGGTATCTATATATGCTGCAGTTTTACTTGTTGTTATTGTTCTAACTAGTTGTATCCACTAGCCCCCTGGGATAAGGTTTGGCCTATTTTTCGAGAGTAGTTTGAAGATTAGGAGGTGGGAACAGATGGGTCTAGTCAAATTCCTTTAATTCAGTTCCAAAGTGTAACATTTTCACATATTCCCCATGCTTACCACCCATCTAAAAAAAAAACAAAAAAAAGTTTAAATCAAAAGGTGACAGGAGGAAAAAAAAGGGATGAAACAGACTAATTTATTCAGGAGTTTTAGTGTTTTATTACTATTAAATCTACTACAGTATTGTACTGTTATCACTACATTTACCAGTGCGACGTGACAAATACTTGAAACCTTTAGCATTATTAATAAGCAGGAAAAGCTTTGATGGGATTCCAAGTAATTCATCCATGCCATAACAAAGCAATTGAATGTATTATAAGATCATTCTACATGCATACAGTGTAATAACTAAGAGGCAAAAGAAGAATTTAGTAAACAACTGAGCTCTTTTTACTACTATAAGTACTGTATAATAGCCTTCCTTACACTTCTAGAAAAAACAGAAAGTAACTCAACTGTAAAAGTTATAGCCAACATATTACTATGAAAATAGCATTGAAATAAGGATCTAAGTTTCATTGTATGATAACTTTTTTCTCCTTATTGTAAGAAAAAACTCTTAAAAAGCACAACATTAAAATTTCAGTTATGTTTAGAGATTATGGAAAATATAGTTATTAGAATAGTGCAGGGAAACTTCTCTGTTACAAAAAATGACCTGTCATAAAATTACAGTCAGTGGCATAAAAAAAAAGTATATTGTTATCCCTTCTTGAATCACATAGGATATAGCAATATGAGACTGTCTGTGCAGCATGATACATTACATATTGATTTTATTCTTCATGATTTTAGCAAATGTAAAACAAAGGTTTTATATGGTATCTTCAGTGCTTTTTATTTTAAATATTAAGTTTACAGATGGCTGCATTTACTAATACTGTTTCCATTACTAACATATTCAGTGTGGCCATATCAGGCTAGTCTGTTACCGGAATAAAAATCTACTTTAAATAAGCCATTGCAAATGTATTTATTTATAGTATACTACTATAGTCATCTTATCAGTATTTCATTTCAGAATGCATCCAGCTGGATTTACATGGACAATCATTAAACGCTCTTACAAAAAGGAATTTCTTAACTACAGTTTTACGGAATAGTAATGAAACATGAAATCTTAATAACGAACTATGACGTTAAGAGTCAGACAGAGAACTGAAAGTGTATCCACTCTGATTTCTATTTGAGAATCTTTAAACTGATTTGTATAAGAATGTCATTATTAGGTTGAAAGTTAAAGAAAGTATAAAGATCAAGGATCAACAGCAGCAATACTTTATTGTTCAGAATTAAGAAGTTTCTAGTTCAATAAGAAGCTTTTTGAAAAGGTTAGCCTTAGTCATCAGTTAGTATTCCAGAATGAGAGACTTACATTACTGTTTGTGTTGCAACAAATACAAGTAGCTTCATTAAAACATTTATATTAAGTATACATTCCCACTTACAAAATACAGCTGAAGCAAATTGTATCTTAACAGTATATTACTGCAGTTATGACTAGAGGTCATAACCATGACTGTATTAAACTTAAAATATTAAATAATTAGTTCCTCTTATAAATCATAACCCAAACACTCATACAAAATGCATACATTTTCTATTTTATGTGGGATGTGAAAGGATGAACCTGAGAGACTTTTTTTTGTTTAAATATCAAACCACAAGCCATAAATCAAAAATTAAGGCTACATTTCAATTAAGGAGCAACTGTTTGTTTGTATTAAAAAGTAAACATATTTTCTGTCTATTTTTACCATCACCTTTAAGACTTCAGAACTGCTTTCACTTGCTGGTGTTGGAAAGTCATGTTTCATTGCGTTAATGCAATTTGTGAATGTGTTAACATCTTACAGTAAATATCCACATGTAACATGTCATTAAGAAAGATACCTCTCCTATAAAAAAAGTGAACATTTGCTTACAGAAGCAGAATCAACTTTAATCTACACTTGTTGACAGAAAGGATAATGTGCAGCAGATAATCTTGTTTTGTCCCTGTTGCATATTCTAGGACTAAGGATTTCAAGTTTTATATGAAAACCATGACCTACCAGGATCAATGAAAAGGCTGCCCTTTTGAACAATGGGTAGGTTTTCACATTAGATACCATTACATTTACTTTCAAGCATTAAATTGCAATAATATTGCCATTCTTGGATTACTAAGACTTTACTGACAGTATCATAAATTTATATTGATCAATTCAATATTATCATCATGAAGTTCTGAGATCAGCATTACTGGGTACTAAATATCAGATTTCCTGTGATTTACTTTACACTGAACCACTGAAGAGAAAGCGCAAGTCATTTGCTTTGATTTATTTAGCATAAATAAAGAATACCCTATACTAATATTTATAAGGGAATTTTGCCTTAATATTTTGACCACTAATGTAAGGCAATGAATTACAAGCAATAAAATACTTGCACAATTTAAACAGCGTTTAAAAGTATGTGTTCCTTTGGAATATTAAAACTCCTTTGGTAGTTTTAGTTGACCTATCTCATGGTCTTTTAAATCTTAATTAGGATCTGATATTTAGAGTTCAACTTTTAAAGCATATATCCCGTTAACATAAGGTATTTTAAAAACCTTTATTAATAAAAAAAGTTACAACTAAATACAGAGGAAACAGTCAATGGAACTGGTAATATTACTGACTACAGGTTGTGAAACACAGAACTGTGCATCTGATTGTGTTACCAGCATAAAAGTGCATGTCATGAAACAAAGACATGTACATGATATCTCATTTTAAATCTAACATAGTATTATAAACACTAAAGACCTGGTACAAAGTCATTTTTAGTTACTTCAGTAGGCTTTGGATCTGACCCTTATACAGGAAAGTCAGTCCTTATTATCTCTCATTAGAATTACTACAACCAGGCTCAGGAAAACCAAGTTGTTGTTTTTTAAAGAAAAGAGGATATTTACAGTTTATCTAAAAAGAATACTTTTTATCTGCTATTTCCAGAAGATACTGTTCCTAACTAAAGATACAGAAGATACAGTTCCTAACATGCATCTGACGAAGTGGGTATTCACCCACGAAAGCTCATGTTCCAAAACGTCTGTTAGTCTATAAGGTGCCACAGGATTCTTTGCTGCTTTAACTAAATTAAGTTATAACTTTTGAAATCCACAATTTTATATTGTTTTATCTCAGATAAAATGTATGTGATGACTGCTACTGTAAATCACATTTAAAGTATGGAAGGTAAGATTTAGAGCAGATAGAAGAAGAAATAAATCACAGTTTTCCTCAATCATGGCAGAAAACCTTTTTTTAAATGGATTAGAATTTAAGGTAGTTGAATAGTGACACAAATTACAGAAGAGGTATTATTCTTTTACTAGCAGCACCACTCTAAAGTACGTTGAAAATATGTAATCTTTTCTGGAACACTTGTTAGGGCTCTCCAATTAAAGTTTACTACCCAGTTAAGTGAATAATTATACATGTTAATTACGAAGCATAGGCAATGTAATTATTTACAGGGGATTCAATCTGCCACTGTGAACTTTTAGAGATATACATCAAGGGAAAACGAAAATATTGCCCCAAAGTATAAAATTGGGAAAGCACCTCAAATTCATTTGTCCCATGCAAAAAACAACTTTAACAACAAAACAAAAAATATTAAGTATTAAATCTTGGAAATAATAGTTTGAATTTTTAGCATCCTTTAATTTATTTTTATAATATGTTTTCTGGTTTATCCTCTGTTTTGATTATTTGGCCAATTAAATTGCATCACCAAGAGGCAACGTCATGCAAGAATGCCTATCTAAAATGAAAATGCCACTACTTAGTGTCACACAGTTGTAAGAAAAATGCAGCTCAGCAAACACATTTCCAGTGAAAATATTCACTCCAATATATCCATTAAATACTTAATTAAAATATATGGAAACACAGGAGAATGCTGTTAGTCATTCTTACTGATAAAAATAGGGCCAGGAAGAAACTATAGTAGAGGTCCTATCCTGAAGTCTTTACTCTGGCTAAACTCTCTTTGAAGTCAATGGATATGGTCAGAGATATTTGATACAACTCCTTCTCTATGTCACAAGGATGTGAAACATAAGAAGGACAAAATGCAGGGAGATTTGAGGAGCATGGAGTTTCTCAGACAACAGCTGATTGAGCTGCATTAACAAATGATTTTTTCAGTCAACCTATTACATAACACATGCTCAAATCAAAGAGTATATCACAGTATACACACTGATAGATAATTTTCCCTTTCCAAGCCTAATTCTTCAATGGGAGCTGATGGCACTCAGTTGCTCATGGGATCTAATCCCTTACCATTTCATAAAGTATTTGACAATACTTCTATTGATTCCTTATTTCTTCCTGCATGCTGAACTTCATAGTGGTACAGTAAACAATCACTGAAAACCATTATAAATTGTTTCTTTTTAGATCTTAGGAGTTTTATATTCAAATGATCTACTACTACTTGATTCAGAACGTTTTATGGATAAACATTACTCAAAAGTTAAGCTGTTTATGGATTGAAATAATTTGTAACATTAATTTGCATATCAAACTTGTAAACATGGTTAAAAACAATGTTCTACAAGTATCAATTCAAGATCATGGCTATAGAATAAAAAGGCAATACAAAGTTAACACTGAAGTTCAAAGATCATGGAAGGAAGGAATAATTATATTTGTCTCATTTCTAAATTGTTTTTAACAAGATGGGTAATTTGTACAGCCTATGTCTACCTTTAATGTTTAAAAAAATGTAATGAAACTATAAAAATCATCATTGCAATATTAGTTTGCAATGTCTGATATAAAACTGCCAGATTTTAATTTTCACTTTCTAAAATATTAAAAAATAAAAAATATGAAACTATTGCCAGATCACTATTAGAACACTGTAATTACCCCTTATAAAATAGTTGTGCTCACACTACTGAACCTATGACATTTCATAATTACAGGTTCCAGAGTCTTGAATGTGTCCCATAGTGTGATAGTTTGGACTACAAAAATGGATTTTTTTCAGTAACCTTATGGTTATCTCATAGTATTACAAATTTGCAAAACCCTTTTTAGTAAGGGGGGGAAGTATTGTAAGGAGAAAAAATATGGTGATACTTAAAAAAAAAGTGTGATATAGAAGTAGTATTTCAGATTTTAGCAAATTAAATAATGCCTTTCAAGATAAAGTACTTGTTCAGAAAAATAGCAGTAACCTCACTGGGATTTTGCCTAAGTAGGGCCCTGCAGCATTTTACTCTGAAGATACAAAAGGCTGTCAGGTAAAATACTATCAGAAAGAAATTTCTTAATGTATTTAATCTATCTTAAGAATTTCTTATTTTTTGTTCTATTAACTGATTTGTGAGTGTTCAGTGCATGCTTTTTCTTACTCAGGTTTCCTTTTAGAGTGATTAGAACAGCACTGTTATGCTTTTTAGCATAAAAGTCATTAAAACAAACATGGCATGTTTAGAAACACTATTGTTAATTTGGAATGTCCTCAGAAGTGTGTTTGAAAGCAAAAAACAGAAGATTTCTGTGTACAAACATGACATGCTTAATGAATCTGATACTAAATACGGAAAGTTAAAATAAAGATACAGAATACTATCATTTTACTGCATAGCTAAAGCACTGTATGTATGTAAGTCCACATACCATCCATGTTTTAGCAATGTTGACATAACATGAATTACATACAGTACATATGATACTGTAGCACTTTTATTAAAACTGTCAAAACACCTCATTTTGTAAAAGCGTTTAAAAAAAAAGTCACACAGGCCCACTCATACTGTGTCACCAACAGCAGTTTAATCAAAGCTGAAACATCAACAGCCAGGATTATTAATTTTTGCACTGTTACATTATGCAGTTGGAAACTATACTCCCTTCTAGTCTCACTTATTGTAACAAGCTCGAGTGAGTTGCAACACACTTTAGAATGAAAATGCCTTCATTACCTATGAGAAATTAAATTAAATTTGGGGGAGGGTTAACTTGTCGAATAGAGGTAGGGATTCTTAGGATATCAGATTTAGGAAGAAAAACATGTGAGAAATAAGTTTCTGTCACAACAAAGACTTGCCAGATATTGCCTTTACTAAGTTGTTATATACACTTCTGAAAGCAATTTTGTAACAATGAGCTCTGTTTATGGAAACTAAACCATGTAGGGTACAGCAGGAAAACAAATGGTGTGCCATATGTTTACCCTGAACCGTAGTATTAATACAGTGTTATCGGCAATAAAATCCTTTCTAGATTTGGTAGCACTAAGATTGCCCTTCCAAACCTTGAAGTACAATGAAGCCATAATAATCCTGAAGCTAAAAACACTCATATATCAGACTGTTGTCTTATGATATAATTGTAAAAGTAAAGAAACAATTTTGGGCTGAAATTGACTGACAGCCTCCAAAATTTCCTCACTGTAAGTGAAAAATCCTGGCAAAGTTAATTGCAAAACTAGTTGATCTCAACATAGCCAGGATGTCATCCTGTTTTGAAGGTAATCCTACTAAAAGCTCCAGATACAGACAAAATATTGAATACATCAAATATAATATTTGATTACTACACCCCTTGTACACCCATTAATTTTGCAGCTAGTGAATGCTAATTAAAACACGGCACCACTTGAATTAATTAACCACTTATCCTGAAGACGCATTTAATACTTGAACTCTTTTAATGGCAAATCTAATTTTGGGATTGGGCCATAACAGACTGCAGATCTGTTTCAAAAAATGCTTACATTTGAGCAAATGTTCCCAAAGAATGCTTGCCTGATTTGAGGACTGACATTTCCTCTCTCTAACTTGCTTAACTAAAAAATAGACATGCAGGCCAAGTTCTAGAGTACCCCAAGGCAGCAGTTCATTACTTTCAGTTGCAACTTGTGAATACTTTTCTTTTTCTGTCATTTTATTTTGACATGCATATTATTTTAGCTGATTTCAGTCATGTTGCATGAGAGGACGACATACCTTAAAAGATTAAGTTTTCCCACCTGGGACTATTCCAGAATTCAGAACTTTATAGCATCTCATACCCTTCTTCATCCTCTATGCTCCTGCATTATCAATGGTAGCTTTCTTTCGTATTTTATGTTTAACTACAAGTTATACTGGGCTGCAGTTGATAGAAGTCAGCTTGCAATGTCACCATTCTTTCACTACGACTACAGGACTGGACTGCTCCATTGTCTATAACACTCTGCTGCCATCTATTTGACAGAAGAAATATGCCAGAAACAGCATAACTATTTTCCTTCTCGTTCCATCAAATTTATCTTCCATTGAACCAGCTGTCAGAAGGAAAAGTACTAAGGGACATTTGCTTACTTCCCAAGAAAATACAGAAACCTTTACAGAACTTGCATTTTTCCTCCCTCTAAATGTAAATGAATTTAAAACAGAAGTTGAGCTATTTAAAATAAAACAAATGTACACAATAAAAATCTTTACTTTTAAAGGCACTCCAAATTTAACTACTTTTTCCAACTGAGATCTTAGAGAGTGTATACATAATTCATTTTACATTTTAAAAACATACATGATAATGCTTTCAAAATTTAATTATGCTAGAATATTATCCGTCTGCATGTATATAGATTTAATAAGGGCCCAGATTTTGATTTCAGTCATACTGATGAAAATCTGCTTCTATGCCACAGCAGTCAATGTAATTCTACTGCATCTGTTGTTACTCTACATTTACAACAACATAACTGAGTTCAGAATTCATCCCAGAATGTTGAAATACCAATAACACACAAAAATTAAGAATATGGTTTATCAGTCATCAAGATCATATAGATAAGGACCACTTCATCCACCAAAGTATGTAGTCCTCTTTATATACTATATTGCACAAGAGGGGAATTAAAGGAAAAAAGTCCGTTACTTGCATTTATAAAATATCTTGCAAAAAAGAAGATGACAACAACTGTTGAATTTACAAATAACCGATGGACAATGTAGTCTATAATCTTTTCAGCTAGCTGATCACAATACTTACGCTTCAGGGCTTTGTTTTGTTTTTTTCACATTCCCTGATAAGCATTCAATAAATTATCAGGCTTCATTTTTCACGTGATTGCTTTCCTGATACTTTAAAATAACTTATTGGTGGTAATCTGTTTAGTGCTTATCTCAACAATGACACATGAAAAACAACAAGATTAGAGACTGAAAAAGCAAAAACCTAACAAATTATAATTACATGCAACACAAAGGAAATCAGTATGATCCAAAAAGCATATAATCTCTAGCACTTTTTTCCATACCAAGAAAAAAATTACTACAGTGAGGTGTTGGGCAAGAGGGTGAGGAGAGGATTTGATTTGGTGGTTTTAGGTGGGGTAGGCGGTAGGAGGGAGAGGAGAAGGCACAAAGAGTTAGGTCATTTTACAGGTTTTTGCAGCACTAAAACATGTCCATTTGTGTCCATAAAAATTCTGTCTCAATCTGGCTCCCATTGTGCTTGGCCTGAAAAGTACTTGTTTCAGATCACAAAGTGAAGAATTTGGTAATACTATTTGCTAAAGAAACAGAAATCAATGTATTCTTCTTAGTACATATTATTGCAACTCATCATATAGTCATTTGCATGTATTTACAATATTAGCAGACACAACATGTATATTTATCTAACAATTACATTAATCTGTTCAAGCCATGTGATGATTATATTTGCGTTACTAAAAATATTTTTGGTTTTAGATTTAGTTTAGGCTAGCCGATGCACGCAACTATTATGACTGGGCTGATGGTGTAAAATGCAAATAAACATATTTTTGTGTGGTCTATTAATTATGAGAAATTCCAAACATCACCACCTATTACAATTCCTCCTACACTTAATAAAAGAAAACAATCTGTTTGAACAGGTATAATAGGATTTTCATAGTGTTCCCCAACCCTACCCCCAAGTAAAATATTATGTGCGTATAAAGGAATTTTTAAATGGCTTTACATTTGAATTAGATTGCTCAGAAATGCAATGAGAGAGTTTTAAAGCTAGACATAGGCAAAATTACACATTTAAACTTTCAAAAAGGAACACTAAGAGCCCTACCCTGCCCTCAGCCTCATTGAGGCTCTGATCTTCAAGAGCCCAACATTATCGCCCCAGTCCAGCAAAGTACTTAAGCAAATGCTTAATTTTAAGCACCTGAGTAGTCCCATCAATCTCATGCTTAAGTGCTTTGCTGGATTAGGACTAGAGTATTCAGTACTTTAAAGGATTAAGCCGCCCACTGGTGCAGAAAGGTGAGATTGACGAGAAGATAATGCAAGGATCATCTTCCTCTTGTGAAGCAGCAGTGCAGGATCCTCCCTCAGAGCACACAAGTGTGTTAAGAGAGGGTCCTGAATAATGAAATGGCTCACATACCACTTGTGCAAGAGGTTGTGGTCTGGAAACTAGAAGCACAAACTGCTGTGAGAAGTCAGTGCTAGGCTAGCTAACAGATGGTAGCTGAGCGCAGTGGTTTGGCAGAGAGATACAGCAAAGCATGCCCCATACCATGGTGCCCTAGCCAACTCTATGGAATTGTATCCTCATAAGCAGGATCCCTACAGCAAAGCAATCTGCATAAAGGTTCCTAATGCTGCAAAAGCCAGGAGTGGGCTCTACTTAGCTGATCAAATGAACTACCACACCATCTAAATTAAAGATATGATACCAACTTGTGATATAGTAAAATATTCTATAAAAACCAACTGAAATTCTTAAATTCTATAAAGTTAAGATATATTGGATTATTTTTGTTTATATATGGTGCGTATTGCATCCTTACCCTTTAGCACAGTGGTGCCATTATTCTTGTCCATTAGCTGAACTAGATTTTGTTAAGTGAGTGTTTCACTCTTTTACAACACCAAATGTAGACTAATATAAGTAACCCACTTAGGCTTTTGCAATGCTTATAGCTAATTATATGGAAACTTAATATAATACAACAAGAAAGCACAAAAAAAGTGTAAACCAAATGATCAGAAACATATTATTACTTCTGCATACTGGATAAAACTATGTGATTTATAGTTTATAAGTAGTATATACTTCTGATTATTTTTGATAGTGCAGAAGGACTGGGAATGCTTTAAAATTTCCTAACAAAGGATTTAGCGTGCAAGTCTTATTTAAGCAAAACTGATCTCAAGTCAATGAGGGTTACCTAAATAAGGATTTCAGGATCAGGGCCAAAACTGAATAGATACAAATTATATAAATGTCATTAATAAGTCTCTCAATCCCAATCCTATAATCATTTTTCCCACATTTATTTTTAAATACATGAGTAATAGCATTAAAGTTGTTGATTAATGTTTGTTTGGAAAAAATCCAGATGCTACCAAGATAAAATATGGCCTTTTAAATTTACACTGTGAGAGTAACACATATTCCCAATACAGAGGAAGTATTTTTAAAACTGGTTTGTTTTAAGAAAACACATAGGTATTAGAACCAATTGTATCATATGAATTCTACTACTTCAATGGGATTACTCACATGCTTAAAACTAAGCCCTTGAGTAAGTATTTGCAGGATCAGGGCCTTAACCAGAAGATTAGTTTAAAAGGACTGTAAATTAATCCACCTGATTACTGAACTGTACAAATACCAACCCTTCCACTATCATGAGTAGAAGATACAAAAGCTTATTCTAGTACCTATATGTTTTAGGAAAATAAACCAGTTTTCAAATACTGGTACTTCCCATGTATTGCAGAAATATATTCCTCTGATACTGTTAATTTAAAGGGAAGTGTTTTAGCTTGGTAGCATGTTATTTTTTCTTCCAAACAAACATGGACCAATGTTATTTTATTGCCAGATATTTTGAATTTAATCTTGAATTATCATGTTTCATTGTTAGTTAACATTAAAAATTACTCAAGTGGAGCTAATTCCACTACTGACATAGATAGTAAACATCAGAATGAGCCTATGAACCAAGTATACATTTCCACTCATAGAAACTAATATTGGTGTTTAGGCACCCAAGGTTTAAAAATTAATCCAATTTACATTAAAAGAAAATCAAAGCATATAAGTACTGCTGTATTATGTGCAATTCTGCACAACATTTAAAACGATGCTGTGTTAAATTTTGAGTGAAAAATTCTGCCAACTACAAAAAAGTACCTCATATTAACAGTCAGCATTTTTGAACTACATAAGCAGAAATAAACCCATGGAAATTTATTCTAAAGTAACAAATTTAAAGCAATGGGCCTGATTCTGTTCTTATTTACACAAGCTTTACTCCAATGTAACATAAATTGATTTCAACAGCTACTCTAGAATCAGGCCATAATGTTGAAATTCCTCAATATACTGTGAATTCTTTTTCCACAGCATAAAATATTTCAGCTAAACAACATTTTGGGGGTCCCTTTATATTCGGATTAGAAGCAAACATTGGCCATGTATCAAAATATTCAAACTAGCAATGTATTAGTAAATCTGAGCCAAAACAAAGATGCTGCTGCAGATGGAATAAAATCTGCTACCAGAGGACAACTGGTTGTTTGAAGTATTCCTCTTGTTTAGTCACATATTGATTTTCCCCAGCTTACAACATTTGGGAGGTAATGTGGTTCAGTGGTGAGGGCAGGCCAAAGAGTCAGAAAACCAGGATTCTACACATACAGGAAGTTGTTTAACCTTTCCTAGCGTTTCAGTTACCTCATTGCAAAATTTAGGATAAGACTCCTAAATTACTTTGAGCTCTCTAAATGAAAAGTGCTTTATGAGTGATGCATATTATTACTGATTGGCACTCTACTATATGATACCAAAATATCAATCTCCAAGCACAGTGCCAAATGCAGATCAAGTAGTAATAAAACTTAGCCCTGATCCACCCTCTCTCAGCAACTGCAGTTTAAGAAAACCTGATCAACTTCAGGGTTTTATCACTGTTGAACAAAAACAATAAACTATTTGTATTTATCTTGCAAAGTAGAAAAAAGTACCAGTATTTGGATTTTCAAAAAATTTAGACCTTATTTGCATATAAACTAACACTAAGGCCACTGGCACATAGCCGATGTGTCTGTGTTACAAACATTAGGCACCCTAGTTGCAATACATCAACTCATTTTTTTCACGTCATATATATTTTATGACAACAGTTTTGGCAACAGAAACCAATAATCACTGCCAACAGCCCATATGTCATCTCCTACTGATTACAGCAAGTACACTAAAAGGAACACATTCAGACTTCGAGTAACTGGGCAAAACTAACTCCATTATAAACAAAGCAGCTGCATCCCTCTGTACCACATCTGAATTTAACTCTAAGCTGTTTAATATGAGACAGAATTCTCTGTATCAGTGTTATGCTGCCCTTTGCTTTAAACATTTCTATCACCTGCTTGATTAATTTAAGATGGCAACAGTAAAATACCTACAGTTAATACTGCACTGTGATGCCGTATGCAATTAATACTGTTCATAATTATGTTTGCCTAAAATAGTTATAAGATGCTGTGCACTGTTCTATACACACACACACACACACACACACACACACACACACACACACACACACACACACACACACACACACCCACACACGTGAATATGCAGTACCTCCTCAAATAGCCAAATGGTGTGAAGGAATGGCACTAAACAAATTCAGTCAAACTAGGTTTTGGATATTTGAAGGAATTTTGAATGTAGTTAATACACTTTAAAGTATACGAGTCTACGGCCATGTCTACACTAGAGACCTTACAGTGGCACAGCTGTAAGATCTCACATGTAGCTGCTTTATGCTGAAGTGAGAGTTCTACCAGCAACATAATTAAACCACCAAACCACTGATGTAGCACTGTGCACACTACCACTTATACCGGCAAAACTTATGAAGGCGAAACCCCCGAGTGACATAAGTTTTCCCAACATAAGTGGTAGTGTTGACATGGCATATGTCAGGACTATAGCAGGGAGTTTTGGATAACCAGTTTCAGTTAATCAAGCATGTAACATAAAACAACCTATTCTGTGCTTGGCATTTGGAGTCAATTCACAGTAACCAATTACCACCGTTAGTTCTACCCAAATGAAAAAAAATAGTTGCGTGGTTAGTAGTAATGATTCATGATACAGCAGTGTCTAAAGAACAGACCGAATTTAAGATTAAACTGCAAGTGTAACAGCTCTGAAGTGAATGTGCTACTGTTACTGAACACCCTCCGTAGACGTTGTAAACCCCATTCTTCACGAAAACAGGCAGGATTACACACTGGATAATTTGTTCCTACTCTGATGATGATATCATGTTAAGTTTACTGTTTCTAATAACTAGCAAATTTCACTCATTCATCTCTCACTTTCTCCAGCATAAGATTAAATCAGCCTCTCAATGACCTACTCATGAGTCATAATCCTCACTGTTTACGATTGAGAAAAATGGTCTTCTCTGTCAGTATTTCCCAGACTTCTGTGGGTTCATTCCAAGAACCAATTTCATCTTCATTGGTTTCCTACAGGAAACCAGACCAACTTCCTATTATTTTATTTTCCTTACTTTCAGCATGGCTCACATAAAATTAACTGGAAGGGAGTGTGATAGAAAACTTTATTCTACATAAACACAAGCCAACATAAACACCACCAAAAAACACTGTAGACGTCATTGATTCAAAGTGACCAGAATGTAAAGTAAGCTTAGAACTTTTTCTCTGAAAAGCACCACACACACACACACACACACACACACACACACACACACACACACACACACACACACACACACACACACACACACTTTACATAGTTACTTTACATAGGCTATGATTAAAGCAAGCTTTGCTTAAAATCATGTGCTAATAAGGATGTTCACCAGTTTGCAAAAGCTTATTATGAAGGAACAGGTACTTTCTCAACTCAGTGTCAGCAGCTGTCTTAGAACGTTTGGCATTGCTGAATCAGTTCTAAATCATCTTGAAAATAATACCAAAATATTATAGAACTTAAAAAGCTAACATACTTCCATTTAATTTTTATATCTATGATCAGACCAGTCATTAGTTGCTGTCTTTGGGCACGATTTACTTTTTCTGGCTTAGACCCAAGAGTTTGAAAGCAATTATGTACCCATTCCCACTCCTGGCCTTAGAAGAGGAAGGAGGCAGAAGGTACATGTGGCTGATTTACCATTGTTTTCTAATCACAATTTCCTACCAAGTACTTAAGAGTAGTCTGTGGATCTTAATTTATAAGACAGAACTGAAGTAGCAAATGCAAATGATGATTCCCCACGGTAAATGAAACTACATGTGTTTAAAGAGAATTCTATGATTACAATAAGGTGCAGTTTTTATTTCTGTTTTGTTGATGTAAAGTTACATGCACATTAGGCAGCTGCCCATCCTATTAACAGAAAATTCACCTTTTTACTCACATCACTTTCCTGAACTCACAGCAGATTGGCATTTCAAGGTAAAATTACAGATTTGTCTCTAGCTGTAAGTTCAACCCTTTGACACAGTTTTAAAATTTTCCATTTCCCCTTCAAAAAAAGTATATGGCATTCTCTCTCCATTTACATGTCACACTGTCTACCTCAAAACTGGCACAAGCAGAGCCTTTCACTAGTAGTGATACATTCTTATACAGATGCTTGGAGAATTATAAAAAAGTGGAGAAGTTACTTTTCATGAACAAATACGCAAATTGCAAATGGATAAAGATCAATCAGACTGGGTACAAAACTAATTTGAAGCATTCTCTGTTAAGCAGGGTGCCAGAAGCTCAAATTATTTCTATGGCAAGAATAAAATGATTTTAATAAAAGAAGCTGTGAAAATGGTGGCTATTGTATTGTGGTTCTATTACAGCCAATGTGCTGTCAATTAACACCTGAAGATCAGTAGTGTATCCAGGAGAAAAGAAAAAGATAAAAAAAGAAAAAGAAAAAGCATCAATGAGAGAAAAGGTTAAATTCTTCTTTGGAGAAAAATTACCAGGGCCAGCAATGACCTTGAAATGCTCATTTCTGGGTAATCTTTTCCATATTAGTAAAAGATTAAACGAGGTTAGTCTCTTTCACTCAGAAAAAGACTTTCTGTAGGTACCATACAGGACACTGTAAATGTTTTATTATGGTACCTACTATAAATTTAACAGACTAGTAGCAACAACAGATGCAACTCATACACACTAAAAACCAGTGGTTTTCAAACTTTCTGTATTGGTGACCCCTTTCACACAGCAAGCCTCTGAGTGTGATACCCCTTATAAATTAAAAATGGGAGGGATAATTTAATTTAATGAGGACTCAGGGCTGTCAGCCCCAGAGAGCTTACAGTTTGCGAACCCCAGGTAACCACTTTGGGACCCCTGAGGGGTCACAACCCCAAGTTTGAGAACTCCTACACTAAAACTTGCAAATACCTGGGAAATAAAAATATATAAAAATAAAATAACGAAGGGCTACTCCAAAGCATTCCAAAACAGACACCAGCAGGATCAAAGGGCAGACTACTGGTGGACAGAGGAGGAGGAGCAAGTCAAAGATTGCTAGTTAGAGTCTTGGGGTGAGGAATATTATGGAACTAAATATTTCACCCAAAAGGTTTCTGATCAGAACTGAGACCAGCACTCAGCTATTAGGAATTTTTTAGTCAGGTTCATACACGTCATCACAAATATCAGCTAAAAATAAAATATTACTTTAAAACAATGTTTTGGTTCAGACACAAACCAACAGTATGCTAGTCTTCTATCAGGGTTTCTTTTCAGGACATTTTGAACCCAATGTTATTTGAAATGGTAGAGACATTAAGCCTCAAAAATTGGGGATAATCTTGGCAATGCCAATTTAACCTCATACTACCACTTGAGGTTTAATTTTATATTCAGTACAGAAACTGGGACAGTATTCAGCACCAAGTTAGTAGTATTTGCTAGGATTTAAAACAATGCTCACCTGTTGTAACTAGTAATTGAACTGCTGTAGGGGCTGTGGACTAAAATTGTGAATAGATATACAGCGCACACACTCACTAACCATTCAAAATTCTCAGTGATGAAAGTTACTTACTTTGACATGGCTCTGAGCTCCCAAGTTGTAGATTTCAGTGGGCTTCACTTCATTAATTATCTTCACCAGGCAAGTACTGTCTGTGAGATCACCATAGTGCAGCTTCATGTCTTCAGATTTCAAGAATATACAGTTAGACTAATAAAAGTAATATACTAAATTCTCAAAACAATATGTGTTCTTATCCAAGGTCTTATTTAAAAATACATACACTATTCAGATAAGAAATTAAAAGAAAATTGTCTAGATAATAATCATTATTTAAAAAAATATAATCTTCTTTACCAGATTTGTAAGCACCACCTTAAATTAAATTGACAACATTTATGTTACTTGCTTAATCCGTTGCTCTTCATTCAACAAGGATATTTAAACTCAACTGGACAGCTTCACTTATTCTCACCCATTAGCGCAAAACTGTTTAGTCTGGGTTTCCAATACTTACGGGGAACATTTAACAATACTTTTTACAGATTTTTTTAAAATCAAAATTGTCACATTCAGCTTTTAGCCATCACCATTAAAACATCAGTGACTAAGATTTTCAAAAGCAACTAGTGAATCTGGATCCTTGTTTTGAATGCCCAGCTCGTGACATCTTAAGGAGCCTGTTCTTCATGGAGAGTGTACTCAGAGGTTTGTGAAAAAATCAGGCCTTATTACTGACAGCCAGTTCAAATCATTAATAACTTTTGAAAATCTTGCATAGAATTTGTCTTCTGTTAACAAACCTAAGTAACTAAACATTTTGCCTGTATTTATAGCAGGAAATAAGTGCAGTATATCACATACCACTGTCGGGTAACTATTGGTGAGTATCTTTTTTTAATGCTGACTGCTGTAGATTTTCGACAAAGTCTAAATTTGAAGGCTAAACTACTTGACCATATCCCTTGAAAAGAGTTACATTTTTATGCCTTCTTTCCAAAGTATCTTCTTATTACTATTTTTGCAGTTACCGAATGCTTGCATAGTGTTCTGCACCTTCAACATATTTGTATAAAAAGTTAACTACATTAATTTATTTCCTCACAGCTCCCCCAGTGAAGGTGGAGAAACTGGGGCTGAGAAATTAAGCAATTTTCACTAAGACCATAAAGCCAAAGTCAAGCTGTGATTAGAATTCATGGGTTCCTGTACCAAGTACCAACTACTCAGCTCAGGCCACTAGAGCACACCACTCTCTCGGCTATTTCTGACAATTATTTTTTTATCTATCCCCAGACATTTCACAAGTATCCCAGCGTTATGTATATCTACAATTTTATAATCACAATGTCTTCTTGGAATGCAATCAAAGAGGAGTACCATATGCCCTCTACCGATGTCTATCCTTCACTCTGCATGGGTACTCACGACAATGTCTTATGCCAGGGTAAGAAAAGAACAAAACATACCAACCTTGTCATCATTAATAATTTGTATGAAGGATATAGGTCATAAATATTCTGCTAAATTCTGTTCAAGGTCAGCTGACAAGAAAGCCAGTCAAAGCCATTCATAACTGACAGCTCCTTATTTGATAGTTTTTCAAGGCTTGGCTTCTACTATTATTTTTTGAAAACACAATACAAAATATTCTAATATTCAATGGTAGCTATGCCAATTTCTCCTCTACAATATATTTCATAGGGACAACTAACATTAAATATACAATTGAGTCACACAAAGTGTTTTTAACCAACAAAACTATGTAATACAAGATTCTGTGATCAAGTCAGTTTGCTTTCTTGTGTATTAAGCAGCTAAAGATGATTCTCAAACACCTGAAGAGAAGGAATGCTAACATCATTAAACTTTTCATAGGCTGAAAGTGTAGATGATAATACAGTAAGACTCAGCACTTCTGACCTGAAAGCTTTAGGTTCTAAAAATGAAGTACCACTAAGGAAAAAGAGTAATTTAGAAAAGAAAAAGAAAAAGAAAAAGAAAAACTTCATAACAGGCAATGCAACGTTTCATGACATTACTGACAAAATCTCAATTGTGGGTAGATATATTGGTCATGCAGCTGTTATTTATTGTTTCCTGATTATTGTATCCTAACTGATAGTTGAAAAAGGAGGTATCAGTGTGAGCCAATTCCTGTCAAAACAAAGACACCATGTAACTTATCAACTTTGTCCTTGTCCTCAAACTACAACCCGTAGAGAATTTATCTCAAAATGCAATTTATTCATCCTGGTAAATATGTTTAACATTTCTAGTAAAAAAAATAATGTACATGAATAGCTTATGCAGTACCTCCATTTTTAAAGAACACCATTTTGTTAAAAATAATCATTGACTGATTCGTTGTTTTTAATCTGCTAAAGCAAAACCCTGGACCTTGTATTAACATAGATTATTTGCTGATGCTTTTGGTCTCCAGAGTGTGTTAAAGGGGACTGGAAACTGAATGGCTCCATTCCTTTGCTTCTGAGAGGTCACATAGAAGAATAGTGGGAGATCCTTCAGGCAAGATGAATAATCTCTCCTGTTAGGTCCCGCAAGGATCTAATTTTGTCATTCCTCCTGTTCAATGTGAATATGAAACTGCTATGGGAGACAGTGAGATGGCATGGGGTGTAGGGTCTTCAGTATGTGGACAACACTCAAACTGTGTGTCTATGTCTTTAGAATCAATCAATCAATCAGATAAGAGACTCAATGTCTAGCCAAGGGTTCTCTACATAAGAACTAGCTGGCTGAGATTCAGGCAGACAAGAAGGAGATAATTCTTTTGGATTCAGAGCAGCAACCAGAAGAAATTACTCCTAGGGAAATTCTGCACCACTGTGTGTGCACAGAATTCCTGCCCCCGCAGATTTTTTGCTTCCTGGGAGAAAAATGACTGATGGGGAAGCAATGGAAGCAGTCACACGCCCCTCCTCAGAAGTGCAGCCACATTGTTTCAGGCACCCAGAGCAGCCAGCGGAGAGGTAAATCACTTTGACGGGGTGGGGTGGGATGAGGCTGGGGATACCCTGGCCAGTAGCTCCTACCTTGCGCCAGGCTCAGCTGCTAGTCCCCGCTGGGCTGGGCTGAGTGAGGAGCGCACTTCCTCTTCCCCTGCACAGAGCGGTCAGATCCACCCTCAGAAACCTCCCGTGGCTCCACACCCCACACCCCTTTTCCAGTCCCCATCACTCCTTAGCTGCAGGGGGAGGGATCGCTGTGCAGGGAGCTGCTCTCCCATCGCTCAAAGCCCCATGCATCCAGGCCCCCCCCACCCCTCCTTCTGAGCCTCACCCCCTGTGCTTGAACTCCCCACCAAGCCCCCCCATACCTGAACCCCCACCCTGCTGAGCCCCACCTGGACCATCTCAACGAGCCCCCTGCACCCACATCCCACTGAGCCCAAACCAGAGACACCCAGACCCTCCCATGAGCCACATCTCCCATCCTCCTGAGCCCAAACAAGTGACACCCAGACCCCCACTGAGCCCTCCAAACCCAGACACCACCCCCCCATGAGCCACATCCCTCCACACCCAGACCCCCCTCTGAGCTCCAAGCACCTTCTCCTGGAACCCCCATACAGAGTCCCATTGCCTGTTCACCCAGAACCCTCCCCAACAAGACCCTGTGTTTGCAGATCTCTCCCGCACCCAGACTGCTCCACACAAACCTCTTACCCCACACCTGGATTCCCTCCACACTTGGATCCTGCCAGGCTGAGCCTGCCTAACCAAAACTGGTGTGCCTGGCACGGAGAGGCTGGGCCCTGGGTATTTCTGGGTTAGGCCCAGCCTTTGCCCTGTATCAGCATTGGGTGCAGCCTCACCGCGGAGTTTGTGTCCCCGGCATGGTGGGGTGAGGGGGGCCTTCAGGGTGATCTCCCACCTCATTGTAGCCAGTGGCCTGTGCTCCCCATTGCCAGGCTGGAGAGCCTTCATATTTATTTCTTTGCAAATAAAATTTGCAGAATTTTAAAATATTGTGCACAGAAGCTTTTTTTGTCACAGAATTCCCTCAGGAGTAGGAAATGCATAGATTATATGAGTTTCTTCCATGGAAGTTGGGTGACCACTGTTTATTAATGAGGTTTGCAAGTGAGGTGGGTGTGAGGCGGGAGCATAATGTTTGATCAGTAGCTGCCCCTGAGGTTCCAGATACTAGAGGTGGTTATAAGGTTGCACTTTTTTCTCTCTTTTTTTTTTGCAGTTGTCAAGAAGGTTTTCTATATGCAGATTTTACTACAGTTATCCATGCCTTGGGTTACCTGCATCACTGTAACACAGTCTACATAAGCTATGCCTGAACACTACTCAGAAATTTCAAGCTATTAGAAAGAATGCAGTGGTCTGCTTACTGAGTGGAATTCCAGACAGGAAGTGTAAATCTCACAGTAGTTTGGGTCCAGACTATCCTCATGACCACCTCATTCCTCTTTACAATAGGGCAGCAATTTATTCAGCTATGCTGAATGGACTTTTCGGGATAAAGGAAGATTTTATTTGTGGAAAGAAGAAGTTTTATGGATAACCGTTTAAAAGGGGAGACCTGTATCTGGGACAGGGTTTATTTGTTCTGTACAGTTTTACAAAATAGGCGACGTGCATAGAACTTTGGAGACACAGTCATTTAAAATTTCCTTGTGTCTGACTTAGAAGTCTCCTTTAGAAAGCAATATATATGGAATCTATTTTGGGCACATAGTCACAATCTAGCTTGCTTCACAGAATTTTATAAAATTTCATTACTTGCTTCTTGAGACACACACCCGTTGCAGTGTGCTTTTATTCAAATTGAAATCAGTTGTTCCTGTGAAGAATGCACAGGGAATACACACAGCTTTTAGAAGCTAATGAGACTAAAACTACTTGATTGCTTTTTTATTTCCTCGAGTACTGCTTAGAGACCTATTGTTTCAAAATAGTTGCCATGGAACAGACTTTCCTGAGATTCCAAGCCTGATTCTTCCACGTCAGATTCAGATAGTTATCATTCCTCTACTAGAGGAAAATGATTAAGAAAGAATGTCAAAAATTACTAGTATTTGCTTTCTTTTTCTGTGTTCTATACTTTTTTCAGTTTCCTTTCACAAGCTCAGGAGAGGTATCCGAAAAAGAATACTGTAGCTCTTTGTTTATTTTCTTGTGCTTCAGTTTACTATATGAGCCATGGCGTTTTAAACTGCAGTAGACCGATCTCTAATACTATCTTGGCTGGAAACTAATTTATTTTATTGCTCTTCAGATGATCTTTTGCTATAGCAGCTAGATGATTATTTTCAAGTTTAAAATACAAATGACAAGCCTCCCATAATGGGTAGCTTTGACCACACTGGTCTTCTTTCAAATTTTAAAAGATAAAACCAAGCAAAAATCAAACCAAATAAAAATACATTTTACATTACGTTCTGAGGCTTGATAGACTTGGGCTCTGTTAAACATCCAAGGGAGCAAATTTCAAAGAAAAAGGCCCTCAAATGAAAAAGTTCTCCTGCCAGATGTGATGGATCTGATTGTGATCTCATTTACCTTAGTGTAAACCATGACTAGCTAGTGCTAATGTTAAGTGACCTAACCTATAGCGTAGATGCAACTAGGTCAACAGAAAAATGTTTCCAATAACCCAGTTACCGTCATTTGGGGAAATGGAGTTCCTGCGCTGACAAAAAAAACCTTCCGCCGCTGTAGTCTGCATCTACACTATGGGGTACCATAGCTATGCTGCTGTAACATCCTGCATGGAGACATGCAGTGGATCACCTGGCGAAAGTGAACAGATCACCTGACAAAAGGGACTGGAGATTATAAAAGAGAAGGTCTTGGTCACCATTTTGAGAAAAGAGCAGAAGAGGAGGAAACTGGGCAGAAGGGCACTGACAGCAAAGGTCAGAGGCATAAGAGCTTCCATGATTAAGAAGAGAAGTCATGTGCAGGAGGGTGAACCTGGACTGCTTCAAGGACTCAGCTCTAAGCCCAATGAACTCTCCAAAGTGGTGATGAAAAGGAGGCAGGGGAATGCATACAGGTATGTTTATTGCTTTTTCTAAATTGTATATTTCTTTTGCTAAGTAAATGGTTTTTGTGTCTAGAGTCCTGTGAAAAGTGTAAGTTTCTGTTTGCTTTTGCTATGGTAGACTCCTGAAGCGTTAACTGTAAAGCCAGAATACCCTCAAGGTGGAGCTTGGAGAAAGGGTTTACTTATGCTATGGAAAAGCCTGAGGGTCAGCAATGGACGCAAGGGCTAAGCAGTTGGACTGGGGGGGGCGTGTCTCAGTTCTCAGAAAGGGGTGCTACACAGAGGACTGGCACCAGGAGAGTATGCCTACAGACCCCAGGCAGGAGCAATGCCAGGACTCAGTTAAGACTCTGGAAGCTTAAAGCACATGGATTCAGTGAAGTGTGGCCTCAAAACCACTAGAGTCTGGTACATGTCCAGCAACAGGGCTGCATGTGTTATCTGTGTGTGTGTGATAATGTTATTCATGTCGAGTCACAGATAACTGGCTTTCATTCAGACCTCTATTTTTGTCATGAGACATTGGAATCCAGATTTGAGCCTCACCAATATATGGATAATATATCTTAAAACATCTCACTCTTCCTTAACAGCTTCAAATAGTCATTAAAAAGGAGGATCAAAAAAGTGAAAGAGCACAATCCACATGCAGCAAACTTTTTTGGACCAGACCTATGCCTATTCTCATAGTCAAAAAAATCTACCCCAATGCACCAACTGCAATTCTCTTACTTCATTAAACCTTGAGCTACTGTGTAACTTGGTGTTACTATATTTTTATCTGCTACTATGACCAAGCTAATGTATAGCTGGGACTTGTTGGCTAGCTTAAAAAAAAACAAACACACACACACCTTAAAGGCAATGAGAAAGTAAAACTATTTCAGTGCTAGAGCAATATTCCATACAAAGTTGCATATAAGATGATCCTCCATTTTATGTAACTAAAAAGATAATTACCCTCAAAACTTGTTTTACTTCAGTACTGCTTCACAGTTGTAGCCTCCTATAGCTCTCTCAACCTCATGCAGCTTTTTGCAGGTCTAGCCATGCACTTATATCTTTATTGATCCTCTTGGTGTAAGAGAACTGCATCATCAAAATTTGTACTGAATAGAAGTTGCCACCCCATTCCCCTCTCAATGAATTACTTTAAATATTTCTGCACATTTTTTCTAGCCAATTCATAAGTATAAAATTTGATATCAAATTGGATCTGAAAACTGCTTTCACTTCTTACTGAGATAGAGCTTCTGATAGAAAGAGAGACAAGAGGAATGTCTGGCTGATGAACGGCAAACTTTACAACAGATCCCACATCTCCACTGGGAAGAGACAACTTTACCGTGATTATAGGCTGGTATGCTTTAAATAAAGATGACTTGTATATCGATAGGAGAAGATATACTATGAAACAATTTACTGCATGAAGAAATGTAGAATGAGAAATAACTATATAGACAAAACCTTACTTCCTTCAATGTGAGCCTGTGGATTCTTGTAGAGATGCTCAATACGGCCAGTGTTGAAAGAACTAGATCGGCGAACAATTCCATGCACCTGTAGTTTAAATGGGAACAGAAAGATTGAAAAAGAAATGGAGTTTCTGTGATACCTTGATATATCATTTAAAACAGCTCTTTAAGAATTTTTTTTTCACATGAAAAATGCTGGCATTAACCACCTATCTGGTACAATGATCGGATACTATTAGTTAACTTTGATTTGGATTTTTTGCATAAATAATTGGCTAATTAAGAGAAATTGTAAGATTGCTCTAGCTCTGTCCACCATTCACCCCATCCCTATCCAAAACACACAAGCGAAAAATCTTGTATCTGGTACCATTGACAGGCATCTCTCTTCATTCCTAAATCGAAGACAGAAAGCATGTAGCAACATCAATTTATCAGTGTCTTAGCACAAAGTACTTTGTTTTGAGCTCTTTGATGCTGCCTCCTTTGGTCCGATATCCTAAATGTTTCATATCCTCTCCTGTTAATTCCATGGCACTTCACAACTGCATTGTGCAGATGTTTGATAACCACTTTCAATTACTCAAGAGCATCAGTGTGTTGAAAGTGCAGAAGACAGACAGACAGAAGAGGACCTTGTTCCAAACTCCTGACTCAGTGTTCTGAGGTAGGAGACGAGAAAACTGGGAAGCTTAGACTTAAAAGGAGAAAGGTAACTTCCCTGAACTGGCCACAATAAATATGTCTGAAAAAACTGATTAGCGGTAAGAAGAATACATGCCTGCCTGACAAAGCCTGTTTGTGTCTAACGCACTAGAGAAATGTAAAGCTGGCCTCCTCATTGCTGCCAAGGTTTGTGTCAGTTTAGGTCACCAAGTGCTCCTCACTCAAGCGGAAGCTTCAACTTTAACACCTGACTTTTTCCATATATTTCTGAAGCTTTCCCATCACAATTTGATTCAACTTGCTTGCTTGCGCTGGGCCATCTCTCTTCTCCTGTCATCTCCCCCCTACAGATTAATTTGTGGCCAAGAGCATTCAACAACCTGGACACAACTTCTGGATGGCGACGGCTGGTTATACATGAAAGCTTCTCATATTTTGTTCTGTCTAAAGTATGCAAAAATTGACTAGACGATACACCCTAAGAACTGGACTGTATAATCTAGCTAGACAATTAACTTTCAGAGTTTTAAAATGATTTAATCTACCTAAATTCACAAGCTAATTTTTGTAGCCACATATTGTCACATTTAAAGTTTGTTCATGCCCAAAGACACGTAGTTTGAACATGCAGATCAATTTGCCGTCCATCTTACCTAATTTGCCTACATAGTGTCACTTGTGCTCAAATTTTTTTTAAGTATTAAAAATCTGATATGGAAATATGGTGCCAACAGTTATAAAGGCCAGATTGAAGGCCTCTGAAAATCTGACCCTTGAGGTTTATTTTTTCCATTATAATCACACATTCTGTACTACTATGAAGGAAAATGTTCCAAGAATGTTCTAAGAATCCACATTCTGCTGTGTTCTTTGCAGAACTTGTTTGAAGAAGTTATTTTTGTAAAAACAATACGATTTTAGTAAAATGCATAAAAATTACACAGGCATAATGACAATAAGATTTTGTTTTTACAAGGTTGCACAAAATGCCAGAAACTTTGTATTTACTTACTCAAATTGTTTTGTTTACAGGCACATCAACAACCTTTGCATTCTACCAGCAGAAAGCTTTTCGATTTTTTTTTAAGTCAATTGAAGCATTCTACAGTTATTTCTGGAAAATAAAATATTCTGACTTCAAGTCTTGATTGATGTTGTTATATCTTGATTATCTGAATCTGAATTAAGCTACTCTGAAGTTCAAGATTACATAAACCATAGACCAGTAGTTAAGCACTGCCAGCTCAAAGCTTGAGAAAAGACTGTATTTGCAGAAGTTTTATGTGGCAGCTGAATGGCTATGATGCCAACAGCTGACTATTGAGATGTGTTAAGTGTAAACATCACAGAACTTGACGAAGTTCCAACAAATAAACAGATCAAGAGCATCTTGCATCCAGTGACAAATACAAACCCCACTTTTATCTTTTTCCCCCTTCTCCCCCTTTTTTTTTGTATGTGTACATGAGAGAAAGAAAACCTGCCAAATGCTTAATCCATGACAGCAAATATTAGTGTAAGAACTGATGAAAGGTGTTTCTGTCTGCTTGTGAGACAGGTGAAATGCAAACTTTGTGACAAAGCCAAAATGTGTGCAAACTGGATTATCTAGTTAAGAATGAAGTTTAGTGGATTTCTCTCAATAGGGACTGATTTTTTTAAATAAGCTCAAATTTTAAAAAGTGTTGTGGCTGATTTTACTGTTAGACTGAAAGAGACTTTTACAAATAACAATAAAGCTGAGTAAATTGTTGGATTTCATGTGTTCAGAAAAAGCACATTCACTTTCCATTTTACTGAAAAGGAATATAATTTTTCCTGAAAGAAGTTGGTTCTACAGAAATCTCCAATCAGAAGTTACTATAAATGCACAGGTAAACTGCTTGAAGTAATCTTTGAAAACAGAATTTAAAAATATCTAGTTGAACTTGATTTGATACACACTAATATGATTTTTGTAAAGGAAAATGTATTTAATTAGAATTCTTTGAATATTTCAACAAAATAGAGAGAGCTCGCATGTGTTATTTGAACTTTCGAAAAGTCTTTTTAAGGAAATTAAGTAGTCACAGGGAAGAGGTGATGTTATGAATTAGAAACTAGCTAAATAAAAATGAATGAATACAAAAGTGGGAATAAGTGGTCGCCTTCCAAATCATAGCAAGAGGATTGAGACTTCAGATTCTTCAATAGGACTGGAGGATATTAAATCAATTCTCTGGTAAAAGAAAGGAGCAGTGTTATGGAATTTTTTGCCAATAATGCAAAATTATTTAAATTAGTCAAGATTACAGAAGACTGAGGAATTTCTGAGGGACCCAACAAAGATACGTGAATGGGCATCAAAGCAGAAGAAATTATGTGTTGAGAAATGCAAGGTAACACACACTGGTAGAATTATCTGACCCATGCTTCTCCATTACTGGAATCACTGGATTCTTAATTAACTGCAACCATCATAGAAGAGAGCTGACAATAATTGCTGAAAGCTCAGTTAAAACTATTTCTTAAAGTATAGCAACAATCAAAAAGCATACAAAATACATATGGAATAAGTCAGGAAGTAATACTGGGACTTGTATAATTCTGTTATATAAATCAATATTGAATGATCACCTGGAATATTGCATTCAGTTCTGGTTACTATCTCAAAAAAGATATACCGTAAACAGAAAGGGCTCAGAGGCAAAAACAATTAGAGGCCTGAAAAGGCTGGAAAGAGAATGAAGCTAGTTGGTTGAGAGGGAATGCTACAAACCACCAATCTGAGCTGAATCTTATGTTCCTAATTAATTACAATGGATAACAATATTTAGATTGTAAGATCCTTGGGACAGGAATTGTGTCATCATTTATATTTTGTACAATACTGTATATATTAATATCTCTTACAAAATAATTATTAGTCTCTGATGATGAGAGATGGTACAGAGGCTAAATCTCTATAAATTAGATGAAAACAAAATGAATAAAAAACAATGCAACAGTTTGTAACAAAACACCACTCATCCCCCACTGGAATTGAAATTCCTAATTACCAATACAGATTAGTGATTTCATACAAGACAATACTAAGATTCCCTACTTGGAAGCCCAGCACCATTTCTTATAGAGGGATTTGATGAAGTTACATTAAAGGAACACGGACAGACAAGTTACTGTCTGCTCACACCAGCTTTATCTCCCTGTATCTGATGTGCATAAAAAATGGTTACCTTCCTCGCATAACTTGTTCTTCTAAATGTGTTGCTCATGTCCATTCCATGTCAGGTCTGTGTGCTCACCACATGCACCAGTGCTGCAAGTTTTTCCACCAGTGGTATCCATAGGGCCAGCTCTAGTGCCCTCTGGAGTCGTGCGCATATGCGCTGGTATAAGGGGTGCTACCAGCCACCACTACCGCCACCACTTCAGTTCCTTCTTGCCGCAACTCTGACAGAGGGGAAGGAGGGTGGGTAATGGAATGGACATGAGCAACACAACTCAAAAAACATCAGTTACAAGTAGTAGTTAACAGTTTTTTCTTCAACTTCTTGCTCATGTCCATTCCATGTCAGATGGCTCACAAGGAGTGCCTCTAGGGGCAGAAGTTCATGGACATGTCTATTTTAATACTGCTCTGCTAAAGCCAGCATCATCTCAGGCCCGCTGGGTGATGGCATAGTGGGTTGCGAAGGTATGAACTGACGCCCACGTTGTGACCCTGTAGATGTCCTGGATCGGAACATGTGTCAGAAAAACTGATGATGATTCCTGCGCTCTCGTTGAATGAGCTGTCACTAACAGTGGAAGTGTAGCCTTTGCCTGCTCATAGTAGGAACGAATGTAGGTGGTGATCCAGGAAAAAATTCTCTGAGATGACACCAGGAGACCCTTCATACTGTCAGCCACCGCAATGAAAAGTTAAGTAGACCTCCGGATGGGCTTGGTTCACTCCAGGTAGAAAGCCAGAGCGCATCTGACATCCAAAGTATGCAGATGGCACTCCTTTTTGGAATTGTGCAGCTTTGGGAAGAGAGCAGAATGCCAGAGGCTCAAAGGGAGGACCAGTGAGCGTAGACAGAACTAGGCTGAGGTCCCACTGAGGAACCAGATCATGGACCTGCGGGAAGAGCCTTTCCCGACCCTTAAGAAATCTGATTATTGCATGTGAGAAAACTGATCTGCCCTGGATGTGAGGATGGAAGGCCGAAATTGCTGCCAGGTGTCACCTTGATAGATGAGAATGCAAGCCCTTGGTGCTTTAGATGCATTCCAAGTATTCCAGGATGGATTGTAAAGATGACTAAGAAACAATCACTGGTATAGCCACTTGTCAAGGCAAGAGGATGTTCCAGCACCATCACTGGTGGTAAGAAGGAACTGAAGGGGGAAGTGGCAGAGCCCCTTTTACCGGCGTATACGTCCGCAACTCCAGAAGGCACTAGAGCCAGCCCCCTATGGATACCATTGGGGGAAAATCTTCCAGCACCAGTGCATGTGGTAAGCGCACACACTTGACACAGAATAAACATGAGCAAGTACTCAAAGAAGAATTACATTAATCTGAATGGAGAGATTATGGTACAAGGCTAGAAACAAGCAAAAACCACTCCGAAAATAAAAACAGGCGTGCATACAAAAAAATGGCATACTTAAACCAGTGTTGAGAACATTAGACTTGTAAAAGTTAGAAATGTCTGAGATCAGCTATGTGTGAACTCCCAATCTATATTTTCAAAAAGCACTGCTACAATGCTAAAGCATTATCTACCATCATCTCCCATAGAAACCCTGCATTTGATTTTATTTTCAATGTACTGAAGCAAAGGGCATCCCCCCATGCATTACACTCCTATCCTTGAAGCCCTGCAACTCTGCTAATATCCCCTTCACAGACAGTAACTGGACGGAACCCCCCTTACACCCTATCTATGTCTATTTCTTAATTGGCCAGAGTGATCATAGTTGAGACATTCTAGTTACTTCCTGTTATAAAGGAGCAGAGAGCATAAGCTTGCATAGCATTCTAAGCCTTTGACAACAGACTGGCACCAGGAACCATATCCAGGTGTCCCACATAGCCATATATGACACTGCCATTAAGCCCAAGATCCAACAAAGCACTTGCATAACTGTAAGTATACAAGTAATCAATCCCATTGACGTCAATGTCACTATTCATGCGTTGAAAGGTATGCACATGCCGAGTGCTTATTAGATCCTGAATCAGTAACGCACACTTTTTAAAGGACTTTATACTGTAATTAAGAATGCTACCATCCTTAATCTCAGCTCATGCTATTGTACTTCTCCCCACCCTTCCAATTTCACCAACATGAACTAAGATTGGATCATCGAACAAAGTAAATTTCCTTATTCATGTGCCTGAAGGGAACTCATTTCTATTACAACCAAATATCAGCTCGTTTATCTATCTGAATGTGTATGAAGTGACACTGTTTTTGACACCATAGGTCAGGTGACATCAACTATTATCCAAATAGTTATAATAAATGTTAGAAAATTTAGAACTATAGATATAGCATACCAAATTTTAGCCAATGATAGAATATTAACAATTGCCATTTACATGGTATGCTGCGGTTTCAAATCCCCTTATAAATAGTAAGTTAATTTTTCTGACACATTAAAAATTAGTTTGATCAATTTGAAGTTACTAAGATTTTACTAGAAAGAAAAGATGCATTTTCACCAATTTTTTAAGACCTACAGGACGATAAAGACTTCAGTCCTACCAGAAGAGATTTCTTCCTCATATGGCATCTACAATTATATTTATACACTATGGAATTTAAAAAAAATAAAATAAAAACCTTCTCTCTAATTTGTTAATAACATCCCTAGCAAAGACAGCAATAGCATCTTTCAGTGGGTGTTTAATACTAGTGTATTAATTAAATTGTGTTGGAAATTAGTCTGCCTTTGTAATCACGCTGCAGAATACAGAAAGAACCATGCCCACAATAGGATGATCAGAACCATGTCATCTACAAGCTTTACTTTAACAGCTGCTGTGATAATTATGGCTAGAGATGTTTTCATCCAAGACTGATGTTATAATACTATACTATGAACCACCGAGAAAGGCTAGTTTTCAGCACAGATACTGTGGCACTCTGATACTGTGATGAAGTACCTATGCAGGTAAGTGAAGGATATTTACTGTCAATGGAAGTTTTTGGAGATGTGTGGCCCCTATCTGTATTCCACATGCAGGTACGCATGATTGCCCCATGCCCAAGCCCAGAAATTCTCAGAAGCAGTACCTGTGGGCTCACACATGTGCACCCATGCACACACTCTGACCACAAATCCAACAGCATGTGAAGCAAAGGGAATGGAGGGCAGGAAGTGGAATACAGATGGGGGCCACACATCTTGAAGTCACAGTAAGTAACCTCCATTTCTTCTTCAAGTGCTGGTCTCTACATGAATTCCATACATGGGTGATTGACAAGCAAGGCCTTAGACTAGAAGTGGGTGTAAGGAAGCCAGCAACAAAGATGCATGAACTAAGCAGAATAAAAACTATTTACAAGTACATTAACAGGTTCTACAAAGAAGCTGAAAGAAGAGGGGAGACAGGATTCTGACTCAGGCCATGCAACCATAAGAAGGAACTGGAGAGGCATCAGCCATATCCTCAGTCAGGAGCAGAAGGAGACCTATTGCACATATACAGGCTAACGGGCACTGTTTTTGAGAATTTCTGTACTCAGGCGCATAGTGCGCATGCGTACCGACATGTGGAATACACACAAGGACCAGCATTCAAAAAAGAAGGTAGAATGGGTCTCACCAAAAACTCTTTCTACACTACTCAGAGAAGTGTGCTAAAAACCTGATGGAAACAATCATGTTTAAATGTGGTTATAGCTTGCACAGTTCTGGTGCCAGCGTGAACAGGGCCAGAGTGCACGATTTTATCTGTAAGAAAGTTCAGAGGGAATGCCGATGCTGCCAACACTACAAAAGCATAGAGTCCCTTTCCATCTGGGAAAGGGAAGTGAGCAGAGAAAACAATTACACAGATCTCCTTGTCCCCAAATTTGAATTATTCCTAGCAGATGTTGCTCCAAAAAAGAAGGAACAGAAAGAACTGAGTACTGTGAAAGATGCATAAACACTCAGAAGGACAGGCGAAGAATGACCAAGATGGTAGAATTAACTAGGAGTGACAAGAGGAAATGAAGAAAAAAAAATGTAGGATGGATATCAAGAAAAGTTTTCTTATGGTGAGTTCTACTAAGCTGTGCAATAATTTCCAAAAGAAAGTACTGGAAGCCCAGTCTCTTTAGACACTTAACATTAGACTGAACCAAAAGAGAGAAAATAAAACAATACTGCATTATTAGAGGGTGGGCTACAAGCTAATAAGGGTACTTTTTCTCTCTCTGTTGTACGATTAAGACTATGGGACAGCCTTTTACTACTGAGCAGGCAAACACCTTTGGCTATATAGCCACAACAGTACCAAATAACTGTGTATTGTAGCATACAATAACTGTATGGCCTTTGTATTGCTGACCTCAGAAAGAATATTACTGCTGTATAAACCCTGGAATAAACATGTGACAAAAAGAAAGATATTCAATATTTATTTTCCTTATACTTAAGCCTGTCCAAGTCCAAGCCACTTCACAGCTTACATTAGAGTCCAAACTCAAGGACAAAAGATGTAAAATGACAAGTCTCAACCATTTGATTGCATCAAGGTTAGTAAACAAGGCTCAAATTCTTAGCACAGAAGTCATAAATCTGAGAAAGTAAAACAAAACCCTGCACAATACTACACTCCAGTCTAAACCTCCATAAAGAACACAGAATGCCTATTAGAAAGCAACTTCCAGGTTTAAATTTTCAGTATGAGCCTGCCATGGATTAGCAAGGTTTTTATTGCTTAGTGCAATTTCAAAATTAAAAGTTATTTCATTGTGAGTAGTTTTTTTGTTCTTTTTTTTTTTAAATGTGGTGCATTACATCATAAATTATTCCCTAATTCTTTTGGCTTGCACAGGTTGCTTCTTATCTAAGTCAGCGGGAAGCATGAAAAGCAGATATACCCAGAGGAGCAGAGAGAATCCACCAGTGGACACTAGATGATAAATAGTACAATAAGCTGGCATGATTACAGGCTATGCTGCACATTCTTTACTAGAGTTTTGATTTGTTATCTAGGGCTGAGTGGAAAACATACGCAAAGGAGGACAGCAGCAAAGGAAGCTAGAGGTTGCTGTATCCAAGTGTTTCCAGCAGCCTGCAGTCGGTCATTGAGTCACTCACCTCATAGCCCTTTTCCAGCAGGAACTCAGCCAAGTACGAGCCATCCTGGGAAAAGAAAGAGATAGGAAAACATTAGAAACAGTGACTGGGCCTGGAAGATTTACACTCACTATGATCTTTAAAATATTTTGAATCTGAATAGACTGGATAAAAGCATATATTTCATTTAAAACAACAATTAAAGGACACTCAATTTTTAAGTTTAACCAGCAGTAGTTTAAGATAACCCACAGCAGTAACTTAGAAACTTTTGTCCCTCCTCTCCTTGAAGCCTTCCACCCAACTCCAATTTTTTAATGCCTTGAGGAGAGGAAGGTGTTTTGCTATGTACATCAGATTTGGGCTATTTCAAAGATCAGGAGGAGGAAGAAAATTAAAAAACAGTGGTCCCATTAGAGAGTATACTGACTGCAGACATTGCATGTTTTTTTACCAATGGGTCTCTATCTTAAGCACCACTGATCATTCCATATAATATTAATGCATCCATGTCTGTGACCTTTTATTTTAATTCTATTTACTTCATTAGTTTGGTTTCTTCACATGCATCTATCATGACCTGTATTCCAATGGACAAACATGAATGTAAAAACCATATTTGTGGTGTGCGTGTTGCTGGGTTTTTCTGATTTTGCTTTTTTTTTTTTGAGGGAGGGGGAGGGAGGGAAATAATTTCATCTTGTTCATCATCACAGACAGAATTACCACTAACTATAAATCATTGTATTACACTTATCAATGTATTAAACCTGGTATTATTGCAATGATAGAAAACTGTCTCCATATACAATATAAAAAGCCACAAGCCACATATAGAAAATTAACTAGACATCCATTCCTGCAAATTTCCCTTCTTCCCACTGTTTTTTCCACATGCATTATTTGTTTAAAGACAACCTATCACACCCCAATCATGCAAAAAAAATGCAGGTACTGAACTTTACATATACAAATTATTCTACTGAAGTCAATTAACCTACTGCAATGATTCCATAAAGTCAATGAGACTACTCACACACGTAAGTTTTACAATGTCTTTGCAGGGTAAGGTCAAAGACACTATCCACAGTAAAGTGAACACATACATTCATTTAGTCCCATTTTTAAAGACATTTTCAGTCCAGCAAATTGTGCTACTTGATCTTTTATTTAATGACAGCCTGGGGGAGGGTGAAAAATAGTAACTTAAGCCTTGTTGCTGAATTTGGAACTTGAGATGCACTAGGAGGCTCTAAAATGACAGGGTTGCCAGTGGAGAGTGTTTACTATATTGATGCTGAAGTTGTGCATAAATCCATGCAAAATGACAGGGTGTGGTATACAAGGGACACATTTTGTGGTTCATTTAAAACTCCAGCAGCTTTTCTTATGACTCTGTGACCTAAATATTCTATAGACCAGTGTGGAGAGACAGGAAAAAATAAAAAGACTCTTGGCATATACATATTTCTTCTACTACACACATGATATATATGCATTCAGCTTTTAAATGTCCAGTCAGACAAAAATCAGATTATGATGCTGGTTAATTTGGAACATGACAAGCCAGATCTGCCATGCCACCAACGGAAATGTTGGAATAATCTGTGGTTCCATAAATCAAAGGACAAGAATAAGACTCCCCAGAAAAAGCATTCACAATATAAAATTTACAGTAGAAAAGCCCTGAAAAGTATGAGGGGTTTTGTAGAAGTAAGCAAACCTGTAATTTACACATTTTATAATTCCCCAAGATGAAAAAATTAAAAAAGTGCTCAGTATTCTGCCTTGGCTGCATAACCTGTTAAAAAAGCAGAGGTGAAAGTACTAGAGACCCAGAGACAAAGCGTGAGCCCAGGGGCTTGTAGGGAGGGTGAGAGGAGAAAGAGAGTGCTGTGATTATTTAGAAAGTTGATGTGAAACAGACCTGACCAGGATTGAACCCTGTCAATAAGGTCTTGTTCTTCTCACCCAGGCCGTTTCTCAAACTTTCCAACCACACTGGAACATTCTGAACCAGCAGTGGCACTCACTTCCTTTGCACTTCCTTTCCAGGTCTATCAAGTGATAGGGCATGGTTTTACAATGAGTGGGAAACAGGCAGCAAGTGCAAATGCTACTGGTTTCTGGCTTTAACACAGCACAGCTGATTTACTGTCTGGTAATCTCACACAATGCAGATTGATGTGGTCCTGCTCTGAGATACAGTATCACAGTTAGTCCTAAAATTTCACATTTCCCTTCCCCCTCATCTCCCCCCTTTTTTTTTCAGTGTGGTAGCTGTCAATGAATGCTGTAATCAGAACAGTGATTGAACTGTCATAAAAGTTTACAACCTGCTAAGTACAGTAAAGTTTCAATCTTTTTCCTAATGAGATTGAGGAGCAAAGAATATTAAACGGCCAAACAAAAGCGGATACCTTCCAGTCCACAAACAATTACTAAAAATTGGGAGCTCCATTTACTGAAAAAAAATTGGAGGGAATATTTAAGGAAATAAATTTTTAACTATACATGCTTGGTTTTTCTGACTGCTTTCAGCTTTTGCTTTATCTGAGTCACATGTCCCACAACCACATCCATTCTTACCATGTATTAGACTAGAAGTGGTGTGGAACGATACAAAGATGATGACTCAGTGCAAGAAACTGAGTAAGGTCCGTTTTTTCCCCTCCCAATTTAAAGTATTATTTATAGGGCAATCCTGATCCTAATTCCTAATCCACAAATGTGGGGACTAGCTAATTCTGGTAAATGGAAATCTGATACAGAGCATTTAGTCTAAATCATCTGTTCAAACCGAAATCCAGGTGGAGACTGAACAAAAGTTATTGATGTCTGTCTTTGCTGTCACATCACTGCACTTTTGTCCTAGTGGACTTCTGGCCATCTTGTATTTAGGTATTTAGGTATTTAAAGCCAAAAAGCCCCAAGACCATACTCATAAAAGAGGGCATTAAAGTTCAGAAGAAGACGCACAGTGTCAAGTGTTGGAAAGCTTGTTTTGCCAATGTCTCTTGCACATAGAGAGGACTTTCATTTCCAGTGTGAAACTTTCTGTAGCAATATTCATGAGCACTTATCGCACTTAAAAGCCACCCACAGAAGCCAGCTTCACTTTACTTGGAAAGTATCCCAAATGTGGAAAAAAATGTTTTATTGTGATTTCCACACTGAGCTTGGGCCATTTTGTTCATTCTGCTGGGCGATGTATTCTTTTATTTGTTTTAGAGACACTTAAGTTTTCTGATTTAATTACTGTATTTTTAAATGTAAAGCAAACTAATAGTATGATCCATTTTGATATTTTGTTGAACAATATCAAGACAGGAAGTACGAAGCCCCATGTCCATCGGCAGAACAACCATTTTAATAGCACAGGCTGGGCTGAAGAATTGCTCTTAATAATAACAACAAGGTTTGGCCCTGGACAAGCCGCATGAAGATTAGCTTTAGCCTGATGTGGTCAAAACCAAGTTTAACAGAAACTGTTTAACAAACTGCTTTGGCTTAGTAGATGATGCCTTATCTGCATACTGTAACATATCAGACTTAGAGATTCACTACATTACCTTCAGCCAAATACAGTAATTTGAAATTATTCTCCCTCTAAAAGTGATACTTCACAGTTTGCTTCCAGTATAGATTTCCTTACAGCTAAATCAAGGTATAGCATATTTCTAAAATATTCCAAGAAGGAAAATTTAGGAGTATATATTCCATTAAACTATAGTGAGACAATGTTCACATGCAATATATTTTAAAATAGTATTCAAGCAGAACTTTAATGATCCAAAAGAGTCAAGGAAGTTGCAAAGTGATAATTAACTTCAGTGGACTTACATGGTGCATGCAAGATCAGAACTAGGCTTTAAGACCTTAACACAACTGTCTCCTATTCCTCTGCTACCTTTACTTAATATAAAATCCTTCAAGCGTTTCCTTGTCAGGACCTTACCGATCAACCCTGATCAAATGTTTATCATTTAGGCTGGGGAGATGAGATGGTTTCTTTCTGGCTCCTGGGAAGAATTACTGAAAGTGTATGCTGCATTTTTAATCACATACTCATACACACAAACTAAAGAAATTAATCCCTCACTGAAGGAAAAGGAAAAACAGAATTTAAGAAAAACTACCTCAGTCTTGCAGTGGAAATGGCACTCTCATCCATTCCCTCCAGGAACTACAGTTCTAGGGATTCCCAAAGCATAAAAAAGAATGACAAGAAATCCTTTTCCTTGCCATTAAAAGCCCCCAGAGAAACTCTCTGCCAACAAACCAGCCAGCTCAATGTTTCTGAAGTTCCTGAAAGAGTAGGCAGCCCTTTCATTAACTGCCTTGTTGACCCTTACCAAAAAAAAAAATAAAAATAAAAATAAATCTTTGAATCCCATCCACTACAAAACTTCTTTCATTACTAGTCCGATTTCATTAACCTGACACAGACAGTGGATTGGGGGGAGGAGGAGGGAGATAATATTTGTATATAGCATTCTTAAATAGATCATTTTGTAGAAGCCCAAGTAGTACACCAGCATTGTTTTCATATAGTCTAATTTAGAAGGGCACTTCACATTCACTCTTATGATAAAGAAACAGAATCTGGAGGAAAGCGTCACTAACAACCATACTTACTCAACAACAATTCCGTCACAGAATTTTAGATTTAACACAAATCACAGATTTAATTAGAAATAAATTTATTTCAGCAACTTATTAAGCTAATGAGAGAATTCGGGGGGTAGGGAGGAAGAGATCATGTTTCACTCTGAAAGGCACCATCTAAATTTACAGTACTATATAAACAATTTTTATTAATAATAAAAATAATAAGTGCTCATATATCTGTAAGTTACCAAAATAACCCTCTTTCAAAAAAGTCTGACAAAGGAATACAGTATAATGTTATTTCTGCTGAAAAATACATACTTCCAATAATTTCTGATGACTTATGGAGGAAACAGGTATTTTTTGTTGCTACTATAAACAGAACAGTGCTGTACTTTGCCTACAGTCTTCAAGGCAATATTTAAGGGAAAACTTTAAAATATTCGAAAAAAGGACTTCATACAGAAAAAAAAAAAAGACTTGTGAACTCTTATTTACCTGATTTGTTAAAGCTCCCACCCTATAAGTACAGTAGTTTTTTTATGATGATGATTTGTATTCTAGCCAAGTAAGACTAGGAAAACAAGTGTCCTTTTGTCTATACAGACCAAAAAAAAAAAAAAAGGCAATGAACGTATATAAATGTAAACCAATGTCTTATTCAAAAAACGTTCTTCACTTTCTTGCAACTTTCTGTAACAGGTCAACTGCAGTATTAACAGGAGGGAAAATTATAACTGCCAAAAAACCCAACGTTTTAATTCTACTGCAGATCTTGCTCTTTTGCAAATCAAGTATCTGTATGAAAAACAAAATTACCATGGCATTTCCTAATGTGTGCAACATTAGAATATAGAACTGTTCTGCTGCTAAAATAGAGTGTTAGACATTTAAGCAGTAAGTGAATTCTTAAGTTATAAGAAGTTTTTTCTCCTTTGCTTTAGCCCCTAAAGGTGGTCCTTTTCTCTTCCTCACCTTCTTCATATATCTTTATGCTGTCCACTATTATCTAAATATTAGAGATTTTTAACCTTTATACTGAAGTATTTGATTATTTACAATTAACAAACAAACTTCAAGTCATAGGCACAATTTCTACAAGAAATTTCTACAAGAAACTACTATAGCATCCTAAAGATACTGACGTTAAACAGAGTAAGCAACCCAATTTTATGTCAAAAACCCATGTTTACGCACATGAATCAGGTTGCTAGATACAGTTAGCTGAACTGAAGGCACAAATGCTATTTTTTTTCTCCTGAGTGAAATCTCAGAGACTGGGTACAGGTGTTTGGCCCATAACAGTTCATCCTTCATGCAGCTCAGTCTGCATCCCAGTAAGCTGCCTGTCTTCCCTCTGGTACTTTAATACAGAAATTAGTACTTCAGATTTCATTCATCTATTATCCTCATGTACTATACACTATTCATCTAATATCCTCATGTTAGTACTTGTGCAATGTTACCATGCAGCTGCGAATAAAAGCCTGGAGAAATAAAAGACTGGAATAGCAGCCTCAGCTCTGACTTTTCCTGCTTTGTGGGTTTAACTTTAACAACAATACAGCATTTTCGTGCAATATTCTTCTATTTATTTTTTTTTAAAACATCTTCTCTTTGATCATACTCAATTGACGAATATCAGTTGAAGCCTTCCAGCTGAATTGTTGCTCTGACTAAGAGAACTAATAGTTCTGCATTTTTTTCACTGGGACATGGCATATTATTTTCATTACACTTTGGCACATTTCATTTGCCAGGATCTTTCCCATACTTAATTTACATGTTGTTCCTAACATTTCCATTCATACTGTACTGGGGCTGACTGTGCACCAATATTTACTTGGCAAGTAAGTCCCAGTAAAATAAATGGAATACTGTATATAAAGCTGTAAACTTCTCAAAACTGATATAAACCTCATGAACAGTAGCAACTCTTAAAATCTGAGGATCGCCCCCATACCACTGATCTCATTACAATCAACAAGCAATAAATGTTAAGACTTACATTTGCAAAAAACATTTGCTGATTTTGAGTGCCAAATTCCAGTATGTGATTTCCAAGCAGAATGAGCACATGGACTTAAATTGCAGCTGGAAGGAGGGGGAAGAAAGGGGTTTAGGTTGGACATTAGGAAAAGCTTCCTACCTGTCAAGGTGAGTAAACACTGGAATAAATTGCCTGGGGAGGTTGTGGAATCTCTATCATTGGAGATTTTTAAGAGCAGGTTAGACAAACATCTGTCAGGGATGGTCTAGATGATATTTACTCCTACCTTGAATGCAGGCGACTGGACTAGATAATCTCTCGAGGGCCCTTCTATGATTTTATGTTCCTCCTACTAAAGTGAAACCGAGTTACTGGTGCTCAATAGCTTGCGGGGAAAAGTAAGGTCCCAAGTTAAGATGTGCACTCAAAAATTTAGGCAGACAATAGTAGAGTACTAATGAAAATGTAAGTCCAGTGTAAAGAAATATTAAGGAAAAGTTACTTAGTAAAAATGAGGACTTGGAAGACTTAAATGGTTTTTAAAGGTTCTCTGATTTTTATCAGACGAACACCAAATACAAGATTCCTTCTGGATTAAGAATTTGTTCAAGGTCAATTAAAACAAATGATGAACTCTTCACAGCTGGGATTTATGCAATGACTTAGCAGTAATTTCCTCTGCCATGCAGGAGACCAGTGGTTATTTTCTGCCCACAGCGGTCTCTCTCCATTGGCAAAACAGGGGCTGGGAGCACTAACAAAGCTGATAGTGGAAGAGCTTCATGCTCCTTGGTAGCAGCCTATGTTAATAAATAAGTAGCAGCAATGATGGGTCTACACTCGTTTTCAACCCTCCGTCACTAAAATGCTAATAAATAATAAATAATAATAATGACCACAAAATAGGGGCATTGAAAATTGATGGGAAGGGAAAGGAGGTAAAACATTTAGAGCACTTTTCTGGATGTGAAGGCATTCACACAAAGATACATACACAGAAAAATCCCACATGCAGAAAAATTAAGAAAACTCATCTTGGTACTTGTAATATGAATACCATGAGATCCTTACTATAGTAGCGTAATTGTTCTGTTCAACTCAAAAACTTATCTCCTGTTTTCAGAGACAAGTGCCCATTGTTAACCACCAAACAGAATACACAGCTCATGCCAAATATACAATACGAACCAAAAACAAGAAAACTGGTCCTGTTTTAAAGACAGAAATTGTGTTTGTGCAAGGTGCTGGAGTGATAGTATTAGAAAGTTAAGTCCTCTATTCACCCACACAGTAAGTACAGCATAGACAACACATACATACATACATACATACATACATACATACATACATACATACATACATACATACATACATACATACACACATACACATACACAAAATAGCATGAGCTGAAGTTTTTAGGATGTGGTCACCCACTAGTATATGGGCTAACACCACCAAGTAATTTTGAACATCCCCCTGCGAACCGCCATATACCAGCTCATACCATTTTCAGTGATTACCAAACTGGATCACAGATATGCAAAAGAAAAAGATGTGACAAGTCTGTATGCCAAAAACAAAATACTGACCCTATTGAGTATCTTCCAATATTTAAATGAACAAATAAGCTATTACCATCATAAGCAGTAGACTCTTTTGTTTTAATTTGTATTTATTTAGCAATGGAAACCTCAAGAAGAAACAGGAACACCTCAATGAAATATTAGAAAACCAGCCAAACAGACCAGGAGGCAGACACATATTTCAATTTTTGCTTTGGACACCAGCCACAGTTTGAAAGAAAATTTACCTTGGATGGAGATCAACACAAAACCCACATAGAGACAAGACAGATTTCAATGACTCTTCCTTTGGAATACCAGTGGGAAATAAACCATAAGAAATAAAAATTGTGCTGAAGAAAATGTTTGTTGTGTTATTTTTAACACATAAGGATTCACCAATCCTGGGACAGGGAAGCATAAAGGATATCTGCCTGCAACACCCTTGCCTCTTATGTCCCACAGAAATTTACCCAGAGGAAAGCAAAGCAGTAACACTGCTCTCACAGGTGCCTGTGTCATAACTTTAGTCCCAGATTTGGACCTTAGCGTCCAAAATATGGGGGTTAGCATGAAAACCTCCAAGCTTAGCTACCAGCTTGGACCTGGTACTTGCTGCCACCACCCAAAAAATTAGAGTGTTTTGGGGCACTCTGGTCCCCCTGAAGAACCTTCCCTGGGGACCCCAAGACCCAAATCCCTTGAGTCTCACAACAAAGGAAAATAATCCTTTTTCCCTTCCCCCCTCCAGGTGCTCCTGGAGAGATACACAGACACAAGCTCTGTGAATCCAAACAGAGTGACTCCCCCTCTCCGTTCCCAGTCCTGGAAACAAAAGCACTTTTCTCTTCACCCAGAAGGAATGCAAAATCAGGCTAGCAAATCCAACACACACAGATCTCCCCCTGATTTCTTCCTCCCACCAATTCCCTGGTGAGTACAGACTCAATTTCCCTGAAGTAAAGAAAAACTCCAACAGGTCTTAAAAGAAAGCTTTATATAAAAAAGAAAGAAAAATACATACAAATGGTCTCTCTGTATTAAGGTGACGAAATACAGGGTTAATTGCTTAAAAGAAATATGAATAAACAGCCTTATTCAAAAAGAATACAAATCAAAGCACTCCAGCACTTATATTCATGCAAATACCAAAGAAAAGAAACCATATAACTTACTATCTGATCTCTTTGTCCTTACACTTAGAAACAGAAGATTAGAAAGCAGAAACTACTTCTCCAAAGCTCAGAGAAAGCAGGCAGACAGACAAAGACCTCAGACACAAACTTCCCTCCACCCAAAGTTGAAAAAATCCGGTTTCCTGATTGGTCCTCTGGTCAGGTGCTTCAGGTGAAAGAGACATTAACCCTTAGCTATCTGTTTATGACAGCCTGGCATAGAGAAGACACTATGGTCACTTTCAATACTGCAGTTTCATCCTCAGAATTAAGTGAGCTTTCCAACACTGATGCTCAGTGCCTAGAACATGCCACATTCTAAATCTAGTCCAAAACATTTATATTTTACAAGCTGACTGTCAGAGCAATTATTCACACCATGCCAACAAAAGATCCCTGCTCTCATAACTGAATTTGCGCAGGACCAAAGTCTACAGGGGAGATCTGAGGTGTAACATGGAAAAGATAGAGTATTTCAATTTCATTGTTTTGTTCTTTCTATACAGACCTAATTGCTCTAAAATCACATACAGAAAATCATTTGAAAGGTGCATTATTTATGGAGAAATTTATAGTCAAAATGTAGGAAAATTCTTGTTCTGTTTGTGTTGGAGAAGCAATACAGTAAATTTACTCTAATTTTTATGATGTTTTGCATGCATGGAAATTTTGGTATAAAATAAGGAATGCACTTGGTTTGAACTTTACAGCCTTTCTATATTTCAATTTTATATTCCATAGAATTTGCTTTGGTGGAGGGGAACAGCCCAAATGTGGGTTATGGATGTTTATGTACTAAAGAGTACTGGGACAGGGACGTTGCCATTAATGACATGCTCTGCAGCCAATGGAGAGCACCATCACCCTCTGTCCCTAGCACTTCAAGTTCTGAGATGGGTCTTCACTGACAATCCCTCCCCTCATCTGTCATTTCTACTGGTCAGGACAGCTGAAACCAAGCCTTTAATATGCCTATGATGGACTCAAGAATCAACAACCAAGAATGAGCAGGACATAGATAGTTAGGAAGACTGTTCTGCTGTGTTGCTCCCTTTGTGAGAGGACTGAATTATGTGTTTTTCAAAAATTGCCACTCACCATAATTCCATGTATGCAACTCATTTTTATTGTGCCTGCATATTTTGTCAGATTTTTTTGAGCAACAGTACAAATATCCTTCCAAACCTTTTTTAAACAGTCCAGAAACTTTAAAGTATCTGCTGTATAGTGCAATCCAAACTAAATGAAATACCTAGACTGGACTATCTGAGGTAAATCCTGATTTGGTGTGTCAAAACCTCTGGTTAGTAAAAATATTCAGCAATTCAGACAGTACATACACAAGAAAAAAAGGACAACAAACAATGACATTTATGAATGAAGAAGGTTAATTCTCTATAGAAAATCTATGTTTAAGACATTTTATTAGATTAAATAAATATAAATTGGTTAATATTAGCCCTTAAACTTGATATTCCTATGGCACATGGATTCCTCTTTTGTAAATATCAAATGTTTAGACTGCACATGTACTGACTGACATTCCCACTGGCAATAAGCCAAGCAGGATGGGAAAAAATCTAGGAGATAGACTGCAAATGAATTAAATGTTTTTTCAGAGAACGTTGAAGAATGTCTCTCTTATAATTTGCAGATATCACACAATACCTTGTGTACCAAACTTGGTGGTTATCCTTTGTCAGTTTTGAAAAATCAGTTTCATTAACTGCCAAGATTCTTGTCCAAATGCTGATCAGACAAAGAAGTGAGCAATGAAGTCTGCTTGTTTATCGTATCTGTCAGAAACACACTTAGGGATAGGCAATCCTGCTGGAAAGTCACTGGGATGTCTGTATATCTTCCTTTTATTCAGAATACAGTACAAATCCTAATTATGAACTGAGTTGTAACACCACACATACAAGGCACAGGCACAATGGTTATTTGAGTGCACAAATCCAGGTTGCCTTATGAGAAACTTTGTTAGGATCATAAGAAAATAAGTTGTTGAAGGTGGCCGTGTTGAAGCAAATGCAATATTATAGCTTAAAATATTCCCACGCCAGTTCTCTTTAAATGCAGTGTTATTTTATAATCTTACCTCAGTCTATGAAAACAGAAGAACTATTTAAAGTCCTTTCACAAAGAAGCCTTTAAGAAATGTCAAAACAAATTACTTTAAAAGAGTTTTTCACAAACATCTCTTGCTTTGAACTTTTCTTATTTGCTGTTCCACAGGACCTGAAACTGACTAAATTTAACTGACTTTACAAGCTGTGGTGAGATTGAGTACATATGGCAAATTTTAGCCATTTTTGTCTGTATTCAAAGTAATTTCCTCAAATCGCAGGGTTTTTTAAGCAGTTATTTTGAATTGCCTTGCATCCCGGAAACTGCAGGAAATACTAAGGAAACCTCCCTGTCTAATTTACTTTGCAGGTTGCTCTCGGAAATTTATTTCTGATTAGGTTAATAACAAAGTACTGAAGCCAAACACCACAGTATACAGTGATACTGGTTTAAACAAATACTTTATTCTGATTTTCACGGGAAAAAATCCTTAATCCAGAGAGTACAGTAGTTTGTTAAAGCTAAGCATATAAGAAATGTTTACTATTAGCATTAGCACAAGTCCTGCTATCCCAAATCTGTTGACCCGAACTGGGAGGCTCGTTCCCACCCACTCCAAAAAGTCATGTAGACATACCCTAAAAGTCTAAGAACCTGCTAAATCTGTCCTCCTTACCCAGTAAAACTCAGTGTTGTAAAAGATTGAATTCCAGATAGATAAATTATGCAATTTGTGATGGAAAATCTATAGGCATAGGAATTCCCATCAGAACATTTTTAGTTAGTTGCTTTCATACTCATTTTTAAGAGTCTTCCATTTTTCAAAATTTCACTGTTCTAAAAATACAAAATTACACAGTTTTTAAACACGTGGTACAATGCAGCTAATCATGGTTCCATCTTTAAAGATACATTAACTATAACATAAGACTTAACTCCTTTGTAAAGCACTTTCAGATCTGTTGATGGGAAGTACTACAAAGGCTAGATATTACTATTATTATATATGGCATAGAATATAAGATTCCTTGAATCAAATGGGTAAGAGTCTCATCCCCAAAGAATTTAGAGTATAAGGGCATGAGTACAGAATGGTCAAAAACAAAATTGTCAAACTATTGACAATTAAGTGATATGCAGTATGGAATGTGTGCAGTTTTATGAGTTTTTGCAGAAGCTGAAGGTAGCTTGGCTCCCTATCCAATAAATATATGGGATGGTGTACACAGAACTTTGTACCAAAACTGTTTAGATTTACTCATCTATATGAACAGGGAAACCAGACAGGATATACTAGAGAGTATAGGAAAGAAACATTTATGTTATACTATAACAATGAGTTTATTAGAAATATCCCAGTTTGGTTTATTCTCTAATGTTTGATTGAGAGATGAAAATGTGGAACTACAAAAAGTTCCAAAATACCCTAATAATGTATCAAAGAGGAAAGAAACTACATATGAGTACAAATTATTCCACCAGGAATATGACTTGTACATGCAATTTAGCAGATAATCAGATAATTACATAAATCTGCTCAGACATCAACTAAAGACATATAGAAATCGTGCAAATACAACCCCAGACAGTTCAATCATATGCAAAGGAAATAGCTGTCAAATCACAACTCATGAAATAGCATAATTAAAAATATGTAAATTCTAATAGTTGATTAGAATCACTTGGGAGTCAGATGGGGCTAATTAAGTTTCAGGCTATAGCTTACATTTTACAGTTTTTACACCTGAAGGACTTTCAGAAGCATGAGTAATGTGGCATGCTTTCTCCTCTATTAACTCACTATTTCATCACAAAATGGATATTATATGCATTGAAACAGCTTTATAGAAAATGTTCTTCCCCCCCTCTCAAATTCAGAGAATTAGCTATTATAACTAAATGAGAATTGAAGATCTATAATTTACAGACATGGGTGAAAGTTTTCTACTGAGATCAAGGGAAGAATAATTAATCATTAATATTTTAAAATGAATGGTGCAACACAGACTATTTCAATTAAATTACCTGTATAACAATTCTATTATCTTTTTATACAATATCACAGAACAAACTAGGCTCTTACTATGTTTTGTTTAAATTCCACATATGACAGATGATGTGGATGATGCGGGAAAATCCCCTTGAATAATTACATCATCAGAATATAACTCTAAATGTGTGTAACCACTTTAAGATAAGATCTAGAGATTTTGTTCAGAAGATAAATAGTAAAGAAAGTCCCCAAATCTTCCAAGAGAATAAACATTGAAACTCTAGTTAGAGTATAGAACTTATTCATTGTAAATTCTCAGATCCAGTAGTGTTTTGTTATTACATTCATGTCCTGGATCCTATCAAAGACAGACCGATTATGGTCATTCTTCTAGTGCAGGGATAGGCAACCTATGGCACGCGAAAGGCAGCACGCGAGCTGATTTGCAGTGGCACTCACACTGCCCAGGTCCTGGCCACTGGTCCAGGGGGCTCTGCATTTTAATTTAATTTTAACTGAAGTTTCTTAAATATTTTAAAAACCTTATTTACTATACATACAACAATATTTTAGTTACACTATTATAGACTTATAGAAAGAGACCTTCTAAAAATGTTAAAATGCATTACTGGCACACAAAACCTTAAATTAGAATGAATAAATGAAGACTTGGCACATCACTTCTGAAAGGCTGCCGACCCCTGTTCTAGTGAGTATCTTATTCAGATCATCATTTTGCTCAACTGAGACAAAGGATAGAAATCTGCAGACAAAAGACAAATAACTATGTTCACATACTGGAGTCTCCTATGCATGCTCCATGTATGATCTTTTCCATAATGACTGAACGCAGGATAAGACTTGGGGAGCCCATGACTGATGGCAACACAGACTGACTGAACACAGCCTAGGTGCCAGAATGCGGCAATGAAAGACCTGCAGTAAGGCCACAGCTGGCCCAGGCTTGTGGGCCTAAAAACTGCAGCATAGATGTTTGGGCTCCAGCTCTAAGACACCACAAGAGGGAAGGGTCTCAGAGCCCGGGCTCCAACTCGAGCCCCAATGTCTACACTGCAATTTTTAGTCCCACAGCCTGAAGCCCATGAGCTCAAGTCAACTGACTCGACTCTGAACCCTGATGCCAAGGTTTTGGGTTGTTTTTTTTTTATTGTAGTGTAGACATACCCTAGGAAGATTACAGATGTCAGACGACCTCTATTAGCCTCAGTAAATAATCCCTTTTTACGTTGATTACAACAAAGTCCAGGCTCTCCCTACATGCCCCAGCAGAGTGCTGGAATTTAGGGGACTGCATGGCAAGAAGGTTCAGAGTCTTCAAACTCACAGAGCCCTGGAATTTGTGAGGAACTATGCCCCTTTTCTGCACTGCTCTCTAGTTTCTCTGACCTTCTCAATATGCACCCTCCCCAACTCTATAAGACCTATGCTAACATTGGGTACCTTTAAGAAGACCAGACAGCAAGTGTAAAAAATTGGGATGGGGGTGCGTGGTATTAGGAGCCTATATAAGAAAAAGACCCATAAATCAGGACTGCCTCTATAAAATCAGGACATCTGGTCATAGGTACCTTTCCCAGGGCAGTACCATAGCAGCTATAGAGGCAATCCAGCAGCAAGCAATGCTGTCTTTTATCCAGCTCTAACGCCTGCTCAGCTATCCAGAGGAGCCAGAAGAGATCATGCCATAGAGCCGCTATTCCTCAGCTCCACCCATTTCTAGACAGATGGCCTAGTCCCCAGGATTTCCAGAAACCAGACTCCACAGAACTTTTCGCGAGAACCAAGGAGTAATGGAGGAGCATGTTGTGGAGCTGACTCTCCCCACTGTACATCCCATTCCCTTCCCAAGAAAATGGAGCAAGGCAAGGTTTAATTACGCATCCCAAGAATATAAATTGCTGACGTGTAGAGGATTCCAGAGTTACAGTCACAACCACCAATCTCTTTTACTCCTAGATGAGTGTCTGATGTATTAGTATCACTCTTGCTACAGAGAAGTTCCTTATTTTAGTACAATAACTACCCAAGGCATATTCATTTTGTAATTTTCCTCAGAAATACGTGAATTTGGTTTCAGACCAAGAATAGTTTCATGACGCTGGCTGGTTCTATTGCCTTGCTTTTCTAGTGGGTGTTATTTTCAGCAATCTGAACATGAAGCTTAATGAGGGACACTGCTCCTTTGTAGCTTTTAAATTACTGTCATATAGGTGATTTTCAGCATAAATCTGAGAAAGATAATTTCACTCCTTTCCCAAATTTCAGAAACCAAAGGCTCAGAGTAGACAATTACCCTTCATATTCATTATGGACACAAGATCCCTAAAAATAATCTCTCATAAAAGAGTCTCTCATTCCCAAGCAGTATAAGCTAATTACTAATTACACAGGAATAACCACAGAAATGCAGTAACCTTTACTGTTAACACCAGCATCTGTTTAATCATCTATAGCAACATTAAATAATATGAATACAGAACTTTGCCCTTTTAGAGAACAGTCCAGCCAAGGATATCCAAACAGTGCACTGTTTCAAGACACAAAGTGAATTCCCCCCATTCCAGTTGTCTGGGTATATTACAGAAAATACTGACCTAGATAAACCCTGCTTAGATTTTCAGAATTATATATAGATCACAATACAAAGGTTATGACCTATATAACACCTGTACTAGGATCTTGTTTCAAAAAGTTTCAGAAAATCATCTACAGTGGTTCATCTTTTCTCAAATCTATTCATGTTTTGGACAGAGGACAGGGAATTAATTCACTTCCACATAATCCATCTGGCATTGGCTCCACTCACAAATGGACACCAAAACATATCTTCAGATAACTAAATGCTAACTAACTTCTGCTAACTAAATGCTCTCTCATTTTGTAAAAAGATGTGTCTGAAGGCAGTGCTGCTCCATTCTGAAGTCACAGAGGCTTCCCTTGAGCCCTGACTTACCATAAGTCATCTACACACTGTTCTACATTTGGCATTTTCAACCTTTTAATTTGTTTAGTCACAATGTTTTTGTATTTTTTTAATGGCTTTCTTTCATCTGTGGTAGAGCAGAGACAGCAAAATATATTATTACACCTTGAGACACAACCACCATTTCTTGATATGTCCATGGAACAGAAAAAATCTGGCCACTACTTGATGTCACACCTTCAGTTTTAGAGCTATACCGTAAAACACTTTCTCAATAATTGCTTGAACCTATACAAGTCAAAATTTAGTTGTAAGCTTTTGCTCACTTTATTAAAAAACACATTTAAAAATAAATAATCACACCACCCAAGCTTTTTTATAGCTTGTCACATTTGCAGATATAAAACACACAACAGTTATTCCAAAAAGGTGACTATGCAGGTTTTTTTATTGAAATGCTAAATTTAAACAGTACAAGTTACATGCACTCATTTCATTGAAGGATAATGATTCTTTCACGCAGGCATGCAAAACTGAACATTTATTTAGAGAAATACAATATTCACCTACGCATTACAAAACTTGTTCTCTCTTATCATACATTTGTGAAAAGTCTTTGCTGTTTCCCTCTGATTACATTAAGGGACAGGAAGACTGAAGGAGCTGAGGAACTGTAGTTTCGTGAAAAGGTTTGCACTAATTTGGCAATTGATAAAGGAGCCTAAAAATGCTGGATAGGTTCCAAAAGAGAGCTGAACTTCCACAGTTTGTAGCTGAAAGTAATTAAAAGTCGGGTGGATGTCCTGTGTTACAAAACCTCATGACCAGCAGTCTACAATTCATTTTGGACATCCCTCATTAACAACTCCCTCACCATTTAAAAGGAAGCATCTTATTTCCTCAATTCCAGCGGATGACTCTTTGACTTTCAATTTACCTGTGTCCAGACAGACAGTAGATTGATGTGTCCCACATAGCAGAAAGTGATAGTGTGCTGTTTGCTATTAAAAACCCCACTACAATTCTACTCATTTTTCAAGTAATGAAACATCTATGGGACAATCCATCCTTGAAAAAAAATGAAGTGTTAATGAATGGTGTGTCATAACAGTGCTCCTTCTAACCTTGAAAGAGCTAAATTATTTTCAGCACTGATAACTACAAAATTCCCCTTGAGTATGATTTTTATAAAAACTTTAATAATCAAATTGTTTGCATAAATGTAATCAAGCACACTTGCATCAAAAAAGACGGTTACTCACCTTTGTAACTGTTGTTCTTCGAGATGCGTTGCTCATATCCTTTCCAGTAGGTGTGCGCGCACCGCGTGCACGTTCGTCGGAGACTTTTACCCCAGCAACACTCGGTGGGCCGGCAGGGAGCCCCATGGAGTGGCGCCGCTATGGCGCCGGTTATATACCCCTGCCGGCCCGCCGCTCCTCAGTTCCTTCTTGCCGGCTACTCCGACAGTGGGGAAGGAGGGCGGGTGTGGAATGGATATGAGCAACACATCTCGAAGAACAACAGTTACAAAGGTGAGTAACTGTCTTTTCTTCTTCGAGTGCTTGCTCATATCCATTCCAGTAGGTGATTCCCAAGCCTTACCTAGGCGGTTGGGTCAGAGTGAGACGTTGCGGAGTGCAGAATCGCTGAGCCAAAAGGTGGCATCGTCTCTTGATTGGGCCACGAGCGCATAGTGAGAAGTGAACGTATGCATTGACGACCAGGTAGCTGCGCGGCATATCTCCTGGATGGGGATGTGTGCCAGGAAGGCAGTCGACGAGGCTTGAGCCCGAGTAGAGTGGGCGGTAAGACGGCCAATCGGGACATGGGCCAAGTCGTAGCACGTCCGGATACAGGATGTTACCCATGATGAGAGCCTCTGAGCCGATATAGGCATACCTTTCATATGCTCCGCCACCGCTATAAATAACCGGGGCGAGCGCCTGAAGGGCTTTGTCCTCTGGACGTAAAAGGCGAGGGCTCAACGGATATCCAGGGTGTGAAGCTGTTGGTCCCTGCTTGATGCGTGCGGCTTCGGGAAGAAGACCGGTAGGAAGATATCCTGATTAATGTGGAAGGCCGAGACCACCTTGGGGAGGAAAGCCGGATGCGGGCGTAGCTGCACCTTGTCTTTGTGGAAGATTGTATACGGGGGGTCCGCCATCAAAGCAAGGAGTTCTGAAACCCGCCTGGCCGATGTGATAGCCACCAGGAAGGCCGTCTTCCAGGACAGGTACAGCAACGAGCAAGTGGCCAATGGCTCAAAGGGTGGGGCTGTGAGCCGAGCCACAACAAGGTTGAGATCCCAGGTAGGGGAAGGAGGCTTAACCGGTGGGTATAGGCGCTCCAAACCCTTAAGGAATCTCGAAACCATCGGGTGAGAGAAGGTGGAACTGTTCGCCTCCCTTTGATGGAAGGTGATGATGGCAGCTAAATGCACCCTTATTGACGAGAGTGCCAAACCTTGTTCCTTGAGGTACCACAAGTATTCCAGGATAAGAGGGATCGAAACGGCCTCTGGAACTAGGGAACGTTGTGCACACCACAGAGAAAACCTCTTCCACTTGGCGAGGTATGTCGTCCTCGTTGAGGGTTTCCTGCTTCTCAAAAGGACCTGTTGGACCTGGGCAGAGCAGCGGAGCTCGGATTGGTTCAGCCAGACAGTAGCCACGCCATCAGGTGCAGGGACTGCAGGTCTGGATGGTGAAGCCTGCCAAAGTCCTGCGTTATAAGATCCAGGCAGAGTGGCAGTGGTATCGGGGTCATTAGGGATAGGTCGAGCAGCATGGGATACCAGTGTTGCCTCGGCCATGCGGGGGCTATCAGTATCAGTCTGGCCCTGTCCCTGCGGAGCTTGAGCAGGACTCTGTGCACTAGGGGAAAGGGTGGAAAGGCACAGAGAAGATGTCCCTTCCAGGGGATCAGGAACGCGTCCGAGAGAGAGCCCCGGGAACGGCCTTGAAGGGAGCAGGATACCTGGCATTTCCTGTTTTCCCTGGAGGCAAATAGGTCTATCTGGGGAAAGCCCCACTTCCGGAATACAGAAAGAAGGATGTCCGGACGGATGGACCATTCGTGGGACAGGAAGGATCTGCTCAGGCGATCTGCGAGAGAGTTCTGGACTCCCGGAAGGAAGGAGGCTACGAGGTCTATCGAGCGGGCTATACAGAAGTCCCACAGTCGCATCGCCTCTTGGCAAAGGGGAGAAGACCGTGTGCCCCCCTGTTTGTTTATGTAATACATGGCTGTTGTGTTGTCCGTGAAAATCACAACACAACGGCCCTGTAGATGGTATTGGAAGGCTTGGCATGCCAAGCAGACCGCTCTCAGTTCGCAAACATTGATATGCAGAGCCAGCTCTTGCGAGGACCAAAGGCCCTGGGTGTGAAGGTGTCCTAAGTGTGCACCCCAGCCCAGGGATGAAGCGTCTGTCATTAACAACACTGAAGGTTGTGGTGGGTGGAACGGGCGACCGGCACACACCAGGGAAGGTGTCAGCCACCAGTTGAGGGAGTCCAGGGTTTTTGCTGGGACTGTGACTACCATGTCCAGGGCATCCCTGTGCGGACGATAAACCGAGGCAAGCCAAGTCTGGAGAGGGCGCATGCGTAGTCTTGCGTGCTTTGTCACGAAAGTGCACGCTGCCATGTGGCCGAGTAGGATGAGGGTGATACGGACAGAGGTTGTTGGGAAGGCTTGTAGCCTCTGGATGAGAGAGATTATAGCCTGGAACCTCTGTGGAGGTAGACTGGCCGTTGCGAGATTCGAGTCCAGCATGGCCCCGATTAATTCTATCCTCTGCGTAGGAAGCAGAATGGACTTGTCTAGGTTGAGGATCAGACCTAGATAGGAAAATAGGTCCTTGATGACACTTACGTGTGCGGCAACCTGAGCCTCGGAGGTCCCTCGAATAAGCCAGTCTTCGAGATACAGGAAAACGTGAACTCGATGGCGGCGGAGGTAGGCGGTGACTACTGCCATACACTTTGTGAATACTCGAGGGGCCGAGGAGAGGCCAAAGGGAAGGACCGCAAATTGGTAGTGGTGGCGATTTATCACGAAGCGAAGGAACCTTCTGTGTTGGGGGGTAAATCGCAATATGAAAATATGCGTCCCTCATGTCGAGAGCAGCGTACCAATCTCCGTGATCCAAGGAGGGTATAATGTTTCCCAGGGATACCATGCGGAACTTGAACTTCGTGATGAACTTGTTCAGAGCTCGCAGGTCCAGGATGGGCCAGAGGCCCCCTTTCGCCTTGGGAATTAGCAAGTACCTGGAATAGAACCCTCTTCCCCTTAGGTGCTCCAGAACCTCCTCTATAGCTCCCAACGCAAGGAGCTTCGAAACCTCCTGCAGGAGTTGCTAGTGAGAGGGGTCCCTGAAGAGGGATGGGGAGGGAGGGTGGGAAGGAGGGGACGAAATAAACTGAAGGCGGTAACCACACTCGACCGTGCTGAGAACCCATCGGTCCGATGTTATCTGGGACCATGCAGGGAAGAATGCGGCAAGGCGGTTGGTGAACTGACAAGGATCCTGGGAGGTAATTGGTACAGTGCTCCCGAGCGCACCCTCAAAAGTTTGGCTTCGGTCCCGCCAGTGGTTTGGCGGGTCCGGAGTTGTTACCTCCTTGCGGGCCCGATTGGCGTCTGTGGGAGTTACGGCCTCTCCTTCTGGAGAAGTCCTGTCTTGGCTGAGGCGGGGGATAGTGACGCTGAGGTTGAGGGCGGAAAGGTCGCCTCTGGGTCTGTGGCGTACGCATGCCGAGGGACTGCATGATCACGCGGTTATCCTTCAAACTTTGGAGGCGTGGATCTGTCTTTTGGGAGAACAGGCCCTGACCATCAAATGGTAGGTCCTGTATAGTGTATTGCAGCTCTGGTGGTAGACCGGACACCTGCAACCATGATAAGCGCCTCATGGCGATCCCTGAGGCGACTGTTCTAGCTGCCGAATCAGCGGCATCTAGCGAGGCCTGGAGGGAGGTTCGAGCCACCTTTTTCCCCTCCTCCAGGAGAGCCGAGAACTCCTGCGGGAATCCTGTGGGACTAGTTTGAGAAACTTCCCAACCGACTCCCATGTGTTATAATTGTATCTACTCAGGAGGGCTTGCTGATTCGCCACTCTGAGCTGGAGGCCCCCGGCAGAGTAGATCTTCCTTCCCAACAAGTCCATGCGCCTGGCTTCCCTCGATTTAGGTGCAGGGGCTTGTTGGCCATGGCGCTCTCGCTCGCTAACGGATTCAACCACTAATGAACAAGGGGGAGGGTGTACGTACAGGTACTCGTACCCCTTGGATGGGACCATATATTTGCGCTCTACTCTTTTGGCTGTAGGTGGAACGGAAGCCGGGGTATGCCAGATTGTATCCGCTCGAGCCTGTATGGTACGAATAAAGGGGAGGGCAACCCTTGTCGGGGCCTCCGCTGACAGGATGGTGACCACTGGGTCTTCCACCTCAGGAACTTCCTCCACGGGCAGGTTTATATTAAGAGCGACCCGGCGAAGGAGGTCCTGGTGCGAGCGGAGGTCAATTGGTGGCGGTCCAGATGTGGACGTCCCCACTACTGCCTCGTCTGGTGACGAAGAGGAGGAGACCCCAGGGACCACTGGGGCCTGAAGCGAGTCGTGGTCCTGTGGGACGTTCTGGGGTGGGTCTTGCACATCCGAGCCCAGCGCTGGGAGATGTTCTGCATCCTCTGGAGGGGGTCTGCTCACCATGGCCTCTGGCGCCCTATGTTCAGAGGGCCTCGAGCGCGGCGGTGGATGTGGGGCACCTTGGCTCTGATGGTAGGCCAAAGGAGTCCAAAAGGACCACTACTGAGGGTCCTGCTGGTTGTCTGAGTCCCTGTACGACGCCGATCCGGCATGAGAGGAGACTGATAATGGACGAGATGGCCATGGCGGTGCGGAGACCGCAAAGTGATGGTGCCTGCGTCCGCTGGAACTGTCCCTACACGGTGCCGGGGAGCGGTGCCGCGACCCTCTACGGTGCCGAGATTGTGACCGGGACCTGTGACCAGCTCGGTGCCGGGAGGTCGACCGGTGCCGGGAGCCGCAGTGTCGAGAACGGCTGCGAGAAGCCCGGTGCCGTGAGTGATGACGGGACCTGGAACGGTGCCGGTAGTGTCCGGACGGCGACCGGGACCTCGAGCGGTACCGCGAGTACGACCAGTACCACAATGGGGAGTGGTACCAGGACTGCGAGCGGCCGCGTGATTGAGAACGATGGCGGGACCATGAGCGTCTACGGGACCTGGATAGGGACCAAGAGTGAAGAAGTCCCATGGTACCGGGCGAAGAAGGTCTGACAAGGGCTTGCTTGCCTGTGGATTGGGGGACCCGCACCGGCGGTGCCGGGGGTCGAGGCAGCTCAGGCTCCGTTAGCGCGATCAGGTCCCATGCCGCAGAGAACGCCTCCAGAGTAGAGGGCATGACAAGCTCAACCGCGGCCCGCGCCGGGGAGCTGGTATGCACCGGACTCGACGGCTCGTCTGGGACTGGAGTCAACGGTGCGGCGGAAGTTGACGTCGCAGCAGATGGCAGTGCCGGGCAGTCCGGTCTGGCTAAGTACTCTGACTGCGGTGCGGGCACGGCCGCCGCAGGAGGCTTGCGCTTCTTTCTCGTAGGTGACTTCGAGCGATGCTGGGTAGAAGCCGGTGCCGGAGAAGGCCGGTGACTCGGAGTCTTCACTGAGGTATGCTCTGGTGCCGATGAAGCGGCTGATCTCGGTGCCGGTGTCGGTGCCGGTGCCGAGGAGTGGGGAGTCAGCGCTGCCTCCATCAGCAGCTGCCTGAGGCGAACATCCTGCTCTTTTTTGGTTCGGGGCTTAAAGGCCTTACAAATCCGGCACTTGTCTGTCAGATGGGCCTCGCCCAAGCACTTAAGGCAGGCTTCGTGCGGGTCACCAGTGGGCATTGGCTGACGACAGACCGCACACGGCTTGAAGCCCGGTGAGCCGGGCATGGGCCCGGCACCGGGGTCGGGGAAGGGTCTAACCCCCAATCCTGTCAAACTATCTACACTACACAAACTGAACTACTAAATACACTAACTAACTACAATTAAACGAACTATATACAATAAGAGAAGATGAGTGAATCGCTAGGGAGGTGGAGGACAGCATGTTGCGCTCCACAGTTCCAACGACCGACACGGGCGGTAAGAAGGAACTGAGGAGCGGCGGGCAGGCAGGGGTATATAACCGGCGCAATAGCGGCGCCACTCCAGGGGGCGCCCTGCCGGCCCACCGAGTGTTGCTAGGGTAAAAGTCTTCGACAAACGTGCACGCAGCGCGCACATACTTACTGGAATGGATATGAGCAAGCACTCGAAGAAGAACTTCTATTTTTCCTCCCTCTTAAATAAAATCTATAACCTTAGGCATGGTTCACGAACTATTTCCCTTCCACAACACAAAGTATAGAAGGAAACAAAAATTTCCTCAAGTTGTTGTCATTGGCATTTACTAGCAGAATATGTTTTCAAAAGCTCCCAAAAGTCTTCGATCCAAGATTTAATAAAAAGAGTCCCATAGACAAAAAAAATTAAGCTAATTTAATTTAGGTAATCTGAAGGTTCAGGTTATTTAAATAACTTGTGTTGTCCTTTTCTGTCACCAGGACCGGAATCATTTTGCATGCTACAGTCCTCTGATTCAGATCTTTAAATTTCTAATTGAGGATTAAAAATAAATAAATATAAGTAAAGACAAAAAAGATATTAAATCTTCCAAACTCCACCTAATTTGTGATTCAAACTTAATAAACACAAATCCATCAGAAATAAAGGCACTAGTGAGAAATCTATTGGGTTGCAAATTAAATGGCAAATACTTGGTTAATTTAGAGTTAAGGTTTCTTTGTGATAGCTCATGCGCTTCCAGAAGTTGAGTTCAGAAAAACTCAAACTTCTGCAAACCAGTAAATACAGACTTAAAGTAAACAACTATGCAACTCTAATTCTGCCCACCGCCACCCTTCCCTGAGCTGGCAATAACTACTGAGAATTATCTGCATGCACCCCAGCTCCAAACTGTGTTAGGTGTAGCTGTACTGAATGATGGAGGAATAAGTTAGAGCACCTTGGAAGAACTGTGATTGAGGAGATCTGGGGATTAGTTTGAGAAATGTCATCAAGCTATGATTGTGATATGAGGAGACCTGGGACTGAGTACCTCGATGTGTGTTACCAAAGGAAAGAGGTGCCTGTTTATCCTGAGGTTCCAGTCTGAATTGTGTAGGCTGCATCAGTAGCAGGGCACTGGAGTCTTCTTGCCTTGGGTATTCTCAGTAGTGTGGTGAGATAGGGGAGCAATCTGCAAATTTAATGATGGATGGGGGAAGCATAGGTTTAAGTGGCATCCTGTGCGCAAGTGTTAAGGGATTCTAAAATGGTATGAAGAGGTTTTTAAATTTTATAAGTGCGACATTCTGTCATGAAGAGGCAGACAGTGAGAGTGAGCGAGTATGTAAACGTGCGCGCATGCGTGAGAGAGAGACAGAGAGACACACAGACAGACAGGGTTTTGGGATATCATTCAAAAAGAGCAGCGTTAAGGTTATGTGAGCATTTATTAACTCTCTATTTCCTGATTTTCAGAAATTTGAGTTTTGCTGAACTCAGTGTTCTGGAAGGGCACAAGCTATCACCCAGAAACCTCAACCCTGTGTTAACTAAATCTTTTGCATTTAATCCCCTAGGGTTTTTCTCTTTAAATTAGAAATAGAAATATTTGTTAATAGAAGTTAATAGTTATTTAGAGAGTTGTAGTTCTCACTTGTGTTTGGAATTGATATGCTAGTGTGGTTGGATAACAGTCAAAAGACCTAGGTTTTATATCATGTGTTTCATCAGTAGATATCAAAAAACATTACATCATTACTCTCATTTTACAGATAGGAAACTGAGACACAAAGAGGTTAAGTGACTTGCCCAAAGTTACCCAGCAGGCCAGTGGCAGAGCTAGGAATACTCCCAGACAAGTAGTCTTTCCACTAAGCCACACAGTTTTCCTCCCCACTCCTGTATATTTTGTTATAGTAAAATACGGATAACAGTCATGGTTTGGAATGTTTGCAATATATAGCTGCTAACAGAGCTGGTGGGAAATCTCATCCATGGTCTATGTACCAAAACTTTGACAGTTTTTTGACATGGTTGTTACAGTGACTTTAAGCATATGAAAGACTGATGTATATTGTATGAAATTAGAAGTTGAATGGAGAGAAGAGGTTCTAAACATCCATAAGCAGTAATGAAGACTCAAAGAGGTGTTCAGTTTCCCATTCATCTCATGAGATGTTCTCAATTGAAAGAATACCCATGAACATAACCTGAGTCAAAAGTACTGAGATACATGAACTGCTCCATTCAGATAAGTGGGTGTTTGCGTCTCTCCTCCCCAATGCTGGAGAGTTTCTGATGCATTATCTAAGCATCCTGACTCACATGGGGGACAGGGTAGAGAGATGGGCTCAGACAAAACTGTATCCTTTTCCTGCTATTTTCAACTTTGGCAATTACAAAGTGTATATGCACATAGACTCAACACTTACTGAGCTCTCATCTCAAACATGCTGTGTTATGTTTAAATAATAATTCCTGAAACACCTAAGGAATAAACATGTACTGTCCCTGACAAAATCTTCAAAGTCAAGTCGAGGGGAAGGGGGCTGTTTTGCATATATGAACTAAGGGACCATGAAATGGAGTATAGTAATGGAGCATATATGAACTAAGGGACCATGAAATGGAGTACAGTAATCTTGCAGATTACACGAGTGGTAGGAGGAAACATCCTGAAAAAGCTCCGCTGACCAAATTAAACATATTTTTTACTCAATTACAATGTAAAGAGAAGCTGTAGTCTACTTTAGAGTTATGGTTGATCGGGTTAGACCCATAGGAATATTTATGACTAAATATCTGTAGTTTAAGAGTATATACCAAATTTATGTCACGTCTACCTTTTCTTTTTAAACTCTACCAGGTAAACAATCTCAATTGTTTTGAAATATTCAAAATATACAAGTTAAAAAAAAAAGATATACTGCTGCATAAAACAATCCTAGGGTTTTACAATGTACATCAAAATACAACAACAAAGGGTATGAGAGCCAGATATGAGGCAAAACTTCCAGAAGGAAATCAGACAAATTCCAAATCATCCCATAAAATCTCTCTTTTATAAAGCTCTCTCACCATACCCAGAGTGACACAGCAAACAGCTCTTCCCTTCCAGCTCTTTGAGAGAGGGCTTCCCATTCACGGAGAAGGGAACAGAGCCAAAGATTTCATGAACTCCACTAGGAACTTCACTTTTCCAGTCTTACATGGAAGCCAACACATTGATGATGGGTGCCTAAACCAAACTATAAGATAGGTAGATAGTAAGCCTATTACCAGCTATTCCTTTTCAGATTTCTCACTGCGAGGAGCCAGGAAAACCTCAGCCAACTTGCCACTGAGTAAAATGCACAAAAAGTATTAATGCAAATTGCAGAAATTCTGCACAGTATTTAAAAATTATTATACAAAGATAACTTGAAGAAACAAAGCTTAGGCGAAGTTCAAGAGGTCAGTTTAACATCTGATGTAGCCTATGACGAGACCATATCCCGCACTTTCAAAAGGGCTATACAGACTTGATCTAATAAGTCTTTTCCATCTCTAACTACTAGAATCCTAGTGGCATATCACCATTGTGGTGGGCAAAAGACATGAACTCAATGGATACCCAAAAACTTGATGCATGTTTTCCCCAATCTTTATCTTTCATTTATCAACTCTGCATGCCTACAAACTGTACTTACAATTCTTCTCTGAAAAAAGAGACACAAAGAAAGATTTAGAATTTGGGAATACCAATCTTTAAAACCCTGTCTCATTAGACTAACATGCAATAAAAGCCTGTTTTTGATATGCCAATATTATATTTGCTCAAATGGAAATGATATATATATAGAACAAAATCTAAATATTTACAACTAATATGGTTTTGCTCTTTTTTATACTTACCAAGATATATTCATTTTTAGTGTGATTTGTTTGCTTTTAATTAAAAAAGCAGTCAGCAAAGAATATAGGGAAAGGATGAAGACGACACTGGATATTTTCTCAGCGAACACAATACTAGTGTTGTGTTATTTTGTGTTGATTAACAGGGGACATAACAGGAAAATTGAAGCTAGCTTGTTGACTTTGGTGGATAGTATCTGAATCACTTCCAGTTTGAGTGTGGTGGGGTTTTGTTTTTAAGATAAATGTGTACCTATTAGCAAACAAAAGCTACATTTAGTGACAGTGTTGCAGCAGGGTATACCTCATCCACCCAAAACCTGATATGCAGGCAAAAGACTTGTGCATTCCTTTTTACCTTCATATTGCCTACAACACGCTACTCCAACACTCCAGAAGTTTCTCTCTTCTATATCTATTGCTTTTGAGTATCTGTCACGTAGCTCTAACTCACGCCCTTACACAAAACTTTTACAGTGATTTCAGAGAGAGAGAGAGAGAGAGAGAGAGATTACATTAACAGATGTAATCTGGAACATAATTTTGTTTTAACACTGCTAAGATCACTATTAGAGTTTACAAAAGACCACTGAAGTCAATAGAGATAGTCCCTTTGATTTCAAGTGACTTTGGATCAGGCTCTTACATCATATGGGCATGAGTAAAGAACAGAATATGGGACACCTGCAACACTGTTTCACTATTTCTTTATGTAGATAATGTTTTAAGAAAGTGCAGACCACAGGAGAAAAATCCAATTTAACATCTGATGCCTAATACACTTATGTTCTTCAACTCTTGAGTGACAGCTGGGACAGTTCCGCAGGGCCTTCCCATCCTACAATAGTAAATTAAGAAGCATAACAAACACAGCCTATTTCAGAGAATTTCCCAATGTATCTAAAAGAAACATTTCTGTGTGCCCATGTTAAAATCTGCCGGCCTCAATTCAGCTGTTTTTGACTATTGTATCGAAGATAGTAACTAAAGCAAAACAAACCATGGCCCCAAAACCACATCATTACCCTCTTTATTCATGAAGTTTCTAGCCTTTTATGTTCTACTCTCACAGTAGCTTTTCCATTGCTTTTCTTGCACAGACTCTCTTGACTGTTTTTTTCATAGTACTATCAAGAAACACAAAACATTTCACCTAACAGATATGTAGTCATGAAAACTATGTCCAACCCCCACACATAATTTTGTCATCAAGAGGGAACACACAAATAATAAGTATCTATATGGTGACTTACAAATACACAAACCTTCACACTGTATACAAATGACACACGTGTGTAATTTGGGGCTCTCTCCTGGGGGGAGGCGGGGAGAGAAATCTGAGGAACAAGAGCTCCAGCTCTGCGGGGAGATGGAAGGATAAGAGGGTGTTAAACTCATGTAGGGACAGAGTTTGAAAAAAGGCTTGCTGACTTTGGTAGATAGCATCTGAATCCCTTTCAACTTGAAAAGTTTTAAGAAAGTTGTAAACATTATCAGACAAGAACTACGTTGCTCCTAGCCCATAAACGATAGTGAAGTTGAACAGGGCCCAATCACCAAGGCCCAGGAGCAAAATCCTAGTGAGAAGTTTACTGGCCTCTTCCCATAACAGACCCAGCAACTGGTATTTCTAATAAGGTGATATCCATGAACCCTGCTCACTGGAGTCCCTCTTTAATTAATAGTCTGCAGGTGTTAGGTGTCTGATAAATCTGAAGGCCAGCTTGATACAGCTCACAAGCTCTAGAAAAACAAAAAACTTTATTCCTCTTTTCCCCTGCACCCAGAGGGAAGAAAGGGAGTTTTGATACTCTAACTGTCCCCAGGCTGCTGCAAAGAAAGAGACAGGGTTCCCAAACTCCCCCTTTTTGGGATCCTCCTCCCCAGATGAATAGCTCCACAACAGCAAAATTAATATGATTCTTGTCAGTGTCAGCACTAGACTGAGGGTTCTAAATGCCTGCCATGAAACTTACTGGCTTTGTCAGTTTCAGGTAGCTTTGGAAAGCTAAATGAAAGTAGCAGAGGCACTAAAGCTCTTGGTTTGTAGCCCTAGGATGAAAACATTTACATTTTGGAAGGTTGCCATCACATCCATTAAAATAAGAAACCATTTCATTTTAAAAACTTTAATTTATCAAAATAGTAAATTAATGGTTTAGGCTCCCATGCTCATCAGTGGAAGTTTCCTATTCACCAATGGTGACTAGGCAAATGGATTTTTCAAACCCTCTTTATGGATTTGAAATACTGTAGCACCTTACATGCGTTGTGAAGTATGTTTTTTTCATCCAAGAGGTAATCATTTGGAATTCTCTGGCAATTATCCCAGGATAACTGACAAAATTTAAATTTTTGGGACACCAGTAGTATCTTAAGGTAGAAATTCAGTTAGGTGTTAACATGCAAAGGGTTCAACTGATTGCCAAAATAGTGTCAGAAAAGAATATTTCCCTAAAGCACATTGACATTTGGGTGGAGGGATTTGGAGGATGCCAGATTGTCTCTATGATGCATTTAACAGGGATTATTGATTAGGCTCACGTGGATGTAACATGATGCAAGTTTCCTGCAATTGCATGAAACAGCCATTATTGGACCTTGGTCCTTCCTGTATTATCTTTAGCAGCAGACTCTGCCCTAGAAATGCCATAATTTATACTTAATATTTCATAAGTGAGCATTTGTTTCTTCAAAGACAAAGAAATTCTCAAAGGGGGAGGGGCAGGGAGGTAAATTAGAATTACTATGGTGTACCAGAATCCTGCAAACACATGTTGCAACAAAAATATGTTAGCAAAGGAGAGGAAAAAGCACACTGATTTAGTGTCAAGTTGCATGAATAGCAGCAATCACTGGAGGAAAAGAAGAATGAATGGAGCTCATGGAGAAAACTACATTATGAATAAAGTTTAAAGCAAGCATTCTAGAGTTCATGCCAACAAACTGTGAATGTATTTAATCCTAGATATTAGCATATTATTAACAAACAAAAGACTATTGTAGGACTGCTTGTAAAAGCATCGTGTTTTGTTATAAAAAGGCAAACTAAAGATTCAGTTAAAACAGTGGTTCTCAAACTTTTGTACTGGTGACCCCTTTCACATGGCATGCCTCTGAGTGCAACCCCCCCTTATAAATTAAAAACACTTTTTATATATTTAGCACCGCTATAAATGCTGGAGGCAAAGTGGGGTTTGGGATGGAGGCTGACAGCTCATGACCCCCTGAGGGTCCTGACTCCCAGTTTGAGAACCTCAAGTTAAAAATCTGTACTCAAGTTTTCAACAGTTGGGCAATTTTGTTTGTGTGATTTCTAAAAATTATGAACAAAACCATTTATTGCACTATATAATCCAAACAGTGACATAGTACGCATAAGGTTCTGGTGTAGCAATTACTCCTAACTCACTACACAAATCCTCCTGAAGATTAAACCAGTAATATCATTTACAAGTCTGCCGTTGGCCAGCTTTAATACTACGTTGAAAAACATGATTTAGCAAACTGCAAACGAACAACAAACTATTCAGCTATGTAAGAAGTTGATTGTAAGAGATGCTTTAAAAATTCTAAAAACATTGGCAATTGCTTATAATCTGCTTGAACAGGTTAAGAAGCCATCAAAATAACCAGTTAAAAACGTATTAATGTCAACAGAAGAAACATTCAGATTTAATCATAACTGCCCCAAAGTGGTTTTGGCTACAGCTATCTTTACTCTGAAACTGGACATCTCCTTTTTCTTTCTGTTGCTAAAGTGTAGGTATACAGTTTTTCCAACACATTCTAATGCTTCCAGGAGTAAAGCAAGTGAAATTACTTAGGAGAATTATGTTTTAATTTAACAGGCTTGATCCTGCTCCGCTGAAGTCAATGGTAAAGCTTCTATTTACTTAAATGGGGCAGAACCAGGCACAATGTGCTTTGGTGATCTCATCTGCTTGGCTGATTTAAATGTATGGAAACAAAAGCAAATTTATTTATTTAAAACCAGCAATTGGGTCAGATTCAACTCTGGTTTCACACTGCTGGAGTCAATGGATGAAACTGACTGGGATGAAACTGACCCAGTACATAGTTGTACTTGAACTACAGTGTTCTCAAGACTCTCTCAATACTCACAGGATCCAGCATTTTCACAGCGCTTCCAGTTTCTGCAGCATATTGTAAGAAAGTGATCCTGTTTACCTTTATGTTTAGCTTTTTGCTATACCATGACACATTAATAATAAAAAACATAGTTCAGAAATATCCTAACTATACCAGAGAAAATTTAATCGGCAATACAATTAAAGGATCATCAAGATTTTGAGTTCATAATTTTATGTATTTAAATATTGTTTTTAAATATATTTAACAATATTTAAATACATAATGTAACAAAAAGGGTAAGTCAGAGATTGTAAGTAATTAGAATATTTAGGAGAAGGAATCTGATGCAGAGATAAGAGGTAGACATTCACTTCTGAGAAGCCAGTGCTCTTGCACAGTTTGAGGGCAGTTTCTAGCCTGTTTAAAAAAAAAAAAAAAAGAATTTACATGACAGAATCTATTTCCAGAGGGGTCGGTGACGTTTGTAATCGTTGGTATCAAAATCTCAAATAAAGATCAGAAAAGCAACTTTTATAAATGAAAGAGGCCACAAGAGAATGCTTACTCCACTATTAGCCTCCCTTCTCCTTTGCCCCCTATCCAGTGCTATGATTTGTACACTTCAGTAACTCAGCCAGTGGTTAGGGGTCTATTACAGGAGTAGGTGGGTGAGGTTCTGTGGCCTGCTATGTTCAGGAGGTCAGACTAGATGACCATGATGGTCCCTTCTGTCCTTAAAGTCTATGAGAATGCTTACTCCACTATTAGCCTCCCTTCTCCTTTGCCCCCTATCCAGTGCTAACCAGCACCAAGGATATATGTCTACACAGCAGTTGGAAGGTGAGATTCCCAATTTGCACAGACATGCACATGCTAGCTCTGCTCAAGCTAGTATGCTAAAAATGGCAGCTTGGCTGCAGAACCACAAGGGGCACCACCCAAGTATGTACACAGAGGTTCAGGCAATACTGTACTCAGGCAGCTATCCCAAGCCACCATCCATGCTGCTGTGGCCAAACTGCCCTTTTTAGCATGCTAGCTCAAAGCTCAGCTAGCGCGTGTATGTCTACACAAACAAGGAATCACAACTTCCAGCTGCTGACCATATAGACTTACCCCAAGAGCACACTTAGACCCTTTGTGCCTGGAAATTTATAACTTCAAGCCTCTGTTACTGCACTTGTTGAGAAATCAGACTCCATTAGGTAAGACAGCCTGAACAAAAAGATTTTGAGCAGAGGGTGAAAAAGCATGAGACATTTACCAAGAGGAGATGAGGCAGTGCAAGAACTAAAAGCTTTACAAAAGGCTATAGTTAAAAACATTTAGTGCATTGAAAGAAGACTGGAAATTGCAGAGGCTAAGTTGAAAGCCAAGAACATAACTTCTCATCTTTCCTGCCAGACTAGGAAGTGAGGACACAGTTACCTTTATGACTAACATTCTTGCATCGGCTCTCAAGTATATTTTTTTGTCAAGAGATGCTAGAAAATCCCCAATGAGAGGACAGTGAAAAAGGGTGGCACCTTAAAAATCGTGCATCAAGAGGTGAAAAATCTGGACAGACTTTGAAACTAGCCAGAGAGTAACATAAATTGTTATTTCAGAGATACAAGTTTTTATTCTCTGAACTGAACTTAGTTACGGAGGCCGACGGGAAAGAATTTGTCCTAGTACAAAAATTGGGCTGCATTTAGTGCGATATTTATTACTTCATGAAACACAAAATAATGAAGACAAGGGCATGAGAGATGTGAGGGAGATTCATACACTGAGCCATTCTGTTAGATGACAAATCTGAGGAACTGTTCCAAATTGCGGTGTCAGACAAAGTTTTTTTGGAATAAACTGATAAATTAAACAGTGATAAGTCACCAGGGTATTCACTCAAGAGATATGAAGGAACTAAAATATGAAATTGCAAATCTACTAGATGGTATGAAAGCCATCACTTAAAATCAGCCTCCATAGCAGCTGACTGGAGGACAATTAACCTAATATCAATTCTGAAAAAAAGACTCCAGAGAAGATCCTGGCTACTAAAGGCCAGTGTGCATAACTTCAGTACTAGGCAAATTGGTTGAAACTATAGTGAAGAACAGAATTCTCAAACATATAGATGAACACGATACATTGGGGAAGAGTCAACACAGTTTTTGTAAAAAGAAATCATTTTTCACCAAACTATTAAAATTCTTTGAGGAGGTCAAACATGTAGAGAAGGCTGATCCAGTGGTTGTAGTGTACTTGGACTTTCAGAAAGCTGTTGACAAGGTCCCTCATCTAAACATTCTTAAGCAAAGTAACAAGTTATGGGATAAGAGAGAAGGTCCTCTCATGGATCAATAACTACCATAGTTAAAACACAGAAAACCAAGGGTCAGAATAAATGCCCAGTTGTCACAATGGAGAACAGTAAATAGTGGGTACACCAAGGATCTGTAGTGGGGCCAGTGCAGTTCAACATATTCATAAATGATCTGGAAAAAAAAGGGTAAAGAGTGAGGTGGCAAAGTTTGCAGATGATACAAAATTACTCAAGATAGTTAAGTCCAAAGCTGACTGCGAAGAGCTACAAAGTGATCTCACTAAACTGGGTGACTGAGGGGGAAAAAAGGCTGATGAAATTCATTGTTGATAAATGCAAAGTAAGGCACACTGGGAAACAATCCCAACTACATATACAAAATGACAGCATCTAAAAGAAAGATCTTGGAATCATTGTGGATAATTCTCTGAAAACATCTGCTCAGTGTGCAGAGGCAAACAAAAAAAGCTAGCAGAATGTTAGGAATCATTAGGAAAGGGATAGATAATAAAACAGAAAATATCATAATGTCACTGTATAAATCTATGGCACGCCCACACCTTGAAGACTGGCTGCAATTCTGGTCAGCAAAATACTAGATTTGGAAAAAGTACAGAGAAAGGCAACAAAAATGATGAGGGGAATGGAACATCTTCCATATGAGGAAAGATTAAAAAGATTGAGACTATTCAGCTTTGAAGAGAGACCGCTAAGAGGGGATATGATAGAGGTCTATAAAATCATGAATCATGTGGAGAAAGTAAATATGGAAGAGTTATTTACTGCTTTACATACAGGGTGACCGGACGTCCCAATATTATTGGAACTATCCCGATATTAAGAGCTTTGTCTTATATATGCAGCTATATCACCCGCCCACCCACCGGGGGAAAAAGTGTCCTGATTTTTCATACTTGTAATCTGGTTACCCCATTCACATAATACAAGAACAAGGGGTCAAACAAATAAGGAAGCACTTCTTCACACAACACACAGTAAACTGGTGGAATTTATTGCCAGGGGATGTTGTGAAGACCAAAAGTATTACTGGGTTCAGAAAGAATTTCATAAGTTCCCAGAGAATAGGTCCATCAGTGGCTATTAGTCAAGATGGTCAGGGATGCAATCCCATGTGCCAGGTGTCCCTAAACCCCTGACTACCAGAAGGTGGGAATGGACCAACAAGGCACAGGTCACTCCATAAAATTGCTCTTTGAAGCATCTGGCATTGACCACTGTCGGAAGACAGGATACTGAGTTAGATGGACCATTGGTCAGACCCAGGATGGCCATTCTTATGTTCTTAAGAGCATAAAGCAAACTTTTAATGTTTACAGTAGTAAGAGTGGCAGACAGTTCTATCCCATATTAAACCACATATAAAAAAGATTCTTGATGAACATGTGGAGGAGTGATTAAGTGTATTTTACGTGAAATTCTTACTCAGTTATGAGTCTTTACTTTTGCCTGAACAAATTCATCTTCTCTAAAAATAAATAAATAATTCAAGAGACTATTCAAACACAACACACAAATCTTCAAACCTTGTGAGTGTACTACTTGTTCTAAATTAAATATTTCAGTATTTGATTTTCTTTTAATACCATATTCTGAAGCTTGAGACTAGTATTTAGAGCTCTATTAAAATTGAACAACAAAAATAAAAGTAAAGTAAAATCTGCTCTTCAGTCTCATCGAGGAAGTGTGTAGGAAAAAAACAAAACTAATTAAGTCACATTTAACCACTATTCTGGATACATTACCACAATGGTTTTTCTCCCTCTTCTAACTCAACAGCTGCAGATAAACAACAAGAACTTAAATCTAATGAATATTATCTTCAGAGAGTAGTTATCAGTGGTTCACAATCAAACTGGAAGGGCATATCGAGTGGGGTCCCACAGGGATCAGCTCTGGGTCCGGTTCTGTTCAATATCTTCATTAATGATTTAGATTTAGATTTAGAGAGTACACTTATAAAGTTTGTGGATGATATCAAGCTGGGAAGGGTTGCAAGTACAAATGACCTGAACCAACTGGAGAAATGGTCTGCAGTAAATAGGATGAAATTCAATAAGGACAAATGCAAACTACTCCACTTACAAAGGAACAATCAGTTGTACACATACAAAATAGGAAATGACTGTCTAGGAAGGAGTACTGCAGAAAGGGATCTGGGAGTCATACTGGATCACAAGCTAAACATGTGAGAACAGCTTAACACAGTTGCAAAAAAAGCAAACATCATTCTGGTCTGTATTAGCATGAGTGCTATAACCAAACCACAGAGTAATTCTTCTGCTCTAGTCTGTGCTGATCAGGCCTCAGCTGGAGTATTGTGTCCAGTTCTGGGAGCCACATTTCAGGAAAGATGTGGAAAAACTGGAGAAAATCCAGAAAAGAGCAACAAAAGTGATTAAAGGTCTAGAAAACATGACCTATGCGGGAAGAATGAAAAAACTGGGTTTGTTTAGTCTGGAGAAGAGAATACAGAGGGACATAAAAATTTTCTAATACATAAAAGGTTGTTACAAGGAGAAAGGAGAAAAATTGTTCTGGTTAACCTCTGGGATAGGACAAGAAGCAATACAGTTAAATTACAGCAAGGGGAATTTAAGTTGGATGTTAGGAAAACCTTCCTGTCAGGGTGGTTAAGCAATGGAATAAATTGCCTAGGTAGGCTGCGAAATCTCCATTATTGCAGATTTTTAAGAGCAAGTTAGACAAACACTTGTCAGGGATAATAATACACCTCTACCTCGATATAATGCTGTCCTTGGGAGCCAAAAAATCTTACCGTGTTATAGGTGAAACCCCATTATATCAAACTTGCTTTGATCCACCGGAGTGTGCAGCCCTGCCCCCACCTTATATCCGAATTCGTGTTATATCAGGTCGCATTATATCAAGGTGGAGGTGTACTTAGTCCTTCCTGAGTGCAAAGGACTGGACTAGATGACCTCTCAAGGTCCCTTCCAGTCTTATGATTCTATTATTGAGTTACAACTTAAAGGAAAATTGCAATTTAGTAAATTGTCCTATCTGGTAGTGTTTCACCGGGTTATGCCCTGACATAATACTTATAGCCATGAACACCACCATTCTATAACTGGAAGTCACTTCTGACAAGACAGAGTTTAAATCCTGAAATGTCTTATGAAGAACTACAAGGAAAACCAAACTGTAGCTTTTCAATAAAGAGATTGTCCAATGGAAAGCAAAATAATTGTATGGAGTAATCTATAAATCTCCTGGCTTCCAGTTAACTTTGAAAAATCCTTCAATCCCACTCAGTGGTTTTTTTGTTGTTGTTGTTTTTTAAGCTTAATAGGTTGTAGTTGTTCAAGCAATGTCACCTCCAAATATACTAAAAGTTGTTAATTTTACCTATCAGGTATGGTAAACATCAAACGGGTACCTACTTGGAATTAACTATACTATGCCCCAGCACCTAAGACGCCTAGAGGAAAAGGCAATATTATATTTATTTATATTTTCAGAATATCAAACTTCAAGGGCAGAAAATTTAAATGACCTCACTTATCTTAGAAGGAATTATAAATGAAGTTGTCATTAAGTTAAACAAGTGAACAAACCGTAATTAACCAGCAAGAAAAGAGATCAAACAAAAAAGTAGTGAATCAAAAGTAGCTGAAAATTTGTTTTGAGTAACAATCTAAAAGATAATTGAAGAGAATATTCTAAAAGACAGCTTTCTGATGCTTCAAACTGTTGACAGAGCAGTAGGGAGGAAATCTCTATTTTTCTAGGGCAAAAACGTGTTTATTTGCCTCACCTTGTGTAAGTTGTGCTGGCCTAATTACAGATCCGAAGTCTGCCTAGGTCACCACATTCTGAATTTTCTCAGACTTCTTCCCTCTTGTATCCTCTCAGGAGTTTTGTGGTAAAATCCCTGAGACAGATTGTGGCTGGCCCTGAGTGGATGCACAAGGGAGTGTGAGGAGAGGACATAGGGACCATTCCCTTGGTAGGATTACAGGTCATGTGCTGCTTCTTTCCTGAGGGATAGTTCTATTTTTCACTAGAAAGATACATTTTATTGGCGCAGCACCCAGATCTGGATAAGAAAAGAAAATGCATTTGTTCTCTGCTGAACCAAGTCTAGCCACTAAGTAGGCAGCATAAATTTTGAAAGGCATCTATTTTTGTAACTAACTGTCTCTTCAAGTATGCTATAGAGAGGATATGTTTTTTTGGTGGGGGAGACGGCAGTCTTTGGGTCAACTATGCAGCTACTCGCGCTGAATGACTCAGCTGGTGAGGCCGAAGATTGCTTTATGGAAAACTGCACGATTTTCTGGTTGGTTTTGTCGGGGGTGGCGGGTGGGAGGCGGCATCTAAAAAGAAGATTTTCTTGGTCCTGGAAAGTAACGAGATCGAAGCAGTTTGATTTCTTATCATAACGCACAATTTACTGGCAATAAAATTTTAAGATAGGCCCCCAAGGTGCCAGGAGCTCCAAAGTTATGAATATCTGCGATTGATTTCTTATCCCTAATTTTAATTTTATCCCTAATCTTATCCCTAATTTTTTTTTTACTTTGTAGTCACTTTCAAAACTTAAATTAACAAAGCAAAGAGATGTTGCCATTTAATAAATCCTTACTCTATAAAAACTTTGAAATATTACTTCCTTCTAACTGAAGCAGGCCAGGCACTCACGAAATGGGGGTGAAGGGAAGAGAAGAAATTTTTTGTTCCAAGAAGTTTGCTATTGCATTCTTTCAGAACATAAGCTTAAAAATTACTTCCAAGTTGCTATTTATAAGAAAGCGAGACATCACAGCAAAATGTTCCATTCATATTACGAAGCCAAAATTCCCACTGTAACCAGTAGTAAAAGGGGAAAAACGAAGACAGTAACCATTGTTTGTATAGATGAAACTGACACTTGCATAATTTTTAACCTCTTGAGCCACTGGTTTATCTTGCTACAGCTTAACAGAACTCTCACAATGCTTTGAAGATGTGCATTGGGAATATACATATCATAGTCCGCACAGAACACACACACACACACACACACACACACACACACACACACGTACGTGTCTTCCAGCAGATTGAGTACAAGTCCTTGATACAAACCTAGCAACAGAGGATAAGTCATATACAGACATGCAGGGAATTCCATCCACACAAGCAATAGAAAAGAGTTATTAGGTGACTATAATAAGTAAAAGTTACATGTTTAAGTGGTAATTTTCAGTATAATAAGTAAACTGAAAATTACCACTTAAACATGTAACTTTTGCGATTTACACATAGTACAAAAAGGCAAGTTTTGGAAGAAAAAATTTTTTTTGAGACCACTGATTACAAAGCTTGATGAATGCCCAAGATAAACGCCACCCATTAAATTCTCACTTAATTGGAGATACTACAGATAAATAGGCACACTCATCTAATCAAGCAAAATAAAAAAGGTTCAAGTTTAATAGCATAATCTTCAGGGGACAATATTATCTGAGCTATTGTTCTAACACTTTACATTACATAAGTATTCTCTCTAATAGCACTTTTGGGGGTACAAAAGTTGGCTATACTATATGTAGCAGCCAAGATGAAACACTGTCAGTAATTCTTAACAGATATAAGAACAGCCATCCTGGGACACCAAAAGTCCATCTAGCCCAGTAACCTGTCTTCCGACAGTGGGCAATGCCAGGGGCCCCAGAGAGAAAGAACAGGTAATCATCAAGTGATCTGCATTAGTAGGAGCATTGCCAGCAGATTAAGGGAAGTGATTATTCCTCTCTGTTCGGCACTGGTGAGGCCACATCTGGAGTACTGCATCCAGTTTTGGGCCCCCACTACAGAAAGGATGTGAACAAATTGGAGAGAGTCCAGCGAAGGGCAACGAAAACAAAAGTTAAGTACCAAAACGGAGAGCGAGCCTGATTTTCAGTGGTTAATAGCCACAACACTATTAAGTTGTATAACTTCTCACAGATTCTAAGAAATAGGAATATACAAAATATTTACAGGAAACTTGATAGCTCAGGAGATTGTGTAATGGGATATTAGCTATACGTCTAGTCTAGATTGATAGTAACAAAGTTATTACCATATAAAAACAATTCCATGACCTTTGTGAAATAAGCTGTCAGTCTCTGTCCAGTATGCAGCGTAACAATGTCCACATCACAAAAAACGGTTAAGATACCCAGTGGACTGACGGGCTGGTCACAGATAATTTTTTGTAATACTCACAATAGCCTTTGGCTAAATACTTTATTCATGTAGCTGTTCCTTCCATATCAAGGGCAAGTTAAAACAGCCCCGCAATTGTAACAGAGTGCTGTTCCTTGGGGACACGCATCACCCACCCTCAATACCCTGATCCAAGCTCTGTAAGACTTAGCCCTGGTCTACACTACGAGTTAAGGTCCAATTTAGCAGAATTAGATTGAGGGTGAGGGATAGCTCAGTGGCTTGAGCACTGGCCTACTTAAACTCAGGGTTGTGAGTTCAGCCCCTGAGGGGGCGCTGGGGCAAAAATTGGTCCTGCTAGTGAAGGCAGGTGGCTGGACTCAATGACCTTTCAAGGTCCCTTCCAGTTCTAGGAGACTGGTATATCTCCAATTATTTTAAAAAAAAAAATTAACCCTACACCCATCCACACAACAAAGCCATTTTTGTCAACTTAAAGGGCTCTTAAAATTGATTTCTGTACTCCTCCCTGACAAGGGGATTAGCGCTGAAATTGACCCTGCTGAATTGAATTTGGAATAGTGTGGACACAAATCGATGGTACTGGAGCTATCCCAGAGTGCTGCATTGTGACTGCTCTGGATAGCACTCTCAACTCAGGTAGACAGGAAAAGCCCTGCAAAGTTCTGAATTTCATTTCCTGTTAGGCCAGTGTAGCGAGATGATCGGCACAGGTGACCATGCAGAGCTCATCAGCATAGGTGACCATGGGGTCCCAGAATCACAAAAGAGCTCCAGCATGGACCAAACATGAGGCACTGCATCTGACTGCTGTATGGGGAGATGAATCCATGCTATCAGAACTCCGTTCTAAAAGATGAAATGCCGGAATATTTGAAAAAATCTCCAAGGGCATGAAGGACAGAGGTTGTAACAGGGACCTGCAGCAGTGCCACATGAAGCCTACCAAGGAACCACAGAGGCAAACAGCTGCTCCAGGTCATAGCCCCGGACATGCCGCTTCTATGATGAGCTGCATGCCATTCTAGGGGGTGCCCCTACAACTACCCCTCCCCTGTGCTTCCCTCCTCCCCAGCCCTTCCCGGGCTACCTTGGCACTTATCCCATTTGTGTGACAAATTAATAAATAATGCATGAATTTGAAACAATGACTTTATTGCCTCTGCAAGCAGCGATCAAAGGGGGGGGAGGGCACGGCGGTTGGCTTACAGGGAAGTAGAGTGAACCAAGGAGGCGTGTCTTCATCAAGGAGAAACAAACAGAACTTTCACACTGTAGTCTGGCCAGTCATGAACCTGGTTTTCAAAGCTTCTCTACTGCACATTACACCCTGCTGTGCTCTTCTAACCACCCTGGTGTCTGGCTGTGCATAATCAGCAGTCAGGCGGTTTGCCTCAACCTCCCACCTCGCCATAAATGTCTCCCCCTTGCTCTCATAGATATTGTGGAGCACACAGCGAGCAGTATTAACAATGGGAATATTGGTTTCGCTGAGATCTGAGTCAGTAAACTGCACCAGCGAGCTTCTAAAAGTCCAAAGGCACATTCTACCACCATTATGCACTTGCTCAGCCTATAGTTGAACTTCTCCTTACTACTGTCCAGACTTCATGAGCCATGGGAGCAAGGGGTAGGCACGACTGCACGGTGCTGCCGACTGGTACAGTAGCCTGAGGCAGAAGCCTCCAGCTGGCATGATATTCCAGGCAGGACTAAATCTCCATTAGACAAAACTTAAAGAAGAGAATAACCTGGAGTCATTTCCATTTTTTTTCAGGCACCATTGACTGACTTCACTGAGGCTGGCCAGGAGCACCCATGTCTGCCTAGGCACGCCCGACCAACCTAACCAAGGTTGGCCAGGAGAACCCACAGGACAATGACGATGGATAGCAGTTGTATTGTACCATCTGCTGTCCGCAAGGCAAGGCAAGGAGATGCTGCTGTGTAGCACTAGAGCACCGCATCTGCCAGCAGCACCCAGGAGACATACGGTGACAGTGAGCTGAGCGGGCTCCATGCTTGCCATGGTATGTCGTCTGCATGGGTAACCCAGGAAAAAAGGCGAGAAACAATTTTTTGCCATTGCTTTCATGGAGGGAGGGAGGGAGGCGGGGAGGCTTGACAACATGTACCCAGAAACACCCGCAACAATGTTTTTGCCTCATCAGGCATTGGGAACTCAACCCAGAATTCCAATAGGCGGCGGAGACTGCGGGAAATGTGGGATAGTTACCACAGTGCAATGCTCTGAAAGTCGATGCTAGCCTCAGTACTGTGGATGCACACTGTTGACTTAATGCGCTCAGTGGGGACACACACACTCGACTGTATCAAATCGATTTCTAAAAAATCGACTTCTATTAAATCAACCTAATTTCACAATGTGCTAAATTAACGGTACACCAGGGAAGGGTCACATGACCGCAGGCTGCAAGCAGTACCTGATGTAAACACATGCAGCCTACTCTCAGCAGAAAGAAACCCAGGATCAAGGAACGACCTTCAAGGGTACTTGCCACTCACTCAAATACAAGGACTCAAAGGGAGACCTGAAAGTAGAAGCCAGTAGAGGGAAAACTTCAGCTGGGGAGGCCTCAACCCTAATGCCCTGAAAGATTTATAAAGGACTGTGAGGCCCTGGAATGAAGGGCTAAAACACCCTGAAGGATGAAAAGTGTTTGCTCTGTTTTGAATCTTGGTTTCAAAGTTAATAAAAAAACTGCCCTGAGTAAAACAAACTCCTGGAACTGTGCCGCTACTTAAGAGCATGATTTCTCCTTCCCTGTACAGCAGGAAGCTTGTAGTGCTGCTGGCTGTGCTATACTGTTCTCCTGATAAGGTATTTAAGTCTATAGGAGTATATGTCTGATATTTACATGACCACTACTTATTAAAACATTATGCTGATTTAATTTATATGCAGTAGTGAAAGTGTAAGCAGTCTACAGCTATGTCACAGTTAAGGAGTGTGGATATTATCAGGCTAGCCTTGTTCCCATTGGCTTTGGGGCAGATGATTTTGATAATTCTGATATATTTCCCTCACTGAAAAATTTTGCTAAAGGGCAGTCCACATAAGTGAATTTATTATTTATTTATTAATTTATTATTATTAGATTTTCAAAAGATTTCTAGCCAATACATAAACACCACACACAACTAGGATACATCTGTTTCTCAATCAGAAGCTTCCTTGAACAGCAGGCTAGGCATTAAAGTTCCCATATTTTCCACGTTTAACATATTTGCAGAAGATTTCTGAAGTTGCATCCTCTATCTACTTTTTAAATTCCTATTAACACTAACAAGAACATCACTTTTTAAAGTTGCCACTTATGTGACTAGCACGAACTGTTACTTCAACAGAAATATTCAGTGTTGCATAACAAATTGTGTGTAATAAATAAAAACTTTTGCTGTATAATAAATAAAAGCATAGGAGAAGTACTTTTTAAAAGTAGTAAACAATGTAGGTATTTATTCTTTGTTATTTGTTCTTCCTTCCAGTTGCCTGTAAGCATTTTTAATGAATAACACTGAGAGCCTTAACCAAAAAAAAAAAAAAGGCTATTCTGTCAAAAAGCCACCAAAAGCCTCACAACCACCTATAAAGTTTCACTTATCAAGATCTGACTAATCAGAGAGTAGGATTTAAATTAAACCACAAAGAGTACTTATTAATGCTCACAATGTATTGTCATATTAAATTAGCACTTTGAACAAGCTATTTAACTTAAGCCTTTAAGGGCCACCACCATATATACTACACCATTATGAAAACAATGGTGTATTTTTCTGAAATGTGTAAGGTAATTTCCCACAATACCCAGAACATTTTGAGTAGAAATATCAAAATGAACATCTGATATCTGAATCGTTTTCATGCTGGCAAAAGGCCATCCCAATATAAAAGCTAGATGAAAAATTTTAAAGTAAAAAGATTTGTAAAACCAACCATAGCAACTTATTAGGAAACTTGATCAAATGGTATGCAAGGTCAAAAAATGTCACTTTCAAGGATATTTAGTTTTCGGGCCTGATTGAAAATCCACTAACTTCAGTGAGCTTTGGATCAAGTCCTTTACAAGGAAATAAGAGAGGTTGTTTATTTTGAAGACTTCATTGAAATGTCTCTCTATGGTGACTGTTCCACTTAATCTGGTTACTCACATTATTTGGCACAGAAAACTGTACTTAAATATAATTTACCATATACCTTTAAAATACAATCTTTCCCTAATACCTAGGAGCAATGAAACCCCTCTGACAGCAAGTTAATGAATATCTATTGCCACCATGAGCCGGAAAGAGACATGTCATTACCTGTAAAGACAAAAGCAAAATGGAAAGGTATTAAAAACCTACGAACTTTCTTGTTAACGTAGGCCTTGATCCTGCAAACATGTAAGTACATGCTTACCTTTTGCATGTCTGTTGGCTACAATGGGACTACTCACATGAGTGAAGCCAAGTATGTTCCTAAAACTGTTTGCAATATTGGGGCCTAATTAGGAATTCAACTAGTGGTTTAGCTATGAACTGTACAGAAATAGACTAATTCTCAATCTCAGTTATACAAAGAAATAATTCATAAATCATTGGAATTAAGAATATTTTAATCCCAATATCGGAAACAAAAAGTTTTCTAGGCACTGAGTTCACACTGCATGTGATATTACATTGAGACTTATTTTTGCTTTTTGGGCACCCTCTTCTCCTCACTCCTCTTTAAAGAAAAAAGGTAACCTACCGTGTTACATATTAGTCTATACTAGCCTAAAATTAGGCATTTTAAAATCAGCAGGTCTAGATAATTTGCACCTAGGATTTTTTTTAAAGAGCTTGCTAAGGAGCTGACTGGATTGTTAATGTTGATTTTAAGTAAGTCTTGGATTACTGAGGAAGTTCCAGAAGACTGGAAGAAAGCCAATGTTGTGCTTATTTTTAAAAACGGTAAAGACGGGCTAACCCAGGTAATTATAAACCTGTCACCTGACATCATTCCCAAGCAAGATAACACTGAGGCTGATATGAGACTCAAAGAACTAAAGAAAGCTAATGTAATTAATATAAATCAATGTGGGCTTATGGAAGACAGACCCTGTCAAATTAACATTTTTTTAAAATCAGATTACAAGATTGGTTGTTAAAGGTAATAATCTTGATGTAATATACTTATAATATACTTAGCCTTACAGAAGTATATTTGACTTAAAATTACACATTTTAATTAAAAAACTAGAATGATATAAAATTAACATGGCACATGTTATAGACATTAAAAAATAGCTAAGCCATAGGTCTCGGAATGTAACTGAAAATGGGGAAATGTCATCAAGCAGATCTGTTTCCAGTAGGGTTCCACAGGGACAGATTCTTGGCCCTATGCTATTTAACATCTCTATCGGTGACCTGGAAGAAAACATAAAATCATGACCAATAAACTTTACAGATGACAAAAATTGGGTGAGTGGTAAATAATAAAGAGGTCACTGATTCAGAGTGATCTAGATCACTTGGTAAATTCAGTGCAAGCAAACTATGTGTTTTAATACAGCTAAATGTAAATCTGGAAACAAAGAAAGTCTTACTAACAGAATGTGGGGGAAGCAGGGACTCTGAATAAGACTGGGATCTTGGTGGATAATCAGCTGAACATGAGCTCCCACTGCAATGCTGGCCAAAAAAGCAAATGAGATCCTGGGATGCATAAACAGGGCAACCTTGAGTAGAGAGGTTATTTCATCTCTGTACTTGGCACTGATGCAACTGCTGCTGGATTATCGTGTCCAGCTCTGCTGCTCACAGTTCAGAAGGATGTTGATGAATTGGAGAGGATTCAGAGAAGAGCCACAAGAATGATTAAAGAATCAGAAAACATAGTGATAGACCCAAATAACTTAATTTAGTTAGCTTAACAAAGAGAAGGTTAAGGGCGACTAAAGTACCAACACATTGGGAATATTTAATAATTGGCTCTTCAATTTAGCAGAGAAAGGTATAACATGATCTCATGGCTGGAAGTTGAAGCTAGACAAATTCAGATTGGAAATAAGGTGTAAATTTTTAACAAGAATAATTAACCACTGGAACAATTTACAAAGGCTGTGGTGGATTCTCCGCCACATACTAATTTCAAATAAAGACTGGATGTTTTTCTAAGAGATCTGCTGTAGAAATTATTTTGGTGAAGTTCTATGGCCTGTGTTATACAAGAGATCAGACTATATGTTCACAGTGGTCCTTTCTGGCCTTCTATGAATCACAACTGGTTATGCAAAGGAATACCACACAATAGATGGAATTTACTTCTGATGTGTTCATGTTTTTCTTTTAAAATTATACCATCCTATTTTTAGTGTACCTGCTCCTCCAGCATATAGCATGGCCAAAAAAACCCCACATTTTTAGTAGTAAGCAGTAAATGTTTTCCTTCAAAAATCCTACCATCCCTTATTTTCTTATGACTCCCTTTCTATTCCCATAACCTTAATATTGTCTTACTTTTAGGCTCCAGCTACACATCACTGGTGGCAGGGTCATGGAAGGTACATATAGCTACACCCCGCAGTAGAAAAGCAGACTGCATCTACAACTGCAGCCTGTAACTATTCGTGTCAACAAAAGGCTCTGACAGAGGAGAAAGCTTCTTCCTTACTGAAGCCTTCTCCGCTGCCTTCCCTCCACACCAGAAAGCAGCAGGGAGCTGGGAGCTTTTCTCCACAGCTAGAGCCTTCCTTGTGGCGCGAAGGGCTCCAGCAGCAGGGAGCTGACAAAGTCTTTCCCCCCTACCTCAGCCTTTCTCTGATGGGGAAGTCTTCTGTGGTGGGGAAAAGCTCCAGAAACAGAGAGGCAGTGAGACACTACATAGATCAGAAGGCATGGTGTGGGTAAGTACATAGCGTGGAGGGTGTGTACTCACGTCTGTACTCTACTTGCCTAAGTCATGCCTCACCAGCGCTATTTATACCTGTGCTAGGGGGGTTATGTGGAGATGTACTCTAACCACCACAGAAAAAAGCATGCAGTGTAGACATACTCCTAGATGTTGGCTTTCATTTTGTTCTCTAAGCCACAACAGTTCCTAACTTTGATCCTTTGGCGGTTGACGCAGAGTAAACACAAAAATAAATATTCTTTCCAACTCTACCCACTAAATCACACAGACTGCACCATGCCACAATTATTTCAGCTCTGAACATGTCAAATCTGTTTTGTGACCATGGAAAAATAAATATTTATGAAGTAAACATAAGCAGAGTAAGCTAAAATTATGGTAAACAGATGCAAAAATCAGTTCAGTTTAGATCCTGTAAGTTTAGGTGATAAATAGTGGGAGGAAAATCGACAGAAAGGTAGGCTTTGTAGATCTCCCCCCAGCCCCCTCTTTTCTCAGTCTTAAATCTAAGAAACATGGCACAAAATTCCCAAACGATGGAAGGCAAAGAAATCCCATGACTTGTGGCAAGAGATTTTGGCGTTCAAGAGATTTTGGTGTTCATGACAAAGTAAGAAAACATTTTCATCCTGCTGTGTACATGTGGGGGAGTGTCCTCTCGTTTAAAAACAAAAACAAAAAACTTTCAAGCAAGAAGCAAGTTACTCCATTGTAACATGGAATAGATGTATGAGGCTCTGTGGTTAAGAAAAAGCTGGAATCATTTTAAAATAACTTTGCCAGAAGACTTCAAACATTTCCTCTCTAGTTTCAGGAGCTTGCACATGAGCTGAGCAAAATTTATAAACAAGACCGCTCCTTTGGCCCATAAGAGGATTTTTATTTTTGGTTTTAAACAATTACATTAAAAAATAATCAATAGAATAGAGAGAGGGGTGTATATATCCACAGACACACACAAAACTAGATACAAGAATGCTCTATAAAAAGTAGATATCTTGTTTTAAAATTAGGTTTCAACAGCATGTGTTTACTTGCATTAAAACACAATATAAATGTTAATAAATAATAGGCACCGAAAGGAGAGGTCTTGGATCAGGGAGTACAGGATTTTTTTCTCCATAATTTGTATGAAAACCCCTTTCCTCTCCTGCAAACCTCCCCACTCCACCCCCCGCTCACACTTCTTAAATCTGTTTTATAGACTATTTGTTTTCTGTTCAAAAACACAAATTAAAAGGAGTGCTTCTGTCAAACTGCAATTCTAGGACATTCATCTGCAATACGAGAAAGAGGTTCTTGCGTATACCCAGTAAGGAAAAAAACAGCATTGCCCTTTGCCTTAAGAGTGTTGATGCCCTGTAGCATAATATTTCAGTTTATGTAAAATGCAGGCTTCTTAGTAAGAACTATTAATTGTTCTGACTCTTCATTTTGATTGTTTCACCTTTTCTCAGAAAGCAAAGCAAAAAAGGAGAGTCCTTTCTGAATCCAGAGTCTCCCAATGATGATGAAGGAGGTATACTGAAGTATTTTAAAAAACTGTGAATGAACAGAAAAATGGGTAATATACTTATGGTGCCAGCAATGTTTTCATTTAATATTGCGCTCAGTTTCAAGTAATCATAGCTGTAGTCTATTCAAAGGTCATGCACACTAACGCCACAGCAGCTTTTAGCCAAGTTAAAAAGGGTTTGTTTGTTTGTTTTGACATTTTATTTCAATTTGCATGGAATAAAGGCACATTTTAAATTGCTCTCTTATGTGTTTTATTATTATAGAGAAAAAAACAGCAATTTGTGGCTTCCTTAGATGCTTAACGATAGACATTGCCAAGTAATACTAAACTGAAGAGGGACTTTCACTCTGGGAAAAACTTCTAAGTGTATCAGACACACTTAAATCCATTTACCTTTCACATGTTTTACTCGCATTTTCTTGCCAAATTCTTAAATACATTTATGTTGAAGTAGTAAATGGTGAGGGGGGGCACAATTTACATTCTGCTTCTACTTGAGTATGTAACGGCAAGGCCCCATTATCTCTGGGACAGATGTGTAAATACGAGGGCATGGAGCTCAGCTTCCCTTCGCTCGTCTTTGGAGTGATCACCTTGCGATATCTTCCACTAAGTCTGTTCCACCATTCCCTCCAATGGCTGGAAGCTGGAGCTAAAATTGCGACTGGAAATAACCTAAGTGTTAAAGATTTATGCCTTAACGAACCATTGAAACAGTTTACCAACAGTCGTAGTGGATTCTCCATCACTGACAATTTTTAAATGAAGATTGCATGTTATACTAAAAGACATGCACTAGGGCAGGGGTCCCAAACGCAGTGCCCGCGGGCACTGGGGTATCTTAATGAGCCCACATCCTGGCCCCCGGGACAGCACCCGCCGAAATGCCGCAGCAGCATTTCAGCGGCAACGCCTCTCGATGATGACACTTGCCATCAACAAATGACGTCATCGAGAGGCGTCGCCCCCGAATTTTGGCAGGGAACACCTCTCAATGCCACTTGCCATCGACAAGTGACATCATTGACAGGCGTCACTCCTGAATTTCGGCAGGGACGCCTCTCGATGACATCGCTTGTCGACAGCAAGCAACGTCATCGAGAGGCGTCGCCGCTGAAATGCTGCCGAAATTTGGGGGCATTTCGGCGGGTGCTCCACCACCGCAGTTGTCCTTCAGCTGGCATCCGCCAGCCAAAAAGGTTGGGAACCACTGCACTAGAGTATATTTTGGGAAAGTTCTATGGCCTGTGTTATACAGGAAGTCACAATAGTCCCTTCTGGCCTTGGGATGTATGAATGTACACAGTGAAGAAGCAGTTAAGAACTATCCAAACTGGAGGAGGAAGAGCTGTGGTTTAGTCTGGACATGACATTCCCTCTTCTGTAGTAGTTGGTGCTGATTGCAGCAGAAATGTTTAGCACCAGGTTTAAGTCTGACAGAGAACGGAGATGCTACAGTACAGGGGTGTAGCTAGAAAGGGACAATAACCATGGAGCATGGAATCTGTGCAGAACTGAAACTTGCTGAAAACAACTTTCTGAAATTCTGGTTGGGCTTAAAGAGTTGCAACTAGACACTAGAGAGAGATCTAGGTCCTACACCGGCGGCTCTTTAGGCCCATAGTGATGAGCACTCTGCACTGTTAAGGGCTATGCATAAACAAGCAGTGGTTTCTTCCTCAACAAATGCTGTATATTAAACAACCTCACCAATTATTAGGCTGTCATGAATTTCCAGTTATAGGAAGTGGTTTCCAGTTTCAGGATCCTATTGGACCCATCGTTGCTTGTTGGCTTCTGGATATCATTGATGACACAGTACTTTTCACAGTCTGTAACTATCAAAAGTATTAGATGCATACCCAGTACCAGCAGTTAAAACTAACTAGGAAGCACTTGGTGTTGCACCCTATGTTTGAACATGCCACCTCTGGTAGCGGGGCTTTAACTAAAATTTGGCTGTCTAAATTGCACAAAGCACAAGCCTAGCATTTTCCAGGGCCCACTGCAAGATGCATTTGTTTTATCTATCTTGTTTCCCCCTTCATGATCTGTGTTTAAGTTAATACGGTAACAGTAATAATACTGCACAATCTGATAATTTTGCCTTGCTGCAGAAAGCAGAGCGGCAATTCTGATTATTCTATTTTACTAATCACAAAGAGTAAGCAGACAGATGCAAGCCAAAATGCTTAAAGCTTTAGGGGGTAATAGTGTGACCTCAATCATTTTTAGCATAGCTTGTTCTGGTCGGTGTTTCAGCTTCAAAGAGATTGACAGTTTGTGACACTTTCTGGCCATCATGTAGTTATCTGCTTATGGGGATACTGTGATCAAGACAGGATCTGTAAAATGTGCATCTTGTACACGTCTACTTCCTTTGTGTCTTCTATAGGGAGAAAACGAAATCTTTTACTACTTTGTCTCAGTCACCATTAGTAGACTTGCCAATTGAATTCCGCTTTTAAGACTCTTATTGAGCACATCCAAGACAGAATGAAAATTAAAATGTGTGTTCTGATATCAGGCTAATTTGGAGAGGGAGAATCTTGTTTTTAACTGAAAAAGTCTGATGAAGAACAGAGTGATTGCTTTTCAGTCACTTTTTTTATCCCAGACATATTTGCATGAAACCCCAAACATAATGTTTTTAGTCAGCTGCACAAACTTCAGTTTTATTTTTGACTTTTTTGGAAATATTTCCTAGGATGCCCAATATCCTAAAAATTATAGTACTCCCATCTTTTGTCCTCTCTCAATCAGATGGGGCAAGAAATCCTTGGTTTAAAAGACCTAGGTTAAAATTGGCATAGGCTTCTTAAGCACTTCTGAAAGTGTTGGTTAAATGTTATTTTCACACCATCTCCATCAAAAACTATAATAAAGAAAGATATAAATCTTAAAGAAATACCACACTGTAAATTAGTTGGGAGAACACATTGTTATCCCTACCATCCAAGGAATGTAAAATGCACATAATGCATTCAAGAAAATATTTTTCTTCAAACCTGGCATAGTAAGAGAGACAGCATGTTATACAGAACAAGTACTCTAATACAATATTAGTGCTAAAGTGTAATGCATTGCTGTGATGTAATGTAAGTCATATATAGCTTTAAAAATGTCCTAGGAGCTAGTTTCTTGAGCCACCTGGTGGCATGTTTGCTTTATTGCAGTGCTAAACACCAGTATTATGTCTACATCTTTGAACTGACCCCACATAGTACTCTGCTTTACCTTTTCCATGCACTTCTAGGTGCCAAAACCCAACAGAATTCACACATAGTAATATTTAGCAAAATGTGGTCATAAGCAACATTTAACTTAGTAAGAAAAACCTACTGCTGTTGAATATGGGTTGTACCACAGAAAGATACTATCAAAAGCTACAGGGTCAAACTAAGACTCCTTTGTATTAAGCATTTGACTCCATTCACTATTTGTGTGATAGTTCTAAGCTAACTAATAGGACATGAACATGATTTTTTCTCCCTGCTAGATTCTCCAGTCTGTACAGATAGGGTCTTTTTAGATCAAAAACATTTATGTTGACTCACCCTAGAAATGTCACCTAAACAGAAAAATAAATTCAGATAAATTCTTCCCTAAAATTACAACCCATGCAAAAAAGTAATTCTTAATTTCTCTGGTCATTACTGAATGTGTAATAAAAAAAAGTCATAGACTTTCAGGCATCATCTTTAAAAACCATACATCTTGGTCCTAAAGATTGTTCTGGAATGGTTTATTGCTGGCATTTAAGTTCCCCCTTTAAAAAAAATTGTTTTATTACTTGTGAAGAGGTAGACTGTACTGGATCCTGACATCTGTTTCCACACAAAGTGAGTGCAATGTGGACAGTAACATCATAAACTTCCCCTCATCAATGCATCTCAATCATGACCTAAATAGATCACCTCTGGTACAAGTGTAGTTTTCTCTCCTTGCCCCTCCAATAGTTAGGCCTCTCTTGCCAGGAAAGCTGGGAGTTATGAAGGCTACTAAAAGCTTACTTAGAGGTTTTCTAGATATTTGCTTAGCACATTACACATGATGTATCCCACATTATGTATGCATGGGTATATATGCATATACTCTGCTTTCTGATTTCTCTCTGTTCAGGTGTATAGTACTCAGCTCTTAGACAAAGTGAAAAGAGAAACAGCTGGATGAGTGAGCAATATAAAGAAGCAGAAGTGGCACTTGCAGAGAAGCAGGTCAGATTTTGATTGCGACAAGTGTTCTGTGTGCTTCTCCAATATAACTGAAGTTGTTATAACAGCTTTATAGACTTCAAACGAACTTTTGATAGCATTTGGCAGAAAGGATTACGGAAAGTGATAGGAAAGTATAGCATCCCTAAAAAATTGATTGGTCTGAAAGAAAACTTCTACAGAAAGTCATTGAGTGTGGAAAGTAGACCAGAAGCTAACAATATGGGTCAGGATGATCATAGGAGTGCGACAAGGATTGCATACTATCACCAGATTTGCTCAATTTGCTGCTGGAAGCAGTAATGGCTGTAGCACTGAGTGATGAAACAGGAGGAGTCATGTTATCTGGTAGAATAGTGCATAACCTTACATTTGCAGACTATATTGACATTATAGCATTGATCAAGGAAGATTTACAGAATAATTGAAAAGATAGACCAGGAAACAGAAAATTCAGACTGAAGATCAGCACAGAGAAGACAAAAATTACGGCAATTGAAAGACAGAAGAAAGAGGCAAACATCAAACTTAGAGACAACGAATTAGAACAAGTGGAAACATTTGTGTACCTTTGGAGGAATAGTATGAAAGAATGGGAATTGTAAAGATGACATAAAAGCAAGAAACAGACTAACTGCGACTGCATTTAGAAAACTCTGCAAGATCTGGAAGGCTAAGGACATTACTACAAAATCAGCACATATGAGACAACTGTCATACTTCAGAGGGGTAGTCGTGTTAGTCTAGATCTGTAAAAAGCAACACAGAGTCCTGTGGCACCTTATAGACTAAAGGATGTATTGGAGCATAAGCTTTCATGGGTGAATACCCACTTCGTCAGACACGAAGTGGCGACAAACACAAAGTGGGTATTCACCCACGAAAGTTTATACTCCAATACATTTGTTAGTCTATAAGGTGCCACAGGACTCTTTGTTGCTTTTAACTGTCATGCTGATACTGCTGTACGAGTCAGAACGCTGGAGTATAAGGAAAGCCAGTGAATGAAAAATTTTGACTGAAGAAACGAACCAGGCTGATGGGAATGCTGAGAGTTTCAAGACTAAAGAAATTTAAAAAAAAAAAAAATGTACCCAGCATGGAGTTATGTAAGCGTATAGACATTACATTACTATGATCTTTGTCATTCACACATTCAGTGACTGATGCAGTCCCTCTTAGCTTACATACTATTATGTATTCATCCTTCCTTTCAATAAGAGCCATCAAATCTATGCAATTTTGATTAAAAATTTTATTTAAACAGAAACTTCATTATCTTTGCTATATCAAGCATAAGCAGTCATATTGTATGTAAACTAAGCAGAAAGATCTTGAAAATCAGAAGCATGTTACAACAGTAAAGTGAGAGAAAAATGTCCTGTAGGAACTTGATTGTGAATGACTAATTTGCACCTTAAGAACAAATTTATCAAAGTAGTCACGTTGCGGACAGATGGGGTGGGAGGTGGGGGAGCAAAACAACTGAAGTTAAATATATGACTTTCTTTTGAGACTGCTCACAATGAAAGGTACTACGGAGATGTAAAACATGAAAAACAATATGAATAATAAATTGTAACAACAATCTTGGATTGCTGGTCTGCTGCATTCTATTTCAATGTCACTAAGAACTTACAGGGCTTCTGGGTAAAGGCTGTAGTTAATTTTATTGCAGTCATTTCAAGTTTAATTAAAAAATTAAATAAGATAATCTGCATGTCAATGATCCTAGATCAAAGCATACTTTAAGCAAACTAATTACATATTTATTTTTGAAGTTTCTAAATGGTCTCAACTTTCATGTTTTGCAAAGTTGCAATGTGACCATATACATCCTTATGATATTGCAGTTCATTTCCTACCTCACCAGTTTTCAAGGAGTCTAAATCTGCTAAGTTATTTTTAAAAGATATGTAAGATGCAACAACCTACCATATAAAACAAAATCCAAGGAACCAAACATGAAGTGTACTTTTGAAGATGTGATAGATAATCTATTTAAAATACTTGCAATACTACAATGTAATAGAAAGGGATAGATCCTGCACTTGTTCCAAACCCAAAACTCAATGGGTACTGATTGAAATTTTAGGTGTACTAAGAAATGTAGCACTAGAACTCTGGAACATAAAACTCTTGGTCACTTCCTAGCCTCAGAAAATGCTTATGCCCTTCAGCTAATTTATGGAACATTAATATGAAATCACTTAATGGAGTGGGGTAAGGAGAGGCAGGGAACACAAGAAGAATAAGGGGTGTACCTAAAAAAACAAACAAACAAACAAACAAACCACAAAATACTAAAGTAACCCTTCCAACATGTAACTTTAGCAGTCAGGTTTCAAATGCCAGAGCTGCTTTTGCCCACCCATATACACATGCAACTCCTAAATATACAGGTCGGGCTATTTGGCATTCTGTAAAACATGTTAAAGCAATAATCCTTTTCAGAAGCAAAACATTTATCCACATGCATTATGAAAGCTGCACTAAGACAAAAGCAAAAGACTCACTTTGTGTATATCTACACTACGGGATTACTCCGATTTCACAGAATTCAATTTTTGGCAACAGATTGTATAAAGTCGAGTGCATGCGGCCACACTAAGCACATTAATTCGGCACTGTGCGTCCATAGTACTGAAGTGTTGCAACACTTCCAGAGCGTTGCACTGTGGGTAGCAATCCCACAGCTATCTCATAGTTCCCGCAGTCTCCCCCCGCCTATTGGAATTCTGGGTTGAAATCCCAATGGCTGATGGGGCAAAAAACATTGTCGTGGAGGGTTCTGGGTAAATGTCATCAGGCCCCTGCTCCCTCCATGAAAGCAACATCAGATGTCCGTTTTGCACCTTTTTCCTGGGTTGCCTGTGCAGACGCCATACCACGGCAGGCATGGAGCCCACACAGCTGACCGTCACCGTAAGTCTCCTGGGTGCTGGCAGACATGGTACTGCATTGCTACACAACAGCAGCTCATTGCCTTTTGGCAGCAGACAGTGCATTAGGACTGGAAGCCATCGTCATCATATGGAGATGGGAGTGACTCGGCCAGGTCATTTCCCATCTTCTGCCAAGCACCCAGGAGATGATGTTGGCTAGCAGTCATACTGCACTGTCTGCTGTCAGCCTAAGATGTAAAAGATAGATGGAGTGGATCAAATCAAGAAATAGACCAGATTTGTTTTGTATTCATTTGCTCCCCCCTCCCTCCATGAAATCGACAGCCTACTAAACCCAGGCTTTTGAGTGCAATCCTTGAGGGGGCCATTCTGTGTGACAGTTGTTTGTGTTTCTCCTTGATGCAAAGCCTCCACCTTTGTGGATTTTAATTCCCTGTAAGCCATGTCGTCAGTCATCCCTCTCTCCATCAGAGCAATGGCAGACAATCATTTCGCGCCTTTTTTCAGTGCAGATGCCATACCACGGCAAGCATGCAGCCTGCTCAGCTCAACGCAGCAGTCATCAACACTGTAAACACCTCGCAAATTACTGTGCAGTTTATGCTGAACCGGAACCTGCAAAACCAGGCGAGGGGAAGGCAACGGCAGCACTGTGACAAGAGTGATGAGGACATGGACACAGAATTCTCTCAAACCGCGGACCCGGCACTTTGGAGATCATGGTGTTAATGGGGCAGGTTCATGCCATGGAATGCCGATTCTGGGCCCAGGAAACAAGAACAGACTGGGGGGACCGCTTAGTGTTGCGGGTGTGGGACGATTCCCAGTGGCTGTGAAACTTTCGCATGCGTAAGGGCACTTTCATGGAACTTTGTGACTTGCTTTCCCCTGCCCTGATGCGCCAGAATACCAAGATGAGAGCAGCCCTCACAGTTGAGAAGCGAGTGGCAATGGCCTTGTGAAAGCTTGCAACGCCAGACAGCCACCAGTCAGTGGGAATCAGTCTGGAATGGGCAAATCTACTGTGGGGGCTGCTGTGATGCAAGTAACCAAAGCAATCATTAAGCTGCTGCTACGAAAGGTAGTGACTCTGGGAAATGTGCAGGTCATAGTAGATGGCTTTGCTGCAATGGGATTCCCTAACTGTGGGGAGGCAATACATGGAACCCATATCCCTATCTTGGCACTGGAGCACCAGAGTACCCAGTACATAAACCGCAAGGGGTACTTTTCAATGGTGCTTCAAGCACTGGTGGATCACAAGGGATGTTTCACCAACATCCACATGGGATGGCCGGGAAGGGTTCTGTTTAAACGGCTGCAGCAAGGGAATTACTTCCCAGATCAGAAAATAACTGTTGGGAACGTTGACATGCCTGTAGTTATCCTTGGGGACCCAGCCTACCCCTTAATGTCATGACTCATGAAGCCATACACAGGCAGCCTGGACAGTAGTCAGGAGTTGTTCAACTACAGGCTGAGCAAGTGCAGAATGGTGGTAGAATGTGCATTTGGCCGTTTAAAGGTGCGCTGGCGCACATTATTGACTCGCTCAGACCTCAGCCAAACCAATATCCCCATTGTTATTGCTGCTTGCTGTGTGCTCCAAAATCTCTGAGAGAGTAAGGGGGAGACGTTTATGGCGGGGTGGGAGGTTGAGGCAAATCGCCTGGCTGCTGATTATGCGCAGCCAGATACCAGGGCGATTAGAAGAGTACATCAGGAAGCACTGCAAATCAGAGAAGCTTTGAAAACCAGTTTCATGACTGGCCAGGCTACGGTGTGACAGTTCTGTTTGTTTCTCCTTGATTAAAACCCGCCCCCTTGATTGACTCATTCCCTGTAAGCAATCCACCCTCCCTCTTCGATCACAGCTTGCTTGAAAAGGAAATAAAGTCACTATTGTTTAAAAACCGTGTATTCTTTATTAATTGATTATAAAAATAGGGAGAGAACTGACAAAGTAGCCCGGGTGGGGTGCAGGAGGAGGGGAGGAAAAGGCCACTTCAAAACTTGTTGAATGACAGCCTTCTGTTGCTTGGGCTGTCCACTGTGGTTGAGTGGCAGGGTGCACGGAGCCTCCCTTCCCCCTCCTCCCCCCGTGTTCTTGGGCATCTGGGTGAGATGGCTATGGAACTTGGGGATGGGGGAGGGCGGTTAAACAGGAGCTGCAGCGGCTCTCTCTGATCTTGCTGCCATTCCTGAAGCTCCACCAGACGCTGGAGCATGTCCGTTTGATCCCGCAGTAGCCCCAGTGTTGCATCCTGCCTCCTCTGATCTTCCTGCCGCCATCTCTCATCTCGAGCATCCCTCCTGTCCTCATGTTCGTCCCTCCTGTCCTCACGTTCGTTAGCCACTTTCCTGTACTGTGATACTGGGTTCTTCCACTCATTCAGATGAGCTCTTTCATTGCGGGTCAACTGCATGATCTCAGTGAACATTTCATCTCCGTGCATTTTTTTCGCCGCCTTATCTGAGATAGCCTTTGGGAAGGAGGAGGGAGGGTTGAAAAATTTGCACCTGCAGGAAGGAAAAAAGGGAAAGAAGTATTTTAAAAGAGACCCATTGTTCTGTAAAATGTATACTCTTTCACAGTGAACAACACTATTCACATTACATAGCACATGTGATTTTGATACAAGGTCACATTTTGCATCTTAATATTGAGTGCCTGCAGCTTTGGTGTTAGAGATTCCAGACGCAGAGCCGGGCAACAGAATTCGGCTTGCATGCGGCCCTGGTAAGCCATTGTCTTACAGCTTCTGCAACCTTCATAAAAGCAGTGCCCTCCTTTCCCATACCAAGCAATGCCCGTTGAGTGCTGCAGTTTTCATGTTAACGTGCTGCAGCAGAAACCAAGCTAACCCCCCACTCCCCATCCAATTCTCTGGGATGATCACTTTACCCCTCCCGCCCACTGTGTGACTGGTATCAGGGAAGTTCCCTGCTAGCCAAACGCAAACAGCTCAGCGCCAATGCTCCCAGCACCACCACCACATGGCTAACTGTGGGGAGGATTTCTTTTCAGCCACAGGTAAACAGCCCAGTAGGAACGGCCACTCCTGAATGTCCCCTTAATTAAATTCCCGTATTTCAACTAGGTTACCATGAATGATATCACTCTCCTGAGGATAAGAGAGAGATAAAAAACGGATGTTGCTTGAATGCCAGCAAACACCGGGACCATACACTGCCAGGCTTTGTCATACAATACCAGATTACTTGCTACTAGCACAGTGTGATGAAGTGTCCTACCATGGAGGACGGAATAAGGCTGCACTCCCCAGAAACCTTCTGCAAAAGCTTTTGGAGTACTTCCAGGAGAGCCTCATGAAGATGTCCCTGGAGGATTTCTGCTCCATCCCGAGATACATTAACAGACTTTTCCAGTAGCTGTACTGGCCACGAATGCATCCCAACTCCTCAGGGCAAATTAATCATTAAAAAACGGTTGCTTTTAAACCATGTTTTATATTTACAAAGGTACACTCACCAGAGGTCCCTTCTCCAGCTTCATGGTCCAGGATCCGCCTTGGGAAAGTTAGGAGGCTATTTCAGTCAGGCTGAGGAACAGATCCTGGCTGTTGGGGAGAACGGTGTGCTGTGTGCTCTCCGCAAGCTCGTCCTCCTCCCTCTCCTCATCTTCCCCATCCACAAAATCCTCAGGCATGGCTGAGATTACCCACTCCACGGAATCTGCGGCTCTGTCCCGGAGCGTCCGTTTGCTTCTTTGGCTTTCTGGCACGCTTGTCTGAGCTCCTTAATTTTCATGCAGCACTGTAGTGAATCCCTATTGTGGCCTCTCTCCACCATGCCCTTGGAGATTTTTTCAAATGTTTTGGCATTTTGTCTTTTGGAACGTAGTTCTGCTAGCGCAGAATCTTCTTCCCATACAGCGATCAGATCCAGTACCTCCCGTATGGTCTATGCTGGAGCTTTTTCAATTCTCAGACTGCATGGTTACTTTTCCTGTCTACCTGGCCAGTGCATCCGAGTTCAGATTGCTGTTCAAAGTGGTCACAATGGTGCACTGTGGGATAGCTCCCAGACGCCAAATCCGTCTAATTGCGGTCCACACTAACCCTAATTCGAACCGGCAATGTCAATTTCAGTGCTACTCTCCTTGTCGGGGAGAAGTACAGAAATCAATTTTAAGAGCCCTTTATGTCAAAGTAAATGGCTTAGTTGTATGGATGGGTGCAGAGTTAATTCGATGTAATGCTGCTAAATTCAACGTAAACTCGTAGTGTAGACCAGGCCTAAGTCATTTTGTTGCAATGATCTTTTCTTTTTCATATGTATTAGATACAAAATTGTGTATCCCTCAGAACTAATTTCATTGCCTCCCAAAGCAATGTACAGGATCTTGAATCTCTGTAATTAGTTTCCAAATATAAATTTGGATTTTCTTGCAGTATAGGTGAGGAAGGTAGTGCCACCAGTAGTTCAGGTTTCCTGCCATCTTCCATTATAAAGACCCCGTTTTCAGTTGCTTAGAATTTTGACAAACCTTAACCATTAAGGCTGAGACTTTCTACACTACATTTGACTTTGGGACGGATTTGGAGGGATGGGGGAGGTAAGGAGAAGTGGATTTCAGCAAAAGTGGTTCAGCTGTTTCCAAGAATGAAGTTAGGAGAAAATATGTTTTGGTTTTTTACCACGTTAAAAAAAAAATCCTTTACAGCACTTTTGTTGAGAAGCTCTAGCACCTTCACGGACCATGCTCATGTATAAATCAGGGTTGTGAAATGAATGAGGCTGTTGTCTGGGGATATGTCCTAAGTGGAGCTAGGAGCCCAAGAAGACAGACTTGTTAAGGTGGTTTGAGCTAGCCCACTAATAATAGCAGTGTGGATGGACACTGTGGCTCAGGCTGGCAGGCATGTATTTCCAAACACTATCAAATGAGGTAAGTAGTTTGCCACAGTGGACGTTTGCTACATTTATTTTGATTTGAAAGATGCTAACTTTGTGTAATCTATCTCCTCCATGCCCAATCCATAAAGCATGGAAGTATGCAATAGTCCCTGTCCACAGTCTCTCCCCTCAACTTGAGATAAGAGTCACTCATGCTTCTAAATCTGGAGGTTCAAAGTTTAGTCCCCACGGTATCAGCAAAGATGGAGGCCATCACATGTGTCCATAGCTAGCAGTATTTCCAACCCAAAACTTTTTTTAAATCTTGAATTTAAGCTTAAAATTGTTATAAAAATACACTTGGATTCTAGTTGGAACTTTAGGGTACACATGCTTCATATTTTCAGGCTACCGGCATTTTTCTTTCATGATTGCTAACAAACTTTGTTTTTTTAAATAAAATCTGAGCTGCTCATGTAATCAACTGATTTCAGCAGCAGGGACAAATATCATGAGTTTGAAACACCAAGCTAGTCTATGTAACCAGGCATTACTCTTACCCCCTCAATTTCCCAATACTACACTCAGTTGTGTTACATCTCAACTAAGGCCTCTGTTTGGCAATCAGAAAAAAACAGGGTTCTGCCTGAGCTCAATGGCCAATCTACACAGGCTGGATTTCAGGACCAGTGCTTTGGATTATAAGCACTTAAAGGAAGGGGTCTGTACCTTACTATGTGGCAAATGAAGCAACATCCTAGGCACTACTGTAATACAAGCAAAGAGTAATCAGTAAGTAATTTGATCCAGTGCTCCAAGACTGAAATCAAGTTATTAAACTGAGTCAATGATCCTCATATATAATATGTACACACACACACACACACACAGAAAGAGAGATTGATCAGAGTGGTAGCTGTGTTAGTCTGTATCAGCAAAAAGAATGAGGAGTACTTGTGGCACCTTAGAGACTAAAACGTATTTGGACATAAGCTTTTGTGAGCTAAAACCCACTTCATCGGATGCATGCAGTGGAAAATACAGTAGGAAGATCTAGATATAGCTATACACAGAAAGAGAGAAAACATGAAAAAATGGGTGTTGCCATACCAACTATACCCATTTTTCATGTTGTGTGTATCTATATCTTCCTACTGTATTTTCCACTGCACACATCCGATGAAGTGGGTTTTAGCCCACAAAAGCTTATGCCCAAGTAAATTTGTTAGTCTCTAAGGTGATACATGTACTCCTCATAAATATAGTTGTAATTTTCAAGTCTACACATGGGCCTGCTAATGATTTGGGATCTCTTTTTTAAGGTAAAGACAGAGTGGTCCATTTTTAATCTGTATGTAATGTACAGTAACTCTTCACTTAACGTTGTAGTTATGTTCCTGAAAAATGCAACTTTAAGCGAAACGATGTTAAGCGAATCCAATTTCCCCATAGGAATGAATGTATATGAGGAGGTTAGATTGCAGGGAAATTTTTTTCACCAGACAAAAGATACACATACACGCACACACAGTAGAAGTTTTAAACAAACAAACAATGTAATACTGGTACACAGTGATGATGATTGTGAAGCTTGGTTGAGGTGGAGCTGCCAGAGGGTGGGATATTTCCCTTACTGCTCAATGATGAACTAGCTATTGGCTGAGCCCTCAAAAGTTACTCTCTCTCACTACAAGGCAGCAGGAATGGAGGGAGATATGTGCATTTCCCTTTTAAGTACACTGCCTTGTTAATTAGACCAGCTTGCTGCAAGCTCCCTCTGTCCTGAGCCCTGGTGTGTCCTCGCTGCTCTATGGAAGATGAGGTAAGCAGGGAAAATTAAAGTAAAATATTTCCAGCTTAATGTTAGAAATATGTTTTACCCCATTAATGCATAATTTTTTAAAGTATCTATAAAGCTATCCATGGCATTTCATTTCTTTTCATTAATTTCAGCAGCCGAACTGAGCACTTTTAAAATGTTTTGGATTATAGTTTATCTTTTTAAAATCTTATTGTGAAATACTGGCATATTGTACATCGAGACAAAAACCAACTGACATTCAACTGGCATACAAAAAAAGACCCAAGTTTATAAAGAAATGAATTTGTGTCCACAACATATTCACAAATGTGTTGCTCTATCCATGTTACTAGGATACTGCTAAAAGTTACATGCATTTTGTTAAGCTCAACCATTTTCCTAATTATCTACAGAACAAATTTAAGAGTTTTGGGGGGTAAAAAGCCAGCCTTGAAATAGAAAACAAAAATCACAGTCTAAAATACCAAAACAGCATCACACAAGAATCACACAGAGGGCCTACTGTACTATGTCTAGTACAACTTGGTGTTTTTCTTTAGAGTAAGCCAATAACAGGAACTCAATCATAAATGCCCTGGTTTCCGGCTAGTACAGTAGTCTCAACTGCTCAACCTCATAAGGCAGGGGCACACGAGTTTAAATAACAGCTGGCAGACAAGTCCACCAGGGAAGGGCAGTAACTTTTTTTTTTTAAGCAGAACTGTTTAATTGTTCCTACACATGCCTTCCAGTATTCAGTTATATTAAATACAGTTCTTTAGCCAGTCTTCCTAGTATTCAGTCTTTCTAGTGTTTAGTGCACGAACAGTCTGGTGTAAATTACTGTACTGACTTGAAACAGTTTGATTGTTTTTGATAGATTAGACATTTTTAATAAAACAGTAATACTAAATGCACCAGAACAGAGACTTTTCATAAATCCTTAAACAAGTGATCTCTTCAATACTTCAAGCCCCAACTCAATCCCGGAAAGTCAGTTTCTACACTCTCAACTGCACTTACATCAGTTCCTTACTCTTTGGAAAGGAAAAGCATAAAAAATGTATTAAAAATACTGTTAACAATGTCTACATGAATATATAGCTCTGTATCGAGCAGAGTGTACGTATGGGGGGGACAGGCTTACAATATATAAAAGACTTGCTTTAAGAATACTTCTACATGAAACTACCTGAAAATCTTACTAGTGGTGCAACTGTTTGAATCACTGTTTCTGTCTATTAAGATGATGTGTAATGATGAACAAACAGAATCTTGGCTTTGCTTAAAAGTCAATCTTGCATTGTGATCAAAAGAGAAACCTGTAACATAAATAGGCCTCTAACTCTTCTATATTACACTAGAAATCTTCTGTGAACTAACCCTTAAATCTTTAATTTTAAATTATTAAAATTAATTTTGAGGTCTCTTCTTACAGCTATAACTAAACAGTACTCATATTTAGCATACTGTGATTATTTAATATTACAAACTAAAAAAACTGAGCAATTTCAAAAATAAGCAAATATCCAAACTCACAATTTGTTTTTACATCAAAAGTTAAGGTTCAATCCAGTCATGCTAATTCCAACAATAATCCCAACAAATGCTCTCACTTAAATCAATGGGAACTTTAACATAGCACAATGCCACCCTAGTGATTTCACTGTATATATGTTTCACATTTCTGCTTATTTGCAATTATCTCACACAGTGGCCCAAATTCCAGTCTCCTCTTACACACAAATCGCAGCCTAATTAGGAGCCATCTATGCAGAATTTGGCAGGTGGGGGGTTCTTGTTTTTATTACTTGAGTCAAAAGTTGTTCACTACTAGGTGGGAAAGAGAGTGTAATGTCTTAAAATTCAAGTTAGGGTTGGGCATTGGACTAATCCCAAAATAACTGGTCAACAGATCAGTCAAATATTGTCAGATATGGTCAACTTTTTCAAAGTACTAATTTATTAGAAAAGTAACAAAAAATGGAATAAGACTTTAGGGTCTCCAGTAGGCTTAGCGTTAGCTATATACTTATGCCTAATTACAAAAAACAAGTCACCTTAAGCAGCAGCAGCAGGAGGGAAATGTAATGTCAATCGTCCCTCATTAGCATAAATCCTGTCATATTATCAGCAGGGTTTGGCTGGAGAGGTAGAGGGGTGGATTATTAAGGGCCTTTTGTTGAGGGGGCAAAGTGGAGGGGATTATTTACATGGGCATTTAATGTTGGTTGTTTGATTTGTTGAGGGTGGGAGAGGGAGTTAATAGCTGTGATATCTTTTATTTGTTAAGGGAGAAGCTAAATGGCTGAGCACCTTTTCTATCTGGTTTAGGGGAGGAAGTTTAATGACTGAATCCTCCTCCTCCACTCACTTTTTGGATTTGTCTAGTTAGGTTAGAGTTCCAGATCTTCGGGGCAGGGCCAACACACTTTAACTTGTTTAATGTGCTTCGTAAACAGCTATGTACACCCATGGCCTGGCATTCAAATAAAAATATACGTACACTTAGTTTGTTCTAGAAGATTCCAGCCAATCAAGATGCTCAACTTTTAAATTAGTTCACCTTTGTCTCCATCCCTCCCAACACGTAGTATTAGCATGTAGTAAAGTGAGTGATGAAGACATTTAAGTAGGCTTGCTAACTGATGGTACCATGGTGCAATCAAAAAGGTAGGATGCCTATCTCAGGGCATTCTTCCTAGAATATCTGACTGTGGTCAAGTAACAGACAGTCAGACATCATTTAACTGGTCAACTGAATGGCTTGACAAGCCTTCAAATTCCTGCTACTGGGCCAAACAAGGCATTTGAACAAATTTTGGTAATATTGATGCCAAGTACTTGTTCATATTACCATAGCATTTCAGGGCTGTTCGAGTCATACTCTCAGCAGTTTTGCCATTTTACCATTATTTGCCATTAGTCCAATATAAAGAATAACCTATAATTCATCCGTTTTAGAAATTGTCTACATTTTGTATACTTTATTTATACAGTAATTACTTTAGTGTTATCTGAAGCTGAAACACTGTTTTGTAAAAAGTTTCCCTTTGTTCATTTAATGACTTTTTAGAATAATCAAAAGTTTCTGGCATTTGCAAAACGTTGTCTCCAGATGAAAAAGCTTCAGTGCAATTACATATACAGCATATCAATTTGTCATCCACTGAATGATTTTTAAACACCTCGTAAACATATTTTATATGGTTTACATGAGTGAGATTTAATACCTCTTAAATCTAACATTTTAAAACCACGAGCAATGCAATCTACAGAGACACACTTAACAGATGCATAATAGTGAAAGGGTTCTATCATTTAAAAAAAATACATAAGATTATGTAGAGGTTTGACATAATTTGATTATTTATTTCAACAGATAATATCAATGTGGTTTTTCTTCAGATTCATAAAAATCTTTCATTTTTCACAGTTTTTCACAATTATTAATGATAGTATACTTTGAGATTCAAAATGATAAACCTTTATAACCATTATAACACAAATTGTCAACATCACGTCAAAATATACAAAGTATATATCCTTAAATGAAACTAAGTTCTCAAGCAATGTTATTCTTTCTTCGCTTATCTGTAAATGCCAATTTTAATTGATGGAAATATTTTCTCAGGATTTGTGGGCGTTCCTGGTGAAGTTGACTTTTTATTAATAAAAACCTAATTCTTCCAAGCCTAGCTATCATTATACTGAAGTAGCAGCATTGTATTTGACTGAATATGCTATGATTTAAGCACCGTACATTGCAGGAAGCAGTGATTTTGGAATACAAATCAGGGTTAATTTACTTTAATTATGTGACAAACAACATCTCTCTTTCATTTTTCAGTGGCAATTTATGGAACTGAAAAAATGTCCTTAACTCATTTCTTTTATTTTTAAAACAGATTATCCATAAAACTTTCCGCAATCTATCATCAGGCAATCAACAAATCTCCGAAAGCTAGATTAACCTGATAGACTCTAGTAGATGAGTCTGAATTGTAAAAGTACTGAGCATGCACAGCTGCAACTAATGCCAATAGGAGCTGTGCTTTGAACATATGAAGTGCTATCTAATGCTACATACATCTAAAATAGTCAGGTCCTAGGTTTCCCACAATGGGCACCCAAAATTAGTGGTAAGTTTTGACCTTAATGTCTGTCTCAACTCCTCATTTGGAAAGTGGAGATAAATACACTTCTCATGGGATGCTGACACAACAAATGCATTAATATGCTTGAAGTACCTGATATTACAGTGACGAGCAACACGGCACACAAAAGCACATGAGGAAATCAATTCTGTCTTCAGATCAGGGTTTGAGTAACAAGCAACATGGGGCCAAAGACTGAACAATGAGAAAAATTCAGTGAGCACTTTCTATTATGAGAATTAATGAGGTAACATATTAAGGAAGACAGTATGGGATCATAAAATTGAAGATCATCATAATGCATCGGGGCCTAATTGAAGTTAATCTTAATTCTTTTAGTTCCTAACTTTTGAGTGCTTGACTTTGCAAGCTTAAACTGCATTTAAAGAACATTATGTGTAATTTCTTAGGTTTCTGAAAAAGCAAAATGACAAAAAAAAAAAACCTAAGGAATTACACACAAACTACATTAAAAGAAAAACATTAAGCTTGCAAAGTCAAGTACTCAAAAGTTAGAAACTACAAAAATTAAGGTTGCCTGGATAACCTTAATTATGTCCCAGACTTCCGCCACTTAAGATAATGGACTAACTGATAAAACATTAGGTTGCCATCCTCTAGCACTAGAGGAGAATGACATACAAACTTTCCCAGTGGGTTTCACATATATTTGCTGAGAGTACAGGAATGTAGGGTTGCATTCAAAGATCTGGAGAGGAGTGCTCTCTACAGACCACAAGCCTTTGTGCCCACGTCTGACACATCCCTGGACAAATTCTGTCTCTTAACCACCCTCAAATATATCCCAGGATGCTATATATTCAAAATATATAGGCTTCTTTCTACTCCTATTGAAGTGAACTGACATTTTGAATTAGGTAGAAAAGACTCCTTCATATTATATATTTTCTGTCTCTTTGGGCCAGGGACTTTGGTCCATATCAGAAACCATCACGCAGTCTGGCCCATTCAGCACAATTGGAAGGCTCTACTCAGAGACCCATCATAGAAGAACAGCAATTTAGGATTATTGCAGGTATAGACTAAGGAGCATTGGCAGGAATCCAGTCAGGGGGAGGGAAGTTTACACAAATATGCCTGGGTTCTGTCTGGTCCAGGGGTAGGCAACCTATGGCATACATGTCGAAGGTGGAACGCAAGCTGATTTTCAGTGGCACTCATGCTGCCCGGGTCCTGGTCACCAGTCCAGGGGGCTCTTCATTTTAATTTTAATTTAAATTAAATTATTGTTGTATGAAAAGTAAATAAGCTTTTTAAAATGTTTAAAAAGCTTATTTGCTTTTCATACAACAATAATTTAGTTCTATATTATAGACTTATAGAAAGAGACCTTCAAAAATGTTAAAATGTATTAATGTATTCACTTAAATTAGAGTGAATAAATGAAGACTTGGCACACCACTTCTGAAAGGTTGCCGACCCCTGGTCGAGTCCATTCTCCACAAGCATCAAATCCGTCCATTTTTAAAAAGAAACAGAAGAACTCAATTGTGCAACCATAAGTAACATGGATGTGAGGAAGGACTGCAGATTCAGGGGGCCGGGGGTGTGAAAGTTGACACTAAAGCAGAGCAACAGACTCCTGAAGGTATTTTTGCAATATAAAAATACTTTCTTACTCAAGTGTCCAATGCAAAAATTACTACACTGAAAACACTTAGAGTGAGTAATTTCTAACTATTCCCCAAAGGCAATCAAATGAAAAGTATTACTTTCTGGTCAATTCCAGCACCTCCTAAAATTATTCTTTAATGCAATAATTCCATAATTCCTCAATATAAAAAGGAATTAAGTATGTAAATTTCTGCACATCTAGACAAGACTAAATCTTTAAATAGTAAAAAAAACATTATTATGTTGGCCAACTCAGTGGCTTTTTTCAAGCATGAGAAAAGTTTGAATTTGGAAATAAACTGGCAACTCTTCCAACTCCCACGGTAAGATAGATAGATATATCCTGAAGTACTGTTGTATGATCTAGCTGCATCACAGTGGAGCAGTCCAGCTGTGACACAGTGAGACAGTGTTTAGAAAGACACATACATCATAATTCCATATGGGTGTCTGGACAACTGCTCACTGAAGAGTTTTTTCCCTTCCCACTCAAATTGAGCAACTAAAAAAAATGATGTCAAGTTAGCCATCAGCCTAGCCTCAAAGTTGGTAACAAGCAGCCACTGACGACAATGACTCTACTGACACGATTTTTCCTGACAAAAATCAGTGGCTGGAATTCTCGCCAGGTATCCAGGGGAAGTGGATGGCACAGAGCTGAACTGCTATAGTGTAACTAAACAAGAGTATAGAACACTTGGTAAAAGAATAGGACTAAGAAAGAGATGGTGTGAGATCTGATAATTAAATATACTGGGCACACAAAGCCTTTTATGGCTGCGTTACCTTGTACACATATAGCATTTACCACCAGTAATAATAAATTGGTAATCAAGGTTTACGTCTGATTCATTTCCTTCTCAGAGTATAAGCTGTGGGTGTTCAAATGCACCGAGGAAAAAAGTGCTTCATAATATATTGTTGTAAGCCAAAGTAATGTGGGCAATTGCTATTTTAGAAAGTTTATTCATGTAAAGTCTTCTGTTTTCAAATCAGTATGCGCACACACCTGGAAGTCATATGATACAGGCTAATTCACTTTTTATTTTTAAGCCTACAGGAAGATGGAGAATTTTCACATATACATATTATTGTGAGCAAAGAGACCCCAAAACTGATGTATTATGACACTGTTCTAAAAGAGGAAAAGGCTTTTATTTGGCACATCAATGCTATGTAATGAAAGCCTCTGGCTACAAATATTTTCTTTCATAAGAAAAACAGAGACTTCATTTACTACTATTTTCCTTTGTATGAATTGTGTTTGCCTTTTATATTACAGGAGAGTCTCGTCTTATGCACGTTTAACATGCGCAAATTCAGCTTTGTGCGGTCGGCAAAAACAAAAACAAAAAAGAGAAAAATAACAATTTTAATCCTGTACCTGTAGTGCGGGTGATTCCGCCCATCATTACACTCAATGTAATTTTGACTATATGCAATTTTCACTTTACGCGCTGACAGCGGAACATAACCCCAGCATAACATGAGACTTGCCTGTAATTCTATCCTGTACATGGCACCATTTGACTTTTACCTCTAGGTGGACAGCTTTACTATAGCAGAATGCTACTATTAAGCAGCACAACTAGGAAAACCAGATAGGACCCACCCCTCCATTGAATGAATAGCACCTCAGGATAATGAACAGTTTCAGGAGCAAATTGTAATTTTTTTAAATTTCAGAAATGAAAAAGTTCTAAAAAGATGAAGGAAAACCTTAATATTAAGGGAAAAACAGGATTTATTGAAGTGTGTTGTCTTTACACAATCGCAGAATTATAATTTGTGAATAAGGAATAAGGTGAAAAAATTACATATTTATAGATAAAAAATCAAGAACTTGATGCTACAGTCAAGGAATAATAAAATAGTCCTAAAAAAATAAATCAAACTGATGGCTAATTAATAGCATGCACCCAATTCTTCAAAAGACTAACACTAAGACCAAACTTGTCCACAATTACTGCCACATCTATATAGAACACACCTCAGCTTAAATTGTGTAGTAAGCTTTCTCCAGAAGAATTATACTATATCTGGGTGAAATTTATTTCTGTGTAGAAGGCCCACGTAAGGCACTATACCCAACTGAAACTCTTAACAAGTGTCTTTCATGTGTCCCCTATACAGAACTGAATTTTATCTATCTTTAATCCTGTGTGCTACAGTATGCAACATGCTGGCATTTCAAACCACTCCATATTTTGCCAAAAGAAAAACTACTTTAATAATTTAATCCATGGGGTCACAACTGCAGGCAGGGCCGGCTCCAGGGGTTTGGCCGCCCCAAGCAGCCAAAAAAAAGCAGCGATCGCGATCTGTGGCAATTCAGCCGGAGGTCCTTCACTCCGAGCAGGAGTGAGGGACCCTCCGCTGAATTGCCGCCGAATATGTGAAAGTACCGCCCCTCTCCGGAGTTGCCACCCCAAGCACCTGCTTGATAAGCTGGTGCCTGGAGCCGACCCTGATTGCAGGTAAAGGGTAGGCAGGCTTAGAGGTCTTGTGGTGAAGCAGACAATCTACTACTTCATAACAGAAGTTTGACACTATTAATTTATTAATTAAAAACACATGAATTAAAAGCAGCGGAAGTGTGATCTCAGGATAGATTATCGCTTTACAGACTGGTAACAGTTATCCTGCAAAATAAGTTAAATCTAATCATCTAGTATTGAATAAATTAGACCACAGGGCTTTTTAACAGGCATTCTTCTGGAAGTCAAATATTAAACTGGCTTTGAACATTAATCCCCCAGTCACCCCAGCCAGCCAACAGCATTCAAAACAGGGTATGGGGACACTGTGTTTTAGCCAGTCTTTACAGTATAGTTTTTGCTGTAGCAAAGATGGAGGCCCATTGGAATTAGATGGCTAAATAACAGCAACAACATTAGGACCAGAAGCTTCAGCTTCACCCAATTCCTGTTTTTCCGTCTCCTGTATCATTTTCAACCATTTCTAAATACATATAATAAATAAAGGGATCAACTGTTTCAAAATATATTAACCATATCCAAATAAAGTACTTTATTGTACAATAAATTGTAATGGACAGATATATAGATACACACATGTGCATATTACATCTGATATACCCTAAAAATCTATATAAGTAATACTATAATGAGTCTCCCTCATATACACACATTCTCTGAACATCAGCAAGTATCAGCTGTAAAAACCAAATACTTTTTGTAACAATTCTGGACTACCTCCATTTCCACAATTCATATTTCAACAAAAAGTCCAAAAGAGAGTTTTTAATCTGAGCCAAGATAAAAAGTTTGTTTATTTTCCTTCCTGTTTTCAATTTAAAAAGCCATTCCTAGAAGTAGGGCTATGGAATCTGTCAACCCCAAATGCCAGCTGCTCTCAAATTAACTTTTCTAATAGGCAGGATAGCTCTACGCACTGGAGCGTTAATCCTATTGTACACAAGAGAGGCAATGCATCAACCTCCAACTACTATAATAGGGTTAGAACTAGTAATCACAGAAGTGAATACTGAGTTTTGGTTCTCATTACAGAAGAGAGTGGGTCACTCCTCAGAGAGCTTAGAGAAACATTAACTAAATTACTCCAGACCTGACACTATGCACCTAATTATTTCATTGATTTCCTAATGCTGGTGCCTAAATTGGGACTCTGCGGAATGGTGGTTTTATATGCTTTAACAGAACAGAAGATAGGTGTAGCTATACAATATCAACATGAATTTACATGTATTCCAGGAAGTTCCTATAGCTGGGCATGTTCAAAGTTCATGTTGATGCTGGGGGTGAGGAACAGGAAAAGTTAGCTAAGTCTCTACTTCAAATACCCCTTCAAGCATTTACTTAAGATAGTATCACTGCTGTTGTCACCTGGGAAATCCTGGCAGCTGAGCACACATGGTGAAAAACTGCAACAAGGAGAGAAATACCTATTTTCAAGGTGACTAAATTTAAAAACAGACCGGATCAGTCCTGGTCATAACAGGAAGCTAGTTTCTTCTTCTATCTTTCCTCATCACAGCCCCGTTTGCCTTGATAATTAAAAGCAATAATATATGAAGTATATACGAAAATAGACGCAGCATTCTTTAAACTGATCTTGGGACAGCAATGATCCCAGAAAAAGGGGAGAAATTCAACACTTGAATCAAACACACATCAGGAATATACTGTTGGGAGCAGTTGTTCCCTCTAATTTTTCCCACGCATGTTGGTACATATAACAAAATTCATGTTGCAGGCGTGGAGACGAGGGGTTCAGAGTATGGGAAGGGGCTCAGGGCCGGGGTGGCGGGGGCTCAGGGCTCCGGCTGGGGGTGCAGGCTCTGGGGTGGGGTCAGAGATGAGGGGCTCAGGAGGACTGGGGCAGAGGGGGCTGGGGGGTGGACGCTGAGGGCTCCGGCTGGGAATGTGGGCTCTGTGAGGCTGAGGATGAGGGGCTTGGGGTGCAGGCTGCCCCAGTGCTACAAGGGAGAGAGAGAGAGAGAGAGAGAGAGAGAGAGAGAGGACTCCCACCAGCTCACTCTCTCTGCAGCAGCACCCAGGCTGGGCAGAAGAGGCACCTCTTCCTCAGCTGCAGAAGGTCCGGCCTGGGACTGGGTTGGGACTGGGGGAGGGGTACCACTCCCCAGCCCACAGCATGTCCGGGGTTGGGGGAGAAGCATCTCCCCCCACTGCAGTCCTGAGCGCCTGTATGGCACTTAATAGGCTGCTGCACGGATGTGCATCTTAGAGGGAACTTAGGTTGGGTGATCCTGCAATATAAAGTAATTTTTAAAAGGATAAAGCCAAACTACCAAGGGCATGTCTCCAGAATGCAGAATAGCTTTCTCCTAATTCTGTATAGTATATTAGAACACTGTACCAATTTAAAATATCACCCTTTTTAACAACAGTGATCTTAATACTGACAGAGGTCATCATAAACCATCATACACTAGAGATAATGGTGAACAGATCACATCAAAAAAATTACAGTAGGTTAGTAATTAAAATGAAAAACAAGCTTAAGCTTAAAGACATGTATCCTAATGAATTTGGATTGCAAATATATTACCTTTGAAAGCATTCATCTGAGGACAATTTCTGTAGAGTTTGGCGACGTGCTAGTGTAATTTAAATGTGGGTGTTTTGGGGTTTTTTTAAATTTGTATCTGTTTGGGAGTTCTGCCAATTCTGGATTTTTTTTTCCTCCACATGAGTAAAGTCATGACATGGATGCAAGGTACTACAGCACACTTGTATGTATTAGAACAGTCTGACACTCTACTGTCCCCTACCCTTCTCATCTCTGGATCCGCAATGAAAGTAAAAATAAATGCATTAAGATATTTGATGAGATTTCAGGTTGAATGTGTTCCTTTAAGTCAAATATTTTTAGGCACGGCTCCTCATCTCTAGCATGCCTGACAAATTGACAATAAATAACATTCCTATCTTTAAAAAAGTGAATAACAGACAAACTATATACTGTTAAATGCACAAATAGAGCTGGAAAACACTCTCTCAAGTACAGTAATCTTTGCTGCTTCTTGTAAAAATAGGTAAATTCAGACTAAAGCAGTTGGTGTTCCTTTAAAACACAAACCGCTTCTTAGCATGAATCAGATAGAAGCAATTAAAAACCCCAAGACTGCGATTCTTTAAAATTGTGGTCAGAACTGAATTTGATACACTGTAGTTTGCTAGCGCATTGCACCTCTCAAGACTTCAAACCTTCATTAAAAGTGTGGGTTTGCATTTGTGTCACCAGAACATTCTCGTTACTTATTTTTTTGGCCACCCACTCCCTTTTCCAGTCATCTGCGGCTACAATCTGGCCTCCATCCTGCCCTTCACACACAAACAGGCCATATACAATGAAGTCAACATTTGAAAGTAATTATAGGGACTTTTTATGAGAGAAATATGGACAGTCTTCAACTCCCACTGAAATGCTGTAGCCTCCCTGAGCCAACAGAGAAAACAGAGTGTGAGCTTTCAAGAGAGATTTTCATGGGACTGAAAATGTTTAAATTCTTGCTGTAAAAGTACTGGGCTATTTTTCTTCTCACAACATGGCACTTTTAAATGGAATTAGCCCAGTCAGAAATGCAAAATTCAGACCCCTTATATTCCTAAACAGTATCCATGAAAACCCTTCATGAAAACCTTAATATTTCTATAAAAGGGCCACTTAACTGTTCATCTAGAAGTTACTTCTGAAAGTTCATGTGGAGCCAAGTACAGTGGGACGAAAGAAATGGTTCACGAAGAACATGAAAGTGGAGCATGCCAGGCATTAGCATGGAAACAATAAACTAATGGGCACACCCAAGCGGGAGAAAGAGAACCAACAAAGTCTTGGAAAACGAAGTAGAGAAATGAGAATGCTTAACGTCCAAGGTATAGTGTCCGCAAGTGTCAGAGCATCGTGATGCACATTGTAGTGGGGCTAGGTGAGAAGGAAGCCCAACACAGACAGTCAAGGAGGATGGAACTGAACTTCTCATTCCTCTCACGCAAGAACTTAGTGAAAAAGAAGGAAACATTTGGAGTTTGAGTCAGGAACAAAGTAAGGGACAATTTTTTGTTCCTACTATTATGAGCTGAACTAGATTTAGTCCTTTCAACTACTTGTCAAGCAGAAGTTAATACTCTTTTGCTGATATTTAACATATCAGCATCCCACAGGAAAAAAGGAGTAGTGGGTTGTTTTTCCTCTTTGTCAACATACAATAATGGGAGGACCTAGGGCAAGAAGGTGGGGAAAGGGTTGTTCTCACAATCCAACTGGCAGCCACAACCAAAAACTAGATATTTAAAATCCATAAGGTATTTCCTATTACACTTGAGTTAAAGGCAGTTCAAACAGTTTAAAATGCTTTGATAGTGTCCTTTTAAACAAGAGGATTAAGTACTACTAATGTAAGAAAGCATTACCTCAATTGTATTTAGGAATTATAGATTTTAAGACAGACATTCTAATTTTGTTTGTTCACTGCCTCTACAGAATTTCCAGGCCTAAATTAAGCAAAGTAGAGGGTAATCCAGGCTCTATGTATATACTGCTTTATACATGATTATCTGTAATTTACTATCCCTTGTTGTTTACAATACAAGACCAATACTAATGAAGATAATAAATATTTAATTTTACTATCTGGTACAGCAGAAAAGGATGTGAACCCCAATCATAGTTCCATCTAAGTCAACAGCTTGCCACAGGCTTCAATGGTACAAGATGTTGCTCGGGGGGGGGGGGTGTGTGTGGAAATCCAGTTGCTGCTGTATGGGCCTATTTAATATAGTACAGTACGCCACAATAAATATAGTAATCTTAAAAAAATAATCTTTATAAAAACAGTTAGCAACTGTTCGATTATATTTTAATATAAATGTGTAATAGAGAAGAATTATTACTATACCACATAGTAATGTTTCCTGAATCACCATTTTGTTGATATGTATGCAAATTTTATTAGTAACTCTAAAACAAGGCCTCTAAAAATATGACTCCGTACTTTCGACAAAACTAAATTTAACTGCAGGCCTATGTACTTTGCCAGGCATAACCACCCTATTACACTGAAATGAAGAAAAAAAACAGGAAATGTAAAAATTCCAATAGGCTATACAATATAGAGGAATCAAGAATTTCATGTAATACAAGTACCAGTCAGATTCGGTCACTTTTAATGGTTCTCCATGAGAAGCTTGATTGATTTTTATAGGGACTATTTGTAAAGTACTACTCAACCTAAGCAAAGGTGACAAAATCAACCCCGATAATGATGTCCTGAGCATTTTGCTAGCAGATTCTGAAATTCCTTGAAGTATTCCTATTGTAAATACAGAAACTGTAGGCTTTGTCTGGATAATCAGTTTTAAATGAAAGTGGTGTATGTATGTGATACCAAGTGCCAACGTGATAGCAAGTAATTGAGCACACAGACATTCCAACCATACAGCTTCCCTATCAGATTTTCCAGTTTAAACATTTAAATATTAACTTAAAATTTTTATAAATTGGTAATAATTTAAACCATCCCTTCTGAACTATAGCTAATTCAATTATGCAAGTACAGCATTATTGTTTAGGGAATTTTAATGTCTATAGATACTGGTTGTTTTCAATTTGCAGAACCTGTGTTACATTTCACTGTAATTTAATTGATTAAAAAGCCAACTAGATGTGATAAAGGTAAGTAATACTAACACACACATGATTTTGTGTGGCACATCTGGATTTTGTTATTCCTTAAGTGACTGAAATGTTAATTTCTCATTTGAAAAGCTGGGTTTCAAAAATATCCCTCCAAACTAATTTGGAAAAGAATCAAACAAATTAAGTTATTTGGAATTCCACCTGCATTTCACAATTTTTTAAAAAAAAATATTTATAACACCATGCTTGTCCTGGGGTAATGTAATATACTTCTACCTCAATATAAGGCTGTCCTTGGGAGCCAAAAAATCTTACCATGTTATAGATGAAACCACGTTAGATTGAACTTGATTTGATTCACTGGAGCGTGCAGCCCCTCCCCCCCGAGCGCTGCTTTACCGTGTTATATCTAAATTCTTTTTATATCGGGTGGCGTTATATTGGGGTAGAGGTCCTACAGACACCAACTTCTGTTGGAGAGAGACATAAGCTTTCAAGCTTACACAGAGCTCTTCTTCAGAACATGATGCAATACTAATGCTAGAGTACAAAAATTTTACTTGCACACATGGTATTATAGACATGGGTGTATTAGAGACACAGTTAATGTTAAGATGGTTATTCCATTCTTAAACTCTTATCAGTATCTTGTGAATTTCTTCAAAGTTTACTTCTCATTCTTGTTCTAATTCAAAATATTTTAGCTCTGCAAAATTTGAAGGAAGTAGTTGCACTGTATAGTGGTTGCAATAATATAAAAATATCATGGAAACTGCAGCTTAATGGCAATCACTGTATGTTAGTGATTACAGAGAGTAAGCATTTATAAACAGATACCACACTGTGATCATAAAGATATTGAAAACTCCCATGGATAAGTTTGAAGCTTTTCTTAAAGGTTCATAGTGTCAGATTCCAAGACCAGAAGAGACCACTCATTTTTCGGACTTCATATATAACAGAGGCAATAAACAAAAAACTTTCCCAATTCCTAGAGTATTTCTTTTGGAAAAAACACTCACATTTAAATTCGCTAAAAATTGTCAGTGACGAAGAATACACCACAACCCCAGTAAATTATTCCAGTAGTTAATTATTCTCACTGTTAGAAGTGTATGCCTTATTTCCAGTCTGAATTTGTTAAGCTTCAACTTCCAGACATTGGATCATGTTCTTTGCTAGAATGAGGAGCCCATTTTCAAATATTTGTTTCCTATCCAGGTATTTTTAAGATTGTAATCAAGCCACCCCTTAATATTCTTGTTAAGCCAGATATTGTGATAGACTCAAGGAGCTCAATCTAAGGCAAGTTTTCAAATCCTTTAATTATTCTCATGGCTCTTCTCTGAACCTGCTGTAATTTATCATCATCATTCTTGAATTGTGGGTACCAGAACTGGACAAACTATTTCGGCAGCGGTCACGCTAGTGCTATAAACAGAGGTTAAATAACATCGCTTCTCCTCCTCAAGATTCCCGTTTATGCATCCAAGGATCTTGTTAGCTCTTTTGGCCACAGAGTCACACAGGGAGCTCATGTTCAGCTGATTATCCACCATTGTCCCCAAATCTTTTTCAGAGTCACTGCTTACCAGGACATGGTCCCTCATCCTGCAAGTATGGCCTATATCCTTTGCTCCTAGGTGCATACATTTAGCCATGTTAAAACGCACATTGTTTGCTTTTGCCCAGCTTACCAAGTGATCCAGATAGCTCTATATCAGTGACTTGTACTCTTCATTATTTACCACATTGTGTCATTTGCAAACTTTATCAGAGATGAGTTTATATTTTCTTCCGGGTCATTAACAAAAAGGTTAAATAGCATAGGGCCAAGAATCTATCCCTCCAGAATCTCATTAAAAAAAATCCACTCAATTAGAATTTCCCATTTACAGTTACATATTGAGACCTATCAGTTACCCTGTTTTCAATCCATTTAATATGTGCAGTATTAATTTCGTATCATTCTAGTTCAATAAAAATGTTATGTGGTACCAACTCAAATGCCCTACAGAAGTCTAAAGTTATTACATCAAAAATATTACCTCTCTCAAACTTGTAAAAAAAAAATTAAAAGATTTTAAGTTAATTTGACAGGATCTAAATTCCATAAGCCTTTATTGATTGACATTATATTACCCTCCTTTCTTTATTAAAAAAAAGAGAGTCCCGTATCAATTGCTCCTTTACTTTGCACAAGATCAATTTCAAACTAACAGGCCTATAATTATCTGGGTCATCCTGTTTACCCTTTTTAAACATAGACACAACATTAGCTTTCTTTCAGTCTTCTGGAACATCCCCAGTACTGGAAGAGTTACTGAAAAAATCAACATCAACAGTCCAGTGTGCTAGTCAACTAGACCTTTTAAAAACCCTTGGATGCAAATTATCTAGACCTGTTGATTTAAAAAGTCTAATTTTAGTAAATGCTGTTTAAAACACCTCCTGAGATACTAGTGGACTGGAAAAAGTATCATAATATGATATGGCTACATCTGTTCTCTCCAAATACAGAGCAGAAATAATTTATTGAAAACTTTTAACATTTCCACATTATTTTTGATAATGCCACCACTTCCATCAAGTAATGGACAGGATTATTTTTGTTCCTAGTATACTTACACTTCTTATTGTCCTTAACTCTGGCAGCCAGAGAGTTCTCACTGTGTCTTTTTGCTGCCCTTATTAATTTTCTACAGTTCAAGCATCTGATTTATATTCATTCCTATCAACCTCTCCTTTCTTCTATTTGTTTATATACACACTTTATTTACAGCTGCCTTATTTCTCATCTGAACACAGTCAGCTTTTTAACCAACATGGCCTTCCTTCATTGTGGCCAGGGGAGGCTCTAGGCACCAGCAAAGCAAGCACCTGCTTGGGGCAGCCCATTTGCAGGGGCGGCATGGGAGCTGAGAACCAACAGGGGGCTCTGGGAGCTGTAGTTCCTTAGTTAGCTCCCTGCATATAGAGCGAGCCCTGGAACAGGGAAAGAACTACATTTCCCAGCATTCCCTTGGCCACTACCAACTGGAAAGGAAGGAGGAGGACCTCATGCGGCAGTGTGTTGTGAGTGGAGAGTGATAGGGAGACCATATTTTAACATTCAAAAAAACAGGACACTCCAGGGGGAGGGAAGCCCCACCCTGCCACCATCCACTCCCTCCGACTGCCCCCCACAGAAACCCCAACCCATCCAACTCCCTCCCCCGCTCCCTGTCCCCTAATCACCCCCTCCCAGGACCCCTGCCCCTAACTGCCCCTTGGGACCCCACCCCCTATCTAAGCCTCCCTTCTCCTTGTCCCCAACTGCCCCCTCCTGAGATCCCCCCCAGCTTCCCCCCAGGACCCCACCCCCTACCTGTCCCCTGACAAACCCCTGGGACTCCCATGCCTATCCAACTGCTGCTTGTCCCTTGACTGCTCCCCTGCACCCCTGACCCATCTAACCCCCCCTTCTCCCTGCCCCTGACTGCCCCCCCGAACCTCCACCCCATCCAGCCCCCCCTGCTCCCTGTCTCTTGACTGCCCCCCCTGGAACCCCCTACCCCTTCTCCAACCCCCTTACCATGCCACTCAGACCAGCGTGTCTGGCTCCATGCAGCTCCAGACATGCTGCTGCATACATGCTGCTGTGCTTCCCCACGGAGCCCACAGCCCGCCCCCCCACACACACATACAGCACCTGCCTTCCAGATTTGAACACCTCAAAATTCAGGAGTGCTCAAGCTCAGTTTGGGTAGCTATTACTTCATTTCTCCCAAATCAAATATACTGATCCACTGTAACTTGCTGTAGAAAAAGTGGGATAAAATTGAGCAAGAAATGCTGCCCAGTGGTTATTAGGACTGGAATTGCTATTTTCAACAGCCGTTGCCTTTTTTGTTTATTTGTTTGTTTAAAAGGAAGACAGTGATATTGCTTTGGCAAATTCCCCATAGAAAGAAAGAGTTGAACAAAAGAATAATAAAAGCACCTCAACTTTTCCTCATTTATGGAGGCCAGTCTTATAATATGCATCCAGATATCCTCCAATCACACAAGCTGAAAATTGTTCCACTTTACTGCAGCTCTGTAACCATATGGGAACTAATCCTGTCTTGTGTTTGGTGCACATCCAAAATTCCTGCTGAATGACCTGCCGTGGGAGCGAGTTACCAGTGACCCAGGGCTGGGGCGGAAGGAGGGTGCAGGTGGGAGGGTGAGAGCCCAGGGCTGGGGCAGCAGGAAGTGTGTGTGGGAGGCACTGGTGGGAGGGAAGGGGGGAAGCCCAGTGCTGGGGTGGCAGGGGGTGGGGGTGGGGAAAGCCCAGGGTTGGGGCAGCAGGAGGGTGCGGAGGGGAGCCCAGGGCTGGGACGGAGGGCAGCCAAATTTTTTTTTGCTTGGGGCAGCAAAAAACCTAGAGTTGGCCCTGATTGTGGCTTTTGAGGCATCTAGTGAATTTGACTCAAATTGTTCTCAGCTTTGTGAAATTGGCCCTTTTAAAGCACCAAGTACATATAATCACTGGTTTTTACTTTATTCTGTTTGTACATTATCAGTGTAATCAACCCATGATCATTTGTACCTAAAGTACCATTATTTTTTAATTCTGTGATAAGTTCCTCTTTACTAGTTAAGACTAGGTCTAATATAAAATTCTCGCACGTTGGATGCAACACTTTTTTTAGCTAGGAAATTGTCATCTAGAATTATTTAGAAATTCCAAGGATGAAGATATAAATATATGGAGATATACCTCTTAGAGCTGGAAGGGACCTTGAAAGGTCATTGAGTCCAGTCCCCTGCCTCCATTAGCAGGACCATGTACTGTTCCTGACTCTCCCCCCCCCATCATCCCTAAATGGCTCCCTCAAGGGCTGAACTCACAACCCTGGGTTTAGCAGAACAATGCCCAAACCACTGAGCTATCCCTCGCCTCATGTGCTAGCAGCGTAAGACCTCCAGCATATATCACTCAAATTGAAGTCCATCGTACTTTCACAGCTTTTCCCCCCCACACACATTGCAGACAAGTGCATAATGAGGCAGTCATCCTGTTTGCTAGTGTGATTTGGTGGTCTGTAGCAGACACCAACTAATACCCCATTTTGTGCTTTACCTGTTAGGACATTTGAATCCTTATGGATCAGATCATTTTCTCAATTGTCAGTAACTTGGAAACAGGAAATGCCATTTTAGATTGTGTGCCATTACCCCTCCCTTTTTGCACACTCAATTTTTCTGAAATAAGTTATAACCATCGATTTTAACATTCCAGTCAGGGAACTGACACCAGGTTTCAGTAATACCAAGACCACCAAATTTATTAATAGGACATCCCTTCTGGCTTCAGGCAGGAAAAACATGGCACATCTGTTGCAAGTCACTACTATTGTTCCACCCTTGGCCATCTCGAAATTGCATGTAGATCTGAACGACAGTCCCTCTCAACTCTCTGAAACATTTTGGTTAGCTGCTTTTGTTCACAGCGCTGGAGTTCACCTAGCAAATTACTTTTAACACCAAATCTCCCTGATTGCTCTCAGCTCAGCCCCTCACCACCAGGGCACAATTACTCACAGAGAGCTGAAATAACAGGAGCTTATCAAGGCTTCAAGAGTTGGTTCTAGCCTCATGGCCTTTACTAAGGCACCAACAAACAGAATGGTGTCAACTGCCTATTCAGTTTGTGGGGGGCCCAAGCCATAAATTTCTAGAGAATTAAGCTCACATTTATAGAAGGGATTTTAGTATTTGCAGCTATGAAATAGAACCTTAGAATATGAACTAAGTGCAAACAAGTGGAAGCAACATTCTCATGAGTCTGCATAGCCACAGCTCCAGTGCCTTTCCTGCTACTAAGAAGTTACCCAAACAGTAGTCCAAAATTTACAACACTCTGTTCAGTTTGACTGCACATACTAAAAAATCCTACAAGCAGCAATGAAACTTTCAACCTCTAGAGACCAGGCAATTAAAAAAAAAAAAGTTGACGTTCTTTAATCAGAGCAGATCTAGACAAGCATAGTAAAGACACCCAAACCCTGTCTACGTAAGCATTTCAACCAGTGGTCACACAAATAGCAGGACAGATCCAAAAATTGTTAGTACAGACAATGCCCATATGAGCAAAGTGTAATAGGACATAATATTTTGTAAATACTTCTGAAGTAAAATGTATCTTTTCTATACACGTGACACATAGCATCCCCACCTACAGCACCCTCTACCTGCAGGCCCCAGAGCAAGATATGAACCCCCTGCCTCAGTTTCCCTCCTACTAAGTCCCCAGAAATAGTCCAAAGAGTCTTTTTCTGTGGAAACAGCCCTTGTGGGCTTAATTTATTGCAAAATAAAGCCTGGTGCATATAATGATTCCAAACACTGCAATCCACCAAATACAGCCCTAACATCCTTCACCGCAACCAGACTCTCCAGCACTGCCCTCTTTGGCCCCCTGGCTTACGCTCTCTGGTTCTGAGAGCCATCAGACATCACCCTCCGCTGGTCTTAGATGTCAGCCCTGTCCACCCTTCTCTGGTATTGGCTCTCTCTGGCTCAGGAAGAACAGCTAGCTAGCCCCTCCACTGCTTCCTGTTCATTCCTCTCTCTTCCCAGGGAGAGCCTGCAGAGCTTTCTGCAACTTTCCCCAGACACCTCTTCCAGACTTTTCCCAACTGGCTCTCACCAAGGTTTTCCCCACACCCCCTCAGATTCCTGATCCTTTATAGTCCCCAGGTGTTGGGCTTTTCTCTTCACTGGCCAAAGTAGGAGCCCCTCTTCAGGCACAGGGAGCTAGACCTAATTCATTCAAAGAGGCCAGACACCCCAAGACAGCATGGGATTCTGTACTTTTGCACACAAAGGTTAGGTATGAACATACTGAAAGACAACTGTATTGCATATACAAGTATCCTGACTTTTATATAATTAAAATCACAGGCCTAATATTGTATTAACAAATGCTTTCTGCATTTGATATAACTTTAAGTAAAAAATGCAAGTTTAATACAGCTTTTGGAGAAAAGAGTCTTTTTAGTGCTGACGATGTGCTCGGTGCTGTATAAGAAACTAAGGCAGGGGTTGGCAACCTTTCAGAAGTGGTGTGCCGAGTCTTCATTTATTCACTCTAATTTAAGGTTTCGCGTGCCAGTAATAGACCTTCTAAAACACGTTAAAATGTTTCTCTATAAGTCTATAATATATAACTAAACTATTGTTGTATGTAAAGTAAATAATGTTTTTAAAATGTTTAAGAACCTTCATTTAAAATTAAAGTAGAATGCAGAACCCCCCAGGATGGTGGCCAGGACCCAGGCAGCATGAGTGTCACTGAAAATCAGCTTGCGTGCCGCCTTCAGCACACGTGCCATAAGTTGCCTACCCCTGAACTAAAGGAAAGGCTGTGCTAGCCCCACTAGTACTATAAATTTCTACTTGAAATGCAAAAACATTACAAATACAGTTTTTGTATTAGTGGGGCATGAAAGAAAAGAATTGTTAGGCTTCCCTGTAATACACCAAATGCAAGAAGGCAATTCTGCATCACTTCTTCTCATAGGAAGCACAGAGGGAAGTAACAGCAGGAAGAAAACCACGCATTCCGTCATCCACGTCACTGACAAATATCCCTTGGCAATCTAATACAAATACCAAAAAAAAAAAAAAAAAAAAAGATATTCAGAATTGTTTGCAAGTCAAATGGAAGTTAAATTTGGCAGCAGCACAGAACCACTGCAGTATGACTACTGATGGGCCTCCATATCTGAAGGTTAAACTAAGACTAGCGTTGCAGGAGTCTTGCAGTTCTGGTTTCCGTACTGGCAAGAGCATGTGAATGTGAGACAAGGAGGAAAGGACAGGTAGTAGGGAGTCCAGGGGGCATATATTTGCTAGTGGCAGAAGAGCCTCCAAAGTAGAAAGCAAGTATCTGAAAGAACAGGAAGAGGAGTATGCACAGATATTTCTTGTATTATATGGCACTTCCTTTCCTTCTATGCATACCAATCTCACATTTTCATGCCCTTAGAAAGGTTCACTCATTTCATGAAGCACAACATGAAAAAAGTTGGGAAGCGTTACTAGGAATAACAGACGCCGTCATTACAAGTTAGGGACTGATGCACAGGATTTCCTTCAACTTTTAATTTATTATTATTTATAGTGTCATAGATGAACACAGTGCTTCAAAAATGAAGTGACTAACACTCATGAGAAGTGCCAGAACAGGTAGAGAACTGAAACCGACAGCACATCATCTGTTAATCGTGTGCCTCAACCCTATTCTGGCAGGACCAACTCATTAGAATGAGAGAGTAGGGCATACCCACCCAGGACAGCAGAATGTGTGAAGACATGCCATCTCTTCAAGAAAGAGAGGAAATGCCAGAAGACAACATAAAGCTGGATACTTATTATCCATAAGGGAGGGAGGTGAAGTAGTTAGAGCCACAATTTTTTCCTATTGACTCTCTTCATAGCATAAGCTTGTATCTGGGCACTTTTAGGGACAGAGGAGCTTCTGAGAAAGAGCTCTTTCCTCTACACTAGATTTCACTACAGCCAGTGAAAACTCTTTGCTACATGGCATTTCAAGGTAAACAGTTATGATCTAGCCTACTCTTCTGTAGTGATGCCGTGTGGCTCCCCTCCAGACCAGGGGAGGAAAAACCCAGTCGGAGACCAGAGTGGGAGGAGCTAAAGAGCTCTGAGCCCACCCCTCAAAGGGTCAGGCGCCAACCCGGAACTACAAAGGCCGGCCCTCAGAGCTCAGTCAGGCCCCAGCAGCCGGAGCGAGCAGATGTCCCTCAGGGAGCTTGAGACTGGGAACCTCCTGCGACCCAGGGCAGCCACCCAGACTGGCCTGAGCTCCCCCATGCCTGCTACCCGGAGGAGCCACCGGAGCTCCGCCGTGCCTGCTACCTGGAGGAGCCACCGGACCTACCACCCAGCCACGATAAGCCCATGCTCCTGGACCCTGCAGAGGCTGACGTCAGGACCCAGGTAGGGCCCGAAGGGGAGTACGGAAGTAGCCCAGGGGCAGCTGACCCCAGTCTGGCTGCAGCCTTACCAGAGCCTATGTCAGTGTGTTGTGGCCAGGATCCCCACTGATTAAGCAGCAGATCTTCGGCCACTGCTAGGGACCCGCACTGGGATGCAGTGGAGTGGGAGGGCCTGCATCCCCCCTGCCACCCAACTCCTGGGTGGCAGACTCCCCCTCTCCCTGGCCTGAGGAAGCCAAAGCCTATCATAACTGTTACTACTGCTCAGCCCTGCCTGAGGGCCTGAGCTTCCTGATTCAGTATTGGCTGCCCTGCCCTGACCTAGGGCCGGGCCTTAACTGTGGTTGTTGCTCAGCCCTGCCTGAGGGCTTGAGCTTCCTGACTCAGTGTTTGCTGCCCCGCCCTGACCTAGAGCCAGGCTCATAGCGGTTATTATGGCTCAGCCCTGCCGAAGGACCTGAGCCCCTTGCCCCCACAAGGCAGGCGATTGCTGCGAGAACTGCTGGGCTGTTTTCCCAGACCCACCGGGGTGTAGTGAGCCGGTGTGGCTCCCCTCCTCCCGCTGGAGAAGATCGAGCCCTGGCTGCACTTGTGTACATCTAAGTGCAAAACTTGCAAAACAAATCTGAAATATTTTCCATTACTTACTGTATACAGTAACAAACTACAAAGGTTTTTTCCCCTTCCAGCCCACTGTTCAAATATAGTACAGCCACCACACTTCTACAGGACAAACAAGTTTATCTACTCTCAACTACTTTAGTAACCTCACCAGGAAAAAAGCCAAGACCTGCAGCATCCTTTGCCCAAAGGAAGTACATTCCTGTAGCTGAAAAACCAGCTGGATCAGAGAATTTGCATATGTACCTGTTATATTTGTTCTCCATACACTGTGTTAGTCTCTTTAATACGGATGTTCCAATTCAATTATGCAACTAATCCAGACCTACAAGTTATACCATTATTCTACAACAACCTTAAATCTAGTTAAGAATAAAAGGCTAACTAATGCTCAAATCAACCTAGAACTAAACTAGACCCCAATCTCAGAAAAACCAACTTGTCTTTAAAACGTATTGTTTACTATTTTTGATTTATGAATTTTTTTATGACAGACTGTATATTTTCATTTTTCTTTGTTTTAATTTAAGACTTTAGCACCAGCAAAAGATGCCAGGTGGGCACTCCCAGAGAAGGAAGTCCTCTATCTACAGAGCAGGTGCAGCAAATACGAGTTCTAGCATTCACGTAAAAATGGCTGCAATAATCAATCTGTGTGGAACAAAATGTGCCTGCTCAACAATGCATGTAGAAAGCAGGAGTGGCAAAAGAAATCGAACAGCATTTAATAGAGTTGCAGCAATCTGCCTAGTAATTTTAGCAAAGGATTTTAACATAGTAAACAAAGCTTTTGTAAGGACTATGCTTACGTCCCCTGTTCCACCTCCCCCAACCTTACCTGCAACCACAGGCTGGAGTGACTTTTCAGAAATAGGACCAAAAGGAGGCAGGCTCTGATACTACTACTTTTTCCTCTACCTCCAACATCTCTGCCTAATTGTTTGTTTGAAGGCCTAGACAGGCAGAAATAAGAGCATCTCAACTAGTATACAGGAGTCCAGTATAGAGGAAGTCAGAAAGTTGCTGGGAAAAGTAATAGTCTGTGTGAAGAAGTGGGGGCAACTGGATTAATGAAGAAAAATCTTCAATTTTTGATTTATTTGTCTAAGGAGCAATGAGAAAAAGGAAACCCAGATTCTGAGAGACACAGGGCAATATACTTATGCTATGCTCCCAATTCAGACTTATGCTATATTACCTGAAAATTTAGAGCTACAATAGCTGGGATGTTTAAGTACCTTTACAAAGAGGGGCTCTAAATCCTACCTGCTCTAATCCATTTTATTTGAAAAAAAAATCCTCTTTTCCCCCATCCTCCCATCGCCAACAGCTTACTACTACCTCCACAGCCACTTCACTCTGTTCTGCAGAGACAGAACAAGTGACCAAAAGAGCTGATGTGAAATATATAAAACTCAAATGTGACCATGCAGCACACAGCACAAAAGGAAACCTACCTAACAGTTTTGCAGAGGGAGACATCCATGTCTGTTGCAGAGTCCAAGGAAGTTTGGTCTTACCACTAAGTTGCATTCGTGGAAGGAGAACAATCTGGAAACTGGGCAGCAGATTCGCTTTCATGCTGCCGTTGCCCTTTAGGCCCAGGGAACTGCAACCTTCTGAAGTAAACCTGAGTTTGACTTAGAGGAAGAACATTTATCCGTCCTGGGCTCAAAAGGTGCCTGAAGATGCTACAGCTTTTAGTTTGGTTTGGGGGTGGGGCATGAGGGAGGGGAAAGAGTAGAAAAGGGCTCCTAACTCCATTACCGTGATTCTTGTGTTACTGAGTCTCTCACAGAGGTATGGAATTCCCACTATGCCCACGCTGGGGTAGGCGAGGCCAAGAGAACGCTGCTTCTCGGAGGAATAAGGGCCTGTGCAACATGAGGGGCATGCAGGATAATTTCAGTGCTGCGACTGCTCCAAACACCTCTTTTGAGGAGTCGCTGCAGCTAGTTAGACGTTTCCCTGTGAAGGTTAATCAGCCAGACTGATAAGCATTTAGTGCCAAAATCTGCTTGGCATCAATTGGTTTGAGCCACCTAATTATGCAGAAGGATAGGGAAGCTACCCAGTTTCTAAATTCCACAAGCAAAAAGCTTGAAGGACTAGAGAGGCTTGGGAGAGATAACCAAAGAGGAAGATCAAATACAAAGGAACAGTGCAACCAGCCAAAGGAAATAGGCAGGATTTTTCCCTCTTTTGGAGGTTGGATGTGAGAAGATGTGGATGTGCTGCTCCTCCATGCAGTTTCAGAAATACTAGAAATATCTATGTATGTTTTGTGGTTGTGTGCTTTGGCAGTCATTTGCCCTCCCAAATCATCCCCCACTAGTGTTAAACATGACAAGGCCGAGCCTTGCTTTCAAGTCCTGGGCAAGTCCTTTATTCTCTTTGCCCTTCACAAGGTTAACTGACACCTTATAAATCACTGGCAATCCACTGTAGTTTCCAATTTGTGTCCTCTACACATCCTGTTTACCAGGATGACAAGAATGTATTCACAAAGAAGTGGAAATGTTACCTGTACCATGTGTCACTGATTGTCCCCTACTGGAAATTAACAGTTTGTTGGTTTGGGGGCAATTATTTAAACTGAGTAAATGCATTTAGGGTAAAGCAGTGTTTCCCAAACTTGGGATGCCGCCTGGCAGGCCGGCTCGGTTTGTTTACCTGCCGCATCTGCAGGTCCAGCTGATCGCGGCTCCCACTGGCCGTGGTTCACTGCTCCGGGCCAATGGGAGCTGCTGGAAGCACCGTGGACCGAGGGACATACTGGCCACCGCTTCCAGCACCTACCATTGGCCTGGAGTGGCGAACCGTGGCCAGTCGAAGCCGCGATCAGCCAGACCTGCAGACACGGCAGGTAAACAAACCGGCCTGGCCTGCCAGGGGCTTTCCCTACACAAGCGGCGTCCCAAGGTTGGGAAACACTGAGGTAAAGGAAAGCATTTCCTGTAAATAACAATACCAGGTTGGATTATCTGAGCCCTGCTACCTAACATGTACATTTATTAGCCCACCTTTATGGCAACAATGTTGCCAGATGCAAACTTATGAAAGTGAGATGATATGGGCAAGGTTATGCTACTTAGACTAAGTATCAAGACCAGCATTTGTTCTTATTTTTGAGCTCTCAGAGAAGCTGCAAGCCCCATGCCTCTCTCAATGTGTGTTTCTTACACTACTACATACTACGTTAAGGGTACTTTGGAAGAATGAAAGAGCCTGCGAGGAAGTTATCATGATGTCAGGTGAATATACCTATTCTGCAACAATTCCAAAAAGGAGGCCAAGGCACAGTGAAAAGAATTCTGCAACTTTTGTTCTGTCCAGCTCTAGTCTCAGAATAGGGCTCACACTTTCTGGTATAAGGGCTACTGTAAACAAAGACTCAGACACATGTATTTGTATTAAAAGATTCCTAAGAATTATAGTTTTTGCTGCAACTCTGCAATAGTCTCTTCCTTCTACATGGGAGCAATATCTACTGCACAGAACAAGGGACTATGGATTAGGGTTATATTGCCAACTCTATCATTAGACTGTTATATGGGTTTGGTCAAGCCACCTAAGCTAATTTTTGCAAAAGCTTCTGCTAGTTTTGGTGTTCAACTTGAGACGGACATTCCAAAATGCTGAGCACTCACAGCTCTCATTATTTCAACTGGAGTCATAGGCATTCAACATCTGGGATGGGGGAGGAGAGAGAGAGAGAGAGAGAGAGAGAGAGAGAGAGAGAGAGCGCTCTAGGCACCTCAATTTAGATCCAATAATTAGCAGCCATAAAGAAGCACTGTATCAAATTTCAAGTGCAAGGAAGTTTGTTTCAGTGGGGAAGTGATTATATTTTACCTGCAAAGCTACACCTGGCCACCAAGTTAAGAAAACAATGTTCCTTCATTCTTGTATGGAAAAGCAATCCTTTGCCTGTCAAGCCAAAAAACATATTCCTATTGCAGCAGCCTTTAATGTTTCTCTTCATTCGTCTCTCAAGAATTGTGTCTTGTAAATCAAGTGCTCACAGATAAACTGTATATTAAGATCCAAGTGACCTCATTTTTGCATGTAAACAGCACAGGATGGGCTACACTGAAAGTTGTAAAACTGTAGAAAACAGGAGATGAGACACTGTTCTTACATACCAGTTGCAAATGTTTCTTTCCTCTCTTCGGTCAGTAACAGTTAAGGATGAAGTTGGGCCAAATATGGTTGGTAAGTAATAGCAGTCCTTATTTCTAGTAGGGTATCAATGCAATACATACTGATGCACAGCAGGGAGATGATACATGCGGAGCCGTGTGGCAATAGACAGCTTACTGTGTACTTAGCTAACAAATCAAGCAGAGACACGTGTAGATAGAGGCAATCCACGTGTCACTAACCCCTGGCCCTGCCTAACGACTGGGGTAGAAGAAAGAAGCTATTACATTTGTATTCTTCTCCACTCCCCGCCCCCCCAAACACTTACTTGGCCAGTGATGCCCGTGATGAGAGCCACCTTCCTGGGATTCATGTCTGCACAGTCCCCAACAGTGAGTGCAGAGCTGGGGCAGGCGTCCTGTGCCATAAGCCTGGAGGGGAGGGGCCCAGTTCCTGGCACTGCGGTTTAGCGGTAGTTGGGAGGAGACCGTGACCAAGGTGCAAGAGGTGGAGCAGGGAGTAAAGATGATAAAGGAAGGAGCTGCGCTGCAGCCGCTTGTGGGAGGAGCAGGGCGGACAAGGTGTTGGATGCGGTGACGTGGGCTGCTGGGGCTGGCAAGGGCATGGGCTGCAGGGTGCTGCCTGGACCAAAGATGAAGAGTTGGGAACTGAGCAACTGCAAGGGGGCGGGGTCTGTCCAGGCTCCTACTGCTGCCAGCTACTGGTGCATTTCTGCGTCCCCTGAGCGGCTCCTCCCTGAAGGTGCAGCCGCACAGGTGCAGCCCCGCGCCGCGCCGCGCCGCTCCCGGCAGCAGCCCCAGGCTCGCTCGCGCTCGGATTTCGGGTTCGCGCTCCCAAGCACGCGCGCCCTCCCTCACTCCCTGGCTTGAAAAGCAGCCGCGGCGGCCTCCGCCAACCAATCAGGAGCAGCGTTGCTTCCTTAATAAGACAATAGCCCGGGCACAGAACCCGGCAGTGTCGGGTGCTGGGGCCGCTGATTGGATAATGGGGTACAGTGGGGGCGGGGCTTCCTCAGGTCTCAAGCCGGCTCTGGCGGCAGCTTCAGCTACCGCCAAAAGCCAGACCCGACTTCCTGATGCAGCACCGAGGCGGCGGCAAATGCAAAGAGCGACATCAGCTCAGCCGAACGGCTGCTCCTGGAGCCTACCGCGCCCCCTGCAGCGTGGAGGCGCGAGCCCCTGCAGGTAGCCGTAAGCGCCCCCGCCCGGGCAGGCACCACTCGCCGCTCTGATTAGCCTGCAGAGGCACAGCCCCTGTTCCCCGAGCAGGCCCCCGTGCGGGACCGTGGCACAGGGGGAACTAGCAGAGGCAAAGGGAGGAACAGCAGCAGGAGAAGGCGGGAATATCGCGGAGCGGCCCTTGCAGTCAGCTCTGAGGGCACTGCCCAGGAGAGGGACGTGGGGACCCTGGACAAGGGCAAAGCCACGGATGTTTCTGGTGCTCTCGGTTCCGCCCACGGAGGCTGCTGGAGGAAAGAGGGCTGCGCTGTGCCTGCTACATATTCAAAACTCAGGAGTCCATATATGAAGACTGCTCATTTTACAACAAAGATGATCAGACTCTTTTTATTTACCTTTAAGGTTCCCTGACTTTGCATTTTCAAGCTTTTTACTCCAGCCACAAGAAGTGTGACTGTAAGAGTCCCTCCCTGCTCACTGACAAAGGGCCCATTCTAGTCTAAGGGTATGTCTACACTACCGGATTATTCCGATTTTACAGAAACCGGTTTTGTAAAACAGATTGTATAAAGTCAAGTGCACACAGCCACACTAAGCACATTAATTCAGCAGTGTGCGTCCATGTACCAAGGCTAGCGTCAATTTCCGGAGCGTTGCACTGTGGGTAGCTATCCCATAGCTATCCCATAGTTCCCGCAGTCTCCCCCGGCCCATTGGAATTCTGGGTTGAGATCCCAATGCATGATGGTGCAAAAACAGTGTCGCGGGTGAGTCTGGGTAAATGTCATCACTCAATCCTTCCTCTGTGAAAACAACGATAGACAATCATTTGGTGCCCTTTTTCCCTGGATTGCCCTGGCAGATGCCATAGCATGGCAACCATGGAGCCCGGTTTGCCTTTTGTATGTGTACTGGATGCTGCTGACAGAGGCAGAACTGCAGTGGTACACAGCAGCATTCATTTGCCTTTGCAAGGTAGCAGAGATGGTTACCATCCTTGTTGGACTGTCTGCCATTGTAAATTGGTGATGAGAGGATGGTTATCAGTCATTTTGCACTGTTTGCAATTGGAAATTGGCGATGCTGGTCATCAATCCTTTTATACTGTTTGCTGCTGTCATGGGTGCTCTTGGCTGGTCTTGCTGAAGTTGGCCAGGGGCGCATCGACAAAAATGGGAATGACTCCCTGGGTCATTCCCTTCTTTATGTTTTGTCTAAAAATAGAGTCGGTGCTCCCTAGAATATGGGGCAAGTCTACTAGAGAACCAGAGAGCACAGTCGCTCCAAGTCAGAGCCCCAGAGATCCCACAGAAATGATGAGCTGCATGCCATTCTAGGGGGTGCCCCTGCAACAACCCCACCTGTTGCTTCCCTCCTCCAACCCTCCTGGGCTACCGTGGCAGTGTCCCCCCATTTGTGTGATGAAGTAATAAAGAATGCAAGAATAAGAAACACTGAGTTTTTAGTGAGATAAAATGACGGGGAGGCAGCCTCCAGCTGCTATGGTGAGGACGGTTACCAAGCCTTTTGTACCATCTGCCAGGAATGACCGGGAGTCATTCCCATTTTTACCTGGTGCCCCTGGCCGACCTCACCGAGGCCAGCCGGGAGCACTCACAGGCTGATGAGGATGATGGCTACCAGTCATTTTGCACCATCTGACACCGGGAAGGGGATGCTGGTGTTCAGCGCTGCAGCACTCTGCCTACCAGCAGCATGCAGTAACCGTAGGGTGACATTGAAAAAAGGTGAGAAATGATTTTTTCCCTTTTCTTTCGGGGGAGGAGAAGGGTGTAAATTGATGACATACACCCTGAAACACCCAGGAAAATGTTTTTGACCTTTCAGGCCTTTGGAGCTCAGCAAAGAATGCAAATACTTTTCAGAGACTGCGGGGACTGTGGGATAGCTGGAGTCCTCAGTACCCCCTCCCTCCCTTCATGAGTGTCCATTTGATTCTTTGGCTTTCCGTTACGCTTGTCACGCAGCACTGTGCTTGGTCCCTGCCGTGGCCTCTGTCTGTCATAGCCTGGAGATTTTTTCAAATGCTTTGTAATTTCATCTTCTGCAATGGAGCTCTAATAGAACAGATTTGTCTCTCCATACAGCGATCAGATCCAGTATCTCCCGTACGGTCCATGCTGGAGCTCTTTTTGGATTTGGGACTGCATCGCCACCCGTGCTGATCAGAGCTCCATGCTGGACAAACAGGAAATGAAATTCAAAAGTTTGCGGAGCTTTTCCTGTCTACCTGGCCAGTGCATCCGAGTTCAGATTGCTTTCCAGAGCGGTCACAATGATGCACTGTGGGATACTGCCCGGAGGCTATTACCGTCGAATTGCGGCCACACTAACTCTAATCCGACATGGCAATACCGATTTCAGCGCTACTCCCCTCCTCGGGGAGGAGTACAGAAATCGGTGTAAAGAGCCCTTTATATCGAAATAAAAGGCTTCATTGTGTGTACGGGTGCAGGGTTAATTCGGTTTAATGCTGCTAAATTCGGTTTAAATGCGTAGTGTAGACCAGGCCTAAGTCACAGCATGCCTGCCTGACACACTCACTGCTATCCCAAACACCCTGTGTCACAATTAAGGAAGGCTACAATTTAGTCACGGGAGTCACGGATTCTATGATGTCTAAGATGTAAGGAGGCGGAGGGGGACCGTGCACCCTTGCACTGCTATTGGGGACGGAACCAGGAGGACGCTGCAGCCCCTGCCCGGCAACTTCTGCAGCCCCAGCTGCACAGTGTCCCGAGTGTGGTGGGGCCCGGGGCTGCAGCAGGGGTCATGCGCCCCAGTTCTGGGGGCCTGGGTTTGACAGGGGTTACAGCCAGGACCACCTTCCACCAGGGACTGCAGCTGGGGCAGTGCAACCCAGACCTCCAGGTTTAGGGGATTGGAGGCAGCTGCTGGGGCTGTGTGCCTTAGCCCCGCGGCATCCAGGGCTTGGCAGGGTCTTCAGGCAGAGCCACCTTCTGCCAGGGGCTACAGCTGGGCTATGCAACCCAGTCCTGCAACATCCCAAGCTTGGGGGTGCAGGGCTGTAACAGGGCCTGTGCACCCCAGTCCCGAGCTTGGTGGGAATTGTGCATATCCCTCATTCCCAGGACTGTGCGCTCCTCCACCTACAGCCGGGGCTTGGCAGGGGCTATGCACCCATCCTGCAGCTGTGACCAGATCTGGAGTGGGGCTATGCATCCCGTGGGAGGGAGGTGCAGGGGGGAGAGAAGTAAAATTCTGGAACAGCCTTCCAAGGGGAGCAATAGGAGGGAAAAAGGGCCCTTTAAATTGCTGCCAGAGCCCCAGTACTGGCGCTTCAGGGTTTTTGCCGCCCCAAAGTGGGGGTGGGGGAGGGAAGCCACGATTGCAGTCGGCAGCACTTTGGTGGCAGTTCCACCGCGTCGCTTTCTTCTTCGGCAGCAGGCCCTTTGAAATACCCGCTGCTGAAGAGCCGGACATGCCGCCCCTTCCCCTTGGCCACCCCAAGCACCTGCTTGCTGTGCTGGTGCCGGGAGTCAGCCCTGCCTAGGTAGCAGAAGTGGCCAGGACCCCCAGGGGTCCAGTGGCAATTAAGGGCCTGGGGCTCTGCTGCAGTAACAGCAACTGGGAGCCCCTGGCCCTTCAAATCACCACAGGAGCCCCACTGCCACTAGCCCAGGGCTCCAGCAGCAGGGCTCGGGCAGCGATTTAAAGGGTCCAGGGTGATAGCAACGGGGATAGTGGCAACGGGGCTCCAGTCACCGCTACTGCCCCAGGCCCTTTAAATCTCTGCCTGCTCCAGCAGCAGAACTCAGGCAGCGATTTAAAGGGCTCAGGGCTCCGGCCACCACTACCACCTTGGGCCCTTCAGATTGCTGCCAGAGCCCTGCTGCTGGAGCTGGCGGAGATTTAAAGGGCCCGGGGCAGTAATGGTGGCCGGAACCCCATGCTCTTTAAATTGCCGCTAAAGCCCTGCTGCAGCGGCAGCAGCAGCAGGGACCCCCAGAGCTCTGTCAGCAATTTAAAGGGCCCGGGACTCTGCTGTGGTAGTGGCAGCCAGCGCACCGGGCCCTATAAATGGCCCCCGAGCCCCAGGGCTCCCAGTCGCCTCTACAGCTGATAGCTCTGGCAGTGATTTAAATGGCCCGGGGCTCCCAGCTGCCACTACTGCAGCCAGAGCCTAGGGCCCTGCCTCTTCTGGTTGAGGCCACACCCCCTGCTCAGGATTCTGGAGTACCAGTAAGTCCTTTAAGTTACTTTCACCTGTGAGCATGGGGCACTTACTGGTTTAAAGTAAAATAAATGGTGGATTCTCCTGAAGTCTTTACATCATGGTCTGAGGACTTCAGTAAGTCAGCCAGAGGTCATGGGTCTATGCCAGAAGGGGGTAGGCAAGATTCTGTGGCCTGCAATGTGCACGAGGTCAGACTAGACTATCACAATGGTCCCCTTTGGCCGTAAAGTCTATGAGTCTATCTTAGGAGCCAGGAAGACTTAAAAGACAATGGCCTTTGGAAAATATAAGAGGGAGCAAAAAAAGGTTATTCTAGTTATCTGTCACTTAAACAAAACAGGACAGGGTTCTGTGATTCCTGTGAAAGTTGGATCCCAGGGCACATAGGGTTAGAATTACTGATAACTTGATGTAAGTGAGAAAACTGTTTAGGCAATGATTATACCTTGCTAAAATTAAATTTTCGGCGCTAGAAAGTGTGTTTGGTTTATAACCACACTTATCTCTCTTTCTCTTGATTAATATCACTTAAATATCCACTCTTCATTAACAATAAAGTTATTTTTATGGTAAACCACCTCAGTGCTGTTAGATTGAAGCAAAGTGTGAGTCTTCAACTAAACAGGCTGATATGTTATCAATCTCTTTGGAGACAGCAAACTTAATTTCTGTGAGTATACAGTGAGAGGGACTGGACACTACACTGATGGTTACCTGCAAATCAAGATTAAGACTGGCAGAGTTTTGAGGAGTTTGGAGTTGAAATTGACAGATTAGGCTGTGCGTCTGCTCCCTGCCATACCAATCTGCAAAGCTCACTCTTGCTAAGGCTGAGGGGTAACACAGGGGCTTAGAGGTGTTGGAGGCCCTGAGGAGAGAGTTTTTTCTATTTGCCTTTAAGGTACACTTGGTTCATTTTCAAGCCTTTCACTATAATCACAGGAGTTAGAAATTTCTTTGGGTTATTATTTAAAAAATATAAATTCCTTATCATACTGTATGATTAAAGACCTTTTATATCACTGTTATATTCTGAACAAGACTTACAGAAACTATGTGTCATGAAAGGTATCAATGGAAAAGTTATGATTTTCTAAGTAGGATTACCCTGATTAAATCTGTGCATCATCTTTGTATCTAAAGTATGAATATCTGTTATATACTTGTATCTAAAACATGGGTCGTATTCCTCGGTAATACCCCTTCAGTTAGATTTGCATCTAGGCTAGACAGCTACATGTTGATGGCCCAGTCAAGGACACTCCACTCTAATGGACCATTGAAGAAATTCATCCCCTCCAGCTGGCTCCTTGCTATCTGAGACATCCTCAGGAAGAGCTAATGGCAAACCCCTGTGATTCAGCAAAACTTATAGGGGCATGTGATATGCTCATGTGACCCTGGACTCAATTTTGGGCCAGTAACTTTACACCTGCGGGGGCTGTGGGCTTCATTTAGGGATAGTACATTTCCATGCACATGGCAGAGGGTATAAATGACCTCTGAGACACCTCCATTTTGCCTCTTTCCTGCTCTAATTCCCTGGACTGTGGGTTTACAATAAAAAGGAGCATCTTGAACTATGGACTGAGGACCGTCAAATCTTTTGAAAGCTACCAGAGAGACTTTACAAGCCAGCAGTTTAGTCAATCACTGCTACAAACCTGATATACATACAAATGATTACAAAGTCCTTATACGATCTATTAGCCATTTATAACTCTATCAGTAAACTTTTAGTTAGTTTATTAAGGATTGGCTGACTGTGTGATATTTGGGTAAGATCCAAGATTCAGATTGTCCTGGAAGTAGGTATCTCATCCTTTGGGATTAGAAAGAACCTCACATATGATTAAATGGGTTTTCAATATTCTCTCACTATATTAGACTGGGATGCCTGGCTGGGAGTCAAAGGCTGTAATGCCTAAAAGGGATGTGTTTGGCTTTGTTGAATCTAAATTATAGAATAAACTAGCATGGGAGAGGGAGAGACAGAGGGAGGAGGAGAATTGTCTGCCCTGAGTGTGGCATTCTCAGTGTGGCCCATCCCCAGGCCCTTGGTCACAATCTTCATCTAGTCCAGGAGCTTTAAAAAGGACACCAGATTCTTACACAACTTCCAATAAAATGGCATGAGTTAGCCACACTAGATCATTAGGGTGTGAAAGTGACTATTATGTTTATTTTATCACCAACAGCTATAAAATTTCAGGCATTTAAGGACACAGAAGAAAGTTCTGTAACTGAGAGGATGGGCAAGAAATCAAAACTGCAATAATTCCCCACCCACCACCACCACCGCCACCACATCTGCCACTCTTATGTACAAAAACAACATTTATGCATTGGTAAGGGATTGAATGTATGATGTAATAATAGTCATTTTCCATTTAATTTCTAAGATTCTACTGTTCTGTTCCTCATTTACTTCACCACAATGTAACTACAATTTCTCTCTCCTTCCCATCCCCATTTCATTTTGGAAATTCAGCTTCAAATAAATTAATAGTTTTTATAATACTTGTCACCCAAGGATCTCAAATATTAATACATTCTCTCATGAGGTCTTGTCAAGTAGAGAAAATGGCTCTATTTCAATCAAGTAAATCCATTCATTTACATCTGAATATTGGTGACATTATTACAGATTTTTTGTCAGCCTTCATAATTTACCACTAACGTTGAGGACTCAATAACTGACCTTCAAGTGATCTTCTCCTCAATCATCCCCTCCTACGAAGACCCTCGACACTAACTGAACTTTCTCAAGGTTACTTCCATGTCCACAATTAATGAGAGCAAAAGTACCTAAGTTTGCACCTTATGACTTCCAACATCAGGATCTGGTTCTCTCCAACAGTATTTCCAACATAAGCATGCATCTTTTTTTCTGTCCAAGAGATGTACAAGAGTCTCTACCAGTCCGACATTTCAAAAGCTTAAATTTTCCTCAGGTCAGCAGCATTAGTTTTCCAGGATTCATATCCATAAGTTGTTATGGAAAAATAGGTTTCCACCAGTCACACCTTCATACACGGAGATGCCATGGTTTTTTTTCACCTTTTAAGGGAAGCCACAACTGTGCAAGTCATCTCCAATCATCTTCTGATTTCTTTGGGGAACAGCCTATTTGGTTGGTGCTATATGATCCCACATAATTAACTTCATCTACTGCCTTTCCAGCTTGCATCCAGTTTTTGTGTCAATACACATGCATTTTGTTTTCGTCACATTCAGGGATAGTCCATAATCTTCAGCAATTGTTTGCTTACATTTGTTGCATTGCACTGGTGTTTGCAGGACAGAGCTTCATGTCATCAGCATATCTGAGGTCAATTAAGAGTCCACCAATGGAAATCCCATCTCCTAAGGCTTGTCTCATAATAAATTCTGTGTATCCTAAAGAGGCTTGGGTACAAAGTGTACCCTTGTCTCACACCCTGCCCTGTGGAAATCCACTCACTGGCATCTGTTGTTTGCACTATGATCTGTTGATCATAGAGATTTGTGAGGAATTCAATGAGGTGCTTTGGAATTCCCATGTTTACCAGTATCCTGCAAAGACAGTCATGTCAGATAGTATCAAACGCTTTTGAGTAATCAATGAAGCTAATAATTGTCCAGCGATCTAAAGTGGCTTATGATGGAGAATGCTAGCCTCAGGGTAGGCTTCAACAGGGCACAAACCCCAGACTACTGGTATGTTCTATACTTTGTTGGTGAAATCTAACCCCTCAAGCACTATGACGAGTTTAACATGGAGTCACAGACAGTCCCTTGGCGTACTCAGTCTATCTTGCCACCTAGGCAAACTTGCCTTGGTGATAGATGGTTCCCTACACCAAAGTAATCATTATTCTGGTTACTCTCAGTCCCAAAGGACCAGTCTCTTACCCCAGGTCAATTGTACCTTAGATCTCTTACCAGACAGCACTTGTAGCCAATATTATAATAAACTAAAGATTTATGAATTAAGTATAGGAAATGAGAGTTCTTTACAAGGTTAAAGCAGGTAAACATATGCACACACATGAGTTACAGTCCTAGGTTTCAAAAAGTAATAGAAAGCTTGCACATCACAGCAGTTTCTATGTCCTTTATAGCTAACCCAACACAGCAGTTTAGGGATCCCTTGCTTATGCTTAGAACTATTGCCCTCTCCAAATTCCAAACAGCATAGTGATGCAGTTCCTTCTGGTCAGGGATTTTTATTCCCTTCCTCCTGAGTTCAAAGTATTGGTGCTTATCTCCTGTTCTTGGGTATGGGGAAGGCAATCAAAGTCTTTGTTCTTTGATGTTTCACAATGGCTCATTTGATTTTTAAAGGTCTTCTTCTGTGTAGGACCAGCACTTTATAGTAATTAATGCTTCTTTCCTGTTTGTGAGTTACATATTTACAGAGATTTGCAATACAAAGACTCAATATAACTTTGTACCATGGAATACAAATGTTGTAAGTGAGATCAATACATGCAGCATCCTACAAGCATTTCATCAAGTCTAAATTCTAAATGTATATTTATCAACTTAACATCTATTTTAACAATGTTAACAAACAGGGAATCCAAAGTGGTTTTCAGATTTGCATTTGCCTGTGTTCAGTGAGGCCTACGGGCATTGGCATGAGCTGGCATCTGGTCTGATAGCATCACAATGATCAATGGGTAACTGTACTCTCTGGGTTTTTCAGTGATGTGATGGATGGTTGCAGTTTGGTCACACATGCCTTGGACTTCTCTGAAACCAGCTTGCTATAGTGGTGGTAATTGCTTTTATCCTTTATTTCATGCTATCCTAGGTTCCGTAGAGCAGAACTTTGCTCACATATGGTATAAGGGAGATGGTACAATAGTAACTACACTGTGTTAGGTCTCCCTTCTTTGCTAAGGAAAGAAAAATTCCCTTCATCCAGTGTTCTTGCTAATTTCTAGTCATCAATACAAATTTTCGATGCAAGATCAGTACCATATTTGCCATTTGCTTTTAACAATTACAGACAAGTTATCTATCCCTATGCTTTTCCAGGCTTCATTTTCATAAAAGTATGCGCCACTTCCTCTCACAGGATTGATAGCTCCAGCTCTGTACTTTCTTTCCTGTGATCCTGTATTACAAGTGGCTTTGATGAGACATACAGATTGGCACAGTAATCTCTCCCCCCATGTTTAAATTTAATCACCCTTAGTGATCTTTTATTATGTTTGATCACAAGGAAAGCCTTTTGGTAAGTCTGACCACTGTGAGCATACCTTTTGTATTATTATTGTCTTCACAATTCTCAAGTTCCATACATTTTGCCTTTATATAGTCACTCATCTGGTCTAGTCTGCTTTTGAATCCGTCTGTTCCGTTCCCTACATTCTTCCATCTCCAAGCTAATCTCTTTCACTCAGTGTCATTTTTGTGCCAGCTCAAACACCTTCTCAGTTAACCATGATGTGCGTCCACCACTTACTTTTTGGAATGTGTGCTTTGGCAGTTTTAAGCATAATAGCTTTTCTGTTATTCCAAAATTCGTTGAGGTTATTCTCTTTCACCTGTGCCAATGCCTCAAACCCATTCTGGACAAAATGTATTTAAATATTTGTTGATTCTGAACAAGTCCAAATGCAGTGGATCTGTCAAACATCTTTTTAAGTTTTAATTTTATGGCCAGTGGACAAAGACTGAGTGTAGACTGTGGGTCAGACCATCAGCTGTTAGCCTTAAACATACAATTTCATCATGAGTCTCATAACAAGCTGTGGGGGGGTTTCTAAGCCCCAGTTGCTGGAATCAAGAAATTGCATGAGAATTGCAGTTGGTTTTGTTTAGATTTCTAGCCCTCATAGTTGTGGAAAAAAAGTTTTAACTCACAACCTAAAGGTCCAGAAACCAAAAGGCAAATAAAAATAACCCCAAATAAAAATTATGATTTTTAATCCAGACTTGTAATTTTTGAATGCTGGTGGTTGGCAACACTGATTATAATTATTGAAATATGAACCAGAGATTAAGCCACACAGCCAGTCTGTGACACAGCCAAAAAATAAAAAAAACCAAACAAAAAAAAAACCCAGTCTATACTTAGATCTTTAGCCTTTGTCCAGTTAGCTGAGATGTATTAGGGATTTACAGGTTAAAACTCCAGCCTCTTGAATACCACCCAGAAACTTACTGGAGCTAGTTCAAACCCCAGGGCATTGGCATAATGTGATCCAAACATGCAATTCACTTATTAGTTTCAATTTCTGTATGGTCCTGAAGTGTAACCCCACGCATAGCACATTACACAAAAAATATAAATCTTATTGGGTAATTTTGGCAAGGTCCTCATTGTAAAGAAGTCACTCTTTTCTCCAGGTGCAAATAAGGAGTGGGGGGAGGGAAGAAAAAAAAGAAGGGGGGGGCTTTGCCACAGCCATTGACAGACATCAAGGTGTAGTCCAAGATCAATACACTGTGCAAGTTATGCACGTTTTTACAAATGGTTTAGAGCAGTGGTTCTCAACTTTTCCACACTACTGCACCCCTGAAGCCCGAGCCCTACCACCCAGGGCTGAAGCATGTAACTTAGCTTCATGGGAGCCCCTGTTGCAGGGAGCTCCAGGCATTTGCTCTGCTTGCCACCTCCTAATATCAGCCCTGCACTTACAGCCTCCCTAAATCCATACCATGCCTCCCCGGGGGATTGCAACCCCCAGTCTGAGAAACACTTATCTAGATGAGTTGACACACACCCTGGGAGACCTCTGCGTACCTCCAGGAGTACACAAACCCCTGGTTGAGAACCATCCATGAAAGAATGGGTACTGTAATAAACCATTTCCCCAGTATGGCATTGGGGCATTTAGGTGGCACCCCCAGCAAAAAAACAAAAACAAAAAACAACAAAACAAAAGAAAAAAAACACACCACACACCGCACGATCCTGCCTACTTCTGGTCGATGGTGATTCTTTACCACTGTAAGGTGTTGCCTGAATTAGAATTTGCAATATATATGACAGTGCTTGTTAAGAATGTGGGTCTCCCACTCACCCAGACAATGGGATAGTTGACAGGGGAAGAGCTATTTTTACTGTTCAGTGTTATGCTGAATATGCAGTATACTCGTAGACAGTGGTTAGAATCCCATAATATGTTAAGGGGCAGATCTGCAAGAGTACCTAATGGATTTAAGAGCCCACTCCCTTTCATAGGTTGGCTGATGTTTTAGGGGGAGATTTGCAAAAGTGCTTAAAGTCATCCTCTCTCCCCGTGTAGTTTTCCATTGGATACAATGTTCTTCTTTCCTTTCCATCATGGGCTACTGTGTACCATTGCTGTACACTCTTACTCAGTTGCCACACACCATCGCAATGCTAGGAACTGTTGTGACAATTGGGCCTATGAATTTACCCTAATTGTGACTTCAACTGTCAGGAGTAAGTGGACGTTCATAAAGTGTCACAATAACCTATAACAATGTTGATGGAAAAAGGTGCAAAAGGATGACGGACTGAGTTAGTACAAACAAAACAAAACAGCTTATGGTGGCTATAACTCAAGGACTGTGTTACGATCATGCCTCGTAAACATGAAAAATGTAGGACTGGAAATCAGTGAACCAAAGTTGGTGTGTTGGAAGTTAGCCTATCCCCTCATTATTTATTCACCAGTTAGGTCTATTTCATCTTTCACTCCCTTTTGGGGTTCTTAAAGGTAAAATACATTTAGAGGCAAATTAGCAGAAGCAGCAGCTATCTTCCAACCACCGCTGCATTGAGTTTTACCATCATGGCTGTCACCCTCACGATCTCCTGGGACTGTGGGATCTACCTAATACTGTTGGGCCTTCAGTGTCCTAGTGCTGGGAGATGTTCTGACCAGACCAGGCCAAGAGAAGGATCCAGATGATGTCTCCACATCCATCAGCTCTGGCTGAGTCCCCAACATCACCAGGTATGTGAAACTGTCTCACATTCACCCCGTGTCCATTTCCTTCCCCACTTTATTTCTTCTATTTCCTATGCCTGTCCTTTTACCTGCTATCTAATAAGAGTCTGGATTAGCCAGGCGTGGCTCTATGTTTTTGCCACCCCAAGCACGGCCAGTCGCGCAGATTTGGTGGCATTTCTGCAGGTGATCTGCCGGTCCTGTGCCTTTGGCATACCCACCACCAAATTGCTGCTGAAGCCGCCTCCCACAGGCATGCCACTGAAGGCTGCCTGACTGCCACCCTTTACGGCGACCGGCATGCTGCCCCCCGTGGCTTGCCACCCCAGGCATGCACTTGCTGCGCTGGTGCCTGGAGCCGCCTCTGGGCTTAGCCAGCCAAGACTATGTATTTAGCAGCACTGCTCTAAGCCTGTGACCAGAGAAGCAACTAAAAGCAATGCCCTAAACCACCCAACAACGGTGAAAAGTTTGCCAGATCTCATAGTGTCTGATATGACAGTGTACTGTGCCTGTGTTTTTTCCAGAAGTGAGATATCTAGAGAAAGTCAATACCAGAAACAGAAGCTGCATTTGCTATCTTTACTGTTCTTTTCTCTCCCGTTTGTCTTGTTTGTCTTTTAGAAAAATGGGATCAGACTTCAACAACAACTCCAGCCCATCTCAACAAACTCTCTCTTTCATAGATTCATACATTTTATCCCAAAGAGGAAAGTTATTATTACCATCTAAGATATTGTCAAATAAAGGGCTTTTCAGTCTTTAAAGGGAAAAAAAAAACCAACTCTCTACCAGTGTTCCCTCTAATTTTTTTACATCTACGTGCTGAATGATTTTTTACTGTGCACCAATACAGAGGTGTTGTGTGACAGATCACCATCATATTGGTGCACGTAACAAAATTCATGTAACGGGGGTGGGGCCGACGGGTTTGGTGGGTTGGAGGGGGCCCAGGACTGGGGCAGAGGGTTGGGTGTGGGCTCTGGCTGGGGGTGCGGATGAGGGGTTTGGGGCTGTGGCAGAAGTGGTTGGGTGGGCTCTGGGGTGGGGCTAGGGATGAGGAGTTTGGGGTACAGGCTGCCCCCGGGCTCAGGGCCGGTGCAACCATTTAGGTGACCTAGGCGGTTGCCTAGGGCGCTGGGATATAGGTGGCGCCATTTTCTTCGGCAGTGACCGCTGCGGCCAGATCTTCGGCCGCCCTGGTCGCTGCTGGCATTTAGGCGGAGGGAGCTGCAACGGGAACGCAGGGAGAGTCACCTGCAGCAAGTAGGGGGTGGGGTGGCATGCAGGGGAACTCCCTGCCCCAGCTCACCCCTGCCCAGCCTCCTCCCCGAGCATGCTGTGGCTGCTTCATTTCTCCCACCTCCCAGGCTGCGGTGCCTAAGCTGATTGGCGCCTCAGGGTGGAGCAGGGGGAGCTACCATGTGGGGGGGGGGGTGCCTCGAGGGGGCAGGGAGGGACTCAAGGTGGAAGTTTCGCCTAGGGCGTGAAACATCCTTGCACCAGCCCTGCCACAGCTGCAGCAGTTTGGTGCTAGGGGAGGGGCACCTCTCCCTGCCACAGCAGGTCCGCACTGGGGCTGTCAGGGACAGGCACCCCTCCCCTCCATGGCCCTGAGCTCCTGCACTGGGCTTAACAGGCAGCCACGCAGTTTAGAGGGAACGTAGCTCTCTACAGCTAAAGGGAAGAAGGGATATTGATAAAATGAAAGCCTTATTTAATATGTTACATTTCAAATGTTGTAACTTTTTCTCTTCTCTGTATTTTTAATAAAAGGTTAAAAAGATTTTTAATGGTGCATTTGCCATGGTGTCAAGCAGGCTGAGGTCTCTGTATACTAAACCCTGATCCTTGTTTAATACTGTTTAATGTTGGCTAGTGAAAGGGTCACGTTAACTCCTTTGACTCATTGGGCCCATATATTCCATCTAATTAATACAGGAATTGCGTGCACTGTTGTATATGGCTTGTAAAGCGTTAGGGGATGAAACATTAAAAAAAAAAGATATTTTAATTGACTATACTGTCCCAATCCTAGTGCATCCTTCCAAAGGTTGTGGCAGGTATATCTGTAGCATTTTGGGGCACACCTGTGGTTTTTATTGCCCGTTTTCCAATATAGCTAATTCCTGTCCATCATAAACACACCACTATACACAGGGCCAGCCCGAGGATTAGTACAATGATTCATTGGGATACACCTCAGATTTAAGACTACTTTTATATAACTGAGAGTGGATGCATATGAAGGGTTAAATTAGGAGATTTTTAGGTATCTTCTCTGCCCCTCCCCCTGCCCTTTTTCGGGGGGAAGGGGTAGCAATTGTTATCGCCATCACAACATATAGCAGTGAGACATATAGCAGAGCAATTTACCAAGAAAGATACACAAAAGCTGGATGCATTTCATCAGAAATGTCTGAGAAGGATATTGTGAATAACATATAGAGATAGGAAGATAAATGAAGAAGTCAGAAAAATTACTAGTCAAGGCACTCTCTCACAAATCATCCACAAAAGAGGAGCTCAGTGGCTGGGACATGTGCTGAGAATGGAAAAAGAACGCTTACCAAATACCGCCCTTGAACGGAAACCAGAAAATGCAAGAAAAAAGAGCAGAAGACCACAAACAAACTGGAAATGAACAGTTCTGAATTACATCAAGCATCTCAACATGAAATGGGAAGATTTGGAGAGAAGGGCAGTTGACAGGCAAGGATGACAAATGTGGGTAGCCCAATATGCAGCAAAGTATGGGATGTATGAAGGTCTCTGCCCTCCCCCATCTTCTGTAGCAGACCTGGAGCCCAGCTGCACATGTGGGGATATTGGCAAAAGATTCACAAAAGAACTTTGGCATCTACATCCCAGGCCCTCATTGTGCTACAGCAGAACTGCTTCACTGGGCCAGAGAGAGAACGATTTGGTAAATTAGTGGTTAGGGCACCTACCTGGGAGGTGGGAGACCGAGGGTCCTGTCCCCCTACCCCATGACTCCTTATTTATATACAGGGCAACAATGTCAGCAGAAGAGAAATTGAGAAACCCCCACATCAGAATATCCCGTTACTCAGTGGTTACAGCACTCTGAGAGGTGGAAGACCCCACCTATGCAAATACTGTCTCTCAGGCAGAGGGGGGACCTTAACCTTGGTCCCTTACATCCCAGGGGAATGTTCTAATCAGTTGGCTAAAAGTTGTAAGGTGAGTCCCACAGCCATTGTGTGTGGAGCTAGGTGCCTGCCTAACTCATTCTTACGAGCAGCAGCTTGGGAATCTAGTCAACTGATTCCACGAGGGCAGTCTCTGTTTGAGAGACACTAGCAGAGACAGATGCCTCCCTACAGCTTAGATTTAGGAACCTCTCTCTCTGAGACAGCTTCGGATACACCCCTCTCATCAGCATCTCCCACTAGGGTGACCAGACATCCTGATTTTATTTGGACTGTCCCGATATTTGCTTGTTTGTCCCATGTCCCAACCGATGTTTGGTCAGGACACGGGACAAACAAGCAATTTTGCCCTCCGCTCCCGTGCACAGGCAGAGCCCGGAGGGGCTTGTGCCCTCTCCTTCCCCCATTGGATCCCTCTCAAAATCCCTGCCCTGGCCCTGCCCCCAGTCCCGCTCCCTCACTGCCCCATTGGATCCCTCCCCAAATCCCCGCCTCTTCCCCAAGCACGCTGCATTCCTCCTCCCTCCCAGGCTTGCACCGCTGATCAGCTGTATGGGGATCAAGCGCTGGAGGGAGGCCTGGGGGGATGCAGGGCAGGGGTGAAAGTAACTTACAAGACGTACTGGTACTGCCGGAGTCCTGAGGGGGGCGTGGTCTCATCCAGAAGAGGCGTGGCCTCTCAAGATTTAAAGGCCCTGGGGAACCAGCTGTGGCTGGGAGACCCAGAGGCTTTAAATCAACCAGAGGCTTCCAGCTGCAGAGGTGGCTGGGAGCCCCCCGGGGCTTAGAGGCAAATTAAAGGGCCCGGGGCTCTGGCCGCCAGGGGGAACCCCGAGCTTTGTGAGGCTGGGGCAGGGATTTAAAGGGCTCAGAGCTCCTGCCCCTGAGGGAAGCCCGGAGCCCTTTAAATCCTGGCCCCAGCCCGGCTGCCAGAGCCGCGGCAGAGATTCAAAGGGCCCTGGGCCGCCCACAGGCGCGGGGAGCTTTGAGACCTTTAAATCCCAGCCCTGGTCTGGCTGCCAGAGCCGCAGCTGGGATTTAAAAGGCTCTGGGCTGCCCGTGGGCAGCCCAGAGCCCTTTCTATCCCCGCTGTGGAAGTCAATGCGGTCCAGCACAGCGTACTGGCTCTTGTCGGTATGCCGTATCGGACAGTGCCAGCTTACTTTCACCTCACATGCAGGGGAACGCGGGGTGAGTGAGTCCATCCTGGCCCCGAGTGCAGGCAGGAGGGTGGGGTGGTAAAGAAGAGAGCAACATTAACTCCACAGTATGTGAAAAATAAAAGTTTCGAAAGGGCTTCCTGAGTCAGATAGCTGTGAACAGAATGGAAGACGTGAAACAAGAAGAGTAGAGGAGAAAGGATTTTGTATATATGAGAACCCTAGCTTAGTCAAGAAAGCCCTCTACCAACATGCAGTGCTGTAACAAGGGTGAGGCAATCAGGCACGCCAAGCTGAGGAGTGCAGAAAAAGATGAGGTCAGTGTGTTTGTCTGCAGACACAACAACCATCATTCGAGTAATCCAGTTCTAGTATTCCCAGTGAGCACATGTTTATTATATATTAGGACTTCCTGGATCCGTTTAAGACCCACCAAATGGTGAGTGCCTTTGTTTATCATTCCTTATTTCTTATGGAGATCGCAGATCGGGAATCTGCAATCTCTATAACATATTAATTTTGTTTAATGTTTAGACAAATGTGATAAAAATTAAAAATATATAAATGTATTCCAGTCTATTGAACAAGACCCTGCATTATGAATAGTAGGAATTCTAAATGTCCGAGTGGGGCAGAGTACTGTAAACGATGAAAACACGCTACAGTAGAAAAGGAAAAAATGTCAATGACTATGGGGAAATGTCTACTGAAAAATGCATCAAGTGATAGGAATACGCCAATAGCTGATGTCTGACATCATATGTTTGGCACCGCTATCCAATAGTAACAATGAGAATTATATAACTTCAGAAATTATTGTTGCTATTGACTAGCAATTGGATTGTGAGGTTACAACTTCACCTTTGGTATCAATTACTGACAATGATGAGACACTCGACACCTTCAATATCATGACTAAAATGAACGTGAACGGCTGCAATCAGCAACATAATTTCGCCTCAAAGCAAATCATTGAAATCAATTTTAACAATCCACCATCTTGGCCCTGTATAAACGATAAAATAAGATGTCACCTTATTGAACATGGACCTGACCAGGGAAAATCTGCAGATTTCCATGAATCAACATCGGAGGATGGAAGAAAATTTTCAGGAGACTGTTTTTTTAAAAAGCTTTTTAATGGTGAAACCGTAGAGCGTAATTGGCTTATTTACTTGGAAACCAGTAATTGGTTAATCACTCAGTCCTTAACAGATTATCTTCCTAATTTGCCCCATGTGGGGACATCTTAATCATTTTAAGGCTACTCACACTCTGTCACAGGGCCTGATACCAAGCCTACTGAAATCAACAGAACTCCTACTGACTTCAGTGGACTTTGTGTCAGGTCCTAGTTAAAAGAGAAGATGCATTGAGGCCAGCATAGGGGATTTTTGTTGTTTTATTGGATGTAAAGAAAGGTTGTTATATTTTAAAAAATACAGGGCATGACTCTCCCCTGCCTGGCAGCTAATGTAGCATTCATAACAATGCAAAGTGATGGCAAATTGCTACCAACTCAGAGGAGTGGAGTTTTTACTTACACTTTGCACAGGGTAAAATACACACAAAGTGCAAGGCAATACAGAATCGAGCCCAAAATATCTATAATGAATACAATATAAGGCTACATATGGAATATATGTGGTTTAGTGATATATTGTAATCCACTGCACAAGCGAAAACTACAGAAGTTTTTCTTTTAAATGCTCTAGCTGTGCTCCTGCAGTTGTTTCTAGTTAGCCTAGAACGGCTGGAATCCTTTGTATATCTTCATACAGAATATATATTACAACACCTTAAAATTGCAAAAGTACTTTTAAAACATCAAATGCACTTACAAAGCTGAAGAAAAGCAACCAACATGTTAATGCCAAGCTCTGACCCAGCTCATTAGAAAAGTATTTTTTTCATTAACAGGAGTGTTCCTGTTATTTTGACCTTCTAATACCTTTTTTTTTGCGCTTTCCAGGTGAAACAATGTCAGAAATATATTGGCACTTGATTCTCATTTGCACCAAGGTGTCTTCATGCTGCTTAAAGTGAATAGACATTAATTAATTATTGTTGTTATTTAGTAGTATTGTAGTAGCACCTAAGCATACCAGTCTTGAACATTATGCTAGGTGCTGTATGAACAGAAAAATATGCCCTTTCGCTACAAAAATGGTGTAACTAAGAATCAGGCCCTCTAATGTGTTAGGACATATGCAGCTTGATTCTTAATACCATTATAAATCAGGAGTAATTCCACTGGAGTCAAAGGAGTTACACTGGTGTAAAAATGGTGCAAGTGATAGAAGGAAGGTCCTTAGTTTCTAAGAGAATGATTTTTGAAAACGGGAATTTTGAGTGATTTCTCTGTACAGAACTGACTGTCAGTTAATGTTTCTATTCTCATGACAATATGTATACAGAATCACTGTGCTTCTTCAGGACATCTAGGCGGTTTATTAAAAGGAAACCCAAATGTGAGAGTTTGGAAAACTACATAAACATAATATTGAAATTTTTTAGTAGAATTGATGCAGATTATAAAAGGGACCAAGCTGTAAAATTAGAATCTGGACCCAAACATCCTTGGATTTCATGGTGCTTGGATCTAAAGTTTGGGTTGGGCCCAGTTCTAGCATAAGTATGATGCTATAAAGATATATATCACTAGACAAAGGCTTTCAAAATTCAATGAATAAAATCTAACTGGACTTGTCTGGAACCTAGTAATGCAGATATGAAAAAGTGTATGGCTAAAGGAAAGGATACTAGAGAGTCAGCATAAAAGTGCTATGTGACAAGTCTTTCCACTCAATTTAAAGAAGGAAAAGGCAGAGTTACTATTGGAAAGTCAATTTTTTCATAAAAAGTATATTTACAATCCCTTATATGTAAACAGTTAAACTTGTATAATTCTGTATATGGCCCTGAAATATAGCACAGTAATTTTGTATGTCAAGATAACCCATTTTGTTGACATTTTCTTTATGAACAAGTTGATAGTGCAACAAAGTTTCTCTTTCTCTGAAGCTCTTAGGAAGAAAGAAATAAGAAATATATAGGAGCAAAAGATATAAAAGCAATAGTACAATGCCTGAGGTATATTTCTGCTCCTCAAAAATAAACAATCATGCTCCTAAGTATGAACCGAGTAGGTGTTTAGACTTTGAAAACTCTGTTTACCATGTTTCATTCCTACAGTTTTAATCTTCTGGTAACTAGCTGTGTTGTTTTTCCAAAATTAAAATTGCCTCTCAAATCATCTAAAATGTAGTTGTACACATTCATCCCTAGTGCAACTCCACCAATTTCAGTTGAGCTTACATCAGAGACGTATCTAGTCCATTTACAAATGAGAATGAGAATCTCAGAGGATGCTTCTCTAGTTAGCTATTGAAATATAGCACGTAAGTTGTTTTATCCTTTTCTCTTCTGCCAGATTTAACCTTACAAAAATATTGTACCATATGCTGGACATCAGGAAAAACTTCACACATTAAAAACTGCCAGCTAGCAAAAAGAACAATTCAGCCATATGAAGGTGTGATGTCAGTAAAAAATAAATAAACAAATAAAAAATCCACATTAGGAAAGGGTTAGCTCATCTGTTCAAATGAGCAAATTAAACAAAACATAATTAGGGCTAATATGTTCCTCATGACCCAATTCAGAGCTCACTTGTGTGGGTTTATGAACGCAAAGAGGAGGGAATGAAGCTAGTTCTAATAATTTCAGTGGAGGAAGGCTAACCAACTTTGAATATTGCTGAAATTGCAGTATTCAGTGTAAGCAGGGTTGCATACTAGTCTCAGCGTGCTATATATATATTGATTTAAGATTATATGTAGCTATATAGTATGAATTCATTTTGTATACCTTTTACATGTATTTTTTGTAAGGGGTCTTTCACAATCTTATGTGTCTGAGACAAAACAATCTATGACTAATAGTGGTCAAAACGAAATGGATAAGTCAATAAATAAGAAATAATAATTTGTGTTCCTCATTATTTGTATTACAATAACACTGCAGGTTGCCAGATGCTATTAACACACACGAAGACAAGCCACTGCCCTAAATAGCCCATCTTTTGGTTTGGATATAAAACAGTAGGGCTGAAATCCTGGCAAATTAAAATCAATGGCAAAACTCCCTTTGGCTTCAATAAGGCCACAATTTCACCTTCAATCAGGGATCGGCAAACTTTGGCACATAGCCTGACAGGGAAATCTGCTGGCAGGCTGGGACAGTTTGTTTACCTGCAGCGTCCGCAGGTTTAGCCAATCACAGCTCCCACTGGCCATGGTTCGCCATTCCAGGCCAATGGGGGCTGCAGGAAGCTGCGGCCAGCAAATCCCTTGGCCCGTGCTGCTTCCCACAGCCCCCATTGGCCTGGTGGAACGACGAACTGTGGCCAGTGTGAGCTGCGATAGGCCGAACCTGTGGACGCTGCAGGTAAACAAACCATCCTGGCCCACGAACTGATTTCCCTGACCGGCCACGTGCCAAAGGTCAGGGAGTTGTAAATTATACCTCTCCGCATAAGTAAAACCTCCTGCAGCCTGAGGTGGAATCTATATTCCAATGGCAAGTGGTGGTACCACTATTTCCCTTACCAGGGTTTCTCTAAAGCCACAAAGGGCAGCAGTAGTAAAGCCAGAATTAGAATATAGGAGACTCATGCTCTCATTTCTATGCTAAACCCCTTAGCTGATGCTGCCTCCATTGTATTCATCTACCTCTTCCTTGTGGCCATAGGCTGCATTGGCTTTTCAGCAAAGGAACCAGCTAATTTATAGGCAGCTGACTGACAGCTGGGAGGATACATGTGACAGTCATATGGCAAGCAGCTGCAGCCTAAGTGTCATAGCCTCCAAGAAGCAAATTCATCCACATTCCCCTAACTCAAGAGATCTGTAATGTGGGTTTCAGGTTTCCCAAAGGATCGCCCTGCTCAACTGTAAGAGGAAGCATGAATAATTCATATTCTTCAGGAAAAATCAACTGTGACACACTTTCAACTGCAGTGATTGATCTTATCAACTCACATTTTCAGGTCCATTCCCATAAGGAAATGGTTTAAAAGACTGCTTAATAAAAGAGCTCAGATTAGTGTTGCTTTTTCTTGTCTAAAATCAAGCGGGGCTGAGCAAAGGTCTCTGCAGGCTCTTAAGGCCAGATCTGCTGGCCACATCTCCCTTCCTGGCCAGAATCTCCTATATTTTGGGTTGCTCTGCCTGGCTATATCCTCTCCTGCTGTATTGAGATTGTTTCCACTTTTCACTGCTGCAGTCTCTTGCCCTGAAAGACTAGGCCCATCAATTAATCTGGTGTTTTGTTGTCTCTGTTGATCCACCATTCATCCCTACCAACCTCTCCATAAACTACTTTTTTCTCAGTTTATTGCAAGGGGAAGGTCTCTTTGGCATCTTTCCTGCCATCATGCTGAAGCGTTTGGCCAGAATCTTGGTGGCCCACTTGGCCCATATGTGTTAGGAATAGAATCTTAGACATGTAGGACTGGAAGTCACCTCGAGAGGTCATCTAGTCCAGTCTCTTGCACTCATGCAGGACTAAGTAATACCTAGACCATTCCTGACAAATGTCTGTCTAACCTGTTCTTAAAAATCTACGATGGGGATTCCACAACCTTCCTTGGCAATTTGTTCTGGTGCTTAACGACCCTGACAGGAAGTTTTTCCTAATGTCCAACCTAAACCTTCCCTGCTGCAATTTAAGCCCATTGCTTCTTGTCCTATCCTCAGAGGTTAAGGAAAATATTTTTTCACCTGCCTCCTTGTAACAACCTTTTATGTACTTGAAAACTGTTATCATGTCCCTCCTTAGTCATCTATTCTTGTAACTGTCCCCCCATCATCTTCCCGGCAGAAACTGCACAGACTCCATCAGGTTTGTTCTCAGTGACACTTTATTTCTGTTTTCCTTCACCAATATCACCACAGTCCCCTGTCCTCACACCTATTTACAATCTTTGCCAAGCTTTAGCCCTCTCTGTAGGACCTGAGGGGAAAGTGAGATCTCCCTACTTTGAGGCCTCTGTGTGACTAGACTCTGCTAGCTCTGTTCTCTCTCTCCCTACACTTCCTTCCTTCTTGAGCCTTTTTTTATTAACCCTTGGCTGATGGGGCCTATTGAATGTTTACCCCATCTAAGATTAGATCATTACACCAGTCAGCTTCTCCTGGGGAACCAATTAGCCTCCAACTGATCAGAGTGCAGGTTCACCTACTCACTCCCTACACTCTGTCACACTTCTCCAGACTAAACAAACCCAATTTTTTTCAATCTTTTCTGACAGGTCTTATTTTCTGAACCTTTAATGATTTTTGTTGCTTGACTCTGGACTTCCTCCAAGTTGTCTACATCACAAGAAGTGATAGTATTAGCTAAATCCGCTGATTTTACAGACGAGTCTGACAATTCCAGAGACTATAATTACTGATGCTCTTTGTAAGATACTGTCACTGGCTAAATGGCTGTAAGAATTGGGTAGTTTCTACCACTTCTGGAACAGATTATCCTCTCAGTCCAAGCCAGATTGCTAACAGAAGCATCCTTTTAGTTCTCGTGGTTAATCCCTTTTGGAATTCCACCCAATCCATGTTAAAGTCTGTTCTCCTTTACTTTGGTAATTGCTTCAAAGTGCTCTCTCTCCTGACCACGTTAGCAGCAAGCATCATTTTGCACACGAATCCTTGAGAATCAAGTTGAGTTTATGCTTTTTAATCATAGCTTGCCTTTTAAACTAGAATACTGGTCTCATTTAGTCAAACTCTGACAGGTTTCCTGTAAACACCCTCCCCCCCCACACAAATTCCTTCTCCAGTTTTGGAATGATCACTCTTTTGGTTACTGGGAAAACAAAAATTAAAAAGAGCAGGCGAAACAGATAAAACAGACATTTGCTGTTCAAACCTGTCACTTATATGTCACACAAGGGGATCCCATTTAAAATGGTACTGGTACATAGACTTCATTCTTTTCAATGGCAGCTGAACATCAGTCCACTTAAGTATTTAGCTGTGTAAGATCAGATGTGCTTTGTATTGACTTTGTATAAAATCAAGCAGGAGGGGGTCCCAGTACAGAGTCTCTGGAACTGACCTGGCTTCTTGGGATGAAGTTTGCCAATTTCCATTCCCAACATCACCTCTTCTGAATACCTGGGGGTGTTTCTGGATCCCTGCTGGCAAAAAATTGCTGGAAAGAAATTTGTTAAATTAGCACATATTGCTGCCAAGAAACTGTTTAACTGTAAGGTGGAAATGTGAGAAACCTCCCACTCTGCAACAGGGAGCTAACATATTGGACTGCTATGCTCCACTGGAAAAAATCTGCTGTAATTTTAAACAGAAACCGCAAAGGTTTGAAAAGTCTGCAGGAGACTCATGGAATTTTTAAACAACATAGGAAAGATTGTTATTCTTCTGAGTTATTTGAGGTATATTATCAATCCACATTATTCTTCTAGTAAGGCCCTGATCCTGAACTCTATACACAGCCAAAACAGCAGACCAACTTCACTGGGATTTCTGGGGATGGAAAGTATGCAGGAATGGCCCTGTATATAAACAGATATCTAGGTTTCATGGGTGTCTAATTTTGTGAGCAGAATTTGCACTCACAAGTCATTCATGCTTCTTCCTGGCAGGTGCAAAATTCTGTCCACAGAAATGGTATTTGAAAACCAGTTTGAAAATCAGGTGCTATATTGCTAGCTACATACAGAGTGTGTGTATTCTGTGTTCTTTTATGTAGGGGATTAATACTCACATCTTTTCTTAATGTTTAAAACTTAAAATTCTTAAAGTTTAGTCTCTAGACACCAAAAAGTCCAATCCTGCAAGCCTTATTCACATGATCAGTCTTTACATTGGGTTACCAGCATGTCACGTGAGAAAGGGTTACAAGGCTGGATCCTGTGTCATCTGATATAACAAGCCTGATGGACCTGATCTAATGCTGAATTGAAGTCCATCAATGTCAGCGGGCTCTCTGTCAAAAACTACACTAAGCAAAATGAATAATCTGCCAAGCGGAAAGGGGAAGAATAAACAACATGTTCAGCTATCTTCATCAACCAGATTTTCAAGACACTCACTTAAACAATGAACCCACCAATAGTTATATTAATAGAGAGTCTGAGGCAAAGCCTTTTGAAGTCAGTGGAAAGACTTCCATTAATTTCCAGGTAAAAGTGGAGTTTTAAAGACAGTGTAAGATAAAACTATGTTATATAGAGTGTAAGTAAGATCATTACTCTTAACTGCAGCCTAAGACTGCTCTGTGGTAATTATTCTGCAATACTTTTCCACATCTTGCATGTAGATATGCTATATTGTATATTAGTAACATTTTAAAAACAAAATAAAATCCAGCATTCTCCTCACATGCCAGTGGCAAGGTGATATTACAAATAATTACTGCTGGGAATTTCAAAGGAGCCTTAAGGAAGTAGGCACCAGGCTCTGAATGAAATGATCAACTGCACTGCATGAAACTGAAAAGTACATAGTATACATTGTGCTTATATATGCACAATTACTATTTATTTGAAATTCAATCATGAATCAATGCATGCTTGGTTTTATGGCAAACCAAGATTTTAAATGAGATTACATAATGTTTGTAAATGATTCAGGCTTTCAATTTGTTAATTTTATACCTTACATTAACACTAGTCACATCTTTACTTGCTGAGAGGGCAGTGATTTATATAGCTATGTAAATTACATGGGCCTTTTAACTATGGTTCGGAAAACATTACACATCAAAAGCATTTGTGTAAATTGGGGAATTAATAATGAGAGCAGATTTTTTCAATGAAAAACTTGAACACTGAATGTGTGTCAATGATGAAGCAGAATTGGTGCATACAGTGTAGTCCCTTCCATCCCTTCTCCCAGCAAATTGCCACTCTTCCTCTCATCCCCAGTCAGCCACCTCTGTTATTGCAGTTGCAGGATGGTCAAAGACGGGACGTGTCAGAATAAAGCTCCTTCTCTCCCTTATTATCTTGTGCAGGCACATAGTGCAAGTCACAGTCTAGCCTTTGGATACTTTAAAATAACAAACGTATAAAACACATGCATGAAACTATATAAGCAAAAATAATGCAGTTTTGCTTTTTTATCATAGAATCTAAGTCCTCTATATTTTTCTTCATAAGAAGACTGGTAAGACTGGAGAGACCTATTTGGCTTAAGCCTTGCTTTTTGGTTTTGGATAGGCATAAGATTGCCTGCCAGCACTGCTTTTGGATTTGATTTCAGAGTGGTTGTATATTTGGTCCAAATTAGGGCTGTCAAGCAATTAAAAAAATTAATTGCAATAATCACACTGTTAAACAATAACAGAATACCATTTATTTAAATATTTTTGGATGTTTTCTACATTTTCAAATATATTGATTTAAATTACAACACAGAATACAAAATGTACAGTGCTCACTATATTTTTATTACAAATATTTGTACTGAAAAAAACAAAAGAAATAGAATTTTTCAAGTCATCTCATACAAGTACTGTAGTGCAATCTCTTTATCATGAAAGTTGAACTTACAAATGTAAAAAAAACTGCACTGAAAAATAAAACAATTTAAAACTTTAGAGCCTACAAGTCCACTCAGTCCTACTTCTTCTTCAGCCATTCTTTCATACAAACGAGCTTGTTTACATTTGCAGGAGATAATGCTACCCACTTCTTATTTACAATGTCACCTGAAAGTAATAACAGATGTTTGCATAGCACTGTTGTAGTCTGCGTTGCAAGGTATTTTTTTGCCAGATATATTAAAGATTCATATGTCCCTTCTGTCATAGTATAATTCCCAAATCTGAACCTTAGCGTCCAAAATATGGGTACTAGCATGAATTTTCCTAAGCTTAATTATCAGCTTATATCTGATAGGCTGCCACCAATCAGGACTTAGTTAGAGCGCCTGATAGACTCTGGTCTCCCCAAACCTTCCCTGGGGACCCCAAGACCCAAATTCCTTGAGTCTCACAACAAAGGGAAATAAACCATTCCCTCCCTCCTCTTTACCTTCTCCCAGATCTTTCCGGCCTGGGTACACCAGAAGATTACCCTGCTTCCACTCCTTGAAACACAACCCAGAGAGATCAGGTTTCTCCCCCCCTTCTCCCAAAGGCAATACAGATTCAGTTCTGTGAATCTAACACAAAGAGGAAATTTACCTTTCCCTCCCTGCTCTCTTTCCCTTCTCCCCACCAATACCTGGTATATACAGACTCAGTTCCTTTGAGCCTTAACTAGGAGGAAAAAATCAGACAGGTCTTAAAAGCAAAACTTTTAATAAAAAAGAAAGAAAAAAGTAAAAGGTTTATCTCTGCAATTTAGATGGTAAAAAGTTACAGGGTCTTTTAGCTTATAGAAAATGGATAAACAGCCTTATCCAGAAAAAATACAATTTAAACTATTTCCAGCAAACTACACATTTGCAAATACAGAAAAACAATGTAAAAGCCTATATTGTCTTTCTACCGTTGTACTTACAAATTGGAAACAGAAGATTAGAGAGCCTGGAGATTCGTGTGGTCACTCTCAGAGCCCAGAGAGAGAACAGCCCAAGAACAAAGGACCCACACCCAAACTTCCCTCCACCCAGATTTGAAAGTATCTTGTCTCCTGATTGGTCCTCTGGTCAGGTGTTGCAGGTCACTGTTTGTTAACCCTTTACAGGTGAAAGAGACATTAACCCTTAGCTATCTGTTTATGACACCTTCATCTTCAAACACCATTCCAGAGGGCATGTGTCCATGCTGATGACAGGTTGCTTGATAAATATCCAAAGCAGTGCAGACTGACGCATGTTCACTTTCATCATCTGAGTCAGATGTCAGCAGCAGAAGGTTGATTTTCTTTTTTGATGGTTTGGGTTCTGTAGTTTCCGCATCAGGGTGTTGCTCTTTTAAGACTTCTGAAAGCATGCTCCACTTCTCGTCCCTTTCAAATTCTGGAAGGCACTTCTGATACTTAAACCTTGGGTTGAGTGCTGTAGCTCTCTTTAGAAATCTCACATTGGTAACTTCTTTACATTTTGTCAAATCTGCAGTGAAAGTGTTCTTAAAATGAACAGCAGGTGCTGGGTCATCCTCCAAGACTGCTATAATATGAAATACATGGCAGAATGCAGGTAAAACAGAGCAAGAGACATACTATTCTCCCTCAAGGAGTTCAGTCAAAATTTAATTAACACATTTTTTTTAATGAGCCTTATCAGCATGGAAGCATGTCCTCTGGAATGGTGGCAGAAGCATGAAGGGGCATACAAATGTTTAGCATATGTGGCATGTAAATATCTTGCAATGCCGTCTACAAAAGTGCCATGTGAATGCCTGTTCTCACTTTTAGGGAACATTGTAAAGAAGAAGCTGGCAGCATTATGTCCCGTAAATGTAAACAAACTTGTTTGTCTTAGCAATTGGCAGACTAAGAAGTAGGACCGAATGGACTTGTAGGCTCCAAAGTTTTATATTGTTTTGTTTTTGAATGCAGTTATGTAGCAACACAAAATCTACATTTGTAAGTTGCACTTTCATCATAAAAAGATTGCATTATGGTACTTGTATGAGGTGAATTGAAAAATACTATTTTTTATCATTTTACAGTGCAAATATTTGTAATAAAAATAATAATATAAAGTGAACACTGTACACATTTGTATTTTGTACTGTAATGGAAATCAATATACTTGAAAATGTAGAAAAACATCCAAAAATAGTTAATACATTTCAATTGGTATTCTATTGTTTAACAGGGTGATTAAAACTGTGATTAATCATGATTAATTTTTTTGAGTTAATCGCGTGAGTTAACTGCAATTAATCGACAGTCCTAGTCCAAATACAAACTGGGCCCAGAATTAGGTTCTACTTTTAGTACTGCAGCACTGCAGAAAAAAACTCACACTTGGTAGTCAATTTATAGAACTCCTGGCTCTGCTGTGATGCCATTTGCCAAAGAACGTGCACAGTATTTAAGAAGACTTAGGACTGCATCCAAAAATTCTTTTGAATGTTACTCTGACCCAGTAACTATAGTCAGGATAGTTAATAGTTATTTTCAAGTAACTGATTGTCTCCAGTTTGCTCTGATTTTGCTTCATTGCTTATTTGCAGCTTGTAAAATTCACTCTCTGACTCAGCACTAAGATCTGAGAAACATTTCAAAGAAGACTGCCTCAGAGTAGAGCATGACACCTGACCAAAATGCATATTGAAATACACACACTGTTAGGTCAGTCTTCCCATAGATCCCAGGCTGACCCTGGAGAAACTCTGACGGTATTGACCTTGGCTTCTTAATTAGCCATCTTTGGCATCAAAGCTCAGCTTCTTACTGAAGTTTAGTCACCTCTTAATGTTTTATTTCCAAATACATTGTTCAATGCTATAACATATCTTTTATATTCAACACTTACTATACATGCTTAGCCTGACTCAAAGCATAATTGTTTAAAATGGGCTTGATGCAAAATCCAGTGGAAATCCATGAGAGTCTTCTCATTGACTTCTGCAGACTTTGGAGTAGGCTCCAACCAATAGCAAATGTGGCACAGCAGTTAATTTATTTCAATTCCACATAATTAGCCAATACATAAGTAACCAAATGAGTCACTCAGCTTGCTATATTTTCCCCTATACAATACTCCTGTCAATACAATATTGATAGCTGTACCATATTATTAGAAATCACACTCAGAACAGTTCATTTGCTGTGGGCTACATGGTGAAATCTATGTTCAAGTACATACTCAGGAAAAAAATACAATCAATAGAACTTACTTACTAGAACTTACAAGAGTGGGTCCTGTGAATCAAACAGTCAACCCCATATCTACTGTTTGCTTCTTTTCTCTTGGATGCTTGAATTAGGGGAAAAGATACAAAACCTGTAACAGAGTCCATACTTATGACACAACCTTAATTAGACAGTTCTGAGGCAATCACAGAAAGCATCTCCATACTTTCTGAGTACCATTCTGCTCCACCTTCAGTAGTACTTCACCTGCATGAAGATACGATATTTGGTGGTCACACTGGTGGTTAAGACAGGCTTTCCTGTACTGTTATTGAAGAAGAGGTGCCTGTTCCTAAACTGGGGAAACTGTCAAGATATGGCAACCTTCAAAGAAGAATTGCAAAGAATAATGGGAATATGTTGGATACCTAAGCAAATATAGCAGATGTTACATATGGCAGCATGAATATTAAAATATGAATGTTCAAAAAGAGTGTGTAGATATACCTGGTCCTGTTACAGTATCTCTCTGAGTCAAGCTGGTGTCTCTAATTGAGGGCAGTTATTTAATTGGTAAATTCCAGCAAAAAGTCCAGTATGATGATAGAAACTGAAAAACTGGAAAATGGATAAGAAGGCACATGATTTTCAAAGGTGCTACACTGTAAAGCAAATTCTATTACTGGGCATTTTCTAATCCACTAAGACCCTGATCCAAAGCCCTTTGAAGTCAGTGGGAATCCTTCCATTACTTTACACAGGCTTTGGACTAGGCCCAGAGTTGGCAAAAAATTCTGTAAATTTCAATTTGCAGATTTTCCTCATTAATGATTGAAATAGGGCTTTCTCCATTATGGAATGGACAGTTGGTTAGGTTCCTTCCCAGAAACCAGTGCATGATCAAGGATCCATCTAAATCTCAGTACAAGTGCAGTCCCCTGCCTCCTGAATGCAGACTCCTCTGTAATTATGCAAACCATAGGGTGGGCTCATTGGGTGGTGATGCTGCTTGGAGCAGCATTGACTCCTAATCAGTTTTCAGTGGAGACCGCAGGTGAGCATGCTGTAGCATGTAGCTTCTCCCTGCTCTGCCCACTCCTGGACTCATCACCATCATCAGATTTCCATAGTTTTGGGCATCCAGCTGAGGGACTTCCCAGTGGGAGAGGATGCAGGAGCATGCAAAAGAGCCAGTGATTACCCTTCTATTGACCTTTTCTCCCCTGTAGGTTCCACCAGGTTTGTCTCCCTTCTGCTGCTCACAGAATCAGAGAGGAGAACTGGACTATTCTTGGTTAGAAGACAAGGTGGGTGACCCACCTCATCTCTCCAATATCCCGGGACTCACACAGCTACACCACCACTACATAAATGTTCTTGGCGAGAACAGTTTCAGATTTTTTTTTCTGTGTGCATGCTTAGCAGGGCCTGCTCCAGGCACCAACCCAGCAAGCAGCTGCTTGGGGAGACCAACGGTGAGGGGCAGTATGTCCAGGTCTTCGGCGGCAATTTGGTGGCGGGTCCCTCAGTCCCTCTCGGAGCGAAGGACCAGCTGCTGAATTGCTGCTGAAGACTGAAGTGATGGTGGTAGAGTTGCAGATCACGATTGCTGCTTTTTTTTTTTTTTTTTTTTGGCTGCTTGGGGTGGCAAAAACCCTGAAGCCAGCCCTGATGCTTAGATAACCCCAAAATGTCTCCCTGTGAAAGAGCAACATGTGGAATTCAAGGTGTTGGTTTTAATTTTCATAGTCCTGAAAGGCTTGTTACCTGACTACCTGCAAGATCACCTTTCTGGTTATGCCATGCTGCCTTAGTTGAAATCAGTGGAGGTACAGAAGCTGGAGTTCCCAGGTCATAAACAAGAGGATGACACTAGCATCCTTTGTGAAGGATCTTCTCCTCTGGAGTTTGCTTGTCCCATTTATCTACAAGAGCCTGGATCTGTTACTCTTCCAGACACGTTGTAAGGCTTATCTTTTCTCTGAGGCACATGGTGGGGGGCTTATCCAAAGCCCAGTGTAATAAATTAGAGACTTTCCATTAATTTCAATGGATTTTGGGTCAAGGCCTTGGGAAGTTTGAGAGGGTAGTTTATTTACTGTAAGGAGCACTGAGGTATGTTGGCTACTGATCTGTGGCTGGAATGAGCAGTCTATCACTTGTCACGCTGGATAATGGTAGGATAACAATTGTTGATGTTAGTTATATGGGCACTCTGAGCACAGGATAGACACCTGCTAAATAGGGCAACAACTTTCATAAATTGAGAGTATATGTAAATAGACTTGTTTTAAAAACTCACTATTGCCATAAATTTAATCCTTAATAAAGACGAGGGGTGGGCTTCAGAAGGGTACTAGGAGCTAGGTGCCTAAATACCTTTGTGAATCCCTCCATAGTGCTCTGGGCATGTTGAAAGAAATTTGGATTTAAAATGCTGTTACAGACTGCTAAAATAGCCTCTGATGCATACACAGTGTTATATCCTTAAGTTCAAGAACATATGCCAGTGCTCAATGCACCAATTGCTCACACTTGTGAATATATCCAAGAGGAAAGATTCCAGCTCAATCAGAAGTTGATGAGGCAATTTTTATAAGCATCATGTGACAAGCTTTCAGAAACTCTAAGTGTGCTGATCCTTTTCCTTTGGATGTGGATAGCTCAGTAATAGCAACATTAACCCTCCATAATGTTTCCCATTTGTCATTTACAAACAGTTTGTAAAAGCATGGAGATGAATGGTACAGCAAACTCATATATTGATATTACAGATGTAGTAGTGAATCTTGGGATTAATCATTTTTTAGGAGTCACAGAAAGTCATGGAGGAAGGAGCAGTTGATAGAAGCCTAAAACAGATGGCTCATCTGCTATGAATAGGTGACTCATCTGGAGACTCTAGGGACCTCACTTTGCTAATCTAATTAAGTAGGAGGTACTCAAATACTAGGGTGATGGACACTACTACAAATCCCCACAGAGGGAAGAAAGGTCTTGGCAAAATTTTCAAAAGTATGCAAGTGACTTAGCAGTCTAAATCCCATTTTCAAAAGTGACTTAGGGCTTGTATAGATGAACAGTTAGTACATGGCAAGCGGGGTGTAAATCTACCACTCTCTAGTCTGCTGCACTCTAACTGTCCATGTGTACTCTGCTCCCACAAACTAAAAAGGAGTAGGTCAATGTGCCCTAGGGAACAGCAGAAGGGTCCATATAGATAATGTGCAGCATGCTATTGTGATGTAGATTTCCACTCCAGCTTGCTGCACACTAACTGTTCATTTACACAAGCCCTTAGTCTCTTAGCAGCCTAAGACTCATTGAAAGTCAACAGGATTTAGGACATGTGGCTGGTGAAATTAAGGCAGATGGGAGATAAGGGAGTTCACCAGTGGAGGAAGGCAGGGAGGTAGGATTTTTGCCGCTTAATTTGCAGGTACTCTACAGGGAAGACCCACAATGGGAAGAAAATGGTGTGTTCATAACAGCGCTACTAGCTCTTTCTTTGCCTGCACCTGTTGAGACCCCTGCCAGACAGGCATTCTGACCTTGGAGGTTTTGATCCAAGCCCTGGATTTGACTTGCTGACCTCCCTAGGTCCCTTCAAGCCCTACATTTCTTTGTTGAACAAACATGAGGGATGGTTTAGGTTTACTTAGGTTTACTCAGCCAAGAGGCTAGACTTGATGGGCCTAGGGTTCCTTCCAGCCCTACATGTCTATGATTCTAAAGTATGTAAGTCACTTTTGAAAATAAGACTTAGGCTTCTAAGTCTTTTAGGTGCTTCTGAAAATGTACCCCATGTCTTATTTTAAGAGCTAAGCAGATTTGGGCCTGGTTATAGAGTGGAAAGAGTGGCACCTCAGAAACTTTGGTTTATTGTTTTTGTGCTCAGTATTCTGCAAAAGACTTGAGTTTGAATTCTGACCCTGTTATCTCACTTCCCAGGGTTTTAGTGCGTACGGTTGAGATCTTCGAAGAGGTTTGAAGATGTTAGGCACTCAACTCCCTTTGAATTTCAGTAGGAATTGCGCAGCTAACTCTTAGACTCCTTTGTAAATCACAGCCTAGAACAGTAAGGAATTGTTAACCTAATGGCCATACCCTCAGGTTCACGTGGTGTTAGAGCTCCTAAAATAAACTGGATTGTCCCTAGTTAGCACTTTTGGATAGGAGACTTCCAGGGAGAAAGACAATCCACTGAAGATTCCCATCTTTTGCATACATGGCTGTAACAATTAGTCCATTGTTTCTGGAACTGACTCAGACAGTTCTCCTTCTACTCCTCCACTTTCCACCTATCATTTTTCATATTTATTTATCTATTTATTTTTAATACCTTTACTTTTTTTTAAAAAAAGGAAATTTCATGCAGTAAATTCACAGTAGTACAATGTCAAGGATGAGATTTTAGTTGGAGAAAAGGCAGGACATTCACCTTTCTCCTCTTGGTCCCCACATTCCTCCAATCTTTCCCCTCTACAATCCATACAACATGCTTCAGCCAAATTATTCTTCCTTCCACCATTTTGATCATGTTATTCCCTTGTTTGAATCTGTCCCCTGGCTCTGGCCCCTTTCAAATTCTTCATCTTCACTTTCAAAGCTTGCCATATTGCTGCTCTTGCCTACATCTCTGTGGATATTGTATCAACCAGCCAAAATGATAGAAAGTAAAACCCTGTGTAAGACACTGGGCAAGTGTGTCTTTGTCCCACTCAAGTGCTGAGCCACATAAAGAGGTCTATGAGTGTGTGACTGCCTCCAGGCTAAAGGCTAGGTCCTTCATTTGGAGGAAGTCAGACTCGTAAACACCTTTACCTGGCCCAGCCACTAGAATGGGGTACACCTATATAGCTTGGCACCTTCCTACCAAAAAGACTGTGTCACTCCTTGTACTGCACTGCCACAGCTTGTTGATATAAAAGTAAGGGGCTGGCAATGTGGGACCCTCCTTGTGGGACCCTCAACTCTGCAACAAGCTTCCCAGTCTGAAACATCCCATGTTGAACTTCAGGGCATACTACCAGGTGCATCTCTTTGTGCAGGCTGCTGTGAAGGGTCGGGTTCAATGGGTGTTAGACCTGCATGTGGGAAAGAATGTGGTTTTGTTGGGGGGCTGAGTTCTGCTGGCTGGCAGAGGGTAAGCTGCTGTTTTATTTGATTTTTGTTCTTTTAACTTGTGGTAGAGACTCTGAGAGCCTTGGACGGGTGCCCTTTTTATTACAGTATACATCAAAGTGAATAATAAACACAAATTAAAAACACCTAAATTTGGTCATGAAGTTACTCCATAAGTGCAGGTATGTAGGGCCGATACTTGGACAGTTTAAAAATTATTTTTTAAATGATGCATTGTTCAATCCATATACTGTTGTAACGATTTGTTTTTACCAGATATATTTTCCTATTTGGGCTGTTTGGGCTAGACTATGCCTAGTCCTCCAAGTTTTCCCCTTTTGAAGAGACTAGATACCATCTTGGACTTTCTGTTCTGCTCCCAGGGACAAATTTGGCTTTTATTTATATCCATGTAACTGAGAGAGAATCTGGCTTTGGTGGCACAATGACTGGGCATTTTAGTGCTGATTGCACCAGAAAAGCAGGAAGCAAACAGGTGAAAGTTGGGCCACAATCTCCTTTTGGTGCCAGCCAAGCTGACCTGGCCCACAGGGTTAAAGGCCATAACACCAGCTGCTGGTTTGCTCCTGTGCTTTGGCTGGCATTATGCCTGACATGGACACAATGGAGCTGCCATAGGCAAAACAAAGCAAGGCTGTGTTGGTGGTCCACTGGCAGGTATGGTTTCAGCTGAGTTTCTGAACCATAGCCCCAGCATACAGTAAGGGGAAATCTGTGCTTCTGGAGGTGCTATCTTCTTCCTGAGATATAAAACTGAGGTTCTTGTGAGCATGACATTTTTTGTGGCAGGAGTATAATGGCCATATTCCAGCACATGTAATTACAATAGGGCAGATTCAACTTTCACATAGCATCATTAAAGTAAAGAGAGCAGCAGGTGCTCATCATCTCTGAAAATCAGGTCACAGGTGTCTAAAGTTGTGCACCTGAAAACTGAGATATTCAACATTAATGGTCACTTTTGAAAATCTGGCACTAAGTGACTTGCCCATAGTCATACTGTGACTCAGTTGCAGAGCTGGGAACAGAATCCATAGAAGGCTACTGACTCCCTCAGTCCTGCTCTCTTTTCTGAACAGGGCTTTGGAGCAGACCCTGGAGCTGGAGTGTGGAGCAGCTCTGGAGCAGTGGAGCAGCAGGTTTTTGCACGGAGCTGGAGCAGAGCTGGAGCACAGCTCCGAAGCCCTGCTTCTGAATAACACGCCTTTCATTCCTCCTCATCCCTCCATTTAATTACCTCATTTTAAATGTAGACAAGGTTTTCTAAAATCTCTCTCTCTATTTGTTCTGAAAGTAAGTATGGGGGTGTTAGTTGAAAGTTGTTCAGATGCTTTTTCCTGTTCTCTCTGCATAAACATGGGTGTTTTCATGTTTTTTCTTGCAGCCCCTCTGATTTCCTCTAAAAATCACGTATTAAACAGGATGAACAGTAATCCCCTGCTACCTATGAGACTGATAACCCAACTCAGACACTTGTTTAACTTAAACCTGACAAATCAGAGAATTCTCCTTTATCTCTTGAATAAGATATGACGCCAAAAGCAATAGATGGACAATGCCGTACTTCTGAGAAAGAGTTCATGTCAGTATTTGATATGAAGGATGATATCTTTGAAAGTCTCAAAACACAGATAAGATTAATTTGCTCATTTCTTGGGAATTACCCTTTTATAGCAATGAAAAGTTCATGTTAGGGTTTGTGAAGGTTCTGGGATAAAGTCAACACTCCCACCTACTGGTCTCATTTAGAAAAGCTTTTTTTTTAGACTGCATTTTCTATTTTCCAGGATAGGTTCCATAAAATGCTGCATCACAAACAACTCCTCCCCCACCAATAAACATAACATTTGAAAATGCACAGTTTCAAAATAAGTACATAATTTGCAGATACTAATGAAATATATTACACTTGACTTGGTGCACTTGAAATATACTAAAAGGAATATAAGTTCACGGACATATGCTACTTTTTTCACTGACTGGTATTACTTTTTCTTTGGCGCATATCTGCCTTGCGTGATAGGTTCAGCATATTATTAATCCATTAATAGTATGTCCAAATCTTCTCCCGCTTTCTCATTAATTCACAGTATGTTCAGTATGGTAAGTCACAAACCTTCCAGAGTTTACCAATATCACTGTAAATTACAGACATCCTCCATTATAAAAGACTTATTACTCTTTTCTTTATTAGTGTGCGAGGCTTAGGAAGAGATCCCATGGGATACTGTAAAAAGTATATGCACAGGTGAATTTCACTGTTCAGCACTGACTTGTTGAAGGCCCTCTTTGCTATTGAACTACTAAGGTAACTGCACAATAGAGGCCATGAGTGGAGCTGTGCACCTCCCCCACACCAGGGAGTTGGGCTCTTTCTGGCTGCATAGGGTGCTGGGAGTAGGGAGGGGAAAACTGATCCACATGGAAAGGAACCCTTATAGTCAGGCCCCCAGGAACCAGTGCCCGAGACCTCTCCAAACAGAGGATGTGGAGGAATAGTGGATGCTGAGTGGCCACTGCAGAGAGGATGCACTGCTGTCCTGAGATCTAGCCTAGTGCTGGGGTGCTGATTCCATTTCCACTTCAGCCACCACTTCATTCCCTGCACATTGCCCATTTAATTGGGCTATGTGGCGGGGGGGGGGTAGGGGGAAGGTGAATTTTACAAATCTAATACCTACTTCAAAACCATTGATGTCACAAGACTACTAACCTACTCAAAATAATGCAATCATTTCTGGGTCTTTTTGTCAAAATTAAACTGTAATCGCAACAATCCCATTTTAACATCCACTGCAAACAAGGTAAGGGATCTCATTGTTGTGATCAGATATACTAAAAGCATGAGAGACATTCCTTTTCTGTTCTTCTTCTTCTTTGTGAATTGGAATAAAGGGGTTAGTATTAGCCTTTGACCAGATGAGCTATGTACTCATATGAGGTAAAAATTAATTTGATTTTGCATTGTTGCTATGTCGTTGGGAGACATAAATTGTAGTGGGAAGCTGTTTCTCACACTCCCAAGCAAGAGGTATCCCAGTGTAACCTGCAGTAAACATATTACAAAAATCATGTAAAACTTACAGTGCAGTATTCTTGCTGCGGGGTAGAAAAGAACATTTAAGGGGTTACTCACTGAGGGCAAGATTCTGCCATTCTTGAGTACTACCTTATTTCAGAAACAGGCCCATTCATTCCAAAGGCAAAGTGAAGCACTACACAGCCTGAGTAAAGGTGATAGACTTTCTCTGGTCCTCATGTAATATCATTTACTTCAGTTCTCTCAGATGAGTAGTCTCACTGACTTCATTTTTGCTCATAAGCAAACACTTCTCATGTGAGTGTGGGTTGCAAAGAGTGTAAGGAAAGATTTGTTCATATTACATCAGGGGAGCTCATTAAGTGCACTTGTACATTTATAGTAGCACTAATAGCACCAATTGTAAGAGAGTGTGTAACCCTTACAGAGAAGCTCAGTTTAGCAGAAATCTTGTCATGTAATCACCATGTACACATAATACCGCCCACGTTTCTTCTTATGCACTGTTCTTGTTTTTGCATACAGTAATGCTTATGTTTGGATTCACTTCCCTTGTGGTATGAGAGCCAAGAAAAATATTGAGCTACTTCTTTCATAAGGTAACGATAACATTTTAACTCAAACTACTTTATCTATGTTCATGGTTGTAGCTTTTGAGAGATTAATTATTTTCAGAAATTAAAATAAGACAAATTCTATTTTAACAACCTCTCAACTATTTAATTTAATAGTAACTTTAAATGATTCTCTATTAGTTTTCACATTACAGCAGCACTGAAATGAGTTGCCCAAGATCACACAGCAATCAACAACCAAACCAGGGACTGAACCCAAATCTTTTGATGCCCAGTCTGGTGCCCTAACCATTAGACCTTACTGTGAAGAAGGTGTGTTTAACATAGGCTTTAATATCAGGTGGTTGAAACAACCATATTTTAGTCATGTGGTGCAATTCACACCCCCACAGAGTCCACTGCAGCACAGTGCAGGAATAGACGTTGATCTAGCTCTTTTGGAATGCGTGGTCTGTATTCTCACATGCTCTCTATCCTTCTGCTGATGAGATCTTAAACACTGTGTTGTCCACACTGATGATCACTTTGTTTTTTATGCATCAATAATATTTGTTGATTTTTTTCCCTTTCTGATTGAACTGATAGGCAGCAAACATGTCCCAGGGTTTATTTTTTTATGGGCTGAATCCTACAAGGTGTTGAATTCCATCTCCTTGGTATTTAGTAACTGTACCTCCGCAGGGCCAGCTTTGTGGGCGGGTGACTGCTAGAGTACTGTGGTCAAGAAACCACATAAGGGCTGTGCCCACCCACGAGGCAGGGAGAAGGCACAAAGGGGGCTGTGGGGAGGGCACATCCTCTCTCCATCCTGCTGACAGCATGACTACTGCAATGCTGCTGCTGCTCCACCTGCTGCTGCTCTGCCAGCTGCACGAGGAGCAGTACTTAAAGGGAACCAAAGAAAGTTCACCCAGGGTGCCATTTTCCCTAAGGCTGGCCCTGTATCTCCCACTGACTGACATGGCAACTGAGGCCACTACCATCTTGCAAGGGATGCTTAGCACCTCAGAGGATTAAGCCCAACATGTCAAAATCCTAAATATATTTTCTGTCTCAGTTATAATGATTTTATTCCTGATTTATAGACTCATAGACTCTAGGACTGGAAGGGACCTCGAGAGGTCATCGAGTCCAGTCCCCTGCCCTCATGGCAGGACCAAATACTGTCTAGACCATCCCTAATAGACATTTATCTAACCTACCCTTAAATATCTCCAGAGATGGAGATTCCACAACTTCCCTAGGCAATCTATTCCAATGTTTAACTACCCTGACAGTTAGGAACTTTTTCCTAATGTCCAGCCTAAATCTCCCTTGCTGCAGTTTAAGCCCATTGCTTCTTGTTCTATCATTGGAGGCTAAGGTGAACAAGTTTTCTCCCTCCTCCTGATGACACCCTTTTAGATACCTGAAAACTGCTATCATGTCCCCTCTCAGTCTTCTCTTTTCCAAACTAAACAAACCCAATTCCTTCAGCCTACCTTCATAGGTCATGTTCTCAAGACCTTTAATCATTCTTATTGCTCTTCTCTGGACCCTCTCCAATTTCTCCACATCTTTCTTGAAATGCGGTGCCCAGAACTGGACACAATACTCCAGTTGAGGCCTAACCAGCGCAGAGTAAAGCGGAAAAATGACTTCTCGTGTCTTGTTTACAACACACCTGTTAATGCATCCCAGAATCACTTTTGCTTTTTTTGCAACAGTATCACACTGTTGACTCTTATTAAGCTTGTGGTCTACTATGACCCCTAGATCTCTTTCTGCCATACTCCTTCCTAGACAGTCTCTTCCCATTCTGTATGTGTGAAACTGATTGTTCCTTCCTAAGTGGAGGACTTTGCATTTATTTTTATTGAACTTCATCCTGTTTACCTCAGACCATTTCTCCAAATTGTCCAGATCATTTTGAATTTTGACCCTGTCCTCCAAAGCAGTTGCAATCCCTCCCAGTTTGGTATCGTCCGCAAACTTAATAAGCGTACTTTCTATGCCAACATCTAAATCGTTGATGAAGATATTGAACAGAGCCTGTCCCAAAACAGACCCCTGCGGAACCCCACTTGTTATACCTTTCCAGCAGGATTGGGAGCCATTAATAACTACTCTCTGAGTACGGTTATCCAGCCAGTTATGTACCCACCTTATAGTAGCCCCATCTAAATTGTACTTTCCTAGTTTATCTATAAGAATATCATGCGAGACCGTATCATTTCCATTGATATAGGTGAGGAGACTCAGGTTCCCTCTTCCTATAGTGATCTTATGGCATATTGCTTCTAAAGCAAGTATTCCTTGTTTAATATGGGACTATGTGTGATCTTTATTACCTTTGCTTACTGCCTTTGAATTATTATTTGGATGGAATTATGTTCAAGACCCAGTAAGAGTACTCATTAAAATGATTACCACCACCACAAACCGTAGCCTCATCTAATCCATGTGAACATTAAAGATCTCATTCCTTTTTCTTGGGAGTTTTTAGCCATCTTCTTGGCCAAAATTTCCCTTACCCATACTGTTCTAGTGAGTGACTGCATTTCAGAGGTTGGTGGCTGTATATATTTTGGCTTTGACCCTGCAGCCCCACAAAGCACTTTCTATTGACTCCAACGATAGTTCCAGGAGCAGAGAGGTTGCAGAATCAGCATATTGCTTGCAATGCTTCAGGATGAAAGGTACCTTGTCTTAAAGGTAAGATGTTATTTTATTAGCCAGTTGTCCAGCTGTATTAATAAAATACTCTTTGGAAATGTTTATACATACAAGATTTTTCAGAGCAAGATTGATTCCAAACTTAGATTTATTTTCCAGGCAAAAGATGAAGAATCAGCCGAATCTGCCATGTTGTCAATATAATTCATTTGCTAGCACTTTCACTTCTGAACCAGAAAATCCCCATGGATTTGAATGTCTTAACCAGAACTTGCCTTCATTCTTTGTACAGACACTACAGCATGGCTTATTTTGTCACTCTAACTTTGGGTGCTTCATTAAGGTCTGATATCTTTGGCTCGTCTTTTGTGATGGGTCAGGTGAAAGGGAGGGAAGGAGAAGGGGGTAGAAGCTTCCTGGCCAATATTCTCATATTCAAGAAAACTGGCCAACACTTTGTGTGAAGTATTGCTGCATGCTGAGAAGTTGTTGTGTTTTCCTACCCAGTCACAAGCTTTTAACTCAGTACTTTGAAAAAAGGCAATTACTGTAAATTAAATATATTTGCAGACAAAAATTACTTTAAAAATTACAGAGGTATTATTATCCCTCAGAAAAGCTTTATAAAACCCAGGTCAATGAGAGTAAAAATAAATTCAAACATTAAGGTCTGGAAATACACAGTAAAGTACCCGTCAATGACTCTATGCAATAACCATACAGTTATGATTGATTCATTGATTGTACTCGTGGTCTTTGGTTAGATGTTTTAAAAACATTCAATTTTTTCTCATATTTTTCATGGTGTCACTGACTCTGACTCACTGTCTTGCTACTATGGATTCCAGAAATAAAACTTTTGGGAATAACTTTCCCTGGAAGTGTGAAGGGTGAAGACAATTTGAAAAAGGAAAAAAAAAATCAAGTTTAAAATTATTTCTTTTTCCAAAGGTAAAGGAGAGCAGCTTGGATTTCTTACAGTATTTTACAGAGTCTAAATGAAATAAAAGGGTTTAGCCGTTAGTCACTGGAGCTCAGGAATAAGAAATTGTTTAGTCTTTGAATCCAACAAGGATATCCATCAGTTTTCAAACAAACAAACAAACATGGAGGAATTATTTTTAGACAGGATGTGTTAAGTTTCATGCTCACAGGTGATGGCCAGGCCTCATTTGTCAAACTGGCCAAGGTGTAAAAGGCTTTAATGATCTCCTAAATCTTGAAATCCTAAATCCTGACTGTCATGGTAGGCTGCCTTCAAAGGCCAGTCACCCAAATAAGCAGGTTCACTTGTATTGTAAACAGTCATAGATCAGACTGAATGATAAAACCTGGAGCATAGAGCGCTATATATATAACTCACAACACTTTTTTGACAGGCAGTACAGGTCATCTGTCTTTGTTCATGGACATATTAGGCTCTGGTTTTCCTGAGTCTCACTGCATCCTTTACAGTGGTCTTGTTTTCCCATTGTATTTGCTGTCTGGACAGGATGTTCTACCAGGGGAAGTGCTTCTTGTGGAAAAAGCCTCAATTCTTTATCCAACTGACCCTCCAGATACTAACTACCTGGCAAACGTGAGACTGATTTGTTTAGATCTGACCATAGATTTGTTTTATTGCATTGCTTTATAGTCCTCTTACTGAGACAGGCAACAGTGCATATTTCCAGTTGGCACAGAATAATGATATATATTGTTTTCAAATGGCAAAAAAACTTTAAAAGAACACGGCTGGTCATTGAAGGTTAATTAATTACTACATTGGCAGACAGTTTTATTGTAGGAGGCCAGGAAAATGTAATCATCTGAGATTTTCAAGCATCATGATTGTGTTGAGGAAACAGGTTATTGATAAGCAGAGGAATTAAAGGACCTGATGAAAGGGGTTGTTTTACAAAATATACATCTTTACTGTAAATAAAAATCAGGGATGTGATCCATTAACATCCATGCATATTTTGGGTTCTGTTTCCACACACAGAATGGAATAATTTATTCTATGGTACATGAAAGCAAACAGAATATCACAGGCAGTTTTAAAAAGATCTTTCAGTCCCCGGGCAGAGTTCTGGCAGGCAAGGGAAAGCTCTGCTTGATCAAACAGCCTGTGTTATGAACTGCATTTGATTTTATAGTTTTCCAAAAAGCCATCCAAAGTTTTTTCTCCCCTCCCTCGTTCTTTCTGCAGAGAGATCTCAGCCTATGTTTTTCCTCACCCAGTTGACCCAGGCCAAGGATATGTATGCCAAAAGGGCCTGCAGTTCCCAAAGGCAGTGACTGGAGTGCAAAGCTAGCTGGTCCAACATGGAGTCCTTGGGCTTTTGTTCACTCCTTTCTTCTAGGCTTCTAATTTTTCCTATTTAAATCTCTCTTCCAGCCTCCTTTGTCTCTTTGTCATAGCAGCAGCTGTGATTGCATTGCCAGCAGCATGGTAATTGTGGCAAAGCAGCATCTTCTGAGACTGCTGCTTTAGAAACACCCAGCTATTTGAGACAGTATTTGAGACTTATTTGGGCAGTAAGTAGCACCATTATGAACACTGCCCCAACTAAACTGTGAAGCAAAAGTCCTTCATAGAGTAACCAGGATAAAAAAAAAACTTGAATCAGGATCTCTCACCTCCTGGCATAGTCCATAGATGAAACAGGTGCGGCAGGTTTGTATAATTTTTGGTGGTGCCCAGAACAGGTCCAAGTGCCGCCTCCCCACACCTGACTTGTAAGCTGATATATATTTTTTAAAATAATGTAAAAATGGACTGGAAAGAATAGGCGTTTAACAGTTTCCCTATATTGCACAATATCACTATTGTAAGAAAAAAGTATTTAACTAAGAATATCAACTTTATTAATACTCTTTTGAATACAGAAACAACCAAGCACTCCTGGATCAATAACCCTCAAAAGCAAATACTTTCTAAAATTAAAATAAAATGTAGCCCCTTCTTTTGCGATGTTCTTCAACCAATTACATACTTTAAAGAGTATAAAATAATCAAGTATTGTGCTAGACACATTCATACCCCAAACTGACCACCGAATTTAAGTTGCATGTTTTTTCCCTCAGACACTCATACAGTATACAGCAGTGTTCCCTCTAATTTTTCTCCACTCATGTGTGGAATAAATTTTGTTATGTGCACCAATGTGGAGTTGATGTGTGACAAATCACCTCCATGTTGGTGCAAATAAACTTAATGGGGTGGGGCTGAGGGGTTGGGAGTGTGGGAGGGGGCTCAGGGCTGCGGCAGAGGGTTGGGATGTGGGGGGATGAAGGCTCTGGCTGGGGCTGGGGATGAGGGGGTTGGGATGTGGACAGGGCTCAGGCAGAGGGTTGGGGTATGGGGTGAAAGGCTGTGGGGTGGGGCCGGGGATGAGCGGTTCACGGTGCAGGAGGGGGCTCAGGGCTGGGGCAGAGGATTGAGGTGTGGGGGAGTGAGGGCTCTGGCTGGGGGTATGGGTTCTGGGGTGGGGCAGGGCTGGAGATGAAGAGTTTGGGGTGCAGGCAGGCTGCTCCAGGGCTGGGGCCCTAAAGGAGGACTCCACACTCCCCCCCTCTCCCCACAGGCAGCAGAGAGCTCCAGGGGAAAGGACCCCCCTCTTCTCCCAAGCAGCACACTCACCTAGCACCATCACTGCACATGCTCCTAGGGGTTGGGCCCCTCTCAGGTCCAGGAAGCCCCCTCGCCTCTTCTGTGGTGGGTGCAAGGGCCAACAGATGTGCGCCTCATCTCTCCACAGACAGTAGCTGAGCCACTCCCTCAGCCTGCTGCTGGCGCTGCTCCCTTTTGTATCTGGCTGCAGCAATGGCTGGTGAGGGAGCGCAGCATGGAGCAGCAGGACAGTCGCCTGCTGCCCAGGCAAGGATGTTCCAGGGGAGGTGCACTTGGGCAGCAGGTTGGGGCCGGGGGAGAGATTTCTGCATGGCACAAAACTGCTGAGAACTTTCTGTTCCTGCAAGCAGGGCAATGAAGTGTCTGTAATTTTATAAATACTCAGGCAATATGCTCCACAAAATTTCTGCAACAAAACTTAGGGGAGGGCCTTGATGCTCATGTCTCCAGGCAATTTTGAAGGATTATGGTATTTACCCAGTTCTGCTCTATTTATTAAAGTTACTTTGGTTAAAAAGTTGGAACTAAAAGGAACTTCCCACACAGATACACTTTCAAACAAACAAACAAACAAGGTGCCAGATAAGGTGGAACATAGTTGTTCCTTTTGGCCTCAAAATGTCAACTCCACCTGCACACAGTGTCAAATCACTTTATTATCATATAATAGTATGGGTGTGCTGTTTATCACTTTATTACTGTTTCATTTCCTCTCAAGCTCTTTTTACACCATATATAGTTTCTTTGAATTCTGGTGTATTCCAAAGAAGAGTTTGGATTTTCCTGAAGTCTAAATGAAAGTAAGCAGGATTTATTCAAGCTGTGTTATTATACCACCACATGCATTCATCTTTTGACTGCATCATGTAATGATATGAATCCATTAATTATTACAGTTTGCTTCCAAAAGTTCTCCTACAGCTTTTTCTTTAAGACTATTTCATTCTGTGAGTTTGTTTCTATTTAAAATGTATTTGGGTTAAATGTTCAAAAGTAAGTAATGACTGAGTGTCAAACCTGACCCCTCTAAAGGGGCTTGGTTTTTAGAAAACCCATTCTTTGAAAATCCTAAATACTCATTTAGGTGTCTCAAGGTGGGGACCCAAGCTCACTAGTCACTTTAAACCATACATCTCTACAGAGTATATGGGTGTAGTGAGGTGGACTGGCCCTCCCCAGACACAGAGGGAGAGGGTGGCTCCACTGCCCCTAGCTTCACTCCAGAAGCCAAGGGACAGGGCTCTGTTGGGGCCCAGCCACTGGAGGGGACAGATGCATCCCCTGAGCTCTCATTCTGGGACACGGCAGCAGGGCCGCAGAGTGCAGACGACTGGCCCGGACCCCCTGGATGGACCTGACCCTAGGGGATGCAGACAACTAGCCTGGACCACCTGGACCCTTGAACGACCCGACCCTGCAGGAGACAGATGACTGGCCCGGACTGCCAGCTGCCCCAACCCCAGCAGAGCTTCTGCTGGCAACTGAGGCCCCTGCCGATCACCTTACCTCACCGGACCAGTGAGTCCCTGGCAGGGGAAGTGTGGGAGTGACCCAGGGATAGTAGATCCCTGTCTGGCTGTAACGCTGGCAGAGGGTGAGTCAGCGTGTTGTGGTGTGGATCCCCGCTAATGTGGTGTAAAAAATAGGCCTCTGTACCCATTAGCATAAAGAAAATTCATATTAAAAAAAAAGCAAAAATGTGACATTTACTTGCTCAGAATGGACTTGATCCTCTTGCCATGGAAGCCCATGTGAAAAATGCTTATTGACTGCAGTGGTGTAGGGCCAAGCCCCAGATCGCTGTTCAGAGCCATCTGAAAGAACTCGAGCTGATAAGAATGACACTGTTTATAACAAAAAATTACAAGGCTCCTACTCAAAACCTGAGGGCTAGGCTGGAGAATGGGAGTCGAGTGTAAATCCAGTTCCACTAGAGAAATTCCTCTCAGCTCTGAGCATTTGAACACCTATAAAGAAGATCAGGGATGGGATGGGGGGAGGGTGGAAATATCTCTGGCTCCTGCTTCAACTAGCTGTGCACCTCCAATGAACCTCCAGACTGAGCCATCTAGGCTATCATTCCCCTTTTTGGTCTTCAGTAGGTCTGGCAGAGGGAACCAAAAAACAAAGCCCTGGTCTCTCTCTTCTGTGACCATCAATCACTAATATTTTCTCAGTTGTCTTACCTTGATATAAAATTCTTTATATTGCTGTAACGGAACAGGAAGACATACTTTTCTCACCCATCCTGTTCCCAGGTATTTTGAAAAGTGAAAAAGGAGACATTTCATCCAGAGACTGTCAAGTTCCCTTTTGGTTGCTGAGCTATTTAATAAATGGACAAAGCTCTAAAAAAAGAACTTCTCATAACAAGAAACAGAAGACACCCTCCCACTCTGTCTCTTTCTCCAGCACAACCATATACATGCACACAACCCTCTGGGGCAGAATATGATCTCCTGGGTGCTGTGCTTTTGTGAAAGCCATACCCTGTGTGTAGAGTAAGGTTAACACTGCACACTCCCTGCAGGAGCATATAGAGTACATACACTGCATGCCCACCTAGCATGGGTATAAAGAGCAGAGTAGATGATGAGGCACTGCTTAGGTGAGTAAACATGCCAGAACCTTAGGCTATATACTCTATATAGCTGTCTACATGCGCAAGCAGTACCTCCCTCATCAATGCTGCTATTTTTAGCAGCATAATAACATGCTGCCTCCCTGCTGTTTTAGCATTTCCCTGCTACAGGGAAAGGCTCTGTCAGCAGAGAAAAGCTCTGGCAATGGGGAAGACAACAGGGAAAGGTTCCAGCTGCTCCTTACTGCTGGAGCCTTTCCTCATTGGCTGAATCTTTCCCTGGAGTGGGGAAAGGATCCCGCTACTCTGTGCCACTGGAGCCTTTCTTCCCTGCTGGAGCCTTTCACTGTTGTGTGTAGCTACATGGTACGATGTGGAAGCAGCCAGATTTCCACAGAGGGATGTTGCTGTGCACACCCGACATGCTTATGCCAGTGGTGTGCAGTATAGACATATATCCTCCGCCTACCCACACAGAGCAAAGATTACATGAAAATGTCTGAATCTCTATATGCACCTTTGTTCACTTTTACACCAGTGCAGAGTGAGTGTATAATGCTACCCACTCTGATCGGTCACTTTCTCCACTCACTTTGCACTCGAATAATACATGATGAGACAAGGTACAAGTGCAATGAGGAATCATGCCCAGAGAGTGGATGTGTGTGTGAAAGTTGCATTAATTGGGTGAAACAACAGAACTACATTAAAGTGTCTAGTTGTATGGTCCCATGTCCTCTCAGGATTGTTTTCCACAGAAACAGTGGCTCATGGAAATATCTCCCATTGCAAGATGCTGGGAGGAAAAAATTGCATGGTTCTCTGAAATGCCAGAAAAACAGAAGCTATGTCATTATGCCACCAGTGTACACCTGGTGGATATTTTTAAAATTTGGAAATTTCTCTTTCCTTCTTCCTTCTTTCATAAAATGTTTGTTTTTCAGATGTCACATGACTTCAGTATTAAACATCACAAGTTATTAGAATGGATTTGGTTTCAGAAGACAGAAAAAAAAAAAAGAAAACCCAAAGCTATCCAGTCTTCACAGATGACTGCAGACTTGTGGACTGAGTGATGCTGCAGTATTTTTAGCACAGTTACAGGAAGTATTCTTGTCAGTCAGAGTTGGGTAGGTCCTTTCAGTCTTTCCTTCCAATCCTTGCTTGTTTGTAGGCCATAGCAATTATGAACAGAGGGGAAAAAAATCACTCGAATGAATAGTCAATTGAGATTTTCCTACCCATCATTGGTCAGTATATTTAAAGAATTACTACAGTAATTATATTTTATGAGCATGACTCATTTTTCTGTTTTTAAAGAAGTATTTCACTTTACCCATCTCTTTTAGTATGTTTCCATTTGTGTGGTTTGGCTGCATGGAGCAACGTGGCAACTGGTTACTTGAAAATATTTAAGAAAAAGGCAAATTCCTCAGCTCTGGCATACCTGTGGACCACATATATGGACCTAATTGCAAACATCTGTCCACCCACCCATATAACAGTTAAGAAGTCATTAAAAAAAAGTTAAAATAGTATACTTGGAAGCAAGTAACTACAGGACTGTCCATTTGTATGTTTGTTTATTCACAATATCTTACCAACTAAACGTCAGAGACAAATAACTTAGCAACTTTCACAAGAGGGCATTGACCAAAAAAACCAACAATAGGTATTCACAAAACCATGCAATCATGTGCTGCAGCAAAACAATGTAAATATAAATTGGCAAACAATGGAAATATCTGAAAGGACTATTTTATTAGCCAAGAAATGGATATTTATTTCTCTTTCTCTCTCTGTGGAGGCGGGGAGATGTTTTGGGGAACGTACATGAATTTGTTATATGAAAAAGATTTTCATCTTAGATTTCATGAACCAATGATATTCACTTATTGGTCTAATCTGAGAGGGCAGATTCCTTCTCTCCCCCACCCTCCCAATTAATGGTGTAGACTCTGTAACATTCTCAGTCAAGCTTAATTTGAGAAAGAGGGGCTTGAACCATATCTCTGGGCCATTGATTCTCTCTCTGGAGGATCCAGATTATCCCCCAATGAGGTCAGTGGGAGTTATCAAATACTGCAGGGGGAGAGTTGTCCACTCTCCAAACGCAGGTGGTGTTTGCAATCCAGATCCAGGCCTCATTCTGAAAATGGATTTTACAGCATCCCGATAATGAGCTGAACCCAAATGCCAGTCCAACCCCCCCACAAAAAGCATTGGGATATTCACAATCCACATCTGGAGGTGAAATTTGCAGTGGGAGTCTATTCCCACTGGGCTCCCTGTCCCTTCCTCTGGTTGCCCTAAAGGGGCAACTGAGGATTCTCCCAATCCAGGGAATCCACAGCTTGAGCAGAGTGGGCAAAACTAGTCTTGCTGTCCATCCTCACCCCTATCTGATGGGACATTTTTGGCTTGGAGAATTCTGAGGTGGAGGCATACTCAGGCAGGAGCATGTAGAGGGTGGAGTTCCCAGCAGTCTGCCAGATATTGGGCAGCATCTGGCTGCAGTTGGGGTAGTTTAGAGCAGCACTTGAGGATGCTCCAAGTCTTGGGGTTTTAATGCTGCTAGTAACTCCTGGGGTGAAATAGTCCTTGGTCAGCCTGCTATTGTGGGAGCAGAAAGGTGGTGTCCCTGCCCTACTCTTCTTAGTTGCACCAGGTGTAGACTTGGCACAGCTGAGGATTTAGCCCAGTATTTCTCTTTACAGGTTAACTAAAACACTTCCTGTCACTGGACCCTAAGTTCTATTGGAAGGAGGTACCTGCCAAAAAAGTTCACCAAGGGTAGAGAAGAGGTTGAGTACATGGCTTTCACTGCTGTGTCTCAAGGCTTGCCAAACCCCATGCAGATGAAAACAGATCTGTCAGTCTGTTACAAGAAGCAGAATACTGGTCCACAGCACAAAAAAAAATTAAATTGAGGATGTGGTCTAGTACTCGTCTCATCTGATAATCTCAGAATGGTTCAAGGGCTGAATATTTTCCATGTACTTCATTCAATACTTGGATGTGCCTCTCAGTTATTTACAACTGATAATGATACTCTGATGTCATTATTTGCTGTATGGGCTATAGGGAGCAGAACGCATAAAACCTGCATTATGTTAAAAGGAGAGCTGGAAAATCAGCTCCTACAAGCATTTATTTTGTAGTATGAATTCTATCTTTTCCTCCTGCAGTGTCCCAATGCCAGAATGCTGTCTCCTATCATATATTGCACAAATACAGTATAATGAGAACAAGGTGTCAGTTGAAGGTTTGCAATCCCTGTCTAGTTCTTAAAGTTTTTCCTTCTATTTCTTGACACATAACACTATAGCAGTGCTAAGGTCCATTAGTCTGATTGAAATTTTAATTTCTAGACAAATGCAATAGGATTTAAATCTAGATGCATGCATCAGTATTACGCTATCATGCACAGAGGTATAAAACTAGTAAAAAAGAGTATTGAAGCCTGACATAAATGATCACTGATCATTTTAACACTGGTGATCCTTGTGAATGTTTTTCCCCCTTCTTTTGCGGAAAGAGAATACGCACTTCTAATATTCTATGAATATGGTTATAAAATGGCTTGGAAAAAATGAGCAGATTCACCTTCTAGCACAGAGGTGGGCAAACTACGGCCCATAGGCCACATCCAGCTTGTGGGACCGCCCTTCCCGGCCCCCGAGCTCCTGGCCCAGGAGGCTCACCCTGGCCCCTCCCCTACTGTTCCCCCTCCCTTGCAGCCTCCGCTCGCCCCACTGCCTGTGCAATGCTCTGGGTGGCAGGGCTGTGAGCTTCTGGGGCAGTGCAGCTGCAGATCCCGGCCTGATCTAGTGCTCTGTGCTACATGGTGGTGGCGGTAACTCCAGGCAGTGCAGTAAGGCGACACAGAGCGGGGTGGGGGGGGTTGGATAGAGGCAGGGACATTCAGGGGGGTAGTCAGGGGGTGTGGGTGTGGATAGGGGACAGGGGGGACAGGGGTTGAATGGGGGTAGGGGTCCCAGGAGGGGCAGTCAGGAAGGAGGGGTGGCTGGATGGGGTGGCAGGAGGCAGTCGGGGCAGGGGTTCCAGGGGCAGGCAGGGATTCTGGGGGCAGTCAGGGGACAGGGAGTTGGGGTGTGTGGATGGGGCAGGGGTTCTGGGGGGGTTGTCAGGAATGAGAAGAGGAGTTGGATGGGGTGGCGAGGGTCTGGGGGTGGTCAGGGGACAGGGAGCAGGGGTGTGTGGATGGGGCAGGTGTTCCGGGGGGGCCATTAGGGAACCGGGGGGTTGGATGGGGCAGGAGTGCCAGGTAGGGGCAGATAGGAGGTGGAGGTCGGGCCATGACCCCCTCCTCTAGCCGGCCCTCCATACAATTTACAAAATCCAATGCGGCCCTCAGGCCAAAAAGTTTGCCCACCCCTGTTCTAGCAGGTAAACTGTTATACTACTATAGCAGCTTGGAAACTGGAAAACAGTGGTGGTGTTACTAGAGTGATGGGTAGGCGGGAGCCTAAATAAGAGATCAGTATGTAGGCTGGGCCACAGATGTGGCTGGTTCTGATTCTCTTCCCCTCCCCAACTCCCCTTTGAACTGGTTTAGCTATCCCCAACACCCACAGTTAAAGAAGCAGTAAAATGATTGGCTCATATTTAGATGTCAGTCATAACTAAGCAATCATTTGGGTGAGGGACAGATAGAACTGAATCTGTAGTAATTAATTTTAAACTCTAAGATCAAACTATTTGCTGAACTCAGAGGATCTCTGCCAACTCTCATCCTTTGGAAACCAAACTGCAGATTCTCTGACAAAGAAAATAATTGGGCTTGCAAAATTTTGTAGCTGGTTAAGTAATTCGTAGTGGTTGAGTAGCACATGTTTTATCTTCAATACTCAATTTTAACTTAAAAATACTTTAATACATAGTAAGCACTGCCATGCAGCATTGTAAAATAGAAATAAATAGATGATTGGAAAGCGTTTCCTAAGAGAGGAAGGATGAGCCAGTGGCCCGGGTGCTAGCATAGGACCCAGGAGACCCGGCTTCAATTCCCTGCTTCCCCAAAGACAACCTGTGTGACCTTGGGCTGGTTACTGTGCATCAGTTCCCTATCTATAAAATGGGGAACACAGCACAGTCTGCACCTCCTAGGGGTGTTGCACTGAATGTGAGGTGCAAAGATACTTTGGTAACAGGGGCCATTAGAAGTATGTAAGGTCAGATCTGTACAGATAAGAAAAATATCTCATAAGCATTTTAGGTACAAGAACAATAAAATGATGGTAACTGGAAGGGGTGGCTCTAGCTTTTTTGCCACCCCAAGCAAGGCAGGCAGGCTACTTTTGGCGGTTTGCCTGCGGGAGGTCCGCCAGTCCCTCAGCTTTGGCTAACTCGTCACCAAATTGCCACTGAATCTGCGGGACCAGCGGACCTCCCGCAGGCATGCCGCCAAAGGCTGCCTGACTGCTTCCCTCGCAGGGACCGGCAGGGTGCCCTCTGCAACTTGCCGCCCCAGGCACACGCTTGGAGCACTGGTGCTTGGAGCCGCCCTTGGTAACTGGTTCCAGAACTTCCGTTAATGAACTAATGGACCAGATCCTCAGGTAGTGTACATCAGAGTAAGTCCATTTAATTTCCTTTACACCAGGTTCTGGCCCAATAAATTTATTTAGATTGCAAATGTAGATGGTAAAAGTATATTTAGATCAACTTTTTGTTCTCTGTTTGTACATTGTCTAGCACAGTGGGGCCCATGACTGGGACTCTTAGGTACTAACACAATACAAATAAATAAAATAGTATTATAATTACATATTGCACATAAATAACCTCTTAATCCATGAATCTGAAAGTGCACTAGTAAATTTAATTAAGCAAGTCTCACTGAGCCAGAGACAGGTGTGCAATTTAGTAAGCCATTCAGCTGATGATACAGTGGAAGTAACAGAATCCAGAATCCAGCTCACTCTCAACTGTGTTAGCTATGCAGGGCAGCCCCTAAATACACTTGGGGAGCAGGTTGCAGAGTACGAAAGTGAACTCACTCTTCACGACAGAACCTCTCTTTAAAAATACCTATGATAGAGTTATCCAAGGATGCAGCGTGTAGCCAAACTCTGTCTCCTGTCCTTAACACTAGCTTACACTGACCTCAAAAGTAAATGAGATGACATTTTCATCAGAAAAGATGTAATTCAGAAATATGGCTGCATAAATCATTGTTTTTTACTTGTAGGTTTAAACCACACTAGGGCAATAGAAAGAAATTGTTTTATTCAGAAAGAATTAGTATAAGAACATCATTCAGAATGTTTGGAACATAACAAAATTATGCCAGAATAGGAGTGTTTTAAGTAGAAAGGGTCTGAAGTAAAATGTTTTACTTTCTTTTGTTCATTGTGATGCAGGGTTTGAATTCATCAGGCCTTTGTTCCAATACACAGTTGGGGAAAGCACTAAGGAGACACCATCATATGCAGGCCATGTTAAGCCTGGAGAGATCTGCAGTTTCTGTGCACAAGAGTGTATGGGTTGCATCCTTATTACTTCCCCATAGCTGCATGAGTCCTCAAAGGTGGCGCAGAGCAGAGAGAGGCATAGAGGAATTACTATAAGGTAGGTACACAACTGGTTGAAAAATAATACTCAAAGAGTAGTTCTCAATGTTTCGCTGTCAGACTGGGATGACGTATCAAGTGGGGTCCCCGGGTCTGTCTTGGATCCAACACTATTCAATATTTTCATTAACAATTTGGATGATGGACTAGAGAGTATATTTATAAAATACGTGGATAACACTAAGGTAGAAGGGCTTGCAAACACTTTGGAGGACAGGATTAGAATTCAGGAGGACTTTTGATAAATTAGAAGATGGGTCTGAAATCAATAAGATGAAATTCAGTAAAGACAAGTGCAAAGTACTATACTTGGGAAGGAAAAATCAAATGCACAAATACAAAATAGGAAATAACTGGCTAGGCAGCACTACTGCAGAAAAGGATCTGGGGGGTTATAGTGGATCACAAATTAAGTATGAGTCAAGAAGATGATGTTGTGGCAGAAAAGGCAAGTGTCATTCTGGGATGTATTAATAGGAGAGTCATAAGAAAGACACAAGAGGTAACTGTTCTGCTCTGCACAGCAATGATGTGACTTCAGCTGGACTACTGTATCCAGTTTTGGGCACCACACTAAGATATGGATAGATTGAAGAGAATGCTGAGGAGAGCAGCAAAAAGGATAGGATGTTTAGAAAACATGACCTGTTAGGAAATGTTAAAAGAACTGGGCATGTTTAGTCTAGAGACAAGAAGGCAGACAGTCATATATTCCAAGGCCAGAATGGTCCATTGTGATCATCTAATCTGACCTCCTATACATTACAGGACTATGATGGGGTGTATACTACAGGACTGTGATGGGTGTTGAAGGGGTTAAAGAACTGCTGTGGGCAAAGCTGGCCCTACCCTGTGCTGTGAATCTTGTTGTCAAGATATGATTCCTCACTCTGAACCTTAGTGTCCAAAAGATGGGGTACCTGCATGAACCCCTCTAAGGGTATGTCTACACTACAGGGTAATTTCGAATTAACATAAACTGGTTTTATAAAACAGATATTATAAAGTTGATTGCACACGGTCACACTAGGCACATTACTTCAGCGGTGTGCGTCCATGATCCAAGGCTAGCATCGATTTCCAGAGCGTTGCACTGTGGGTAGCTATTCCGTAGCTATCCCATAGTTCCCGCAGTCTCCCCTGCCCCTTGGAATTCTAGGTTGAGATCCCAGTGCCTGATGGGGCAAAAATCATTGTAGCGGGTGGTTCTGGGTACAGCCTCACCCCTCCCTTCCTGAAAGCAGCAGACAATCATTTCGCGCCTTTTTTCCTGGGTGAACTGAAAGCAAACGCCATAGCACAGCAAGCATGGACCCTGCTCAGATCAATAGCGCAATCGTGGACATTGTAAACACCTCACGCATTCTCGTGCTGTCTATGGTGAACCATGAACTGCAAAGGCAGGTGAGGAGGAGGCAGCTACGGCAGCGCGGCGACGAGAGTGATGAGGATATGGACTCTGATTTCTCCCTAACGGCGGGCCCCTGCGCTTTGGAGCTCCTGCTGGTAATGGGGGAGGTTCTACCCATTGAACGCTGATTTTGGGCCCGGGAAACGAGCACAGACTGGTGGGACCGCATAGTTTTGCAGGTGTGGGATGATTCGCAGTGGCTGTGAAACTTTCGTATGCGTAAGAGCACTTTCTTTGAACTTTGTGACTTGCTTTCCCCTGCCCTGAAACGCCATAATACCAAGATGAAAGCAGCCCTCACAGTGGAGAAGCGAGTGGCAATAGCCCTCTGGAAGCTTGCAACACCAGACAGCTACCAGTCAGTCGGGAATCAATTTGGAGTGGGAAAATCTACTGTGGGGGCTGCTGTGTTGCAAGTAGCCAAAGCAATCATGCAGCTGCTGCTGTGAAAGGTTGTGACTCTGGGAAATGTGCAGGTCATAGTGGATGGCTTTGCTGCAATGGGATTCCCTAACTTTGGGGGGCGATAGATGGAACCCATATCCTTATCTTGGCACCGGAGCACCAGGGCACCCAGTACATAAACCGCAAGGAGTATTTTTCAATGGTGCTGCAAGCACTGGTGGATCACAAGGAACATTTCACCAACATCCACGTGGGATGGCCAGGAAGGGTTCATGATGCTCGCGTCTTCAGAAGCACTGTTCTGTTTAAACGGCTGCAGCAAGAGACTTACTTCCCGGACCAGAAAATAACAGTTGGGGATGTTGAAATGCCTGTAGTTATCCTGGGGGACCCAGCCTACCCCTTGATGCCATGGCTCATGAAGCCATACACAGGCAGCCTGGACAGTGGTCAGGAGCTGTTCAACTACAGGCTGAGCAAGTGCAGGATGGTGGTAGAATGTGCATTTGGCCGTTTAAAAGCCCGCTGGTGCACATTACTCACTTGCTCAGACCTCAGCCAAACCAATGTCCCCTTTGTTATTGCTGCTTGCTGTGTGCTCCACAATCTCTGTGAAAGTAAGGGGGAGAGCTTTATGGCGGGGTGGGAGGCTGAGGCAAATCACCTGGCCGCTGATTACGCGCAGCTAGACACCAGGGTGATTAGAAGAGCTCACCAGGAAGCGGTGCGCATCAGAGAAGCCTTGAAAACGAGTTTCATCACGGGCCAGGGTACGGTGTGACTGCTGTGTTTGTTTCCCCTTCATGAACCTCCCCCCCTTTATTGACTCCTCCTGTAAGCAACCCACCCTCCCCCTTCGATTTCAGCTTGCCTAAGGAAATAAAGTCACTATCATTAAAAAGCATGTATTCTTTATTAAAAGTCACTCCCTGTAAGAAACCCACCCTCCCCCTTCGTTTAAAAAGCATGTAATTATAAAAAGAGGAAGTTAATTAACAAGGTATCCCGGGAGTGGTTTGGGAGGAGGATAGGAGGGAAGAAAAAGGCCATTAAGCACATTTCAGTGTAATGACAGCCTTTTGGTTGGACTGTCCACAGGGGTGGAGTGGGCTGGTGCACAAAGCCTTCCCCCACGCGTTCTTACACGTCTGAGAGAGGAAGACATGGAACAAGGTGAGTACTGAGGGTGGTTAAATATGGGCTGCAGCAGCACTCTGTGACCCCATTGCTCCTCCTGAAGATCCACCAGACGTCGGAGGATGTCAGTTTGATCACGCAGCAGCTCCAGCATTGCATCCCGCCACCGCTGATCTTCCTGCCTACACCTCTCATCTCGAGCGTCTCTCCTATCCTCACGTTCGTCCCTCCTATCCTCACGTTGGTCCCTCCTATCCTCACGTTCACTGGTATCTTTCCTGTACTTTGCTACCATGTCCTTCCACTCTTTCAGATGAGCTCTTTCATTGCGGGTTACTTCCATGATTTCAGAGAACATTTCATCTCGCGTCCTCTTCTTCCTCCGCCTTATCTGAGCTAGCCTTCGGGATGGAGTAGGGATGCTTGAAAAATGTGCAGCTGCATGAGGGGGGGAAAATAGGGAGAGAAGAATTTAAAAAGATACATTTTACAGAACAATGGTTATACTCTTTCACAGTGAACAACACTATTCACCTTACATAGCACATGTGATTTCACTACAAGGTCGCATTTGGAAACTTTTAATATTGAGTGCCTGCGGCTCTGGTGTTACAGATCTCACAGACGCAGGTCCGGGCATCACAATTCAGCTTGCATGTGGTCATGATAAGGCACAGCTTCTCCAGCCTTCACAAACACAGTTCCCTTTGCTGCTTCTTTTCTGTTAACAAGGAGCAGCAGACGCCAACCCCTCCCCTCCCCAATCCAATTCTCTAGAATTGCTTTACCCCTCTCCCCACCGCATGGCTGGTATCATGGAAGATCACTGCTAATCACCCCCCTTTCTCCCCCCCCCCACCGTGTGGCTGGTAACTGGGCAGATTCCTGCTGGTCAAACGCTAAAAAGCTCAGCGCTATCCTTCCTCACCTCCCCCATCTCTCTGTCCCCTTACTTAAATTCCTGAATTTCAACCAGGTTACCATGAACGATATCACTCTGCTGAGGATAACAGAGCGAGATAAAGAACGGATGTTTCTTGAATGCCAGCAAACACCGGGACCATACGCAGCTATGCTTTGTCATGCAATGATACCCGATTACTTGCTACATGCATGGCGTGGTAAAGTGTCCTACCATGGTGGATGGAACAAGGCTGCCTTGCCCAGAAACCTTCTGCAAAGGCTTTTGGAGTACCTCCAGGAGCGCTTCATGGAGATGTTCCTGGAGGATTTCCGCTCCATCCCCAAACATGTTAACAAACTTTTCCAGTAACTTTACTGGCTGCAAATGCATCCCAAGCCCTCATGGCAAATCAATCATTAAAAAACGCTTGCTTTTAAACCATGTTTTATATTTACAAAGGTACACTCACCAGAGGTCGCTTCCATGGCTTCACTGTCTGGGCTAGTGGCTTGGGAGGGCAGGGACGGTAATTCCGTCTGGGTCACAAAAAGCTCCTGGCTGTGAGGGAGAATGGAGTGCTGTGTGCTCTCTGCAAGATCATCCTCCTCTTCCTCCTCATCTTCCCCCACCGCTGAATCCTCATCCATGGTTGAGATTATAACCCCCACCTAGGAATCCACGGACAAGGGGGGCGTAGTGGTGGCGCAGCCCCCTAAAACTGGATGCAGCTCAGCATAGAAGTGGCATGTTTTTGGCCCTGACCCTGATTTTCCCTTTGCTGCTTTGGTTTTCTGGTAGGCTTGTCTGAGCTCCTTCACTTTCACTCTGCACTGCACTGAGTCCCTGCTGTGGCCTCTCTCCATCACGGTCTTGGAAATTTTTTCAAAAGTTTTTTCATTTCGTCTTTTGGAACGCAGTTCTGTTAGCACTGAATCCTCTCCCCATATAGCGATAAGATCCAGTACCTCTCGTGCGGTCCATGCTGGAGCTCTTTTTCTATTCTCAGGAGACTGCATTGTTACCTGTGCTGATGAGCTCTGCGTGGTCACCTGTGCTGATGAGAGCTCCACGTTGGCCAAACAGGAAATGCAATTCAAAAGTTCGCGGGGCTTTTCCTGTATACCTGGCCAGTGCATTAGAGTTCAGATTCCTGTCCAGAGCGGCCAGTGGTGCACTGTGGGATACCGCCTGGAGGCCAATAACTTCGATTTGCGGCCACACTAACCCTAAATCGATATGTTAATATCGATCTTAGCGTTACTCCTCTCATTGGGGAGGAATACAGAAATCGATTTAAAGAGCCCTTTAAATCGATATAAAGTGCATTGTAGCGTGGACGGGTACAGCGTTAAATTTATTTAACGCTGTTAAAATCAGTTTAACTGCGTAGTGTGGACCAGGCCTAAGCTTAATTACTAGCTTAGAATGATAGAGCTGCCACCACTCAAAAATATAGTGTTTTGGGTCACTTTCTGGTCCCCAAACCCTTCCCTGGGGACCCCAAGACCCAAAACCCCTTGGGTCTGACAACAAAGGGAAATAAACCATTCCCTCCTCCTTTCTTCCTCCCAGATTCTCCCCTCCCTGGGTAACACTGGGAGATCCCTGTGATTCAACTCCTTGAATCTTAAAACAGAGAGGAAATTGACCTTCCCCCTGTTCTCTCCTCCTCCCAGACTCTCCCTGACAGAGAGACAGCGATCCTAACACAGAGAGAAATCAGGCTTTTCCTCCCCCCTTCTCTCCTTTCTCCCACCAATTCCCTGGTGAGTGCAGACCCCCTCCCTCCCCCTGGGTCTTACCCAAGAAATAAAAAAAAATCAATCAGGTTCTTAAAAAGAAAAGCTTTTAATAAAAGAAAGAAAAAAAGTAAAAATTGTCTCTGTAAAATCAAGATCGAAAATGTTACAGGGTCTTTCAGCTTATAGACACTGGAGAGAATCCTCCCCCCAGCACAAATACAAGTTGCAGCAAACAGAGATACAATCCTTCCAGCAAAATACACATTTGCAAATAAAGAAAACAATCAAAAGACTAAACCGCCTTTCTAACTGGTACTTACTGAATTGAACAGAAGAGGCTGTTTCAGAAAATTGGAGAGTCTGTATACATGTCTGGTCCCTCTCGGAACCCAGAGAGAACACAAACAAAAAAACCCAAAAAGCACAGACAAAGGCTTCCCTCCACCGAGATTTGAAAGTATTTTGTCTCCTGATTGGTCCTCTGGTCAGGTGTTCCCGGTTTACTGAGCTAGTTAACCCTTTACAGGTAAAAGAGACATTAACCTTTAACCATCTGTTTATGACGCATGTTAAGAGTGGAAAAAAGGAATTTCCCACCAGTTGCAAGGAAAGACCAGATAGTGGCTTTACAGCTCCCAAAGGAGACTCCTGGAATCCTTCAGGGGAGGCCATTTACCAGCCCCCTGTTCCATGCTTACAAGGAGACAGCAACTTTGGGTTATTGGCCAGATAAGAAGTTTGGCAAGTCCTAAGGCAAACAAATTAGGCAGTTGGTGCCTCTACCCCTTTCAGGGTTACAGAATTTGAGAAAGGACAAAAGGGACTTGGGGAGTGGGAGCCAAGAGCCCCATCCCCATCAATCCAAAGACTGTCAATCACAATGTGTGTCAGGGGGACTCCTACTTACGCAGATGGGGGAACCCTAAGGATTTTTCAGTGCCTGTCCTGTCCAGTAGAAGGCATCCATCAGCAGTCTGAGAGCTGTGACAGATGGTGGAGAACACAGGCATTAGATCACCCCTGACATAAAGGGAACTGGGGTGAGGTGCAGGGAAGAAGAAATCATTTATTCTCATGGACTGTCTAAGAAAGATGGATTTAGACAGGCTGCTGAAATGGCTGACAGAGCAACAGCAACTAGCCATGCAGCAGCAGCAGCTGCTACAACAATCAGCAATAACATTCACACACCCTCTCCAAACTCTCCTCTGTCTCTGTTCATGGTTCTCTAGTTTTTGCCTACCACATGACTTTTTATACTAGGTTTCCCTGCTAAGCTCAGCTCAGCATCACCTCTCACCACCAGGGAGTGACTAATTATTCATAGACTTCAAACAGCAGGGATGATCAAAGCTCCAGGAAGCAGAGCCTTGTGGCCCTTACCAAGACACCTACAAACAGACCTGTCGCAGCAGCTTACTCAGGGGGACACAGCCCAGCTGCTTACTCAGGGGACACAGCCCAACCACACAGCCTGTGCACAAAGAAATAACAAAGAGTCAAGCAACCCACATATGGGTCAAACACATCACTCTCCAAATCCCACTACCTCCAAGCATAGAGTCCACAGCTACACCCTCCAGAACTCTCCTGTTAGCTGTCTTCCAGGGGGAACATAACAATTTTCATATATCTAAAAGGTTACTATAAAGAGGATGGTGACCCATTGTTCTTTATGTCTGTAGAGGCTAGAAGAAAAAGTAATTGGCTTAATTTCTGGCACAGGAGATGTAGGTTAGATATTAGGAAAAACTTTCTAACTGTAAGGATAGTTCAGCACTAGAACAGGTTATTGAGGGAAGCCAGTGGAATTCCCATCACTGGATGATTTTACGAATAGGTGAGACAAATAGCTGCCGGGTATGATCTAGGTATACTTGGTCATACTTCAGCATGGGGCAGGGAGAGGTACTGGATGACCTCTTGAGCCTTAAAATTTTATGTGTAAAGTGGTAGTCTCAACACTGGAGAACCTCCTCACAGTGAGACATAGCATAGTGGTTTTCTCCCCATCTGGCACCCCATGTGGAGAGCTGCTCTAGTCCTCCAAAGATCTGCCCCTTCCTGTGACTCAGTCCTCTGTCCAGGTCGCTAAGTCCACGCATTCTGGGGTCACAGAAAGGCCAACAAAACAAAGTCCAAGACCTTGTATCAGGTCTTCGGCACCAACTGGGGGAGCTTTCTTCTCAGGGCTTTCTGTCACTTTTGTCCCCTTCTCCACCCACATGCCACCACACTGCATTTGCCAGTGCAGTCAGCTCTACTCCCTGTGGTTGCTTAGCCTCTCCCCTGGCTTCCTGCCACCCTTCTCCACATAGGAGAGGATCCCAGGGACAACTCTCCTCCCTGGGCTTTCTGCTTGACCCTCCTGTTGCTCCTTTCTGTAGTCCCAGAAAGTGACAACAGACTGTCTCCTTGCATCCCCCTTTTGCTCTCAACTTCCTGTTTTATAGTTCTCCCCTGGTCCTTCCCCAGCTAGGCTTCATCCTCATTTAAGCCTGGCTCTTCCTCCTGGTGCAACCTGGTACATGAACTCCATTACCTTGAGATTCTTTATTTTTGCCTCCCTGCCATGCCCACTGCTCTTCTGAGCTGTCTTGTTTCTCAGGAGAATGTATGCTGCACCCCTTAAATGGGTATAGTAGTGTGCATGTTCCAAAGAACTGATTCACCGTTTCCCTTGGGGTGGGGTGGTGTGTCTAAATCTAGCTTAAGATGAGTACCAGTGGCTAAATAGTACATTTTCTGTAAATCATTTCCTTTCATCATGCATCACTTGTTTGGGAAGGCTAGCATGAGTCACCAAATTAGGAGAAATTTTGACATTCCAGACTTATGACAATGAAACTGTATAGTATTCCATTACATCCAGTGTATTTTATAAAGATCAGCCTCAGTTATCCAAATCATTCTCTTATCTGAAAGGATATAGAATGTGTTCTTTTAAAAAGAGGGATAGCTCAGTGGTTTGAGCATTTGTCTGCTTAAACCCAGGATTGTGAGTTCAATCCTTGAGGGGACCATTTAGGGATCTGGGGCAAAATCAGTACTTGGTCCTGCTAGTGAAGGCAGGGGGCTGGATTCTGTGACCTTTTGGGGTCCCTTCCAGTTCTATGAGATAGGTATATCTCCATTTATTTAAAAATGAACATCTACAATACTGCAGTATTTATAGACTCATAAACTTCAAGGCCAGATGGGATCATCACGATCATCCAGTCTGACCTCCTCTACTTTGCAAGCCACAGAATCTCATCAACACCCTTCTCTAATAGGCCCATAAGCTGTGGCTGAGTTATTGAAGTCTCAAATCATGATTTAAAGACTTCAAGTTACAGAGACTCCACCATTTACTCTAGTTCAAACCAGCAAGTGACACATGCCCCATGCTGCAGAGGAAGGCAAAAAACCCCAGGGTTTCTAACAAATCTGACTTGAGGGAAAATTCCTTCCTGACCCCAAATATGGCAACAAGTTGAACCCTGAGCATGTTGGCAAGACCTACCAGCCAGACACCTGGGAAAGAATCCTGTGTAGTAACTTAGAGCCCTCCCCCATCTACTGTCCCATCTCTGGCCATGTGAGATATTTGCTACTAGCAGTTGCAGATGGACCACATGCCATTGTAGACAATCTCATCATAACACCCCCTCCATAAACTTATCAAGCTCAGTCTTGAAACCAGTTAATTTTTTTGCCTTCACTGCTCCCCTTCGAAGACTGTTCTAGAACTTCACTCCTCTGATGGTTAGAAACCTTTGCCTAATTTCAAGCCTCAATTTGTTGATGGCCAGTTTATATCCATTTATTCTTGTGTCAGCATTGGTGCTTAACTTAAATATCTCCTCTCCCTCCCTGGTATTTATCCCTTTGATGTATTTAGAGAGAGCAATCATATCTCCCCTCAGTCGCCTTTTGGTTAGGGCTAAACAAACCAAGCTCCTTGCGTCTCCTCTCTTAAGGTAGGTTTTCCATTCCTTGGATCATTCTACTAGCCCTTCTCTGCACCTGTTCCAGTTTGAATTCATTTTTCTTAAACATGGGAGATGAGAATTGCATACAGTATTCCAAAGGAGGTCACACTAGTGCCTTGTATAATGGCCATAACACTTCAATATATCTAATAGAAATACCTTGCCTGATGCACCCTAGCATTGCATTAGCACTTTTCACAGATGCTTCACATTGGTGGGTCATAGTCATCCCGTAATCAACCATATATCCAGGTTTTTCTCCTTCTCTGTTGCTTCCAACTGATATGTCCCCAGCTTTTATAAAAAATGATCATTGTTAGTTCCTAAATGCATGACCTAGCACTTTACACTATTAAATTTCATCCCATTTCTATTACTCCAGTTTTCAAGGTCCTCTGGATCTTCTTGTATGATACTCTGGTCCTCCTCTGTATTGGCAATACCTCCCAACTTTGTGTCATCCACAAATTTTGTTAGCACACTCTCACTGTTTGTGCCAAGGTCATGGATGAAAATGTTAAATAAGATCAATCCCAAAATCGATCCTTGAGGTACTCCTCTAGGAACCTCCCTCCAGCCTGACAGTTCACCTTTCAGTATGACCCATTGTAGTCTCCCATTTAATCAGTTCCTTATCCAACTTTTAATTTTCATATTAATCCCCATCTTCTCCAATTTAACTAATTATTTCCCATGTGGAACTGTATCAAATGGCTTATTGAAATCCAGGTAGATTAGAGCTAGAAAATTTTCTTTGTCAGACTTCTCAAAGAGATTAATCTGCCATGATATACCTTTTGTAAAACTATGTTGTATTTTATCCCAATTACCATTCACCTCTATAGCCTTAATTTCAAAATATGTCCCAGACCTTGTATACAACTGAGCTCAGACTAACAGGCCTGTAGTTTCTCAGATCACTTTTTCCCTCCCTTTCTTAAAAATAGGTACTGTCTTAGCAAATCTCCAGTCACATTATGACTCCCGAGTTTACAGATGCATTACAAATCTTTGTTATTGGGCTTGCAATTTCATGTGCCAGTTCCTTTAATATTCTTGAATGGAGATTATCCAGGCTGCCCAGTTTGGTCCCATTAAGTTATTTGAGTTTGATTTCCACATTGGATGTCTACTTCTATATCCTGATTTCCATTAGCCAGCCTGCTGTTATTCCTAAGATCCTCATTACCCTTATTAAAAACTGAGGCACAACATTTGTTTAGATGTTGGGCCATTCCTAGATTATCTTTAATATCCACCCCATCCTAATGCTTAGTGGTACCACTTCTTTCCTTGTTTTCTTTTCATTTATAGGGCTATAGAACCTTTTTCTTTTGGTTTTAATTTTCTTTTGAAGGTCCAACGCTACTTGGCAGTTCTCACTTTATCCCTACATCTTCTGATCTCCAAGATGCACCTTTCCTTGCACCCATCTTCCATCCCATCTTCCATTCCTTGTAGGTTTTCTACTCTCTCTTCAAAGCCTGCCTGAGATGCTTTCTCATGTAGTTTGGTCTGCAACCCTTCTCTAAGATATTTTCCCCCTTGCCTTGGATGCAGGCTTCAGATAGCTTCTGCAACTTTGACTGAAAGTAATTCCAAACCACTTCCACATTCAGATCCTTGAGTTCTTCAGTCCTGTCCACTTCCCTAACTAATTTCTTTAAGTTAACCCCTTTGAAATCAAGGACCTTAGTTGCAGATCTATTTTTGTTTATCCTTCCATTTACTTTAAACTGTATTAGCTCATGATCACTCGAACCAAGGCTGTCCTCTACAACCATTTCTTCTAGGAAGTACTTGCTACTTATCAGTACTAAATCTAAAATGGCATCACCTCTTGTTTGTTTGACTATTTAGTGAAGAAATCTGTCAGCTATCAAATCCCAGGAATATCTGGGCCCTATCATTAGTAGCATTTGCTCTCTGATTTGTATCTGGTAAATTAAAAAGTCCTCCATAATAACACAATTCTGAGTAGTATTTATTTAATTAAAAACATTAAAGAGGTCTCCATCCATATCCAAATCAGATCTTGGGGGTCTGTAGCAGACCCCAAACACTGTCCCAGTGTGGTGGGGTCTCTATTATCTTTCTTCCCCAAGGTGATTTTCACCCAAACAGACCAGTGTACCTCATCATTAATATACAGTGTTACTCCCACCACCTTTACCTTTTTTCTGTCTTTTCTGAACAGCACATAACCTTCAATACCTATACTCCAGTCATGACTACTAATCTACCACATTTGTTATCCCTATGATATCTGGTTTCACTTCCTGTGCCAGTAGTTCTAGTTCCTTCATTTTGCTACCCAGGCTTCTTGCATTGGTGTACAAACATCTTGGTTGTTTCTGTTTGGCTTCACCCAGATTCCTTCCCCAATTAGGTACAGTCATTCTACTGCCTGTATCACCTACCTGACTGTTAGTTTCATTAGTATTGTTACTATCTTTCCTCTTAATGTCTATTTGCATACCCTCTGTTGTTCCTTTCCCCATTGCTGTATTCTCTCTTACTTGATTTTCCTCCCAACCAATACTTGAATCAGGCATGGAGATTACATGAGCATCTCCCAATCATCTCCCCTAGATTCCTAGTTTAAAACTCTTTTAATCAATTGTGCCAACTTCCATCCCAGAAGTATATTTCCCTCCTTATTTAGTGGAGTCCATCCCATGAGAATAGTTCTCTATTCATGAAGGCCACCTATTGGGCGAACATCCCAAACCCCTCCTTACAGCACCACTGCCTAAGCCACCTGTTGGTCGTCATAATTTTGTTTTACTTTTGCACTTTCCACTTCTTCCGTGCACTCCCATCTTCTGTTACTGCCTGATGTGCCCCTTCTTCATTTTCCAACTCAGCAAACCTGTTCCTGAGCTCTGTTTCTCCTTCATTGGCCCGTCTTTTCCTCTGCCTGGTTCTCCTAGTCACATGCTTCCACTGGCCACTTTCCTCATCCAGCCATCTACCCTTACAGTTCTCCAGTATAGCTTGCATCTATGAGCCTTGAGTTTTCCCTTCAATCTCTTCCAACCTTCCCTCCATCATCTGCTCGAATCCCCTTTAAAACTCAACCATAGTTTCTACCTGCATCTCCAAGACTCTGATCTTCTCTTTCATCAGCTTTTAACAGGCAGCACTTCATACAAATGAAGCACTTTTCCAATACTTGTTCCAGGATAACACACAAGCCAGAGCTTCTGCTGCTGGTCATCTTCATTCTCTCTTCCATTCCTTGGGTCACTACCACAGCTGTCTCTGTAGCTGTCATAGCCTTTCCACCTAAACTCTTGTTAAGGAGAAAAAATGAGAACACACCCACATCCCAAAACCAGAACACCACACCTCCCCCTTCCACAAGCTCCCACTCAGACTCCCCCATTTCCAGCTCTGTTTGCTGGCTCTTGTGCCCCTGGCTGGCTCCTAGTTGCCTTTATAGGCCCCCTAATTGGAAAAGCCCATCTCTAATCAGGGTTCTGCTGTGAGGCTCTGCCTCTCTTACAGCACTCTGCCTCCAACCAGCCCTGACAACTAAAAAAGCCCCAAACATCATGCCCAGCAAGCAAGCAAGGAAACACTCAAGAACTTATGCACTGTTCCTAGAAACAGTGGCTTGCCCTCTCCCTTCTCCTCCTCCTCCTCCAACAGACCTCCACTCAAACTCCCATTTCCAGCTCTGTTTCCTGCTTCCTGTGCCACTGCAGGAGATTTTCTAAAGCCCACAAGAATTTGGCATGTAATTGCCATTTGTACTTTAGAAAGTCTTCCCCTTTTTACTCTTACTGGGAAATTTGCATATTCTATCTACTCTATACAGAAAACAATGCAGATAGTCCAGTATATTAAACCACATACATAAGAAACATCCAGTTTGTAGTAGCACCTACAATGTGCAAAAATGACTTTTACAACTGTGATGTCAAGTGGCTACATTACGGGGCTGCAATGACATAGCCTTTTTAAAGCAGAAGATAAGACAGCACTGCATTGTAACATGACAATAGGAATCTCACTCTTTAATGACATGTTGCTACTTGACTCTTCTCATCCACCTACCCTCTGTGGAGAGGACACATTAAGGTCCCAATTCACAAAGCACTTAAGCACATGCTGAACTGTAATCACATGCCTAAATCCCATCAATTTCAATGGGACTAGCTCACACACTTATGCTTCAGCAGATACTTAAGTGCCTTGCTGAACAGGGATGGACTTAAGTACATGTTTAAAGTTAATCATGTGCTTAAGCACTTTGTTGAATTGTGATTTAGGGCCACAGCCACTACCGCAGCAACTCCATGGCCTGGAGGCAAGATTCCTTATTGCAGTATCCACTTGCCATAGCATTCACTGCCCAAGCCAACTACTTTGGCTAAGGATTTGGGTGAAGAAGTTGGTTTCAAAATCAAGAAAGGCAACAGAGTCTGTATAATTCTTGAGCACTTTGCATACGTTCACCAAAATTACTTGCATATCACACACCTACTTTCTGGCTGTGGTAAGACAATTCTGACCTGGCAGATAGTGGCAATCGGCAGTAAAAAAGCAGTTGTCTGATATGTCCAACTTTTAATTGTCATAACTCCAACAGATCACAAAGGGCTGATGACCTTCTTACGTTGTGGACGAACAGTTTCCTGCATGATGTGTTCCCACAGGGTATTCAAAAGAAGAGAAAAAAAACCTGGTCATCCCGTATATTATTTATCTATGGTTTTGATTCTATTCCTGACAAGAAGCATCTCTAATCTTTTGATTTCAGAGTGCTGACCTGGGCAAGGAAAGCATGAAATACTTTCACATTTCATGAAATGTGGGAGCAAAGTGATAACTGCCAAACAATTTTTAATTGATATGGGATTGTCTGAAATCCATGCTGTGAGTTGGAACGCAAATGTTTTCATTCAGAACTTTACATTGGCAAAGCGGGAGCATGTAGGGGATACACAGCACAAACTGTATGTCCATTCCTCTCCCTAGTGGCTCCAGAGTTCAAGAGGGTGTTGAGGATAATTTTTCCACCTAAGGGGTGGAATAACTTTTGCATCTCATATGGCTTTAATTTCAGCCAGTGTTAGGACAATAGAATCTAAAGTACTGTAGGGGTGATTTGGCTAGAAACGCTCTCGTAATGGCCAAAACACTGCCCTTTTGGAGATCAGTTTGCCCCAATGGGGACGTAGTATGCAGCTGATGCAAAACATTATTTGAAGTATGGAAACATCCAGTCCTTTTGCACTGCTGCCAAAATAAGCCTTCATTTCTGCCACTGAGATGAGATCCACCCTGTAGAACTGTTGCAAGGATTTAGCCCAAAATGTGGGACAAGTTTAAGTAGGTCAAGTTTTGCTCTCAGGGACACCAGTAGAGTCAACGGGGTTGAACAGGTGCAACTCAGAGGAGAATTTAATCCAGTGTTTCAAAGCCAGCATTTTTCAGTTTCTTTTTAACTCTCAGGGACCCAGCTTGCAGGGTGATGTGTCTCTTCTATGAAGTGCTGAGTGACTCCCATTAGATTCAGTGGGAGCTGATGTGCTCAGCACTTCATAGAATCCTCACTTAGGATCTGGCAGAATCAGGGTCAAGGAGAGCCACGTTTTAAAAAGAACTCATGGCCTGGTTTTTCAAGTGCTTAGAATCCAGAATAGGCACCAGATTTTCAAAAATTTTCAGCACCCTGCAGCACTCGTTGGGTTACTTGTGGCTAGATTTTCAAATGAGCTCAATACCCACCATGCTGAATGCTTTTTGAAAATCTGATCGCTTATTTAGGTGCCTGAATAAGAGCTGAGCTCCTTTGAAAGTGTGGCCCTAAACATACTGTGCTGTCGGAGTTATCCTGTCATAAGGCTTCTTTATGGGTTTTCCCTAGCCAACTGGTTGCCAATTATCAGCTTAAAAAAACTATTGATCATCTAAGGGAGCAAGAGTATCAAATTAGTTACTTCACTTGACATGTGAAGTGGACTGTGTCTTCCAACCAAGGACATAAACACTACCTCACCCACTAATTTTAGTACCGACTAAAATAAAGCCACATGATCTTTCTTTTGACAATATGCTGGCAATGTAACATGTCTCCAGCACTTTTATTCACACACACACACAAAAAAATGAAGAAATGGTGATAGTTATTGTCAAGCAATGACTGGAAAATGCTTTCAGAACAGTTGTTTAAAGCTATTGCCCTCCATTATATAACACAGACAATGTTCAAACTGTGCCGCCTATTGTATGTGTTAAACTGTAGATTTCTTGAGCTTGATTCAATGCCCACTGAAGTCAATGAATATGTTCCTGTTGATTTCAATGGGTTTCAGATCAGACTCTGTGTATGTGTTTGACAATTGATAGTATTGCTGTAAACAGCTGATATAACTGCAATTATTCAATAATAACTATATAATTCAATAATCCTATATATTGCCCCAGGGACAGATGTACTACTTAAAATGATAATATCCAGCTTTGGGAATTATTTCACGATTAAGGTTTTCTCTCTCCAAAGGACAACAATTTCCAGCTGTTTAAAACTATTTATCTTATTATTCTTATAAGCCAGCTTTTTTTCTTTTAAATACACTAGAGTGATTTTCCAGCCAAAAGAACAAAAAAAAAACAACAAAACAAAAAAACAAAAACCCAAACAAACCCAAGTTAGTTACAAGATGTTGTTTCAACCAATCAGAATTGAGAATAAAATACAGAAATATCATGAATATAAAATAAATAATGACACTTGGCACTTTTATAGCACCTATCATTTAGGAATCTTGATGTATTTTAAAAACATGAGTTAATATATCCTCAAAATATCTCATTTATGCCCCCATTTTACAAAGGAAAACTGAGGTACATGTAAAATTTAGGTGGCTTTCCAAGCAAGACTGCCATACAGCCAGGAATCAAATCTGTAATGACTTTATCCTGCATGATGCTAACTAACTTCCAATCAAAGTCAGTAGAGTTGCTTGGTATGTTGCATAGATCAGGCTTCTAGACAATAATTCATACTATGTTTGTCTCCATTATAGCTAAAAACAGCTGTATGTGTATAATACTCGAAATTAAAACAATTAGGAGAAGCAACTATTTATGTGCAGCAATCCAAAGTCTGAAGCCAAGCATGAGAAACTGTAATGAATCAACGTACTGCAAAACAGCAGACATGAAATTACAAAGTTTACAGACACAAATGTGAAATGGAACTCTTCTGAGCTTATCAGCTCCAAAACCAGACTTCTACCACTTGAACTAAAGGAGACCTCTTGCAATTAATTGTTAGATCTCATATCCTCTCTGTGGGATAGCCACTAGAGAGCAACATCACTTATCAATAAATGGAAAACTAGTGCATTACGAGGTATAGGACAGAGGCACAACAAATAACTTGAAGTTCAGGAAGGAGGAATTTACACGTGCCAGATTCATGGACTGAAGCAGTGTAACTTGGAGAGCCATGGGGGCCTATGTAACAGCATCCCCCCCACCCCAGGGGATGCTGCATTGCCTCTTCCTGTCCATCTCCTGCTGCATGCTCATGGGGCTTTTACAATTATCTTCCACAGTGCCTACACCAGGGGAATTTTCTCCTAGCTGGAACCAGGACTCTTATAGCCCTCTTTATGCCACTCCATCCCTTTTGCTCAGCATAAAGGGGCCAGAGCAGCAGTGAAGACCTCACCCTAAATACATACTTACCTCCCCACCAAGTTAGACAAAGCTAATCCTGAGTTTCTAAGTTCACCAGGCTTCTAGTCTCAGCTTCTTGTGTATCTTTCTGTGAAATATTCACAGGAGTTCAAATCTAGTGTTGATGACCACAAATCCATGGTCTATAGAACATAGTTTCAGTCCATAGATTCTTTACTGGTGGCATCTAAACATAGGATGTGTAATCCTGTGAAGCTAGGATATGGTAGCTGAGCTTTGTCTAACTAGGGGAAGTATCCAGTTTACTAACTTTGTATGTATGAGAGATTCAGTGATGTCACCTGCTATGTATGGTTACCACCTGGCCAGTATTTGACCAGCCTGGCCAGGGCTTTTTATGGATTTGCCAGTTGCCAGAAAAATAATCCGTTTTTTTTAATGTGGGTTGAAAGATTTGCGTCATCGTCATCACAATACACTGAGATATCTAATGTTAAAAATTTCTGTGTCCAGCTAAAGATGCAGAAGTAGCCTTCCCATTTCCGCAGTTAAAGCGATAAAAGATCAAAATTGTTGAAAATACAGCAGCTGTCTGCCCACCAACATGCAAGTGTGCCATGTTTGTATGCGAGAGAGGATTTGAGTCATGTGAGAGTAAGGAGACGTGCAATGCGTATTAAATAATGGAAAATATGGGTGATGGTGCAAGTGATCCTACTATCTCTGGGGGGAAAAGCTTGTGTCAGAAGCTGCACATTTAATGACAGCTGACTAAAGGAAACTGACTACCTCTCTCTAGAGATACTATAAGTAGCTGTTAAGTGAGGAAATGGGGCCGGGAAAAGGGCTGTTGTGGAGTTGCTTTGCGTTGAGGGTTCGGGAAGGTTGCAGCAAGTTTGCCTTGTTGGAGGCAAAGGGAGTTGCTGGGTTTTTTGCATTTCAAAGGTGGTAAACCTACCTCTATGGCTAGGATGCAAAGGATAAGAGATCTGCTGCTACTATTAATGACTACCTGGATTCTTATAATTTGAATTAAAGAAAGTCTTGTGTGTTTTAGTGCTCAAGACCCCAGCTCCACTTTGCATATATGCCTGTGCCTGCGTTTGATTCATAAAATAATCGTGGCTTCTGTCTGCAGCACATAGATTTTCCTGTGCATTTCTAGTCAGTCATATACTAGAGAGATATTTTTTTACCCACTGCTGCATATTATCTCCGAGGGTACCTGTATGTATCAGTTATGCATACTAACTTCTCAGATGTCTCCAGCCTCCACTGAAAATGAGAAATATGGTGCCTCAGCCTGTACAAGAAAGCCACTGAACTTATAGATTCAAAATACGTCTGAGGAAAACAAGAAGATATTCAAGAGCTTTACAGAATTTATAGACTGTAAAATCAAATGAATCTGGACACTTTCCGTGGGGAGCTGATATGAGACAGATGATATGATTGCTTATTGAAAAGGAACAACTAGCTTGGATCTTCATCCCCAATACAATAATCAGTAACATGATCGCAAACCAAAACAATCCTACGATGTTTTCATTTTAATTCTTTTAAAATAAAGTTTTCATTTTTCTGAGCCTGATTTTTTTGGCTGGAGATACAATTATACTTGAAATGAGGTAATAAAACTTGATTAGTTATTTTACAGTACACTGGTAGGTTCAAACAGATTTAATTTCTAATTACAAAATACCAGAGTTTATAAGCAAGTATGGTGGGGGTGATTACTTAATCAAACACAAATTAACATATGTACCAGAAACAACCAGCGGTTGAATATTTTTGCAGGTAATACTTGAGCTGGAATCCTCTGCCTATTTTTTTCCCTCTTTCTTTCTCTCTCATGTCACTCCATTAAGAGGATTGATTTATGCCAACAGGTTCAAATTTTAATTATCTGCTGGTTAACCCAGTGGAAATAAACCCTGCCTTGACCAGTTTGCAATATGTGAAAAATCAAAAGTTTGCTTTTGGCTCTTTCAGTTTTGGACACTGAACAAAAACTCTATTTTTCCCCTCATAACGAACTACCTTGAATTTTTTTTCAGCAATAAGGAATGAAAAATGAAAGAAATGGGATATACTTTATAAAACTATTTTCCACAGGCATGCCTTGTATGACAGACTGTGCCCCTGGAACACCTTGGCTCAAATCTGGAAGCTGTGGGTGTGGTGACATTTCCTGGCACAAGGAAGGATTTCAGGAAAGCACTGGCTCTGCCTCCTCCACCCAGGCAGGTTCCTGACCCCTACTTACAAGTGACAGAACCTTGTGTGTTGTGTATAAATTGTACAGGATCCTTCAGGCAAAACCACTCACACTATTTTTATTGTGGGACCTTTATCCTTAAAATATAAATGTATGCATAGCATGCTTGAGGGTGTCCAGGTTTGAATTATAGGTTGCCTTGTGAGCAGTTGTGGCATCTGGTTTGAAGATAACTTTTTTTCTCCCCTTATTTTAAATTTAGTTTTTCAAGACAGAGCTTATTACTGAAAATATTCTGATGGGTTCATGGTAATGCTGACTTCGGAAAGAAGATTAAAAATAAAAAGAATTGGGACGATCAGTTTAACATCCACTTTACAGATTCTTTTCGCTGAAACCTATTTGTGAATGTGAGAGAGTGAAGAAGAACTTACTGCTCTTCCGAGCTGCTAGATTGATAGCCTTGGAGAATAAAGTCCTCTCTCCACTGACCAGGTGGAGAGCATGGACAGTGCCATTCTCCCCATCAGTGTGCCTAAACCCTGCCCTGAAGGGACTCAACCTAGAGATGAGAAGCCCTTGGATACTGTGGTGAGGACCACATAAGTACCTAGATAAGTTAGTTCTGTCTCCATTCTCAGTCCTTAGGCTTTCCAGGGAGATTGCCAGCAAGAGTGCAAAGTCAGTAACATTTGTAATAACAATAAACACAGCCTTTACGATAGTGATATGATTTTTGTGATGTGGCAATTGTGCACTAGGAACTGGAGTGGGACCAGGAATTCTCTTTAGATCATGGATTTTTTTTTCCCCCTGGAGTGAGAAAGTACAGCAACACATTTAACTGAACTGGTCAGCAGCGGGTAATAAAATATCAGACCTGACTAGTAAGTGCTCAGATAATCCTCTGAGTTTGTAGAAAAAGACCTACATTTTCCTAAGTATTTTGGTTAATCTTTGATTCAAAAGTAATTTTTAATTTAATTACAGGTACTTATAAACACTGCAACTTTTTTTTGGTCTTGACCTTGCTAAACTTATCCATGTTTTTGTCACCTCAAGACTAAATTGTTTAACCATCACCCTTAATAATTTTAAGATAACTGTAAGAGAGAGTTAAGCATGTCATCACCCAAAACAGGGATATATGAGTCTGCTCAGGAATTCAAACTATGTTGGCAGGGACGTGTGTGTGTGTGTGTGTGTGTGTGTGTGTGTGTGTGTGTGTGTGTGTGTGTGAGAGAGAGAGAGAGAGAGAGGCAGCCAGAAAGTCAAGCAGACAGTAACAGACGTGCTGGTAATGCGGTCCTGAGAGAAAGATTTTTAGCATAGAGCACTGGCTGGCAAGGTAGGCTTAGAACAATGAGCAGAGGAATTGATTCCTATTGCTTGATTCCTACTGTGTTCTGGGAAACTGGACTCAATGTATAATCTCTGTAAATAAAACAAAACTGCATAAAATACCTGCCTCTGTCAACAATTTCTCCTCCTTACTGGAACAACTCACAACAGAATTTGATTAACTGCTTGGGTCAAAAGGAGTAACACCACTATCATGCAGACTACACCCTGTAACTGTTTGAAAGTTGAAACTAGAACACAGCTGCCTGCCTTCTGAAGTGGTGCTTAACATAGACAGCACATTATGAAAGTGCTCGGTCATCTGCACTGGCTGCCCATTAGACTTAAGGTGGGGTTTGCAGGGTTAGTGGCGTTTCCACAATAAGAATGACACTCCCAACACTGACACCCCTCCTTCTACCCAAGAAACACCTACCAACCAAAAAGAAAAAAAGGGAAAATAATAATAATTTAAAATATTAACCAAACCACTACCCCAAGCACAGTAGTGAAAAGGGAGCAGAGTCAGAGACTCCAGGAAGTCCACTAGAGATTTCACTGTTGCTATTGATTTCACATTGAGGACACTGATACTAGGAGGATGGGCACCAGGATAAAATTCTGAGAGATAAGAGATAAGATAGAGTTTATTTAAGCAGCCCTAAATGGTTTGGCACCTGTTTATGTTAGATGGTCTATCATTTGCAGTGTTGTAACTGTGTTGGTCCCAGGATAAGAGACACTCTGATTTCCTTCTCCAGACCCGAAGAGCTCTGTGTAGCTTGAAAGCTTGTACCTTTTATCAGCAAAAGTTGGTCCAATAAAAGACATTACCTCATCTATTCTCTTTCACTCTGTTTACCTTAAATACAGTCTCTCTGGGTGTGCTACTGCTACTGTTGCAATTAGCACTGACACCTGAGCAAGCAGTCCCCTGGTTTAAAAGAGAAAGGGCCTGCTGCTTGGGCACTTTCACTCCCACCTTGTTTTAACACACCCAAGCTCTGGCAGACAAGTGTCTAGGAATTCTGCAAAGGACATCATTTTTCTCAAGCATTTGGGAAAGGTTGAGAGCTAGAGGTTGGTCACAGGTGGGATCATTATCATGGTGGATAAACACAATAGAGTTTGGAAAGTTGCCTAAAGCAATGGACAGATGCTTTAAAAAAACACCTTGAAATTGTCTATCAATGTAGCCACACATACACCTCCAGAAGCCACAATCCAATAGTGCACTTAAGCATGTGCTTTATTTTAAGCATGCAAGTAGTTCTATTAATTTCAGTGGAACCACACACCTGCTTAAATTTAAACATGCTTAAATGCTTTGGGTGGGATTTTCAAAGTGGCCTAAGGGAGCTAGGTTCCTAAATCCCATAAAAAAACCCAATGGAAATTGAGCACCTCACTCCTGTAACTCCCTTTGAAAATCCCAGCCTTGCTGGACTGGGGCCTACGATGCAGTGTTTAATTATGTGACCATATACTATTACACATGCAGGATCCCTTCCTTCTGCAGTGTTCAGTCTGGATGCTATTAAGTGAATGAGACAAGTGTGAAATATTTATTTGCAACAACATATTAGAACAGAAGGGTAAACCGGCACATGGTACTTTCAGCATTAACTTGTTAGTATCCTATCTGTTCAGTGAGTGGATCACGGTCCCATTCAGTGCACACTATCTAATTTACACCTTACTTACATTTACTGCTTTTCTCATTACCCTATTTTATTATATACAACATTCACTCAACATTTGTTTGTTGTTAGAAATTATTTGACATATTTATATAAGCCATTTATTTCAGCCTTATTGCTATCAAAGTATTCCCAATGAATTACAAAGCACTGATTGCTATTTCTATTGTGTGAATGGCTATCTAAGTCACATGGTATTATTTCTGTCCCCCATTGATTGACTGACTCCTACAGAAAACTGTGTGAATAACAGATTTTGCAGTACAGTGCTAATTTCAAAGATAATACTCATAAAAAATTGTTTTGGGTCACACCAAAAACAAGTTTTGGAGGAATCAGAAAGTTAACATTTTAATTTTCAGTGGAACAGAACATTTCATTTGACTCAAAACAAAATATTTAATTTCTATGCTGAGTATTTAATGGTTTTGAATTTTTAAAAACAAAATTAAAGGAAATTTCAGAACAAAATGAACTAAAAAAAATCAAAACAACGTAAAAAACATTTAGAATTTTCAGAGGTGGGGAGGGGACATGAACAATTTGGTAAAACTGACACAAATTTGCAAATCATTTCTTTGCTGCCAAGAATGCATTTTTTTGGATGAAACAAGTTTTGGATGAAAACTGCCCAGCTCTACTCCTAAATTTATACAGATTTTGCAAGATGTGCACATGAACACCTTTGGTGTGTATATTCCTATAAATACATATTCATGTAGATATTGGAGAGACTTTCTTTCTGCTAACTTTCTTCTGAAAGAGACATATATCCCACAAATGTTTGTGAAAGGCAAGTGAAAAGGGGGTCAACATTGATCGTTACATCAAATGCCTAGTTTTTATTTGTATGGATGTTCATGAAGATTATTTGCAGTATCTGCCCAGTGCTGCTTAACATTCCAAACTTCAATATGAATAATCCTTTCAAAATGAAGAGACTTTGGGACTCATAATGGAGAGAAGTGACTGAGCTTTGGGTTCTGCTCTAGCTATATTAGTTCCTGCATAAAGAATAAAGTGTAACCGGAAGGTGAAGTGTAACATGTATTTGTTGTGCTCTGATCACTTCTCTCTCTCTTTCAGACTCTCTTTGTTTTCTAAAACCAGGTTAGAGGAAAGAAGAGCTCATCTCTGGGTCTCATTATCTCATTTACATTACCCTCTGTTTTTAAGTTTATATGAACAGAAATAAAATAATGAAACTAGAATAAAAACTTTTGTGTTAAAATATATTTTGAAGCTGAGGGATATGGTATAATTATGCTATTTAATTAGGCTGAAATTATAAAAATGCCTAAAAATTACTGAAGCAAAAAAAATAGTGTCATTTACATACTATAACATTTTTTCCTAATAATGGATTTATGTGATTTTCATTTTGTTGAGGGATTTCCCCCTCCCTCGTGCCATGTTTGGAATGGGATAGCCCTTTCCTGTCTTGCCCCACAGGGTACCATCTACCCTGCAAAAAGAGCCTCAGAGCCTGTGCCAGTGAGTCTCAGAACCCAGGTCTACAGACTCAGACTCATGATATGTCACTAAAAATAACCATGTGGACATTCCCACTTGGGTTCTGAAACAAAAACACAAATAGCATTAAAAGTTTGTGGAAACTGGATCCCCAATCCTGCAAACAACTCTGTGTGGGCAGATCCCTGTGTCCATATGGCACCATTGACTCCATTAGAGCAGCTTGCAGAATGGGGCCTTAGTCATCAATAAACACTGTCTACTTGCAGTTACGCTCCAAGTATCCGCAACATGGAATCCTCATATAATTCCAGGGAAGTACATTTTAAAGTAATAGTAGTTGTGACCTGGGGTGCCCAGTGCAGCCCGCACTGGTAATGCCAAGGTCAGGGCAGGCTGCAAAGGGAAAGCAGATACTCCCAAGACTGGTGGATAACACTGAAGTTAAACCTCCCAACCAGTCACAAACTGTGCTTCTGATCCCCCACACTGGTTATCAAGAAGCAAAAATTCACACAACCCCCTTAATTGCTTTCCAATCTCTAGTTCCAACCAGCACCTACGGCAAATACAGCGAAAAGTTATTTTAAACTCTGCTCACATATACAAAATGTTCTTCTGACCCCAAAGGGTCAGCCACATTACCAGGTCAGTATAGGTTTGGATCTTACCCAAAATACCATACTGCCAGCCAATCCTTTTGTGTCTAAAATGAAAGGTTTATTATAAAGAAAAAAGAAAGAAGAGACAGATGTTAAATGGCAAAGCAGTCACATACATAGGAGCGGTGCCAGGGTTTTTGGCGCCCTAGGTGGGGGTCCTTCTGCGATCCTGGTGGGTGGTAATTCGCGGCATGGGGTCCTTCCGCACTCCCAGTCTTTGGGGCACTTCAGCGGTGGGTCTCGGAGCGAGTGAAGGACCCGCCGCAGAATTGCCACCGAAGACCGGAGGGCGGAAGGACCCCCCGTTGCCAAATTGCCGCCGAAGACATGGAGCGCGGAAGGACCCCTCACCGCCGAATTGCTGCTGAGGGCCGCCAAATGCCGCCCTCCCAAATCCTGGTGCCCTAGGCGACTGCCTAGGTCACCTAAATGGAAGCACCGGCCCTGCACATACATACAAAGACTTCAAAAGTCCATATATCAGGTTTCTAGCAGTATTGGTGAGTTTGCTGGCTTGAAAGTCCCTCTGGAATACATCCACAGCTTGGATGGATCATTCAGTCCTTTGTTCAGAGCTTCAGTTTCCATAGGCATCAACTCCGTGGGTGGACCAGGGCTGGAGCACCCACGGGGAAAAATTGGTGGGTGGTCTTCACCCACTGGCAGCTCTTTGCCCTATCCCAGATCACTTCCACCTCTGGTCCACCTCCTCCCCTGAGTGCGCCATGTCCCCACTTCTTCCCCTCGCTCCCAGCACTTGCTGCCGTAAAACAGCTGTTTTGCATGGCAAGTGCTAGAAGGGAGGGGGGAGGAGCAGGAACGCAGCGTGCTTGGGGAAGAGGCAGGGCTGGGGTGGGGATTTGGGGAAGGGGGTGGAATGGGGACAGGGCAGGGGTGGGAGGGGGCAGAGCAGGAGTGAGTCTGGCCCAGAGGCAGGGCGAGCACTCACCGGTGCCAAAAAGTTGGCGCCTATGTCAGTTTGTAGAAAAGTTCCTCCAGAGGTAAGAAGCAGGATTGAAGACAAAATGGAGAAGATGCAGCTTCCTTTTACAGTCTTGTGCTTCCTTTGTTTCAGACACAAACTGTCCAGCACATGGCTTGAAAGCCTTTTCTATCCATAGGCATGCCCTTGCATGCATTGCTGAGTCATATGGTGTATCCTCTGACTTCACTCTCAATGGGTCAGTTGTATAGCTGATGGTCCTTAATGGGCCATCAAGGTGGCTAGGCAGAGCTGGTGCCCAAACTGTCCAGGGTGTCACCCAGAAGCATAGAACAAGTTTTGTAATATAGACATAGATACATATCTATAACCCAAAATACAAATGTGATACTAATGCTAATTCAAATGACTGGGACCATGAAGTATTGTTTCCATCCTATAGAAGTAATGGCTTATGTGTAACCTGTTCTTTCATGAGATATTGTGCACTATTGGAAAAGTTCTCCTAAAGATTACATAGTCTTTATTGGGCATCTCTTTTGTTCCCAGGGTGACAGTCTGCCTGGGAACGTGGACAGCTTTTGATGTTATCCATGCCACTCTTGTTTTGATAAGCAGTAGAATTTTGGGCTGCCACTAATGAGAGCAGGCCTGATTCTAAACTTACCTACACTGGTTTTACACTGGTCTAACTCCATTGACCTCAGTGGAACGACTCTTGATTTGCACAGGTGTGAAATCAGAATCAGGCACATATTACTGGTATTGTCAACAGACTAAAACAACAACAACTGACCTGCCAGGAACATTTTAAAGTAATTGAATGAGAGGCCAAAATGGTAGAATCATGGATCTGGTAATTTATTAGCACTCACACATGACCAAGGGGGTGGACTAAAACCTCTGGCAGTTGCGGAGTGTTCATTTGCTTCAATAACTTTAATTGAGAGAGTTACTAACTGGTATAAGGGTCCAATTAATAGCTTTCATATTTGGGCTGATTTTCCAGCTCTAGTCAGATGGCTTTTCATATAGATTTCGGGAAACTTTTCACCATTGTAGATTAATTTCCTCCAAAATTGAGATGAGTGTTTCTATCAATTACTTAATTCTTGAATGAATGAATTAACTGAAATGACAATTCAAAGCTAGAAGATGTGAACACTAACCCTTGGGTTAGTCATCTTCTCTGAATAAGGAGGAAACTAAACCAATAGAGTAGCAGGAAAATGTTAAGGCTGGAAATATCTGGCTGTACAGAAAATAGATTAAGAAAAAAAAAAGCAGGTTTCGGTCTGGTGATCTAATTTAGCATGGAGGAATGAGAATAAAGGTCTCTTAACAGTTGTGCCTGCTAGTGGTTAATCTGAGGGATAATAAACATCTATGCTGAGATTTTCCAAACTATCTAAGAAATATGAATGCCCAATTCCCATTAATTTATTAAGTGGCTTTGCAAATCTCAGCTTCATTATTGACCTTCTTAGCCAGTCACAATGGTTAATCTTTTGGCATACTGCATATACCCAGACAGTAAGTAATCACAGTATCACACAGTCATAAACAGTACTTTATTTTTCTTGCCACATTTGATGGACTGCTATTTAAGATACTAGATTAAAAAAAAGTCCAAAAGCCAAAACAGCACGTAAACATAAAACCATTCCTGTCCCCACCTCAGAAAACACAAATACTAGACAGTCCAGAGATATAGTTAAAGCCATTCTGGAGCTGTGCTAATCAAATGCATACTGTGGAAATACGGCATATATTACTATTTTTCCTCGAATTGTTTCTCTTCTTACTATTTATCAGATGGACTGACATCTCTATCAAAACACCACTTTACTATACTTGTTTTGACCTGATGTTAAAAGCTAAACAGGCTACTTTAGACTTCTGGATAGAGTGAAAAAAAGCAAGGTGTTGTGTGTCCCTGGTTTAAAAAAGGCATGCATCTAACTCTCCTCTTTCTAATAAAATATATGATGCAGAGAGCAGGAGTTTTTGGCATGAATACTCCTCATTCCTGTAAAGCAGTAAGATTGCTCATGTGTACACTTGTCCTACTGCTCCAACCCTTTGTCCAGATGGGTAACTTATATCTGCTTGTTAATCATTCCTTTATGTATACACTGCATAGGTTAATTAGCCATTTGTGGTTGTATGTGTGGCGCACAAATAATCCAGTAGAAGGAAGATGTTACCGACCCTTGGGAATAAATGTCAAACTGTGTGATCTCAGTTAATAGAGAAAAGAACAAAGGTCCAGTCCTATAAAATGTCATTTTTCTTCTGAAAGGTACAGCTCATCAGGGGCTCATTGCTTTCCTGTTGGCTTTTTTTGCATTTATGAAACAAATATAGACCAAGTTAGCATGTAATTCTGTTAGATCCATTATTAAACTTGGCATCCCTTCCAAGGCAAGCACTAGAGTTTTATTTCAGATTACTGTAAATCATAATTGACCATCTTTGCCTCCTGACTAATGGGATATGCAGCTGGAGATGACCTTTGATTGGATATGGTCAGATTTCATTTTTGCTGTTGTCAGCTCTGCCTGCATTATGGACCGGAACTGCTACTAGCTTCTGAAGAAGGCTATCCTCTCTGCTCTTTCAGCAGGGAATTAACAGGTTTTGGATTACAGCCACTGGGCAAGGGAGAGAGAAAGGATACAGTAAAGGCGTTTTTGTCTGAAGTGGTGCAGGTGGAACAGGAGCTGGAACCTCCCAAAGGAAAAAAGAAAGCTAAATCAACATGTTCAACCAGCCATTCTTTTGGGTGCCCAGTTTGAGGCCCTAAATTGCAAGGTGCTGAGCACCCGCCAACTTTAATTGATTTTATTTAGAATTGAGGTGCTCAGCATCTCCTATAATAAAGTTCTACTGTAGGACCCGGAATTTGCTGTTCTCACCTGGGAGTAGATTCTGATCTCAGTAAAATCGTTTAAATCCAGAATAACTCTTTGAAGACAACAGAATTACCCCCAATGGAATTGACAGTAGAGTTTGTGATCAGACTGAAGATGTTTAATCAGGTTCAGCGTTACTGGCTGACCATTAGACACAATTTCAAAGTCTCGTAAAACAGGGTTTGATGAGTTATGAGATTCAGTATCAGGGAGGGTTGCCAACTCTAGGTGGACATATTCCTGGATGTTGCATTAGGTGTTAGCAACCCTACCTGGGACTGGGTTGACAGGTCAGAGCCACTGACTCTAGAAATGCTTTTGTATATGAATGTAATAAGTAATATCAGTATGTTCAAGGAGTTCAGATTGGGCAAATTATGGGTTATGATAAGACTTGGATAGATATTTCTGGTGTCATACTGGTTGACTGAGATTGTTGTAACTGATAGTAAGGCCTAAGTTTCCCTTATTAATGAGTAATGTGACCTTAGCCACATTAAACACAGGACTCTTAAAAACAAAATGTCCATGTCTTTAGTGTGTCTAATTTAACAGGAGAAAGATGATTTGTGCTTAATCATAAGCCATCCTTTGATTATTTTTTTAACCTATGGCAACACATTTCCCAGTGACACACACCTCAGAGCGTGAAGTTAGCATGAGTGTTTGGCAGCCGTTGCTTCCCATGTTATTTCATACTGAAGAGTCTGACAACGTTGGGATGTTCCATTCAAGCTGAAATTTACAAAAGCAAATATCAAAAGTGTAAATAAAATGTACAGCCTTAATTTTAATGTTGTGCATAGGGACTGTGAGCATGTTTAGTGACTATCTGACTGAATCCTTACAGTGTATCCGTGAGGTTAGTTTATCATATAGAGGCCAACTAATATTCTCGGAGTCGAATCGTTCCCAATTCACTTCCTTCCTTCTGAGCAAAGCAGTGTTGCCTAATGGCTAGAGCACAGGACTGGGACTCAGGAGACCTACATTCTGTTCCTGGCTGTGCTGACCTTAGGTAAGTCACTTCACCTCTCTGTACCACAGCTTTGAGAGCTACTGATGAAAGGTTCAAAGATCTAGGTATTAATTTCCCTGAAGTCCACGTAGGTATGAGTTGTCAAGATGCATACTGTGATCTGCATGAGCCACAACTGTGTTGTAAAGGAGGATGCTCCTACTGTGATCCTGATGCTTCTGCAGCTGCCCTCTTCGTGAAGTTCCTCATGTCTCTAGGAAGAAATGTGCATTTTTCTTTTACAGTCATTGAGACAACTGCACATTGTCTGCACCACTCGAAAAGTGACACAGATTTCAGTGAAGACCTACTGTTTTCTATGGTGTGAAGTAGACAGTGCAAATAAATACAAAGCCAGTAGCCTCACTCACGAAGGTGCCACAATGCCAAAAGGAGGGAAAGGGCCCAGAGCAAATGGATCTGTTAGTGCAAAAACACCTGGGGTTACATGTAAAGCCAATCTATAATTTTCACTTCAGCAAATTGTCCCCACTTGTTCAATCTGCTTTCCACTTGTGGTCATTACAGGCTCCATGGCACTTCTCACAAACGGTTGAGTGGGTAGCCATCTTAAGTAATTACTATGCACTCTTTCTACCTAAATTCCTTGGCTGAATTATTCTTCATTTCCCCTGAGCAAAACAGAGTTACTGAAAACTGATTTTCCACCCACATTATAATGGCAGGTGCATATCCAGAGTCAAATTCAGCCATACCATAGGGCAGGGGTAGGCAACCTATGGCATGTGTGCTGAAGGCAGTACGTGAGCTGATTTTCAGTGGCACTCACACTGCCCGGGTCCTGGCCACCTCTCCCGGCAGCTCTGCATTTTAATTTAATTTTAAATGAAGCTTCTTAAACACTTTGAAAACCTTATTTACTTTACATACAACAATAGTTTAGTTATATATTATAGACTTATAGAAAGAGACCGTCTAAAAACATTAAAATGTATTACTGGCACACAAAACCTTAAATTAGAGTGAATAAATGAAGGCTCGGCACACCACTTCTGAAAGGCTGCGGACCCCTGGCACAGGGGATTCATTCTGCCGCTGATGGATTTATCCCTGCTTGCACCATGGCTGCAGTAGTCCCATATACCTATGGGATGAAAAGGACTATAAAATATCGTTAATGTAACTACAGTTAATGGGTGTGAGAAAAACTATTCAAAGGTCTTCGACCAAGTCTTGTAAAGTACTACATACATTTATGGAGTTATTTGAATATTTCTAAAGAAATGATCTACCTTCCTTTCATCCCAATTACTGTTTTAATTTTTTTTATTTTTGTTTGTTCAGAAAAGCACTGTTTCATCTAAAGCTATAGAAAAAGTTCATCTAATGTCTGTGGAATACATACTGGAGAAATAAGTATAGATACATTCATCTGGTAGCAGTTTTGTGACATTTGGGACAGAGCATCAGCTGCTGTAAATCAGCACAGCCCTGTGAGCATCACTGGAGCTACCCTGATTTACAGCAGCTGAGAGTCTGGCATAGAAAATTAAAAAAAATTGAAAGGGGCAGCCCTACATGTAAATAGCTATTTGTTTCCTGCGTTCTTGAACACAGCCCCATTATCTTATCGTTCATTAGCAGACTATTGAATTCACTGAATCAGTAATAGTTTCTGGAAGCTGTTTGGCAAGCCGATATGGAAATTACTAACTCACAGCTGGGTAAGAAAAATGGCAAGTACAAACATTGATCTTGCTCTATTCCCCCACCCCGCCTCTCTCTTCCTTGGAGGCTGCAGATTTATTGCCTCACAGTACTCACAGATGATGTTTTCATAGTCACTAATGAGGTCCCAGCAGTTTTTAACAATAACAGGACATTACTGCTTCTGAGATATATTATGTGTTTCCCCCCATCTTTCTCCATTTTGGTTGAATACTCAGAAGTATGTTAGCATAAACCCCCCCTTTTTTATTATGATGATAGATTGCCCAGCCACCTAATAAGAATAACTGCTAAGCTGGAACGTTAAAATTGTTAATTTGTATACAACCTTTAAAATAATCTTTTAATGTGCTGTACATGGCTTTGTACATAAAAATGCCAGACAACACTTTGTTTCTACACACAAAAAGGCCATATAGCTGAGATCACATTTTAAATGCAGTTGCTTTTGTATTCCCCTCTTCCTGCTTTCCCCCAAGATCATGGCTCTAATCAATAATCGTGGGCACCTGTGCACAAAGTCCCTACAGAACAGTCACTGCTAATAGTTAAAAATAATGCTCTTGTATGCCTAGCTCTCTCCTGCTCATTCAGTAACACTGATTCGTATAAGCCCTCACTCAGGAAAGCATCTAAATGCTTGCTTAATTTTAAGCATGTGCTTAAGTCCCATTGAATTCAAGATAAATGTGTGTTTAAGTGTTCTTTTTTTTCCTGAAGGCAAAACTATTTTGCAATGAAAAACAAACTCCTTATCTTAGCTGGTGGCATACTCCTCTCTTGTCTTTCTGCAGTCAGATTTTGATTCAGAACTAAAGGTCATACAGTTGAGAAGTTAAACAATGGAAGTCATTCTGTTTAATAGGCAAAGGTATAATACACTTATTATATCTAATTCACTTATTTTACTAAAACAATTTAGAAATCAGAAGCAAATCTAGTTTATTTAGGTTTCTGAAGTTGTGTTTTTTTCTTTTACTAGGACTTGCAGCTTATGTTCTGAAAACTGATGCTAAGGAACTATCCTACTACAATGATACTTGCAATGAGCAACATTGAGTAGCTGGTGATCCGTTACAAGATCACAACAATAATACTTAAAATGTGTCAAATGTTCATAGTGAAAAAGATTAGTTAATTCACTTCAGGGCACAGACAGTGGCGAATGCCCATCCTTTCTTTGGGTTTATATACATTGCGAAAAAACAGAACACCATAGTGGCAGCGAATCTCAGAGCCCAGCTCAACTGACTTGGGCTTGCACTACAGGGTTAAACACAGCAGTGTAGACATTCCCATTTGGATTGAAGCCTGAGCTCCGAAGCCCATTCAGGGTGGAGGGTCTTGGAGCCTGGGCTCCAGCCCAAATGGGAAAGTTGACAGTTATTTTTTGCCCCATAGTGCAAGCCCAAGTCAGTTGGCCTTGGCTCTGAGACTCAGTGTTGTGGGTTTCTTTTTTGTTTTTGTGGCTGTATAGCTATACCGTATGTGTTCTTTTCTTTTTCATCCTTTTCATCCTTCTTTTTCATCTTCTCCTCAAATTCTTATCCACCAGCTTATTCAGTTGCTTTTATTGATGTTTTAAAACAGACAGAATTATGTTCTGTCCAAAACCCTCCCACAGAATCTGCTCTTGGCTTCAAAATAAGTTCTTATTCTGAGAGACATATCACCAGCCGTAAGTGCTGCCTCACAAGGCCTAAGTAATATCTCAGTTTAAGTCAGGCAGCCTTTTTTCCTACATGCAAAGGTGGGTACATTTCTCATGAACACTCTATATACATGGCACCAGAGGCACAGTGCCCAGTCCTGCAAGGGGAGCTGCTAACCTGTGTTGATTTGCACTGGACTCTGGGCAGGTGCAGTGATCCTTTGTAACTGATTTCAATGAAGGACTGTGGCCCACATTTCACAGATGGAAGGCAGCATTGCCAACTCTCATAATTTTTTCCACAAGTGATGACGGGGGGAGGGGGATTGGCTGGTGTCAGACTCGTGGTGATACAAGGAGCTCCAGAGCTTCAGTGAATTTAAGCCCTATCCTGAGGGTGAGGTGGGGAGGAATGGCCTCTGACTGGCACACTGCCACATGTGCCTGCCTGCTGGAAAAGAGCAGCCAGTCAAAGCTCTCTTCTCTGCTTCCCCTCCCATTCTCACAGGTGAGGAGTAGGGAGCAGAAAGAGCCCAGGATGGTTTTGCTCCCTCCTCATTGAGCAATGGAGATGGGACAGCACCTCTGCCCCTCCTTGCTACGCTTCCTGCATCACCCAACCTGAGGGTGTGGGGGCGGTGAAGAGACCCTGGAGCTGCTACTCCCCCCCTTCTATCAGGGGGAGAAGGACCCCACTGCAACCCCTGCTCCCAGGCCTAGGAAAGTGAGAGTGAAGAGCCCCAGGAGGAGCAGAGGTGATGCTGAACTGATATGAGGACTGGGATGCAAAATTAATTTTGGTGCAAGAGGCAGGCAGATGTAGGAGTGAGCTCCTGCCATGGGAGCCAAAAATCACTTTACCCAAAACATTTCGGAGAGTGGGCAACACTGATTGCCTCACACGTACTGGGACTGGAGAGGGAGATTTCACAAATCAAAAAAGACAGCTCAAAATATAATTTTTGTTTTATAAGTCTCCTTTTTGGACCCATCGCATGATCTTTTGGGGTCTGACTCATGATCTTTTCTCTCTCTTGAGGAGGTAAAGGGGAGTTAAAAATCATTTTAAACCACACATATCATTTCTCTCTTTTCACACTCCAAACACTTGGTACACATTGCAGTTGAATCATCTTCTGCTGATGTAATCTGGGTTGTTAGAGAGCACCCCAATGCCAAATGAAGCCAACCAGGATAGGCCTAAAAGTGAATAGTGCTGGCTGGGGCATTCAGTGCATCCCTTGGGCAACCCCACGGTTTAAGGCTACCTCCGTCTGACTGAACCTCTGAGAGAGCTCAGGGATATAAATAATGCCTGCTGTCCTTCAAGGCAAATTCTCCACTGGGATAGGAGGCTGCAATGTGCAGGCTCCTTTCCAGAAGAGGTTAATTGAGTCCTCTGTCTCATCCACACGACACCCCAGAGGGGTGGATAACTATTAATATCCCCATTTCTCAGATGTGGAAATTGAGGCAAAGGATACCGCCAAAATATTCAAACACGGGTGCCTAAAGCTAAGAACTTAAATAAGTTGCCTGATTTTGAAAGGTGCTGAGTACCTACAGCTCCTATTGACTTCAATGGAAGTTATCAGTCCTCTAATCATCTGACCACTAATTTAAGTGTCTAAATATAGATTTAGGAACTTAACTTTCGGCAATCAAGATTGAAAACGTTGGCCATGCAATATTATCATCCCTCTGACAACATTTTCTTAGAAGGGAGAATATACTGAAGGAGACATGCTTGCTATTAGCTCATATTGTAGTTTTTGGTTTTTCAGGATATTTCTCTTTAGTCATTAACATGCCAACCTTATATTTTATGAACTAACATGTCACCTCTAATATAAAAGCACTAAATCAGTGTCAACTTGCCACCTTTATGCATAGAGGAAAAAGGAAGACAAAATGCTGTAATAATACCACCCTTCAAAATTGAAAAGGAAAAGAAAAACTAGTTTCTTTAAAATGCAATTTTCCTCTTCAAAGGTCAATACCATTGCGAAGACTACATTAATTTCAGAGCTATATCATGAACCCAGCAATATCTTAGATTAAAAGGTTCATCACACTATACTTTTGCTAGTAAGATTCAACAGGACCATAAAGTTCTTGTTTTCAATTAACATCAAAGGTTAATATAATTAAAAAGAGGATACATTTTTCACATGCTGTTTTGTATCTGCTCATTAATTTATTAAAATGAGGAAGAATGTAGCAACTAATTTGCTCAAAGCTGTGTGGAAGTAGTGTCCGTAAAATATACAAGGTGAAATTGTTTACGTCAGCCATTCAGAATGCCTTTCTAACTATATCCAATTTATAAGAAAAAGCAAGAATGACTCATATCAGTTAGAAAGACTGAACATGCAATGACAAATTACAATTTTGGAGGAAAAAACCCACATAAACCCCCATAAATACCAGGATAATATGATAAAAATATCCATGGATCATTTGAAATTCCAGACAACTTACTACTAATGTATTTCTGGTAAGGGGCTTTCTTTCCCCAAGTGATTCAATATGTGTTGTTACCTAAAATAAAAATCAGCTTTATGCAAAGCTGCTGAAAGTTTTATGTGGTTTTAGAACACACCACACCTAAACTCAGTGGAACGTTGTTTCCTTGGTATGAGAGATATTGTAGGGAGTTACAAATACTTCAGTTGCCCAATGTATATTTAATGGATTAACAATGTTAACAAATGATCTCTTATTTCTGGCTCCTTCTGGTGAAATACAATACTTTCAAAAGCATACTAGATGTTCCAGTTTAGTGACCCTGCCTCCTTTCATGGAATGTGCGCACACAAACACACACACATCTGCACAATTTGCTCCCACCAGTCCACATTTTCCAAAAATCATCTGGAGATATAATATAGTTAGTGTAGTGTCTGTTTTATGTTCTGTTCAAGTTTTTATTCTTCATTGAGATGAATTCTGACAAATGTAGAACAGAACAAAACATTGATTAAAACACCTTCCAAGAACAAATAACCTCCTTAAGGGATTAGAACTCATCTCATAATGATATGAGTTTAACCATACTTTTTTTTTTTGGTTTGTTTTCTGATGTCAAATGCCTCTGGTGTCTGTGTGTGGGTTACACCCACCACTTCATCCTTATTTTAGCGGGTCATTTTATCCATGATTTTTTTAAACCTGCCCTCCTTCCATCAGACTGTTTGCTCTAGCTAGACATCCCTACTTCTGCCTGAAAGGGTAGGGCAGGTGATTTCCTCTTCTTCCCCTCTGTTGTTAGAACGGCTGTATGGATCACTCTGCTGTGAGAAGAGGGAAAGAGTTGTTTTAAAAGCCAGGGTTTGAAAAGAAACTCAAATATTTTGCATGATTCTTGTGTCAGGTGGATGTACAGAAACAAATTGCAAGATGGGCTAAAAGCTTTCAATGGAAGTTTGAGGCACAGATGTAGAAGCAAATGTTATTGTTTTATAATAAAAACTGTCATGTGTTTCTACTCACATAGAATAATCATACTTTCAGCCTGAATTTACTTTTAGAGTAAGGAAAAAGCAACAAAATGTGAAAGAACAAATGGAATGGCTCTAAGACAGTATGAGGTGTGTGTGTGTACAGCAGACCTCTGGAAACGAGTTACTTTGGTAACCCTAGATTCAATGCAAGTGCAGAGATTCTACACCAAGATGTCACATGACCTTGTGCTAAGATGTTTATTTTGAAATGTTAGAATTGGTAAGGTGGTGCCTCACAATCTTTAATGTATTTATCTTCACAACACCTTTGTGAGATTGAGAAGTGCTATTATCCCTATTTTACAGATGGGGAAACCGAGGCAGAGAGAAACGAAGTGAATTGTGAATGGTCATATGGGAAGTCTATGGGTAAGGAAGAAATTGAACCAAAGTCTCCCAAATCCTAGGCTGGCACTCTAACCACTGGAGCATCCTTCCTCTCCCAAGAAATGGTGAGTCTCTACCATCTGCTGTTGGGAACTGGGAACCTGGGGAGGGTTACCCCTAACTTTGGGTCTTCTGCATGGCAGCCCCCGTACACTTTGAAGCACTGCCACTTTGCCATCAAGTTGTCCCTGGCACCACTTTTATGTTCTAGTAGTAATACACTGTGGATCCTTGCTATTGAGACAACTGGGAATTGACCACTAAAATTATATGGAATATTTCTGAAAACTTTCTTCAGGACAGTTAGTGAAAAATTGCCTATCCCTGCCTCCAACCATTCTTGACATAAGTTTGCTCACATTTTTAATTCCTTCCCGCACCCTCTTATTTCAAGGACAGGATCTTGTGGCTAATTATTTAAATAATCTATTCTGGAAAGGGTCTGCATAGCGCTCCTGCTGCTATCACAATTAAAAAAACCACAAAATAAAGTTACAGTGGGAGTCTTACTGATGTACAGGCCACCCTGCAGCTCCACAGAAGTCTTAACTGAGCTTCTATGGGCCTGGTTTGGGAGTGGCCAAGACTAGCCATCTTGGCAGATTTTAGCATGTATACATATGAAGGGCTTGATTCACCCCTCCTAGTGCAAGGATTTCAGTTTGCAGCCGTGCTTCATTGTGAGAGAATTAATCTCTGGGGGAGGCAGTGTAAAATTAAAGCAGCAAAGAATCTTGTGGCACCTTATAGACTAACAGATGTTTTGGAGCATGAGCTTTCATGGGTGAATACCCACTTCGTCAGATGCATGTAGTGGAAATTTCCAGGGGCAGGTACATATATGCAGGCAAGCTAGAGATAATGAGGTTAGTTCAATCAGGGAGGATGAGGCCCTGTTCTAGCAGTTGAGGTGTGAAAACCGAGGGAGGAGAAACTGGTTTTGCAGCTGGCAAGCCATTCACAGTCTTTGTTTAATCCTGAGCTGATGGCGTCAAATTTGCAGATGAACTGAAGCTCAGCAGTTTCTCTTTGGAGTCTGGCCCTGACATTTTTTTGCTGCAGGATGGCCACCTTAAGGTCTGCTATAGTGTGGCCAGGGAGGTTGAAGTGTTCTCCTACAGGTTTTTGTATATTGCGATTCCTAATATCTGATTTGTGTCCGTTTATCCTTTTCCGTAGCGACTGTCCAGTTTGGCTGATGTACATAGCAGAGAGGCATTGCTGGCATAGGATGGCGTATATTACATTGGTGGACGTGCAGGTGAATGAACCGGTGATGGTATGGTTGATCTGGTTAGGTCCTGTGATGGTGTCGCTGGTGTAGATATGTGGGCAGAGTTGGCATCGAGGTTTGTTGCATGGATTGGTTCCTGAGCTAGAGTTACTATGGTGCGGTGTGCAGTTACTGGTGAGAATATGTTTCAGGTTGTCAGGTTGTCTGTGGGCGAGGACTGGCCTGCCACCCAAGGCCTGTGAAAGTGTGGGATCGTTGTCCAGGATGGGTTGTAGATCCCTGATGATGTGTTGGAGGGGTTTTAGCTGGGGACTGTATGTGATGGCCAGTGGAGTCCTGTTGGTTTCTTTCTTGGGTTTGTCTTGCAGTAGGAGACTTCTGGGTACACGTCTGGCTCTGTTGATCTGTTTCCTTATTTCCTCGTGCAGGTATTGTAGTTTTGAGAATGCTTGGTGGGGATTTTGTAGGTGTTGGTCTCTGTCTGAGGGTTTAGAGCAGATGCGATTGTACCTCAGTGCTTGGCTGTAGACAATGGATCATGTGATGTGCCCAGAATGGAAGCTGGAGGCATGAAGGTAGGCATAGCAGTTAGTAGGTTTTCGATATAGGGTGGTGTTAATGTGTCCATCACTTATTTGCCCCGTGGTGTCTAGGAAGTGGACCTCCCGTGTAGATTGGTCCAGGCTGAGGTTTATGGTGGGGTGGAAGCTGTTGAAATCATGGTGGAATTTTTCCAGAGTCTCCTTCCCATGGGTCCAGATGATGAAGATGTCATCAATGTAGCATAGGTAGAGAAGGGGCGTGAGTGGATGAGAGCCGAGGAAGCGTTGTTCCAGGTCGGCCATAAAAATATTGGCATATTGTGGGGCCATGCGGGTGCCCATAGTGGTGCCACTGATCTGGAGATATATATTGTCATCAAATCTGAAATAGTTGTGTGTGAGGATAAAGGCACAGAGCTCAGCAGCCAATTGTGCTGTAGCATCATCAGCGATACTGTTCCTGACAGCTTGTATTCCATCTGTGTGGGGGATGTTCGTGTAGAGAGCTTCTACGTCCATGGTGGCTAAGATGGTGTTTTCTGGAAGGTCACCAATGCATTGTAGTTTCCTCAGGAAATCAGTGGTGTCACGGAGATAGCTGGGAGTGCTGATGGCATAGGGTCTGAGTAGAGAGTCCACATATCCAGACAGTCCTTCAGTGAGAGTGCCAATGCCCGAGATGATGGGGCGTCCAGGATTTCCAGGTTTGTGGATCTTGGGTAGTAGATAGAATAACCCTGGTTGGGGCTCTAAGGGTATGTTGATTTGTTCCGGTGTTAGTGTAGAAAGTGTCCTGAGTAGATGTTGCAGTTTCTTAGTGTATTCCACAGTGGGATCTGAGGGAAGTGGCCTGTAGAATTTGGTGTTGGAGAGTTGTCTGGCTGCCTCCTTTTGGTAGTCAGACCTGTTCATGATGACAACAGCACCTCCTTTATCAGCCTCTTTGATGATAATGTCAGGGTGGTTTCTGAGGCTGTGGATGGCATTGAGTTCTGCATGACTAAGGTCATGAGGCATGCAATGTTGTTTTTCCACAATTTCTGCCTGTGCACGTTGGCAGAAGCATTCAATGTATAGGTCCAGACTGTCATTTTGACCCTCAGGAGGAGTCCATGTGGAGTTCTTCTTCTTGTGCTGTTGGTGGGAGGGTATCTGTGTATCAGTGCGCTGTTCAGTGTTGTCCTGAAAGTATTCTTTGAGTCGGAGACAACGAAAGTAGGCTTCCAGATCACTGCAGAACTGTATCATGTTGGTGGAGGTGGCAGGGCAGAAAGAGAGTCCCCGAGATAGAACAGACTTTTCTTCTGGGCAGAGTGTGTAGTTGGATAGATTGACAATATTGCTGGGTAGGTTGCGGGTACCACGGTTGTGGCCCCAGGAGGCAGGTAGGAGTTTAGACAGCTTACAGTCCTTTTTCCTTTGCAGAGAGGTGAAGTGAGTAATGTAGATCTCCTGTCTTATTTTAGTGAAGTCCATTTGTATGGAAGTTTGGTTATTAATGAGAGTCTCCAGGTTGGAGAGCTCTTTTTCGATGTTTTCCTGTTTGCTGTATAGGATGCTGATCAGGTGGTTCCTCAGTTTCTTTGATAGAGTATGGCATAATCTCTCACTGTGGTCTGTGTAGTATGTAGATAGCAGTGGATTTTTTACCTTTAGTCCATTTGGTATGATGTCCATCTGTTTGCATTTGGAAAGGAAGATGATATCCGTCTGTATCTGTGCAAGTTTCTTCATGAGGTTGATGGATTTCCACTCCATATGGCTAAATGCAGTGCCTTGCATGGTGTCAAGTATCAGAGGGGTAGCCGTGTTAGTCTGGATCTGTAAAAGCAGCAAAGATTCCTGTGGCACCTTATAGACTAACAGACGTTTTGGAGCATGAGCTTTCGTGGGTGAATACCCACTTCGTCAGATGCATGTAGTGGAAATTTCCAGGGGCAGGTATATATATGCAGGCAAGCTAGAGATAATGAGGTTAGTTCAATCAGGGAGGATAAGGCCCTGTTCTAGCAGTTGAGGTGTGAAAACCGAGGGAGGAGAAACTGGTTTTGTAGTTGGCAAGCCATTCACAGCCTTTGTTTAATCCTGAGCTGATGGCGTCAAATTTGCAGATGAACTGAAGCTCAGCAGTTTCTCTTTGGAGTCTGGTCCTGACGTTTTTTTGCTGCAGGATGGCCACCTTAAGGTCTGCTATAGTGTGGCCAGGGAGGTTGAAGTGTTCTCCTACAGGTTTTTGTATATTGCGATTCCTAATATCTGATTTGTGTCCGTTTATCCTTTTCCATAGAGACTGTCCAGTTTGGACAGTGTAAAATTAGTGGATCTCAGCTGTCTGGGAAATATGCTGAATAAAGCACATCTCTTGAGTGTAATGGCTGTGCTGACCTGACTAGCCCACATCACCTAATTTAGGACAGTGCTGTTCCACTTTGACCCGCCAAGCAGAAAACAGATCACAAAATTTCCACCCTGCGGCCCACCCACCTGCATTACATAAGCAGTAATCATCATATGCCCTATGATAAACCAGCCCTAATCACTCTAGTTCATTGGCTTTCTCTGCTAGATAGAAGAGCAGAGATATATTAAATATTTGTTCCTCATATCAGTACTTAAAGACTAATTAAATTACCCCTTTACCCTTTTTAAGCTAAATAGATTGAGCTCCTTGAGTCGATCACTATAAAGTGTTTTCTAATCCTTTAATCATTCTCCTGGATCTTCTCTGGACCCTCTCCAATTTGTCAACATCCTTCTTGAAGTGTGGGCACCAGAAATGGACACAGCAGCAGTCACACCAATGTTAAATAACCTCTCTACTCCTACTCAAGATTCTTCTGTTTATGTGTTCCAGGATCTCATTAGCTCTTTTGATTACAGAGGCACCCTTGGAGCTCACATTCAGCTGACTATCCACCTCCACCCTCAAATCTTTTTCAGAGTCCCTGCTTCCCAGAATGCAGTCCTCCATCCGGTAAGTATGACCTATATTCTTTGTTCCTAGATGTATACACTTGCCTGTATTAAAAATGCGTAAGTGTTTACTTGCATCTACTTTACTAGCAATCCATATAACTGAGTCAAAAACTGTACTCTTCATTATTTACCACTCCATTTACCACATTTTGTGTCATTTGCAAATTTAATCAGTGATGATTTTGTGTTTTCTTCCAGGTCACTGATTTAAAGAAAAAAAAAAAGAAAAAATGTTAAATAGCATTGGGCCAAGAACCAGTCCCTGTGGGATCCCACTGGAAACACCACCTGTTCAATGATAATTCTCCCTTTACAGTTATGTTTTGAGACCCATCAGTCAGCCATCTTTTAATCCATGTAATGCACGCCATATTAATTTTATATCATTCTACTTTTTTTTAATCAAAATGTCATTGGGTACCAAGTCTAAGTATATTATATCAATTCTATTAACTTTTTTTGCTGAGACCACAAGTCTGGTTGATAAAGATATCAAGTTAGTTTGATAGAATCTATTTTCCATAAACTCATTTGATTTGCATTAATTATATTATACTCCTTTAATTCTTTATTAATTGAGTCCTGCCGCTCTATAATCTCTCTTAGGATCAATGTCAGGCAGTCAGGAAATTACCCAGGTCCTTTCATTTACCCTTTAACAATATTGGCACATTAGCTTTCTTTCAGTCTCCTGGAAGTTCCTCAGTGCTCCAGGATTTATTGACAGTTAGAACTGATGGTCCTGCAAGCCCCTCAGACAGTTTTTAGAATTCTTGGATGTAAGTTATTGGGATCTGCTGATTTAAAAAAAAGTCAAACTTAAGTAGTTTTTGTTTAAGGTCCTCCAGAGATATTAGTGGAATGGAAAGAGTTTTATCACCTAAGTTCCCTCTAAGCTGTGTGGCCACGCAACAGCCTATTAAGCGCCATGCAGGCTCTCAGGGCTTCAGTGGGGACAGATCTCTCCCCCGCAGCCCTAAACCTGCCGCAGTTTGAGGAGAGGCACCCATCTCGTGGTCCCAGCCCCAGAGTTGCTGCGGCCGGGGGAGAGGCACCTCTCCCTCCCCAGCCCAGGTGCTGCTGCAGGGAGAGAGAGCTGCAGGAGTCCTCTCCCCCCACCGTAGCCCTGGAACAGCCTTCACCCCAAACTTCTCATCCCTAGCCCCATCCCACAGCCTGAACTCCATCCAGAGCCCTCAACCCCCTCAACCCCTCAGCCCCATCCCCGCCACATAATTTTGTTATGTGCACCAATATGGAGGCGACCTGTGACACACCACCTCCATATTGGTGCGCATAAAATTCATTCTACACATGCATGGGAAAAATTAGAGGGAACATTGGTTATCACCATATGAGACTATATCATTTGTTTTTCCTCCAAATACAGAACATTTATTGAACACGTCGGTCTTTTTTGCATTATTATTGTTAGTTCTGCCATTTCCATCTATAATGGAGCAATGGACCATTGTCTGAATTCTTTTTTGTTCCTAATATACTTAAAAACGCCTCCATATTGCCCTTAACTCTTCTGGCTATAGATTTCTCCTTGTGTCACTTTGCTTCCCTTATTCATTTTCTACAATTCCTACCTTCTGATTTATATTCATTGCTATCAACTTCCCCTTTCTTCCATTTGTTTTATATATATCATAATTTTGTACAGCTTACCCTCTAAACCAAGTCAGAGTCTAACCAGTATGGCCCTCTTCCTCAACTGTGGCTTTTTGGGACTTCTAGTAAGGTGTTCTTAAATTATTCTTAATTATCATTCACATTTTTCTGATTAAATTATTCCTCCCAACTGATATGGCTAATAATTGTCTTCAGCTTTGTGGAATTGGTCCTATTAAAGCACCAAGTATGTATATTATTGGCATGGACTTTATTTTGCTTGCACTTTATTAATCTGATCAAGTCATGACCACTTGTACCTAAGGGTATGTCTACACTACGGGATTATTCCGATTTTACAGAAACCGGTTTTGTAAAACAGATTGTATAAAGTCAAGTGCACGCGGACACACTAAGCACATTAATTCGGTGGTGTGCGTCCATGTACCAAGGCTAGCATCGATTTCCGGAGCGTTGCACTGTGGGTAGCTATCCCGTAGCTCCCGCAGTCCCCCCTGTCCATTGGAATTCTGGGTTGAGATCCCAGTGCAAAAACAGTGTCGCAGGTGATTCTGGGTAAATGTCGTCACTCAATCCTTCCTCCATGAAACAATGGCAGACAATTATTTTGCGCCCTTTTTCCCTAGATTGCCCTGGCAGATGCCATAGCATGGCAACCATGGAGCCCATTTAGCCTTTTGTCACGGGGTAAATTGACAACATATACCCTGAAACACCCGGGAAAATGTTTTTGACCCTTCAGGCATTGGGAGCTCAGCCAAGAATGCAAATGCTTTTTGGAGACTGCGGGAAGTGTGGGATAGCTGGAGTCCTCAGTACCCCCACCCTCCCACCATGAGCGTCCATTTGATTCTTTGGCTTTCCGTTACACTTGTCACGCAGCACTGTGCTAAGTTCCTGCTGTGGACTCTGTCTATCATAGCCTGGAAATTTTTCAAATGCTTTGGCATTTCGTCTTCTGTAACGGAGCTCTGATAGAACAAATTTGTCTCCCCATACAGAGATCTCTCGTAAGGTCCATGCTGGAGCTTTTTTTGGATTTGGGACTGCATCGCCACCCGTGCTGATCAGAACTCCATGCTGGGCAAACAGGAAATGAAATTCAAAAGTTCACGGGGCTTTTCCTGTCTACCTGGCCAGTGCATCTGAGTTCAGATTGCTTTCCAGAGCAGTCACAATGGTGTACTGTGGGATACCGCCCGGAGGCCAATACCGTCGAATTGCGGCCACACTAACCCTAATCTGACATAGCAATTCCGATTTCAGCGCTACTCCCCTCATTGGGGAGGAGTACAGAAATCGGTTTAAAGAGCCCTTTATATTTATATAAAGGGCTTCGTTGTGTGTACAGGTGCAGGGTTAATTCGGTTTAACGCTGCTAAATTAGGTTTAAACGCGTAGTGTAGACCAGGCCTAAGCTACCATTAATTTACTCTGCAAAGTTCTTAATGATCAAATACTTTTTGTAACATTTAAAATGTTACATGTGCTGGAAGAACATTCATGGAGATTAACTAACTAATTATCTATCATCTAGAGTCACTTCTCCTCCCAGAGAATGCGGGTGTCATAGCAAACAAGAAGTACACTACAATCATCAGTTCCCCTCTCGTGGATATTAGTGGCAGGGCATTCCAAGTGGTGGGCCCCAGCTTTAGAACTTGCTCTCACAGGAAACCCTGCAGAGCTCGGCCTCTTCTAAAGCATGAAGAAAAATGCACTTTTGTTCAGACTTTTTACTAAGTGTAGGAGTGTAAAGCCCCTTGCTAGTTTGCCTCTCAGGCGGAAATTCCCTTGAGAGATGTGGCAAGTTGTTCAAGCTGCAGTGCATGGGGGTGCAAAGTTTATACTTCCTCTTTGGGGAAAGTTAAGTATTCTCTTGTTCTAAGTTGTATGATAGGTGCCCAGATGCTACAGTGATAGTTACCTCATTAATATGTGTAATAATACAGACCAACAGAACAGTTTTCCAACACCACAAAAAGCTCACAGTTTAGGAAAGAGGAGAATCAGAAAGTACACAACTGCAGATGTATGGAGATCCGGGAAAAGCGAATTTCCAGTGGAAAGTGTGTGTGTTTGTTTGTTGAGGTTGGACGGGGACAGGGACAGCAGGTTGGTGTAGGAAGCCAGCAGAGGGGCTAGCAAACTGGGAGGATGTAAAAAGAGCAAAGAACATTTGTTAGCTCTTTGGCAGATGCCTGAGCAGGTGGAATGCAGAGTGTTTACACAGTTCATATTTCAATATACTATGAAAACAGAGTTTCAGACTTTAAGCGGTTATTAAACTCCCCTCCCCTCCTGCCCCAACCACTTCTTTAACATCTACCTTTAGATCTTATATGAAGCTATTCTCTGCTGGACTGATGGTGCTGGGGCAATGCACTGTGCCACCAGCTGAGAAAACAAATTTGAGAAAGAGCATGTGCTCAGGTTAACAAGCCTTGGGCAAGCAAACCTCTTTTTCCCCCACTCCCCAGTTCTCACCTCTTATTCCCCAAAGCAACAGGAATAGTGCACTGGGGTAGCTGATGCTGTTAGGCAAGGAATAGAAGACTGGCTACAGAACAGCAAGTAAGGAAAGGAAGAGAGATTTACAATGGTCCATTTTTTACTTTTTACATAATGAAATCCAGAGGCCTAATAAAGTGACACTGTAGCAGGGGTGGAGAAGGGAAAACAAACTTCTAAGATAAAGTATATGTACATCTGTCAGGAATGATTATACCTATGTTTATAATCTGTAGACAGATATAAACAGTCTCCTTTACTAATTCTAGTTAAGAGTAAATGAAATTAAACTGAGTACAGGACAGGAGGAACATTTCCCATAAGCAGAATTAGTGCTCAGCAAACTAGACCTGAGGAACTTTGTTTATAAAACTGCCTTGTTGATCCACAGGTGTTCTCATATCTGATCTGTGATTTATCCACTAAATTCAGGTCATGGGCATTAATGGAAGGGATAAGCTTAAAAAAAAACAACTGTTCAAGTTCTCAGTTCATTCAGGACTGCGTGAAAAAAAAACCACATTAGAAGATCTGCTTTTAGGGGAGAACTTTTTTTCTTTGCTGAGCAGTGACCAAGAAAGCAACAAAATACATTTCTAACACTAAATATGCTCTTTTAGAGGCTGGGGATGAAAACTACACTTGAAACCAATATCTAACATTGATAATACAGTGCTTTGCACCTTTAAAGCAATGTTAAGGGCCAGGTTGTGCCATTAAGGAAGAGATAGGGGCTGGCACACAGACACTGTCCAAGTGGCTTTGTCTCCCAGCACTCCTGGGCATTGCTGTCACTGTAGGATGCAGAAATATCCCTCCTTGGCTATCCAGCTCTGGAGGATATGCGAGGAAGGAGTGGGTTCATAGCTTTGCCTCCGTTCTTCCCTTTTGGAAAGGTTAAGTTCTGAGTTTTGTTCCTTGCTCAGCCACTGTTTCTCTGTGTGATCGTGGGCAAATCTTTTAACCTCTTTGTTCTTCAATGTCTTCATCTGTGAAACAGCTGAGTAATACTCGTACACCTCTAGCAGTGACACTGAATTAACCTTTTTTACATGAGATCCTTGTCTGAAAGGCACCACAGAAGGACAAAAAATTATTGACATTATTCAGGCTAGTTGCACTCAGCTTCAAAGAGGCTTCAAGTAAAGTTGTTTTTGGTAACCGTATTCCAACGCTTACCTTTTAGAAATGTGTCTAATCTCACCACACAGAGTATTAGGTATGTATTCCTTTAGTTCTTGGCCTTTTGGTTAGGGTCAAGTGTAGTTCTATATCCTACCCATGTAGCTATTTGCTACACTGATACTGACTTGGACTCTGAATACATTCCCTGGGTGGCGTACCCAAGCCCACTTATCCACTGACACTTTAAAAACTCTCGCACCCCAATCTGAGTCTATGCTTGTTATGTGATACGTATGTATCTCATGATCCTTGTAAGCAATACCTGTAATCCCTCATAACTCAAGATGTACAGTACCTTCCATCTTAACTTGTGTATATTTAATTTTAAACATTAACTTTAATAAGAATTTTATATGGGTGTCATACCCAAGATCACTTATTCACTGATGCTTTAAAAACTCCCACACTCCAATCTGGGTCTATGCTGGTTAAGCGCTATGCATAGGTGCTGACTCCATGGGTGTTCCGGGGCCGCACTCAACAACAGCCAAGCTCCCCGCTTCTTCTCCCCCGCAAGTGCACTGCACCCCTGCTCCTCTCCCTCCCTCCCAGCTCTTCCTGCCCGCCGCCTAACAGCTTATTGGCAGCGCTTAAGACTTTCCAGGAGGAAGTGGGAGGAATGGGTAAGTGGCACACTCAGGGGAGGAGGTGGAGAAGAGGCAGGGCAGGGGCAGGGACTTGGGAGTGGAATGGGGCGGGGTCTTTGGGGAAGGGGTGGAATGGGAGTGGGGTGAGGTCAGTGCAGGGGCAGGGCCAGAGGCGGGGGGGGGGATCGAGCACCCACCAGGCAGAGAGGAAGTCAGCGTCTATGGTACTATGTATGTATCTTGTGAACCTTGTAACTGATACTTGTAATCTCTCATAACTCAAGCCTGACCCCACATGTACAGTATCTTCCTTCTTAACTTGTGTAAACTTGATTTAAAAACTTTTATTAAAGCTAATGCTTAAAATCATCAATTTACTATCAGATATATTCCATATTCGTATAGACTACGGTTTGCTTTGAAGGATTAGATTTTATCAGTAAATATCAATAAACTTCAATTTCACCAAGCATATACAAATATGTGACAAATATTTCCAATGATAACCACCAAAATTTACAGATAGGCAAAGTAAGAAATGCTGCTTGAGAATGTATTAGAGTAAATACCCTTACATTCTCTATGTATTTTAACATGTGATGTTGACAATTTGTGCTTTAAAGGTTATAAAACTTTAACATTTTGAATCTCAACATCTACAGACATTAAATAATTATAGCCTGATACCAACCCCCACTGTTTGAGGCACCTATAATTTCATACAACTGAAAATTTAAAGATTTTTTTTTTCTATCAACATTATTTTAAAAAATGAATTCAGTCAAGCTTAACTGTGTTACGAATTTGTACTTTGAAAATTGGGCCTATGGTACATGAACATGAGTACTTAACTCATTTGCTTAGCACCTCGAAGGAGATGCTCAGCACCCTACATGACAGACCATATTCTGTGAAAGAAGTAAATGCTCAGTATATTGACAAATTTTAGGGTAGGAATTAAAAATCATTTCCCCTGCTCCCCCCATAATCCAGACATTCACATCAACATATTGACTCACTCAGTCTTACAACTAGCTGATTTAATGATGGAGCATCTTAATTTGATCATTATTTCCATAGCTGCAATCTGTGTGCTCATAATTTATGAAATGCATGGAAAGAACAGAAGTGCTAGCTCAGAAGGATGCCTGGTTTTTGTAAACATCAAATGCAACAGCACCCTCCACTGTTCATTAAAGGGAAAAGACATTTACTTTGATAATTTGTTCCAACAGGATGACGAAGTCCAGCCACCAGAGATCATACTAATTATAACAGATTACTCAGCTGTTTGAAGAAAACGCATTAATATAGATGAACATAAGTAAGAGATGGGAATGTGGCCATTTATTTGAAAAATAATGATAATGGCATAAGTTTCAGCTGACTTGGAGTATAATTAAAGATGAAATTGTAATTAGTCTACTGTGTGTGTTTTATTATGATGTCATTCCAAAGAATGTAAAACTCTTTATGATTAAGATTTTCCCCCCAAACTGCTATCTGAATAGCTTCTGACAGAGCCAAGAAAATAAAAATCATGCACTTTCTCAGACCATATGAATCTCAGAGGTCTTAACAGTAGCTGGACTTGTTTGTTGCGATAGGACTATATATATTTGGGAATTGCAGCCCCTTTCAGATCTGAGTGGGAGAATGTTATACATGACTGTTTCTATCTCCTGTGTAGCCAATTATTTTAGTTTAGTATCCATTGATTATGTGATGTTATGATTAATCAATAGGTTATACTATATATATTCATTGTATGTTAATCAGAGGTAATACGTATAAAAGTATAAGATTGATCAGTATTTAGAGGAACTATGTAGTAGACATAAATGAGACAAGCTGAAATGCAAGAAACTGTGGGCTGAGGCCTGCAAGACTTTAGCTTAGCTATTTTTGGCCTGGGAGACAAGAGATGATGGCGTAAGTCAATGACTGAGAAATAACCCAAAAGAGGGGTTATGGGAAAAGAGATACCAACTGGTAATATTGCAAAAGTATAGCTGGGAAGTTTCAATTTAGATTATAAGTACTGTAACAACAAATATTGTCTCCAACATGAGCTTTAATCGCAAGACAAAAGTGGTACGTCAATGTTAATGGAAACCTACAAAGCCTATAGAATTCAGGGTCCCTTGTGGTTCTGTGGGACACACACCAATAAGAAAGAGAGGACTGACACTTTCATATACATGTGAAGAATGTAGGTATAGACAGAATCACAGTATAAAAAAGGGTGCCCAGAGCAGGAAAATTGAGCTTCCTATGGGAAACTCCAGCAGGAACCACTCCCATATTGATGCTCAATCCATGAGAGGGCCAACAGAAGGAGGATGGGACCATGGTCAAAAGGCGTATGGTGCACCTTCCAAAGGGGTGTAGCAGTGGGTATATTTCCTCTGCATTCATGGAGTTCTGGGAGGAAGCGAGATCTTTGATGCACAGTTAGTCCTGAAGCTCTTCCCCCACAAACCCCTTGAGCAGTTTAGCTCCGACCCAGATGTTCATAAACAGTGGTGCAATCAGGCCCAAACTGTGAATAATGTAATGCTGTCTACTGTGTACCATATATTGCAGGCTTATTTGAGGAAACTGATGGGGTCATTCAGCTAGTGCAGGCAACAAGAGATATTACAGTTAAGGCATTTGATTACTCTACCATTAATATGGACTATAGTCAGCATGGTTCACTTATCTGGTCTCCTAATTTTGGCACAGCTTTCTACCCCCAACAAGTTCCTTATCGTACATCATTTTATGGGTCTTCCTCTGAACGAATCTCAATGTTCAAACTGATAAGATTCTTGACTCAGCTGCTTCTGGCCATACTTGGGAGCTTTAAATGGGATCAGCAACAACTAGACAGAGTGGAGGATGATATAACCATGAGGCACATTTTGAAGATGCAAAATCCATGTCAAAACCAAACCATCTTGAGTGGTTAAAAAACATGCAGCAGGATCCACAGACTGTATGTGGCACTTGTATATTATGGTGATGCCGTAAGTGCCTAAATTGATAGATAAATTGGAGACATAATATGCGGCCACCATCACTTCCTGTATTTGATAACCCAGTTGAAATCTGGGATGAAAGCCAATGAAACGAGAGAAGGGAAATGCAAGAAGTCTCCACTGAGTCCACAATATACAGTTTATAGAATAAAATCAAAGCAACATATATTAGCTTGCTAAAAAGAAGGCATTAATACATCAGTTGATCATAATTCTAATCCAAGCATCAGGGACTATGTGCTACAATAAGATGCATGCTATACATTTTAAATTGGAAGTCTTCTCAATTTGTGCCCAATTCAAAGTTTAGCAACAATTGCACAAACCAATTAAAAAAAAACAATGATAAGGTGCACTGTGAAGTCAGAGGAGCCTTCTTTCAGACTGCTTGCCAGGCGTTGGCATTCCTAAGGTCCTTCCAAAGCAGTGAGGTGGATCAGAATGCTACATTCAGAAATACAGTAGCTACACCAGTTTTAGATATGAGTGGAAGCAAGTTAAGGTAAAACCAGAAATCGCTAAGTAAAAGGCAGGTAAAAAGTAAGAGAAACAAAAATTGTGAAAAAAAGTATAGAAGTAGGAAGGAGCTGCTTCACCTACAAAAAAAGCCCAGATGGTATTAAGAGCTGCCAGGGAAGCCATTTGCCATGCACAATAACATGTTTTATTGGCCCTACAAAATCCAAGAACTATGCTTCATATTCCTGAGCATCATTTGCTGGTATTTACATATACACAGATATACAGCATTCTTGTAACATTTCTCTCCTGATCATGAAAACTTGCACTCTGAGTCCCTACCTTCACCAGCCCTCAGGAAATCTCTGTGCTTCTGGATTTTCTGAAGTTACCTGACAACTCCCAAAAGTCAACAGAAAGCGCATGTCTCTCACAGTCATCTCCAGTTTCCACTGAAGCTTCAACCATGTGGGGAGAGGGACTTGCCTGGGTGATCTCAAGGGTAATGTTCACTGGCTCACAATCAGAACCAGTTCATGGCTGCTCTTAATCAGCACCATCAGCACCCTTTTTTAACATTTATTAGTGTTTTTATTTGCTGGTATTCCCTAATCCTGATACCCAAGCCCATATGTGAAGTGGGTAGATAGACACTTTGATAAATATCAGTGCTGTGGAAGAAGCAGTTTAGAGGAGTCAGTAATCTAATATTCCAGGACCTTGTGCTTCCTACCAAGTTGACCCCTTTAATACAGAAACTGAAATTCAGTGAATGTCTTGGTAGCTGAAGCTGAGTTCTAACATAGACAGAGGGTATGGGCTTTGAAATCAGCATCTACTATGTGTTAGATTAATGGATTTTTTTAGTAAAAACAGAGCAGCAAACAAAATTTAAACACTTGAGACACCTGATTACGACTGCGGGGGCAGATGTTTTTCTTGCTAGAATAAAACCTACTGAACATCGTAAGTGCAAAATATTATATTCATCATAAGAACCAAGAAACCACAGGGACAGCAAAATCTATTTCCCCCTAGAGAGTCCAATAATGAAACATTTACAAAGTCTGGAATCTTTGATTGATTGAACCGTCCAGCTGGCGCCCAGTGTTGTGTCAATTTCGGTGACATTAGTCACCTTATTATATTAGATAGAGAGCTCTTCAAATCCAAGGAGAAAGTTCACCCAATGTGAGCATTCAACTGTAATCTGGTCACAGCATTAATTCACTAAAGTAGCTATGGAATATCAACTAACAGAATGTAACAATTTGGTAACTATGAGGCACCGCAGACTTTTGGTGAATCACAAGGCCCTGCATTATACTGTTAAACAAGCCACATTTTTATCCTGTTATAGCCCATGTTTGTTGAATAAGAACTCACCCAAAGTCACATATGTTCATTTTCAAATATCATTTTGCAGCAGCAAATGACCAGTTTGGAATAAAGCAAAAAGGATGAATTCCAAAAAGTAAAAGTTTCCAGATGGGTCATGGGACACATCACATTTTAGGCCTCCTTTGATATTGTCTGTTTTGAATGTGGATTGTGACCCATTCTAAAATTGGACAAGGGACCAAGGGATGAGTAGGGAAATATTAGTGTGTCCTGTTTATCTGTAGTACTTTGTAAATTTAGTTTACGCAAGAAAAGTGAATAGCCACAAAATGTTGTTTATATAGCTTCTCTCCATTATGACTTGTTTTCTGTGCACTGCATCTTTAAGTGGGGAAAAGTCCCTCTTCCCACTGCAGAAGCAGTTTCCACATGGGATTCAGAATGCAGCTTGCTTCTGAGGAAATACAGACTGAGCCTGATTTTCAGTCTGCTGGGGCAGGAGAGAATGTGACTTAAACCATCTAGGTACTCCTGGTATTCTGAGGCAGCCAGGAACTTCATTCAGCCTCAGTGCTGCTGTAATTTACACTTGTTTCCTATGGCCCCTTTCGGCTCCAGGAAGCAGAGAATTACCAGTTATGTACACTCTGGCATGCCCCCATATGACCCTACTCTGGGGGCTGAGAGCTAGAGTGGAGCTCTTCTGCCAGCACTATACCAACCAGTAACCCTGTATACAGGGGGTATGCTCATAGTCCACCCACTTTATCTATGTTTGTAATGCATTTGGGAGTGAGTCTCCCAGCCCCCACACACAGACCCACCAATGGTAGTGGGGCTCAAACTGGCACACTGAAAATAGCGCTGTAGAAGTCCTGGCTCAGGCTGGAGTTCAGGGTCTCAAGCCATTTAACTCCTAGGCTTCAGAGCCTGAGCTGGAATAACCATGTTGCTATTTTAAGAGCACTAACTTAAGCTCTGCTAGCATGAGTCAGTCTATCCAGGCTGGGAAACTTGCTCCCAGCTGCAGTGTAGACATCCTAAGGCCTCTTTATACTGCCAGGGAAGGCATAAGAGGGCCTTATAGGATAACGGACCATCAGGCCCACAATACGTGTGCCCTTTTGTGGAGACCGTACATTTATTGTCTCTTTTATTCTATTAATGTCTTAATATAAAATAGAGGTGATTCAGAGTGGAAGCATATGGTGTTTTCCGTGTATAGAAAAATGTAACACAAAGTACCAACATAAAGTACATTGGCAATATGAAAAAAACCCATGTGATTGTCTGGAAGCTAGCCATCCTCCCATCAAAATGTTCCCAATGCCTCCCTCCCTACGTCCCCATTTTAAAACACCGATTCTATATGGATTACAATTCTTGGAAGAGGTGAGCTGCCAAAACAGAACATTCTGAGCACTAAACCCCCCCAAGGGTTTGTCTGGAATGTTGCATTTCTAAAGTAGAATGATGATTCCTATCTTTCCAAAAGGGAGAGATGTTGTCAAGACTCTCTTGTGCCGATAGCTAAATTCAGTAAATGACTTGGGTCCTTTTTTTGTTTTACCTCCCACCCACAAGGGAACTGCAATAAATCCTAATTTGAACAGGTTTCTTGGAAACAACAAAACTTACTGCTATGTTCCATACATTCACTTGGGGAAAAAATGTAATCTAAGAAAAGTAAAATTAGCCCACAGGGACAATACTGGATTCATCCCATAACAAAGTAACACTAACATATGATAAGCTTAGGGCTCATTTTTGCCCTCAGATATACATATGTAATGATCATGAAAATTCATTATATCATCTTGCAAATTAGTGTGCCTATCAAAAGAAAGAATTTGCCCTGTATCTCTGAAATAATCGAGTTCAGGACTTCTCAAAGCCGGTCCGACGCTTGTTCAGGGAAAACCCCTAGCAGGCCAGGTCGGTTTGTTTACCTGCTGTGTCCGCAGGTTTGGCCGATCGCGGCTCACACTGTCTGCGGTTCACTGTCCCAGGCCAATGGGGGCTGTGGGAAGCGGCGTGGGCTGAGGGATGTGCTGGCTGCCGCTTCGCACCACCCCCATTGGTCTGGAGCGGTGAATTGTAGCCAGTGGGAGCCGCGATCGGCCGAACCTGCGGACACATCAGGCAAACAAACTGACCCGGACCACCAGGGACTTTCCCTGAACAAGCAGCGGACCGGCTTTGAGAAGCACTGATCTAGTTTGTTTTGTGTGGATATTTGTGGCTTAATCAAAATGGATGCCCAGCGAGGACAAATCAAGGCCATCCATGTCCCACATGGGGCCCCATAGCCCTGTCCCCATACTGTAATTTCTGCTACCATGCCATGGTCTTGCCAGCAGGTTCCAGAGCTAACATAAAGGGGCAGCTCATACATCCTTGAGCTGTAGTTTCAGTCTGTATGCAGACTAGGGTCAGATAGGTGTACTTGGATCATGTTTTCCTACATCTTTGCATCCGTGAAGGCTGGAAATATCATTTTCTTTGAAATGAAAGATAATATTCTGATCTCATCCTGTGACTTCAAGAGTCTCAGGTGCTAGCCTATGACATGTGCTCTAATCTAGTGTCTCTCAAGCTTTTTGATACTAGGGACCTGTTTACTGCCTTCCTAAACTGTGCCAGGGAGATCTCAGGCACTGGCATTGGGCCACAGACCAGTCATTGAGAAACACTGCTCTAATCCAGACATGAGAATAGACGAGAACTGCACAGTGAATAAGCACCTACAACCCCCAGAACCCAATGATGCACAATTAAGTCTGCATCTCCAAATGTAATGGGCCATTTTCATTTGCTTTAAAAAGATATGTTAATTCCACAGCCAGAGGCTCAGCTGATGAGAACTGGTGAAACTATCAGTGCTATACTGATTTACACCCCCTGAAGAATTGGCTCCACATGTTTATGCCAGTTCTTTCTGCTTACTTTTCTCCCTGGTGGACTGCTAAAATATGTATTGGCTGGCTGTGTGATGAGGTGGGAAGCGGCTTCAAAACTGTCTTAAAATTGGAACTAAAATGGAGCACATTTTAACATAAGGAAAAAGAAGTAGGACTAACAGAGGGCCAAATTCAGAACTTGTATAGGTGAGTGAAACTGCACTACTGTATTAGAATTTCACCCACCTTATGATCTTGGCTCAGATTCTTTTTGATTTAGGATCTTAAACACAGAGCATAATGTTGGTTATGAACCTGTTCAGGTACAACGGTATCTCAAAACAAAACTTGTATCATATTGTAGTGATAAAAATAATCTTTGTCTAAATTACTTCACTTGTTTGACAGCTGATTTCCATTAAAGCTTTGTATGGATCATACCAGTAATCTTGACAAGCTTCTGATAGGGTGTCCAGATGTTCTAGTTTTACCAGTTTCTAATTAATGATCCTGTGGTCCTGTCAGATTAAGTTGGTGTTTGCTGCCCTGGGTCAGAGAGTGGGAAGTTCCCCACATCTGATGTCAATTCTTCAAAGAAGGACCCCCTCCTCACCATTGGATATTGAGGGCCAATTGGAGAGACTGCAAATATGACCAGTGCAAAAAAAAAAAATTACAAGCAAGCCTGGAAACAGTATTTCTATGCACACATCCTGAGAAAGAGCTGAGATTCTTCCTCTGCACTGTCCAATTACCACTCACCAAGAAGAAAAACAAAACAACAATTAAATGCAGACAAGGCTTTTTCCTCACTGGCTTTTGATATTTCCAAGAGAATGTAAATGTTGTTTATCTATTTTAGCCCATTTTTAAAGTCTGTGTCAGAGAAAAGCCTAAATGATCTGTCTCTTAATAGCAGCTAAAATTAGATCACTTTTAATCCATTTACACAGAGAAGAAAGCACAAATAACCACCTGGAGACCCAGACTATTGGAGATCCTGTGGTCTATAGTTGTTTGAACAAGACCTGGGCTAGCCCAATCTTCCTCTCCAGAAAAGGAAACCTATAGCTAGATCAGATCTCCCTTTGGGGCAAAAATGAGAGGTGAGATAAATCCACTGTTTGACTTTCTGGTCCTCACTTTGGCAATTAATGTCTCACTTTTGCATGTTGTAAAACTAGCCCTGCCTGCTCACAGCTGTTGATGCAGAGATGCCAGAGATGGGCAATATAGGAATGAGAAAGCTCAACACTTAAAACAAAACAACCTTGCTTAAAGATACCCCCCATTTCTGCCCTCTCCCTCACCCCCAGGAAAAAGATAAACATTTATGGATCACTTCAAAATAACCATAAAGAATTGAAAACCCAAAGGGCAGGAAGAACAAGTGACCTGTTTGGTTATTGTCCATCCGATCAGATAACATATTCACCAATAGAGCAGTAGGACTTACTGAGCTTCCATTGAATAAGGCATATTCTTAAAACTACTGTCATACAGACTCTGTTTTCCTTTTGTCTGGGGATGTCCATGTATGCCATAGGAATCAATCAGCCCCTCATATCCCCTGCTTGAGTTCTTGCTCCCATATGCACATTGGAGAGGGATGTATGTCTTCCCCTTACAGGGAGTTCTAGTCTCCCACATGTATTCTGAGCAAAGTGTCCTCCATAGCTCCCCTAAATTTCCTAGTACTCTCAACAATGTGCCTCGTGGATAGACACATCACTTCAGGCATGGAGTTCAGACAAGAGAATGTTGTGATGAGCTTTGTGTAAATGGGTCTCCTTGGTAAATGGATCATCTCAATGAAAGAGGCACGAGCCTTCAGCTACGATACAAAAAGCTGTCTCTTTACCCTGTGACTACAAATATCACCACTTATTTGTACCAACCAGCCAGAAGCAGAAGTAGCTATAACACTGCCTATGAATACGTCTGGGTGGTTAAGACTCTTTAATTTAAGGGACAAGACTAGCCAGGCTCAGGTTTAAAACCAGACCAAAAAGAGCTCCGCATTTCCGGCTCCTTATTTCAAGTAGGAAAAAAAAATCTAATTACTATGACATTTCTGATAGCACTTGGTTTTGGTTTGTTCTTTTAAAATCCCCTAGACTTTTCTGCAAATCCCATCCTTTCTTCCAGAGCTTCAAAGAGGGTAATGTTTCACAATCATGGTATTTAGGACATTACCGAAGGGGTGACTAGTGCCTGGCATACAGTAACTCGATACTGTGGTAGCGAATTTTAGCAAGAGAGACTTACTGTAGTGTTTGCAATCAGACAGGTAGAAAGCAATCCTGAGATAAACTTAGCCAAAATGCACAACATTTTAACACCTCAGCTTTAATGTCATAGTTTGCATTTACTTTAATGCTTTTTGTGTTGCACCTATTTTGCCTTGCACCAAAGTACCTACTGAAGTTTCAAGTTTCTTAACCTACAAACAGTCATTAAAAAGAAAAAAAATGAATATATTTTCTCAGAGGGGTATAGAATAGTAAAAAAAATCACCAGACACTTGATTTTCATCCATAGTCAGGAGGAGATCATTGGACTAACAGGACCAATGTGGTCTCCATACCACATACAGACTTAAGAGTCAAGAATATCTAAAGACTATAGATATCGCCAAAGCTGCTTCACTTCCACCTGCTCAATAGTCTTCCCCTCTGCTGGTGGGATATAAGGGAAGAGAGAGAGATTAGAGACAGGACAATAATTGCAGAGATTCTCAATGTCAATCAATAGAAAGTTTCCTGAGCAAACCCCTAACGTGAGTATTATATTTTTATTGTTACTGGTATAACCAGACACTGTGAATGACTGGAGGGCTCAAAGAACAGACATAGTGACTTTTTCTTCTGCTTTGTAAACAATAAAATCATGGTGACATAATGGAATCACAGAAGCACAGAAACCGTGATTGATCCAGGCACAGTCTACTCAGCAGTTTGGAAACTCTTTTGCAAACTATGGGTGTCTCTTAGTTTCAGTACAAATGAAGATAGCTGATTCCACAGGAGAGAACCTTAAACAGGAGACCACCGCTGCCATGAACATTAGCTGGATATGTGAAATCTCAGAAGAAAATGAGCAGCCCCACTTGTTAGAATTGTAAACTGATAAAATTGGTCCTCAGCCTTCCAAATAATAATAAATAATAAAATACAGCTATTTAAGGAAGAGTAAAGTTAGCAAACAAATTGACAAGAATTCTGGATGCCTCCCCCGCCGCTGAGCTGTATCAAATGTATTGAGATCTAAAGCAGAAGCTCTGCTATACAGAGATGCAGTTTTTCACTCACTGTCCATTAAATTTTAATACATTTTGCACATACACTTGATTTAGTCAAGGCTCCATGCAAAGTAGTTTCCATTTACTCCATAGTTGCCCAGTGCCATATTTGCCATAGGCTTAGCTTTTTAAAGCAGAAAAAATTAGAGAGTTAATTGCTGGTAGATTGGACCCCAAGAGGCTATTGTTGGATGTGCTAGAATAGAGAAGGATTTATAAGCTGTGCTTATTCCCCCCTGACCCCCCAAGAGTTAAACGTTAACCTCAAATTACAGCAAGGATTCTTAAGGTTCAATAATTAAAAACAAAAGTTAGTCTCAATGGTAAGTAGTAGTGAGGTCTGCAAGATATCCTTCAAATTGAAACCGATTGTGTAACTACTAAATATTATGCATACAAATTCGTTATATTTGATCATTGGCTCTTGCTTATCCGAAGTATGTTCTTTTTTGTGGCTTTTACAGACATTTTGTTTAGAGCACTCACACTCAGTTTGCAGGAAAGCATTCAAGAATGGGAAGGCAGTGACACTATATTGATATTTCAGTTTATGTCCAATAGTATAACAACATCTTCTGTGATCAAATGTGCTATTTGTATTGCAATAGCGCCTATGAGCCGGAGTCATGGGCTAGGACCCTACTGTGCCAGGTGCTGTACTGACACAGAACTGATGCTTTCCTCTGACAATGTCAACAAGAAATAAATAACTTACGACAACAAAAACAACATCTATAAAATGCATACAACACATTCAGGAAAGCAATAAAGTGTTGCAGCTACTAGTGATGAACCTCAAAAATTCATTAGTTCAGTGTTGGATAAATATTAAAAGGCTAGAATACCTAGCCAAAGCTCTTTTTGGTCCAGAAACCAGGCTCTACATCAAGTCAGAGTAGGCTTTCAGGCAAGATTTTTGACACCAATTAGGTGAGAAATATAGGAAGATTTTGCCAGTCTTATCAGATGACATGATTTATGTTTTAAAAAAAGTGTTAAAAGGCAGCTAGAGCCTGGGATAGGCTTTTTTTATACTGCCTTATAAATCAATATTCAGAAGTAAAAAGAATAGTTGCTCTCATGGCATATTGGTACCGCTGCCTCTGACCCTTCATGGAACTAGGCAGTGGAGAGGCACAAGAAAATGAAACAAAAGTCAAACAGACTTTTCTGAAACTCAAAAGAGTTTCAGTTTGGATTCAAGTCAATTTATGAGTTAAGGTTCTTGTTGATTTTTATTTTATCTGAACCCATTTCTAGTGCCTACAGTCTGCAATGTGGTGCAGTACACATATTATGATAGTCCAAGTCTTGGCAGAGATTTTTCACCTCTGGAGACCTGAGTTCAAATCCTGGCTTTGGTCAAGAGGAAAAATGAGAGGGGTGGTCTAGACCTACTCCCTAGTGGGAATCTGTCTGCATCACAAAAAATTACCACACAGTTTGGCATATTTGGAAGTTAGTGCTTAAGAGAGTCCCAGAGCTGGAATAACAGGGTTGTGGCAGGTCAGGACTGAGTTGCATTAGCAGAGCTGTGTGTGGGAGGCTGGCACGGTCCCTGCTGATGCTGTCTGGCTTCAGCCAGTGCAGATTCCTTCATTTTCATTAGTATTACTTTCAAGCAAAAGATTCCAATATAAAGATGGTGTCTTGGCAACACGCTACAAAATGTCCAAAATCTTTTTAAGATGGAGAGGGAACCATGAGCATGGGGTTCCTCCTTTGTTATAAAGTGAGGTGGATAGTAGCTATTGGACAGTGAAAACCTACATTAATAAATAGTTCTGAGAAATCACATTTATTTCCAAGTGATCTTTTCCAGAGAAACACACTTAACAATTGCTTGTCTATTAAAGATAATAGAACACCAATGATTTGAAAGGCCAACAGTAGTAGACTAATAAAAGCCCCAGACATAGTTCCTGCAGAGGCACATGCTGTACTATTGAGATTGTGAGAACCCAGCTAAATAACATGGAGGAATAAGGAGTGGAGGTGTTTTCATTGTGTGACTTCCCACCATATCAGGTACTGGCTCTTTTTCTTAAAAAGAATAGCTTTCTTCAGTCTGTCTTTCTGTCATAAAAGACCTGTTAGCTGTCATGAACTATGGGGACTCAGACTTAGCATACTCCAGCACTATAGACTTAAGAAAAAATTCCTCTTCAGCAACTTTGACTTGATCACAAATGTCTCCACAGAGTGGGTCATAAGGCAAAGCTCATAGCATGTAAAATTTGAACTGTTGTCTAATCCTAGAGGGAATGGGGGTGGGAGGAAGAACCAGAGAAGTAGAACTAGTTAAGAAAACTTGAAGTACCTCCAACCCTAGGGTGCCTCAATAAAAAAGGGAACATTGATTAGGAAGATGAGCTATCTATCTAACAAGGAAGGATAGCTCATTGGTTTGAGCATTAGCCTGCTAAACCCAGTGTTGTGAGTTCAAATCCTTGAGGGGGCCATTTAGGGAACTGGGGTAAAAAAAAAAAACTGTCTGAGGATTTGTCCTGCTTTGAGCAGAGGGTTGGACTAGATGAGGTCCCTTCCAACCCTGATATTCTAACACCCAGACAGGTTCTTACTCTACTTATACACCTACTACAATGCTTACCCATTGCAAGAATGTACCTTACAGAACTTGGTTCTCTTTTTCTTTTTCATAGGCTCTTACGCACAGACGCTGTACCGGGATAAACACAAAGCAGCTAGTAAAACCACCCAACTATAAAACAAATGCACCAGTATACCTTGAGAAAAACTTCTGTGAACCTAACAACATCCCTCTCACAGTCCCCTTTTCCACTTGCTCTTGTGCTGTACACATTTGTAATGTGTGTGTGTAGTGTTGTACTATTTTGTAACTAGAGATTGGTTTTAATTCGGCCTAACTCATATTCAAATGTTGCAGCTCAGTTCCATTTCTGTCTGCAAAGGGTCCATGTGGTACATGCATTACCTACACTGTTTGAATCCGATGTTATATTTACCCTTTTATCTGGCTTTTGAGTTTAAATTTATAGTTTAGCTCTGCTTACCCACTTTCCAATGTCATCAGCTTTTAGTCTCTCATTTTCCAGTTTTGGAATGTTGAGTTGGGATCATCTGGCTAAGAGGTTGATGTACTCTTGGACTGAGTGCACAGGGATATCATCATTGTTTCCCTTCCACTTCCAAATATGGGATGAAATCTTGCCCCACTGAAGTCAATGAGAGTTTTGCCATTGATTTCAATGGAACTAGGACATCACACTTAATTTTCAGGCTTGGACCACCACATCACACAGAGAATTTAATTTATGTTTCCATGAAATATACAGATCATAAAGGGAAATTCTTTGCCAAATGGAAAGCCATTCTCTTTTAAAATATACAGATATACAGAGTTTATCAGACTGCATTTATCCCACCTCATCCCCCAGCCTCAAAAATCTCAGCTGACATATAGTACTCTATTATAGGTTTGAAGCATGAGAATAAGCAGCAACCTTCCTGGACTCTGTAGCATGTCAAGGATTACACATGACTTTTCCTCATTGTACATAAAAAAAGAACAGATCATACTAATTCTTAATGCAGAACTAAAAGTAACACCTCTAATACAGGCTGTGAGTTAAAATAATCATTTTAATTAGAATGATCCTACTAGAAAAGGGACTGGAAGGGGAAACCATTTAAACCAATCTTTTAGTGATTAGGACAAGTACATCGCACTGAAAATGTTTGCTCAGACAGGAAGGGATTAAGAGACTGACCAATTTGAATGGAAAGTCATCAGGCATGTGTCAGTTTTACCAATGCCCTGGGATTACGATTGCTTCTGGTTTGTTAAAAGGAATGCTAAACCTGAGAATTAACCAAAGACTTTAATTAATACAATTAAAAGTGGTATTGACCTCCTAGAAACCGAAAGAAAAGACCACCTACCATGCTACCATCCTCCACCTACATCCACCTACAATGCTAACTTCTCAAGTAGTATTATTCCTTCAAGGTGGTAGGGTAAGTTCTTTTTGGACAGAGATTCTACTGCCAACATGAACAGAAGCAAAGAAAGGTGAAGTTCTATTGGGTGATTCTCTCTTTCTTCAACCAAAACCTGTTTCTTCATCAAGAACAATCGCTTTTGTAAATAGGGAATTTTCTCTCTCATTTCATTTTCACTTGGTATCGTATTGGCCTAGGACCAATTTTCTAAGCCACTCAACATTATCAAAAAAACCAACACTGTTTACAATACACGCAAAGAGACCACCAAGCCCGGAGAGTCTGTACACACATATTCCATAACGCTTAAGAAGCATATGACATGATTCACATAGTGATGGCCTGCAACAAATTCAAGTGTAGAAAAGTGCCCAGAATGTTAGCCTGGAGCTTTATGTCTATATTTATGATGACAGCAAGGTACATGCTATAACATTCCAAGTCTTCTTTTGGTTCTCAGATCACTGATTCGCATGTTGTATTAGACAACAGTGAGAACAGAGAATTTAAGTCTGAAGATCATTAAGACTACTTCTCCCAAATTGATCATTTTCTGGTGCGTTTTCTGATGTGTGAAATAAAGACTTTTTTTAATGTGGGCCATTATATACTCTCTCCTTTCCTAGGTCTTTATTGCTAAAACAACAGCTGGTATGATCTGGCAAAAAATCTTTAGGAATATGCCATTTTAGCTGCCTTGTGAATGCAGTCAATACTTGCTTAGGTCAAACTGGAGTTTAAGTAAGATCTGCTGTGCAGATGAATCTTATGTAATGGATGGATAGTTCATTAATATGTGGCATTGAATGGTATAGGGAGATATGAGGCTCATATGGGAAATTTAGAAGAAGAGGAAAATATAATGTCTCTGGGACATATATGAAAGGACGTTTGCGAAATAGCACAGGGTGGACTAGAGGCAAAGGTTCTACAAACAATTTGACTTTCATGTGTTTAGAGGTGGGTTTTTCTTTCAAATAATGCCAGGAACATTAGTTCTGAACCCACCTCCCACACCAACTTTGGAGAAGTTTGGATCCTAGTTTGAACGTCATAGCTCAAGCTTTTCTAAGAGTTCCTTTATAATGGACCAGGAGGACCCCACATCCTACCAACTCCCAGTTGTGAAAAAGTTTGGGATTCAAATCTAGATCCAGCCTCCACACCTTAGACACTATTCTAACAACACTGCATTTTATTTCTTAAATGGTGCTGAGACAGGCTAGTCGGACCAGAAAAGGATCCTGCCCAGATAGGTGGAGTTTAAACACGTTTGTGTGCGTTTTATTGTACAACACGAGAGTAACTAAAGAAAGGAATGCCTCTTATGTCAAAAACAAATGCTCTCTGGCAACCCCTGTTGTATGTTTACATTACAGAGGCTATGTCTACACTGCACATCTTTTAGCAACACAGCTGTGCCGCTAACAGGTGTGCAGTGTAGCCACTCCATCGGCAGGAGAGAGCTCTCCCGCTGACAAAATAAATCCACCCCCAAAGAGAGATAATAGCTTTGTTGGCAGGAGAGCTCTCCCGCCTACAAAGCACTGTCCACACTGGCAATTTCTGTCAGTAAAACTTTTGTCATTCAGGCTGTGTGTGTGTTTTTCTCCACACCATCCCTGAATGTCAAAAGTTTTACTGACAAAAGTGCAATGTAGACAAAGCCTGAGACTATACCAACATACCTATGTCAACGTAGTGAGGTTGGCATAACCCCTTAGTGCAGATAAAGCAGCTTATGGAGTGGGTTTCTCCATTGCTGTAGGAACACCACTTCCCCAAGAACAGTAGCTATGTCGACAGAAACAAGCATTCTTCCATCAGAACAGCTGCATCAACACTTAAAAATGTAGCTAAGATATGAACAGTAACATAATTGCCCCACCCCATGGCTTGCTTCTTATCACCACTCATTTCATTTCCCTAGAGACACCCTTCTTCCCTGATTTACTGCCCAACTCAGTCTTCAGTTCTCCACAGCATGTCCCTTTTATAGTATGCTGGTGGAAAGCAATTCCCCACAGCTGTCTCAATCTTGGGCAAATCCCCATTCTCAGGACCGTTGACTCTAGCTAGAAGGATTGTATTAACTCCTTCCCAGCCAACCTCTGAACTGGATCAGTAAACCCCACTTCAGGTGGTGTTTCTGCAGCAGTATCCCAGGCATTTCACAAGAAAACAATGCAGCTAAAACAACCTGCCACAATAAATACAGAATATTAAGACATATCAGGATGTTCTACAAGAATTAGAAAAGTCTCAGTGCCCTCTATTAAAGTGGCTAATTCTGTAGCATTTATTGTGATTATTGTCATTGAACATGTTCATTGCAGTAGCACTTAGAGAATGCAACCAGGTTGGCTCTCATTGTTTGAAGGCATTGTACAAAAATGTAGTACATAACTCCTGTCTCAAAGACATGACCAATAGGCTGTATTATCCGAAGGGACAGTATACCTGGTCACTTTCTCTGCACCATTCCAATGTGGGCCAGATTGTAAGTGACATAGCCTAGCCCACTATGAAGGGAGAATTTCAGTCTGCCCTGTGAGCTTTGATTTGGGTCCAGAGAAGCTGAACGAAGTTATCATCATTGACAGCATTTACTGAAAGTGCAGTATGACAAGAATATCTTTACAACATCAGATCACTGGGATTTCCTTAATAGGTGAGACTCTCACAAATTGGTAATTAAACATTGGGTTAAGGAGATCTGGTAGAAATAATTAACTTAAGTGTTCAAAAAGCTTAGGATAAGCTTCCTGTCCCAGGTCCATAAAGCCCCTAATTGCCCAGGGAGAGACACTGGAACAGGAGCAGCAGGCCAGCACTGAGTCAGGGATCATGATGAATAGACAACATATGCAGTCAGTGACATAGTTAGTCATCCTATGAAATATAATGGCTGCATTTAGGAAAGGACTAGCCACTTTTATGACATTTGGAATACCAGTATGCATGCTGAGATGATGATAGATGTGGTAAAACTTCATTCCTCAAGAAACAAGCTAGTCTCCTGTGGGTCTCAGAAAAGTGTCTTTCCCTCTTGTATACAGGGCTGAACAACTGGCATGGTATTTTTTTTTAAATCTGTATTTTGTCCTCCCACGAAGTCAGGTAATTGTCCACTTCCAGAGGCTGGGTATAGCATTATAGATGGACTTGCCTGATCTGGTATGATATCCTCCGAGTTCCCGTTAGCTCCTCACTTCCATGAGGATCACATGCACCCACAGAATGTTCCAGTATCCAATCAACTTATTATCTCAAACCAGCTGCTACCCAGTTCTTAATCATTACTCCCTGACTATTTGTTCAGTGGTGGATCAAGTATAAAACAAATCTTCTCCTGATTCTTCATGTCAACAAATGAACTAAAGGCTATAAACTATCTTCTCCCTCATCTACTATTTCAGCATATTAGCTAATATAAACCCATTTCAGTGACCCATGTAAGAGTCATGCTGATGTTTTATGGTTGGTTTCCCCATCACAGATGAAGATGATTAAAAACTACAAAGGACCTTTTTATACAGGTCTATTAATAGTTGGGATTTAAAAAAAAATTTTTTTAGGGTAACTTATTTTGAGCTTCAAGTGCTGAATACATAACAGCGGCTGGCGTCAGAAGTCACTGTAATATACATTCCAGTTTCCCCTCAGCCAGCCACAGAAAGAAAATTGATGGCCTGTTCTCCAGGGCTCATGTATTCCTCCTCGGCTGCTGTCTCCCACACTGCTGTTGTACTCCCCTGTTTTCACTGGAAAAGAATGCACGACATTCAAGCTATTCCAAGCAGCATCCTTGATGTCTGGACTTCATGGGAATGTTTCACACCACAGTTATTACTAACTGTTAACTTTCATACCTCGGACTGTTTTTCTTGGCAGCTTCTTCTATTTTGCTAGTTGGACAGACACAGGTCAAGGCAGTCTTTGCTGCAAACATGAGACGCGTCACCATCTATCATGCCGTCGCCAGCAGGAAGACCCAGCTGATGGCACCACGCTGTGTGAAGAGGCTAAAAAGCCCATCTCCTCTCTGATCTCCAGAGGAGACTCAGGCAGCTTTAAACAGTCCCTGAGATCATCTTGGAAGCCTAGGATCTCAATGAAGTTAACAGAAATTCAGTCAACAGTGTGTGTTGGTGGAGAGGGGAGTGAGGAGACATTAGCTGGATCTGAAGAAACTCTAGCCCTCTCAGTTCTGCTGTCCCATCTTATGGAAAAGCTTTTCAAATGGTTCACAATATGAGGAATGACTGTGTGGAAGGCTATATTTCTTCCCCATTTGAACATCTGTTGTACCACCACTAATGTCTTCCATCAGGAAGTAACAAGCATAAGCTTTGGCTAACCCTACTGACAATTAGCAGTAGGAGCCCAGGGCCTATTTCTGTCGAACTGAACAGTAAAAATCCCCTTAACTTCAGTGGGAAGATGTGGTCTCTCCATTGTTAGATAAATCTAGCAGACAGGGCTCTCTGAAGATTAAACGTATTGTTTATTTAAAGATTTTCTATTCTGTTCATTTTCATGCTCTCTGAATGCCTTAATTAATGAATTAACACTCATAAATCTCCTGTGGAGGTCAGCAAGCCATATTAGTTCCATTTTACTGACTGTGACTTCAGGTACAGAAGGATTAGTGACTTGTTGAAAGCCATACTAGAAGTATCTGGCAGAGTCGGAAACAGAACCCATTATCTCCAGAATCTCTGTTCAAGTCTTTAACCAACAGACCATCCTCCCTCTCATAATTGTCTGTGTTAGAAAGAGAATTAAAGCAATTCTGAACCCACTGAACCAATAAATTAAATTACCATGACACGCAAAACCAGTGCTTGGCACTGGCATGCTTTGCTGCTTGTGATTGTCTTACTAGTGATCACTATGGGTATATGTGCACTGCAAAACAAACAAACAAACAAATCCACAGCAGTGAGTCTCAGAGCCTGAGTCAACAGATTCAGGCCTGTGGGGCTCACGCTACAGGGCTCAAGATAGCCATGTAGACATTCCCCACTCGGGCCGGAGGGTGCTTTGGAACCCAGTGACGGGGAGGGGTCTCAAAGTCTGAGTCCACGTGGGAACACCTACACTATTATTTTTAGTGCTGTAGCACAAGCCTGAGTTAGTTGACCTGGGCTCTGAGACTTGCTGCTGTGGTTTTATTGTTTTTTTTTTGGCAGAATAGACAAGTTATTTCAAGACCAGTACATAATTTGACTGGGATAATAAGAGGTTTGGCTATTTCTCTAGACCTATAAATGAGCATGGTGGCCTCTGAATCTGGTGGCTAATGAGCATTGGCCCTTCATTATAAAAAAATTGCTATCTGTTTAGCAGAGGCCCAAGACTGGAACAGCAAAGGATGCTGTGAATCAGGATGGATGGTCAAGGCTGACGGGGAAAAGTTGCATGCAGTCTGCTTAACTATACTTGGGTCTAACTAGCAATATTTCTTCACAAGTTGGATCCTAAGTTCACTGAGAGAGGGAGACAAAACATGATCTTGTAAGAATTAATAAAGTGAACCACAAGGATATGGAAAGCCTGTGAGAGAAATCCTGTCCCATTAATTCATGCAACTTAACTCATTTGACAGCACGATGGAGTGTCATTTTAACTTGGAATCTAGCTTTTGTTGGTTTGTGTCACACACATGCGGGCACTTCGCATTCTTTAAAACACTGCCTTTTACATAACTCATAAGAAAGTAAGTAAAGAACCTAGTGCAACTGGAAACTATCAAGTATCATTGTGTAAGATTACCAAAGCATGAAACCAAGCAAAGAGAACCAATATGCTATACATTTAAACCAATGATACAGAAGACAGAACTCATCTTTCTTGACTCTAGTTGTTTAAATGCTGGAGCTTTGGGAATTCTCATCATGAGATATAGCAGAAATGCGCCAATTAAAATTGTTCCATCATTCAAATGCAGTGGATAGAAGGCAAGGTAGGAGGGAAAGAACAGAATGATTCATTATTATGAGCAAGAGAAACAACACTACTTAATCAGGGTGATCTATCTATCTTTTGCAGAGAGTAGCATGCCCGGCTGTCTGTTCTCTTTTGACAGAAAAAACAAATCCTTGGGAAAAATAACAATGCTGATCAAATGACTAATAGGTTGCAGTAGTAAAAAGGGGTAACTCCAGCTTTTCTGTTTTCCCCCCTGTAGAGGTCCTCACAAGATAGACTATACAGTGGTTATGTGGAGACAAGCAGGCAACATGTCTTTGGGAAGGCAAAGTTTTATGTGCAAAGTCATAAGACCATATTGAACTTCAAAGGCTGGATTCTTTGGTCCATCATGTTTGCTTTGCACCTATGACAGATGTCCCCAGCTCTTGTGAGGGGGAGGAGTGGGCATTCCAGGGGAGAGAGGAGGCACAGTGAAGCAGAGTTCCATTACACATGAAGCTAAGCTGACTTCAGGACTGAGAAAGAGTTGGTGACAGTGGTAGAAGTTAGAACGATCCTCCTACTGCTCTAACTTCAACGAGGGCCAGGTAGACAAGTTTCAGGGAGCTGAAACTACATTCAAGAGCAGCTCAGAAGTAGTGCAGAATTAGGGCCCAAGATAGGTAGTTTTAGGTTTACTCCCTTTTGCTTCAGTTTCTTGTTATAAATGCTAGTTATTAAAGGAAAGACCTTGTTGACTGTGACTGTCAGGCTTTACTGCCAAGTCATCCCATCAGGTTATGCAGTTTATAGCAAAATTAATAATGAAAAGAAAACAAAACTTTGAACTGCTTCAGAGTTCAAGATGACTTGAAAGTGAAGAGTTTGATAACATAGGGTCAAATTCTGCCCCTGTAGTACCCACTGTTCTGAGCCCACCCAGAGCTGTACTGTCCTCTGAGACTCTGTACTGTGACTAGCTTGTGCCCAGGCCAATGCATCCAGAGCATTCTCTCACACGCATGGACAGTAAGTGCCACATAAAGCTTCCAGGATCACCCACTTCCCCCCCTAGCCACAGACAGAGCTATCTTCTGTTGTAGATTGCATCAAGTAATCCCTGCCAAAACTACACCTTGGCTAGGGTGCACGGGTGCACTCTGGCTGATACAGGGGGAACTTAAAGTAGAAAAGGCATGAGCATAGTCTGGAATGGCAGGTCTGAAGCCGTTTGCAGGGGAAAGAGGTTGGTCAAAGAGCTTTCCCCTTTCTGCACACACACGACCTCCCACTTTCTACTAAAAGGTGTATTTTGTTGGGTTACTTACAGCATAGGACACATTGCTCTAGATTCCAATTTTCTGCCTACATTGCATTTTCAGAGGTTATGGATGCTCCAGGGCTAGAGTAATCTGACAGCTGTTCTTGGGCCAAGAAGACCAGGCTCTATAGATGGTCCATCAGAGAAGTGGGAATTTCATCTGCATGATCTCCCTGTCCCTTCTTCCCATAATGAAAAGAACTAAAAGAAAACTGTGTGTGTCAAGACAGGAGATTAGGCATCAAAGCATGTGTGTGCCTACCTCCATACTTAAATCAGCCAACCTCAGGATCAAACGAGCCAGCCTGAAGCTGGCCTCTGAAAGGATTTCCACGTGCCTGACTGCCACTTAGAAAGGACCTAGGATTTGCCCCATAAATAGCCATCATGCTTAGAGATTGGACTATACACAGTCTACAGCCTTGTTACATGCCCGAAGTTAGGAGTCTATATCAATAGCTCGGCACTTTGATAAGAAGCATGATAATCTTTGGGGCAGAGCACCCGCATGGACACAAGTGGTAGCTTTGAGTGCTCAGCATCTCTGGCAATCAGGCCTCTTATTAAAGCACCTAATTATAGATTGAGATGCAACAAGTTGGAAAATGTTGGCTTACATGATTCTACATTTAGATATTTGTTGAGTGAGAGGGAACACACATCTTTTCCCTCCTCTGTAGTGGCCGTTCAAGTGGAAGCCAAAGATTGTATGGCAATTTCTGAAAACAGTATAGAATATTAATCTCAATGTCCTGGCCAGAGTTCCCTCTTTCAGTAAAAATACATTTGCATGTCTGAGGTTATGTGAGAGATCTGGCTGAGTGCATGACGCCTGCAGCATTTGCCCATATAGTGACTGTAATTACTTGTAACTAATTTTGTATCTTGAAGCCCTTTGGGAAGCTTTGAATATTAAAGGGTGTCATGTAAAACCCAACATGAGGCACAATGTCATGCTTTTCACAGCTTAAAAGGCTCACCCTCCTTCCAGAGCCTGGAAATTGGCATCTGAGCTTTATAATGCATAAAATTGTGTCCCTAGTCTTCCCTTCCACATGTCTGTTCTCATATTTGTTTTTATGCCAGCATCTGAAGCTGCTGAGTGTTAGAGAAAGATCTGCCCAGATATAGCGATTATTTGCTAAACATTCTGATTATATTCAGGTTTGTTAAAATTGTGTCTGGCAGCTACTTTCTTTAACTCTCCTAATGTCCATGGAAAACAAATCTGAGTGCCAAACCTTGCTCAGTAAATGTACACTAATAAACTTTGAACTATTATGGCATTTATGTTGAAGGTTCTTTTGTTAGCCAAAGTATATTTTATTTGGCTTCTGGACAACTTTATATTTCTTTTTATGCAAATGAAGTAACTCTAACAACTTCCATCAATAGAGACATTTGACAAAATCTTGGATGGCCAACCAAGTAACCCTTTCAGGGCTTTGTCTCATGCAGAAGGGAGAGGAGTTCGCATTAGGAGTGGATATTCCCAAATACAAAATGAAAGGGCAGATCCTCAGTTGGTGTATATTAACTTCAATGGAGTTTCAGTTGGTTTGCACAGAGAGTCTTGCCCACAGTTGGTTTTAATTTACCAGTTTTGTTTGAGGGTTCCAAGGCTGCTCATTACTGTAGCATTTTCTCTATTGTTGAGGGGGCAATATGATGGAGAGCAATGGTTTTCAATTTTTCCATACCATGAACCCTTTTCCATGGCAGGACTATCTCTGGATCCCTTCCTATCTAGTTATCATTCCCCTTTAATTAACAGCATAGGAAGGGCTACACAATGCCCTGACACCTGTTCATGGCCCCATGTTAAAAACTTCTCATGTGGAAGATAAGGTATTAGGGCGCATTCAGTTGATCCAAATTTTACTCCGAGACCCTGCTATTGACTAATTATATGACCTTGGGCAAGTCATTTAACTTTTCTGTACTTTAGTTTCCCCATCTGTAAATGGTCAAACAGGTTTGTCTGAATTATTCATTGCAAATATAAATTATTAGATTAATGAAACAATCCTGATTTTTTAGCAAATACATTTGTCATTGGTAGGTTTCCACCAAACAGTTTGGACCAACAATTTTCTGCCCTCTAGGTTGGTCACAAAGGGATTACTCTGATTACTTGCTATTCACTGATCATGTGTGATTTGTCACTTGGATCACATGATATTGTTTCTCTTCCGTGACTGGATGACTGAACATTTTTAAACAGGAGAATAATGAAAAACAATGAACAGATAGCAAATAATGAAGACTAAATATTCTTCTTTGCACACTAACACTGTTTGCATGTGAATACAGATATTCACGAGACCCATAGCCATTCCTCAAATATTTGCACAAATAAAACTCTTTCATACAAACTTTTATGATTAGCAAATAAAATGGGCACAAATGTTGCTGGATGGAACAACCCCTCAGAATGCAAACAATTGTTTGAACACTGTTTGCTGTTTTCAGCAAAGTCTGGTCTTAAACCTCTTCTATTCAAAGGCAAGACACTCAGCTTGAGGATATTATAAATATTCCTGGGCAGTGGGAGAAAAGAAAATCATTACCTTTCTCCTGTGTAATTTTCTCTCCCATTGGGCTCTAAGACAAATCTAGTTATGGTGATTGAAAGGTACACTTAAGGAAGGTATTGCTCAGGTCTAGTTTCACTATAAAATATCCCTGGCGTAAGGCTAGCTATAGTATTTTAAACTATCTATTTTGAATGATTCTGTCATTAGGAAAGAATTTATTGGCTTCACATTTAATATAAGGTAATAGTTTCAAAGGATTTTGGATCAGCAAATAAGTTTAAACAGACTCAGGAGAAGTCTAAATGAAGTACAACCTCCAAAGCACCTCAGACAGTACGTCTTTTACAACTAAATTTAAAGCATTTATTACTTATTTTAATGTAAGCCACACTCGTCTGAACCAGTTCATTATATGTTTATAGAAATAATTTTTCCAATACTACCTCCAACACTGCCCTCCAGTCCTAACTCACAGAAATCCTGCATGTGAGACGTCTTCAGAGATCTAGAAATGGTAAAGGAATATAGTGGGCAATCTTTGCAGATGTAAAAGGGGCATTTGTGAAAGACAGTTGTGGACTGCAGCATTCTTTAAAGTAGCATCTCCTTGGTAGATACTTAAGCAGCCCTATGGCTAGCATGGTGAACAGAGATCTCTGTAGAAGGAATTTGGCCTTATATCTTCAGATAGTATGAATCAGTGTAACTCTATGCATCAGCAATTTACACCAGCTGAGAATCTGAGGCCATAGTCTCTTAGGTCACAAGAAAATTCTGTTGCTATTCTTTGGCATTAATGAAAGCACCCTGTTCCCATAGTTTTATTGCAGATTGTGTGTTAGTATGCTAAGATAGAAAGATCACATACTGCTCTGCATCTGTGCATATAACTTTCATTGAATTTAAGGGAGTCACATATAGATGAAAGTAAATATGCTCTATGGGTGAAATCCTGAGCCCATTGAAGTCAATGTGAATGTTGCCTTTGACTTCAATGGGGCCAGGATTTCCCCCTATGCCACTAAATATTTAGACAATATCACCTTGCAGTGAACTTTAAAGGTGGCAATCTTGCAACAGAAAAGCTTCAAAAACAGACTCCAACGAGAAACTGCTGAACTGGAATTAATTTGCAAATTAGATACCATTAACTTGGGCTTGAATAGAGACTGGGAGTGGCTGGGTCATTACACAAATTGAATCTATTTCCCCATGTTAAGTATCCTCACATCTTCTTGTTAACTGCCTGAAATGGGCCATCTTGATTATCACTACAAAAGGTTTTTTTTCCTCCTGCTGATAATTGCTCATCTAAATTAATTAGTCTCTTGGAGTTGGTATGGCAACTTCCACCTTTTCATGTTCTCTGTATGTGAACTGATTTAACACAAAAAGAGGAAGAAGTTCAAATGCTTTTCAATGGGTCTATACCAGAGTGGGCATAGCCGGCATTTCTCAGGTAACTCTCAACAAAGTAATGCATCATACAGCTCCAGTAGGTTGTTTAGTGATACTGTGCACTTGTGTAGAGAAGTCTGTGGGCTATGGAGCTTCTTATTTGGTCTCTGGTTTGTCTTGTAATAGTGGTATAATTGAGTATAATTCTTACTATATGTACCATTCTATGCATCTGATGAAGTAGGCTGTAGATCAGGGGTCGGCAACCTTTCAGAAGTGGTGTGCCAAGTTTTCATTTATTCACTCTAATTTAAGGTTCCGTGTGCCAGTAATACATTTTAATGTTTTTAGAAGGTCTCTTTCTATAAGTCTATAATATATAATTAAACTTTTGTTGTATGTAAAATAAATAAGGTTTTCAAAATGTTTAAGAAGCTTCATTTAAAATTAAATTAAAATGCAGAGCCCCCTAGACTGGTGGCCAGGACCTGGGCAGTATGACTGCCACTGAAAACAGCTTGTGTGCTGCCTTCGGCATGCGTGCCATAGGTTGCTTACTCCTGCTGTAGCCCATGAAAGTTATACTCAAACAAATTTGCTAATCTCTAAGCAGCCACAAGTACTCCTGTTCTTTTTTCTGATAACAGTGATTCCCATCCTTTAAACACAGGCCACGAATCTGAAGTGGTCAAGTTCTGTTTTCAGTTATACTCATATTTGATTCCAACGGAGTTTAAATTGAGAACAGAATTTGGCATGGGGTGAAATCTTAGTCCCTCTGAAATCAATGGCAAGATTCCTATTGACTAGAATAGGGGCAGGATTTCACCCCCATGTGTTTTGATCCAAAAGCAGGAAACACTGATGAACTCTTTCCAAAAAACCCAAACACACACACTGCCTATACCAGCATGTCAGTTTTATGTTTTACCATGGATTCCTCTTAGCATATATAACCCCAAATGATACAGTGGCTCCCGTGCTCCTTCCCTCCCATCATGCTGATTAATATATCCCAGAGGACTACGAGATTATGTCAGCATCCTTTTCATCCATGGTTTACCTAATGAAAGTAAAAAAATATATAATTTTACAAAGTTATGATCATTGCCAAATTACATAAGAAGTCTTTAAAGAGAACTGAAAGTGTTTATCCCTTTCTGAGATGGTACATGCACTCCAAAGTAAATACCACTGCTCTTCTGAAGATAGCCATTTCATCTACTAGGTTCCCTACTAAGCAGGGCCGGCTCCAGGAACCAGCATTCCAAGCAGGTGCTTGGGGCGGCAATATTCAAGGGGCGGCAGTCCTTGTTGTCTTGCCCCAAGCAGCGTTCCGAATTGCTGCCGCAGACGGCGGGGGCAGTCCGTATGCCCTTAGGGCGGTACGTGCGTTTCTGCTGTGGCAGCAATTCGGCAGCATCTTCCATGTTTAGCTATCCGTGGCAGCTTCAGCTAAAAATAGAAGCTGCCGCCAAATTGCTGCCACTGCAGAAACGTGCCTGCCGCCCGAAGGGCACACGGACTGCCCCCGCTGTCCACGGCAGCAATTTGGTGTGCTGCTTGGGGCTGCGAAAACTGTAGAGCCAGTCCTGCTACTAAGCAATGTTAGTACAGTGGAACAAAAAGGTATTCTAAGTATTCTAGTGAGCATGTAGAGTGAGGGAGCATTGCCACTAATGGCAATGTCTATCTTTGCATTGTCTAAAAAGAATGCTTTTAACAAATGGAATAGCGCCTAGCAGAGAAGGAAAGAGAATGGAAGCAATGGATAGTTGTGCCCTGCAGGATGCTATTGCCAGTGATGCTGTGTCGACAGTGTCTCTTCTTCTTGCCACTGACAACTCAGGTGATTTAAAATAGTCCTGGCAGCCCAAGAACTAACATGTTGTGCTAGTGGTAAGTTACAACTGAGCAAGCAACTGTGAGCTTAGGACAATTCTAATACTTTAATCTTTGTGTTGAAGTTTCTTGTACTTAGTTTTGAAACACAAAGGGAAGTTTTGGGAGATGGTTTAATAGAACTCCATTTGGCCATTTATGAATTATCTGATCATGAAATTTTTATTTTTAGCTTTTCATTCCAAGCGAGTCTAGTTCTAAAACTTCTAACTTCTAGGCACTTAGACGGTTATTCAGAAAAGCACTGAAGCACAAGCTGTAGTTCAACTGAAATCAATGGAAGTTGCTTAAAGTCAAGCAGCTACGGAAGGGCTTTGCTGAACTGGGTTCTTAGAGAACGACCCCTAATTTTCAGTCCTGACAATGGTCTGGCATTTGAAAAGAAAAAGGTTTGAAAATTAAAGTTACAAGCATTTGAAAGTCAGATGTTGCGCATGTACAGGACATTTTAAATTTACTAGTAAAAGATTTACCAATGTGTGGGGCTCCAGATATAGAAGCCTGCACTTACCTGGAATTCATACCGATGTAGGTCTGCATACATCTCCACACGTACACAATCACAAATAGCTGTAATTACTTCAGTAACTACATCTATTTAAATAAACTCTAAGTATGTTTACCTGAAAGTGTGGTGAGTCTTGTGGCTTGAACCTTAGGGGCTTGATTCAGATTTGGTAGCATTTTACACCCAAGATGCACTCTCTTTGCACAGGGGTAAATGACAAAACCACATAGAGGACAATGAAGAATCAGGCCCAAAGTCTCATTCGCTACTTGCCTGAGCCTACAATGTGTGCTCAGACAAAACTCCAGAAAATTTCTAGAGCCAGTTACATAACATGGAGACTGCTTCACTTTTAAAATTCCCTATATGGTTGGTGGAGGACGATGAGTGTCATCTGATTCCACTACTAGTCCATTCACTTCCCATGCCTGGATCCCTGGGATCACAACAGGTCCAGGAGGACAGATGGCCCCCACTTCACTGCTACCAAGAAAGAAAACTGAATGGGGTTTCTTGTCTGAACTCTGATCTTAGGCAATCTGCCCGACAGAGGAACTCCATCTTGAGAACAGATGGGTACATCCCAAATATTTGAATGCATTTGCTGTGGTACTATCTTTATGGCATATCTTTACTTTAAAAACTCTTCCAGTATTGCTACCATTGAAAAGAGATTCAAGACTTTAGGCCCTAAAATAGCATACCCTTTTGACAAGAGGGTGCTTCCACGATAAAGCAGTCCCTGGTCTGTGCTGCAGCTATGAGAGTTGCTGGAATGTATTTGTAATTACTTTCCAGTAAGAAAAGTTTTGCTGGTTGAAGGTTCAAAGCAGAATGTTGCAAGAAGATACAGAGATAGGGCAAAAGCTGCAATGCAAGCGAACTATCTTATTTCAAATGATGCCTTATGGTTTCATTCCCATTTTAAGGCACAATACTAAAGAACATTAATCTTTACACAGATTGTTTTATTAAACAAAGTGTTTTTTTCTTTTTTAAACTTCATATGTCTGGGTCTTTCCTAGTTCTTGTACATTTGTGTTTATAGTGAAATTCATGTGTCATGAAATGAAATAAAAAATTGGAGAATTTTGAAGAAATCTATAATTATATCTTGGGTTCTCCTGACATCATAAATCACCTGACCTCCTAAGTGAATTTGTAGCTGTCATTCCAAATTGCCTCTCACTTATTCTGTATGGCATTATAATGTACCCTCTCTGGATGAATGAAAATAAAGCAAGTCCTCACTTTCGGATGGCAGCACTTAAATCATGTCTGAAAGTATGATTGATTCTATTACCTGGTACTTTTATTATTAGTGAAAGAGGGGAGTCCAACATTTTCTACAAAACAAATACACGTGAACAAGGTTTCAGAACATTCTGTGCTGTCCTAGCCACCATGTTAAGTACTGGCCAAGAGGAATTGTCATGGAACAGGAGGAATGCAGACTGCAGTGTACTCAAGACAAGACTGCTCTACATTTCACATTAAATTATTTGTAATATGGTAGCACTTCAGAACCCTGGTAATAAGCCAGGATCCCATTGTGCTAGGTGCTGTACATGCGTTTACGCGTGAGCACACACACACACCCTACCCAAAGACCTTACTATCTAAGTTGGTGACAATACAAATGCCCTCAGTAGTAGTAAAAATGAGGAGAAATCTCCTTTCAAATATTTTATTTCTCTCAAAATAGAAGCTTGACCCAGAGAGGCAGATCCTCTCCCAGGGTCCATTGAGCTGTGACAATCTGCCCAGGCTGGGGCTCTGACCCAGAGTTCATTTCAGTATTTAGGGGGCTTTAATTGGAACAATTGGAAATTGTACTCCAAATGCTACAAAAATCAGACAGAAAATTGAAGTAGGTCAGCCCAAGAAGGTCCCTGATGGCAATTGCAGAATAAAGTGTTTTAATTGCCAAGAGAGTTTCTTGGCCAAATTCTTGTCTTTATGGAGATTGTCAGAAGTTCTGAGTTTCCAGCCAAAAAGCTGCCAGACTGAAGCCCAATCACTAGTGACAGCAAGATTAGAAACACCCAGATTGGCTGTCTGAACAACAGTGTATAATGGGACAAAAATGTTGTGGAATCTAAATGCAGTTGATCCCTGGCAAATTTTTAATAGGACATTGACTTTGATATCAAATACCCACCACTTCCCACTCTGGCATTTCTTGATTGTATGGGAAACGTCAGGCTCTGGAATACTGAAAAATCTGATACTATATTAACATATGTTTTGCTGTCTTCTCTGATAATGGAATAGTTAATAAAAGAAAATTAATGCAAAATGGGTGCATGTGAATTCATGCCATTATAAGACACGGTGGGTGTGATTCTCATGTACACCAATGCCACTTTGTACTGCAAATCAAGTTACAGGTATATTCCTTTTAGGGCCCCTTTACAATGCCAAAGTGGCACAAAGATGCTGTAGTGAGACTCAGGATCAAGGCCACTGTGTTTTCAAATACATGTACAAAGGATGTAGATAACAGTGCCAGTCGGGGAGTGGCATACAAGATTACCTGCAATACTCAGCTATGATATCAACTTGTTATATCTAACACTTTAGAGTTCATTTCATCTTTAAAACTCTTGCTGGAAGGTTGCAACATACACAACTTTATTGCTTAGAATTCAGAACGCTAAGACAAGAGATCCCAAAAACAGACACACAAAGCAAGCTGCTCTCTAAAACAGAGAGACAGCTCACCCCACCTTACTCTAGGATGGCTATTTGCTGACTGCATGTGATCACATCCATCTTTGTACAGCCCCCTAGCCCACAAGGAGGACCAGTAACTCCTTCCCACCCCTCTCCATACACACAGTTTGGGCTTGTCTACACAGTGCAGCAACTCCACAAGAGAGGTCCTTTGGGGCCATCTGCCTGTCCCAAGCCAGGATAAAGGAGGAGGGTTGGGTGTGGGGCTAGCAACTCCACCTCGTAAAAAATCAACCTGCTACAGAAACGCCGACAATAGAGACAATAGAGACTTTTACCCTGGAAAAAGAATGGTCTTCAACTCGAAGATGCATGACGCTGGGTGGTAAAAGCCGTGAGGAAGCCACTAAGCCGATTACCCTTCTTGCAACCAGGAGGATTACCGTAGGCACATGGAACATGAGGACCATGTACGAGTCAGGAAAGACGGCGCAGGTTACAGCAGAGATGAGGAGCAACAACCTGACCCTATTAGGCATTAGCGAGACAAGATGGACGCAAGCGGGACAGAGATGACTGTTGACAGGAGAGCTGTTGCTGTATTCAGGACATGAAGAGAGCGACGCACCCCACACACAGGGAGTAGGCTTCATGTTGTCCAAGCAGGCACAGAGAGCACTGATTGGTTGGGAGGCATATGGTCCCAGGATCATCACAGCATCCTTCAGAACTAAAATGAAGAGGATTAAGATGAATGTTGTTCAGTGCTATGCTCCAACTAATGACAGCGAAGAGGAGGACAAAGATTATTTTTACAACAGACTCCAGAAAATATTAGAGATTCTCCCAGACAAAGACATCATCATCCTTATGGGAGACTTTAATGCCAAAATTGGACCTGACAACACAGGATACGAACAAGTCATGGGGACCCACGCTCTGGGAGAGGTGAGTGAGAATGGAGAGAGATTTGTGGATCTGTGTGCACTTAACAACCTGGTCATAGGAGGTAGCATCTTTCCTCACAAGCGGATCCACAAGAGTACCTGGGTATCACCAGCAGGCATGACAGAAAATCAGATCGATCATGTCTGCATTAGCAAGAAGTTCAGAAGATCCTTGCAGGACGTTAGAGTTACAAGAGGAGCAGACGCGGTGTCCGACCATCACTTAGTGGTGGCCAGATTGAAGCTGAAGCTGAAAAAGAACTGGATAGACACGTCAGACAGAAGAGTGAAGTACAACGTTAGCCTTCTGAAGGACCATAAGACCAAGGAAGATTTTGGACTGACGCTGAAGAATAAGTTTTCAGTATTACAGGATTGGTCTGAGGAAGAGGAAGACAGTATACTAAACAGATGGCAGAAAGTGAGAGAGACACTTAGGTCAATATGCCAGGAAGTGCTTGGAATTAAGAAACACCAGCAGAAAGAGTGGATCACAGCAGAGACCTTGATCAAGATAGAAGACAAAAGAAGAAGAAGGCAGCAGTCAATAACAGCAGGACGAGAGCAGCAAAGGCCAAAGCTCAAAAAGAGTATGCTGAAGCCCATAGAGCAGTGAAGAGGAATATCAGGAAGGACAAGAGAGAGTATGCAAGAGAGTAAGGACAAGAGGATGAACTGGCAGCAGAAGCGGAGCAGGCAGCATACAGCGGTAATATGAAACAGCTGTATGATACTACCAAGCGACTATCTGGAAAGTTCAGCAAGCCAGAACGTCCTGTTAAAGACAAGCAGGGAAAGTCTATAACAGGAATAGAACAACAGATGAACAGATGGTCGGAGCGCTTTGAGGAACTCCTGAACAGACGAGCACCACCAAATCCACCAGATATCAACCCAGCCAACGAGGACCTCCCAATTAATTGTGATAAACCAACCAGAGATGAGATCAGAAAAGCCATCACCATGATGAAGAATAGGAAGGCGGCTGGACCGGATGACATCCCAGCAGCGGTCCTGAAAGCAGACCTGGATGCTTCAGTGGAAATGCTGTACCCCCTCTTTGAGAAGATATGGGAAGAAGTAGTGATTCCGGTAGACTGGAAAGAGGGATATCTCATCAAAATCCCCAAGAAAGGAGATCTTAGCAACTGTGCCAATTATAGAGGAATCACACTCCTGTCGGTGCCAGGGAAGGTCTTCAACCGAGTCCTCTTAGAGAGAATGAAGGATGCCATCGATCCACAGCTACGAGATGAACAGGCAGGTTTCCGGTAGAATAGATCATGCACGGACCAGATGGCAATGCTTCGCATCATAGTCGAGTAGTCTATGGAGTGGAACTCCTCGTTGTACATCAACTTTGTTGATTATGAGAAAGCGTTCGATAGCGTGGATCGAGAGACCCTCTGGAAGCTCCTTCGGCACTACGGCATCCCAGCAAAGGTGGTCAGTCTGATCAAGAACTCATATGACAGTATACACTGTAGAGTGATCCATGGAGGGCAGCTTACTAACAGCTTCCAGGTGCAAACTGGAGTCAGGCAAGGATGCTTGTTGTCACCATTTCTCTTTCTCCTCGTCATCGACTGGATTATGAAGACATCCACTTACGAGCGTAGGAACGGAATCCAGTGGACGTTGTGGACCCAGCTTGATGACCTGGACTTTGCTGATGACCTTGCACTCCTTTTGCACAGTAAACAGCAGATGCAAGAGAAGACCAATGTAGTGGCAGCCACGTCATCACAAGTTGGCCTCAACATTCAGAAGGACAAGACCAAGATCCTTAGGATTAACTCCATCAGCAATGACCCAGTCACACTGAATGGAAGCCCCCTGGAAGAAGTGCAATCCTTCACCTACCTAGGTAGCATCATCGACCAGCAGGGTGGCACAGAAGCAGACATCAAAGTAAGGATTGGTGAAATCAGTCCTACTGTCTGGAGCTGAAACCTGGAGGACAACCAAAACAACCATCAGGAAGATCCACACCTTCATTAATAGCTGCCTCAGAAGGATTCTCCAGATCCGCTGGCCAGACACCATCAGTAACATCCACCTCTTGGAGAGGACCTGTCAACTCCCAGCAGAGGAAGAAATCAGAAGGAGAAGGTGGGGTTGGATAGGACATACACTAGGTAAGCAGCCAACTAACATCACCAGACAGGCACTGCGGTGGAACCCCCAAGGCAAGCGGAAAAGAGGCCGTCCAAGAAACACCTAGCGACGCGACCTTCAGGCTGATAGCAAAAAAATGGGCTATACCTGGAACCAGCTAGAGCGAATGGCCCAGGATAGAGGACTCTGGAGATCTGTGGTTGGCGGCCCATACCCCGATTGGGGTGACGGGCATGAGTGAGTGAGTGAGTGACACAGTGCAGCAATGCACACTAAAGGGGGTGATTTCTAATGCACACCACCTAACCTGGGTAGATCCTGCTGGTGTGAACTAAAAGTTCTCTAGTTTGCATTAACATAATGTTGTGTGCTATGTTAAAGCACATCAGGGAACTTTTAGTTTGTACCAGCAGGTTTTGACATATGCCAGTTAGCGCACAACATGTTGGTGCACTTTAGAAATCATCCCCTTCTAATGTGCACTGCCACACTCTAGAGGCAGGTTCTTAAAGTGATAGCTTGCAATTCCAATGCAATCCTCAATACATCAGTTATGATTCTATTTTCTGCACCTTTAAAATGTAGGCGAGACTCTGCCTGAATGGGCCCTGCATGTAAGGCAGCTTCCTGTGGAGAGTTGTTAGTTCAGGAGGGAGAATGTTACAGGAATCACACTGCACTGTCTCTTATGGAGACTTTAAGACTGCGATTTTCAAAGGGCTGTTCTGAACATCTCAACATTAATTTGTTTCTCATTTAGGGTCTGATTCTACACCCATTGACATCAGCAGGAGTTCTGAACACTGAATATTTCTGAAAATCAGAGCCCTGGCACTTTGTTTCTTATGCACTCATTTTACATTTGTGCATAGGGAGTGCAAAGCAGCTGTAGAATGCTGCCATGCCTAGGAATGGAGAAGTCTGATTGATAGCATTTTACACTCTATTCCCATTCATTTTGTACAAGTGGAGGTGACTGCACAAAGTGCAAAGTCATGGAGAAAGAAGCTGTAGGTGTCTCAAAATGGATATTAAAAAATTGAGGCACCAAAATTAGTGGCACCTTTGAAAATCTATACCCAAGAGAATTCACCTAAGGCCATATAAAAGCTAGAATCTCACTGACAGCAGTGTCATTCAGGAGTAACTAGAACAAACTAAATGAAGATAGTGGCTTACAGCTGGTGTGAAAGACACAAGCATACTCAAAAACTTGAAAAAAAATCAGTATTCTATTATTAATATTGCTATATTTGGCAAGATTTCTCCGATTATGACCCCTCTATGACATATCCAATTTAGCAGAAAAGAAACAAATAGCTATTATCTGAAAAGATTAAACAAAGACAGACATACAAGGGTAAATACTTTAGGTCAAAGTATATATCCATCCCTTCTCCAAGTAGATCACAGACAGAGGAAACAGAGAAATCTGAAGCCCCCACACTTTCACTGGTAATTTTTTTGGAACTTAATAGTCAATTAAGAAAAATTATTTCAGAACCTGTAGAAGCATAAAGACACATACAGCTATAGACCAATCTGATACACAGGATTTTGCTGGTATAAGTCAGAGTAGAACTTGGCTAGTCAGGTATATTTTGACATCAGATAAGCTTGTCGGTTTATTACACAACTATAAATCATACATGCGCTATAGCGAAGAGTTAACCAGCAATGCCACCAAGAAGATGGCAATTAACTCAAAGTTCCCTCCCAGGTCTTGTTATAAAATTAGCTTGATTCTGGATTTAATTCTCATTCTAAAATAGCTGTATCTTGAGGCTTTCCTAAAAAATCCAAACAAACCCATGTCTATATATTATTTTCCCGATATGTCAGAAGTCAAAAGGTAATGTATATCCTATCTATAGTGGTATCACATTCACTTTCCAAACTGCTCAAACATCAGGTCGTGTAGCCTTTATATGACTGATTTATTAGCAATATAGATATATCATTTTTATTTTAGCTATTCCTGTCTTGTGACTCTACTGACCATTATTGTGATATTATGCTACTGTTGTACTGAATTACATTATTATTTAATATCTAGTCCTTGCTATTGACCTGACAATCCTGTTAGGCGAGGTATTTCCAGCAAAGATAAGGAGGTGTTAGTACCGTTATATAAGGTGCTGGTGAGACCCCACCTGGAATACTGTGTGCAGTTCTGGTCTCCCATGTTTAAGAAGGATGAATTCAAACTGGAACAGGTTCAGAGACGGGCTACTAGGATGATCCGAGGAATGGAAAACCTGTCATATGAAAGGAGACTCAAAGAGCTTGGCTTGTTTAGTCTAGCCAAAAGAAGGCTGAGGGAGAGGAATTATTTAAGCTTAGTACCAATGTAGATACAAGAACGAATGGGTATAAACTGGACACTAGGAAGTTTAGACTTGAAATTAGACGAAGGTTTCTAACCATTAGAGGAGTGAAGTTCTGGAACAGCCTTCCAAGGGGAGTAGTGGGGGTAAAAGACATATCTGGTTTAAGATTAAGCTTGATAAGTTTATGGAAGGGATGGTATGATGGGAGAGCCTAATTTTGGCAACTGATCTTTGATTATCACCAGATAAGTATGCCCAGTGGTTGGTGATGGGATGTTGGATGTGATGAGATCTGAGTTACTGCAGAGAATTCTTTTCTGAGTGCTGGCTGGTGAGTCTTGCCCACATGCTCAGGGTTTAGCTGATCGCTATATTTGGGGTCGGGAGGGTATTTTCCTCCAGGGCAGATTGGCAGAGGCCCTGGAGGTTTTTCGCCTTCCCCTGCAGCGTGGGGCATGGGTCACTTGCTGGTGGATTCTCTGCAGCTTGAGGTCTTCAAACCACAATTTGAAGACTTCAATAACTCAGGCATAGGTTAGGGGTTTGTTATAGAAGTGGATGGGTAGGGTTCTGTGGCCTGCTTTGTGCAGGGGGTCGGACTAGATGATCACATTGGTCCCTTCTGTTCCTAGAATCTATGAATCTATGATTGGGACTCCATTATACTGGTTGCTGTACAAATAAAGGTCTTGTTGGCTTTGACATCCTCCTTGCCTTCAGTGTATCCATAAGTAAAAACTGGAACCACCATCTGAAAGAACCCAGGAACTATTTTGCAAGAGAAATGTTAAAATGAAGAACCACTGAGCAGGAATTAATCAAAAGTAAATTTGAATTTAAATACATCAGAACATGTTCTCTTTTGGATGAAATAACTCAGCATAAAAGGATGGCAAGCTTTTAACAGATACATTAAAAAATGGAGAGCAGGAATAATATCCATATAGCCCAAGACAGAAAAAGGTAAAATAGCCACTAAATCCAAGGACATTAGTAAAGAATTCCATGTGTTTTACAAACGGCTTGATTCCTCAGAAGCTGATTTTTAAGGAAGGAACACTGATGAGTTTGAGGAATATCATAACCCCACGCTAACAGAAATACCCTTTGAGTGCTGTAAAGGAGAATCCCAGCTTTCATGTAAATTTAAACAGTGAGGGTAAAATCCTGGCCCCCTTCAAGTCAATGGGAGTTGACTCAGGGCAAATGGGGTAGTTCATTATACTCTAGGAACGTGTCCCCAGGACACGTGTTCTCCATAATTGTTCGTTATGAAACATTTATAATGCAGTAGTATCTAGAGGTCTCAAATATGGCAAAGCCCAATTACAATCCCTGTCCCCAAAGAGTTTATAGTCTGAAAGATAAATTAGTGTTCAGAACCTGAATGTGAACCCCATCTTAGTTCACACCCACCCATAGTGACTACTTGATTTACAGACTCTCTAAACGTATCTGTATTTACAGATATCGACATGGAGCCAATCCCGTGTGGCTCATGCCTAATTGAAAGAGTTGGGCATTAAGATTTTAAACATACTAGAAAATAAGGATGAAAGTATGTATTTATTGGAGGTGAGCAGTCTGGTTTCCAGAACAATTCACAGACAGATCTTAAGTTTAGTGTCTCAGACCTAAATAAGCAGGAGAGGCGGGGGGAATTAGTCTTTTCAGTGTTTCAAATTAAAGCTCCGTTTGTCTTAAAGCTTACTTGGGATTTAACCTAGCACAATTTTATTATGTGTTTATTTGCAACTATGTTGACTGCCTTTTCCCTCCCAAACATTCCTTTTAAGATGTGAGTGCATTTTTTAAAAAGCAACATTACTTGAAGTTTAAAGAAATTAAATAAATGAAAACACACACCTCTTTGCATATAGACATACTATATGGGAAACTTCTTCATTGAAAAGCACCTTTGCAACTCATTTGATATAAACTAGGTGTGACAGGTTGGATCACAGAAACCCCCTGGGAGCTGCCACCTGATGTGCCAAGACTACTTTTACCCCTGCTTTCCCTGCCAGCTCAGGTCTCCAGCACCCTGTCTTGCTGAGCCAGACACTCCCGTCTGCTCCAACAAAGACCCAGGGTCTGAATTACTTGCCCCAGAGCTGCAGGTTTACCTGAAAGCAGCTAACAGAAGCGTTCTTGTGTTTAACACTCAGATCCCCAACTCCCAATGGGGTCTAAATCCCAATAAATCTGTTTTACCCTGTATAAAGTTTATACAGGGTAAACTCGAATTGTTCGCCCTCTGTAACACTGATAGAGAGATATGCACAGTTGTTTGCTCCCCCAGGTATTAATACATACTCTGGGTTAATTAATAAGTAAAAAGTGATTTTATTAAATACACAAAGTAGGATCTAAGTGGTTCTAGGTAATAACAGAGAGAACAAAGTAAATCACCAAGCAAAATAAAATGCACACATCTATGTCTAATCAAACTGAATATAGATAAGATCCTCACCAGTTCCAGAATGCTCCCTTTTACAGACTAATCTCCTTTTAGCCTGGGTCCAGCAATCACTCACACCCATTGCTGTCACTACCCTTTGTTCCAGTTTCTTCCAAGTGTCCCAGGGAGTGGAGAGGCTCTCTCTTTAGCCAGCTGAAGACAAAATGGAGGGGTCTCCCTGAGGTTTAAATAGACTTTCTCTTGTGAGTGGAGACTCCCTCCTCACTCCTATGCAAAGTCCAGCTCCAAGATGGAGTTTTGGAGTCACCTGGGCAAGTCACATGTCAATGCATGACTCACAGTTTTTACAGGTAGCATCTGTTGTTTACATGTTACCTTGAATGTCCTCAAGTAGACTTCTTATGTGGATTGGAGCATTCCAAGATCCATTGTCCTTTAAGTGTTTCTTGATTAGGTACTTAATTTCAACATTCCTTTCTCCAGGAAGTGACCAAATGCTCTATTAAGGTTATTTAGAAATCAAGCCAGTACACAGCCAACATTCATAACATTCATAACTTTGAATATAAAAATAATACATGCATACAAATGGGATTAATACATTCAGTAGATCATAACCTTTACGGATAATATGTTACATGGCATATGTAGCATAAAACACATTCTAAGCATATTTCCATAGAGCCTTATGGGAGGGACCATCACACTGGGATCTAACACTAAATATTTAATATGGAGAATTCTTCTCTTCACTCCTCCTCTTCTACCATGTATTATCTTAATAGAAGTAAGTGGGTTATTCTCCTCATGTCTCCGATAAAAGCTCACCTTAATAAAGTTCTTACTTGAAATAAGGTAGCTGTTGGGTCCTGGCCTTCTCGTCTGTTACTTTTTCAGTATCATTTGACCAAATCCTCATACATCTCATTGTCCAGTTGTCCTGACAATTAGTCATCCCCTTGACAATAGTCACCTGGCTGTTATTCCCCTTTCTACCATCCAGTCAGGATAGCAGTTGTTGGGGTTGCCAAATATATAACTTATGTTCTTTACTTTGGGGGGAAACTTTTTAAAAATCTAAATTACATAAAGTGATGTTGCTAGGTCTGTCAAGTGTAAGTAATATTTGGTTACAGAACAGGGACCTAGGCTGCTCTGCAAAAGTAGAGTACTTTCTATTCTAACTCTCTAAAGCAGGGGTAGGCAACCTATGGCAAGAGTGCCGAAAGCGGCACGCGAGCTGATTTTCAGCGGCACTCACACTGCCCGGGTCCTGGTGTTAGGCCTAAATAAAAATATAGCAAACAAAACCAGGTGTGCCAACCTGACCAAAGTCAGGCTAACAAAGGTTTGTGGGTAATTCCTAAGTAAAAAACACTGAGAAGCAGCAGCATGTCTTACAAGTGCTGGGAAAAAGTAAGATAAAAAAAAGGCTGCATTTCTGGCATAGTACCAGATGTGCTGTGTTTGGGCAGCTTTTTTAAAAAACTAATAAAAGCCCTAGTTTCCCAGCCTCCTTTTTCTCACTCCCTAGTTCTGTTCTTTGTTTGTTTTTAACTCCCCTACATTTCTAACTTTAGGCATGCATGTATACTAAAGGTGTCTAGTTTCTAGTTGTTAAAAAAAGGGGGTGGGTTGCTCTAGTAAATAATTTATGACGCAACAAAACTGTCTATATACGCTTATACTAAAATGTAAAGGGCAGGCTGGTTCTCTCTGAAAACGAGCTGCTTTCTATTGATGCGTGCACTTGTCAATAAAAAGCTTTTAATCGGACCTTGCTGGTGTTGCCTGTCTCTCTCGCGGTCAAACAACAAACTTTGCCGTCGGGGTTAAAGTCCCTGACACTGGCCACCGATCCCGGGGACTCTGCATTTTAATTTAATTTTAAATGAAGCTTCTTAAAGATTTTGAAAACCTTATTTACTTTACATACAACAATAGTTTAGTTATATATTATAGACTTATAGAAAGAGACCTTCTAAAAATGTTAAAATGTATTACTGGCACGCAAAACCTTAAATCAGAGTGAATAAATGAAGACTCAGCACATCACTTCTGAAAGGGACCCCTGCTCTAAAGATACTGCATTGGGGAAAAATATGGTGGATGAAAATTATCATGGGAGAATATTACTGCTAGTCTGCATTTACCATATAGCTCAACTATCCAAGGTTTTTCAAAGCAATATCTTCTTCTTCCATGTGCTGGCATTCCCTTCTCAAGGGATTGGATGAGAAAACAAAACCAGACAGCCACCATTGAACTCTCTTTTTAAAATACTTATAAAACTGCCAACCTGTAAATGGAAACACCTGTATTTATTTTCCATACTAAGTGTTTGCTCAACATTGATAGGGTTATATTTTGGTTTGTAACAATTTGGGAGGCTCTGAGGCCCTGACTTAGGAAAGCATTTGAGCACCTGCTTAACTTTAAGTCCCATTAGATAATCTATGCATAAAACTATTAGCTGCTTAACTGCCCTCATCTTACCCTTCATTAGTTAGTGGATTTTGGTAATTCAACTATTAAGCAGCTCTGAACACTTTTTAAAGGTTGATCTTTTTATAGGATGTCTAAAGTGCCTTTTAAAATATTTATATAGAAGTGAAAACCCACTTGTTGTGACTGATGGGAAATATCACCCCATATCCTTAGAGTGAAATCCTGGTTTCATTGAAATCAATGGGAGTTTTGCCCTTGACTTCCATGGAGCCATGATGTCACACTTTCTCTGTAAGGGTACATCTATGCAGAATGACAGCAAGTCTCAGAGGCCAGGTCAACAGGCTTGGCTCATGGGGATCACTCTATGATGTTAAAAATCGCTGTGTAGATGTTGTGGCTCAGGTTGGTGCTTGGGGCGTGAAGCCTAGAGAGCCGGGTAGGCTTCAGAGTCCAAGTTCCAGCCTGAGCCCTGTGATAGATTAGCCACTGGGCCAATGGAACCTGTGCCCAGGGGCCCCAGCCAATTGGGGTGCCAAAGAAGAATGGGTGCCCCTGCATCCTGACCTGCTCTGCCTGCCCAGTGCTCCTGCCGGGGGGCAGGGGAAGTCCTGATGCACCGACCCTGTTTGCCAGCAGAAGCACTGGGCGGGGGGACTGCAGGCAGAAGGGGTGGGGAGGGGCATCCACTTTCTCTGGCCCAGGGCGCCACAAATCCTTACTCTGTCTCTGCCTGATCCACAGCATCTACACAGTTATTTTTGGCTTTGTAGTACAAGCCCTGCACACCCAAGTCTGTTGACCTGGCTCCAGAGTCCCTGCCTGGGCTGCTGCTTGCTGTGTAAATGAGCCCATAGGAGCCAAGATTAGAAATAAAAGTGCTAATCTTATGTTCCTCACAACAAGGGACAGTGAAGGTAGTAAACCGAGTCTCAGAGTCCAGTTGTTCAGAACATCAACATCAAAGAATGAAGCTGATTTACTTCTGGGCGTAGTTCTCTATGCTTTGACTTCATTGGGTTTTTTCATTGTGGAAGTAATAGAAGATGGCATCTTATGTGGTAAAACATTACCATTTACCACAAGTGACAGACAGGGCCAGATCCTCCGGAGGTGTAAAGGAATATAGTTCCACTCAAGTCAGAATTGTGTTGATTTACCAACTGACTCTAGGTATTTTATTAAGGGTTAATATTTGAAGTTTCTGATGTTCCTTTGCTTATCAATTTTCCTTGGCATAAGTTTGATCTTTGCAGTTGCAAATCCTTGACGGAAAACAAACAATTACAAAAAAACCTATTTTTCACATCTTGTTCAATTCCCATATCTGTTGGTTCCCAGTCTACAGCACGATTCATGTTTTCCATTTTTCTGCATAGGGTCCTCCTCAGTCTATGGGAACTTGGTAGTTATAATTGTCTTAGCTGGCTATCATTACAAACCTAGTGGTTCCTTAGCTAAGGAAAGTTTTGAAGCAACTCCCAGAGTAGTCATAATAGGCACTGGAAATAACAATGAATAATTTAATTAGCATGCTGTTTATAGAACTAATATTAACTATGGGACCCATTCTACAAACCTTCAAGCAAGATATCCTTATACTATCAATGCTGATTCTTACAGGACTGAGCCCTTTATAGGCTTCCATAGTTATTTGTTTGTATGTTTTTCTTCTAATGAAGCATTTTAAAATAAACTAACATGCTGAACATTGCAAGAATCACCACCTCATGTCCATTGCGGAAAAGAAAACATTCTTTAACTACTTGAACAGTTTTCATAGGAGTTGTTTGAGCCTGTTAGTCCAAAGCAAAAAGCGCTCAACCATCATATTCATAGCAGGGCACTCTTTCTGTAAATCTAGTTATCACAGGAATACTTTTGCTTGCCTTTTTCTATTTGAATGGGAATCAGATGAGTGGGAATTCAGACTTAAAACAGGGAGAAGGCAGCCATTGTTACTACCACTCACTTTCCTTGTCCAGGGGAGTAAGGAAGAATAGTAGAGAGAGGATATAGTTTTAGTGTGTTTGGGTCTGTGGATCTGATATGGACCCATATCAAAAAACTTATCCTCAGTATTTCATTGAACATGGTGGGTGTTTTTCTTAACCCCTGGCCTTTTCTCTTAATTGGGATCATGGTACACCCCAGTGGACAGACTAAGTAAGAGGATTGTGCTCTACCATGATCTGATTTAGGCTTAGATCTAGCAACTAGATTCACTAGATCCAAGGTCCTGTGGATCACAGATCCTTGGATCTCAGCAGAGACCTAATGAATGTGCATAGACTAGGTAGTATTTGTGTTTTTTTGATCTCATACCAGCATAGTTCACTGATTGACAAGTTTTTAGCTGTTAGTCCTCCAGAATTCCTACAGCTGAGAAAGAACAAGCCATATCCTATTCTGCTTTATTTACTTTAATTAAATGTGAACTAAACCTCTAGAATGCTAGACACATCACAAATTGTAATGACACTAAGATAAAGTCACCCTCTTACACTATTAAAATGGCATTTCAGTGGTATCACAACCCCATGAATCATTGTATAATTGCCCCTTTCTCCTCATATATCCAGCTAATCAACACACTGCCTCCCCAGATTCCTGGAAAACAATGCATTTTCAGCAAGCCCAAAAGATTAACAATCCAGGGTCTGGCTTATTAGGGGGAGCAAATTCCAGAACCAATAATACAGTGCTCCCTCCCATTTAATGAGGGAGCTCCAGCTAAAGTGTTCTACTGCTCTCAACTGCAGCAGCGTTGCTGCATGTTAGAAGTAATTTTTCAGATAACTAGGCTGCCAACCATCTGAACTCCACCCAGGAACCACTGCTAGTCAATGAAGACCAGAGAACACAGGTGTAACAGGCTCCCAGTATGGTGTACTGCTTAGGAAGCGCCCAGCCACATTTTGTGCTAACTTCAGTTTCCAAGTGGTCTCACTTTGTACCCTGTACACTAATCCAATTTGAAAGGCGCAAAATCATGGAGATAATTATAACCAAGTCAGTTTCTGTAAGGTTCTACCTAGATGAATATAGGGTTGCTCATCCCAATAGTATTTGAGCACAGATGTGGCAACCACTGGAAGTAAGGATCCACTTGAACATCAAGGTCACATTCAAGGCAATAGGACTACTCACATGAGGAAGTGCAGTGGAGCACAATCCAGGTGCAGCATCTTGGACTGGATAGTATATTATCATTGCAATGTACGGTGAGTCAAATGAATATGTTGCAATAGAGAGTTCTCAGAAATAAATAATAGAATATCATGGTTGGAAGAGACCTCAGGAGATCATCAAGTCCAACCCCCTGCTAAAAGCAGGACCAACCCAAACAAAATCATCCCAGCCAGGGCTTTGTCTGAGAAGACAGAGGCAAAAAATGCATTGAGTACTTCAGCTTTTTCCACATCATCTGTCACTAGGTTGCCTCCCCTATTCAGTAAGGGGCCCACACTTTCCCCGACCACCTTCTTGTTGCTAACATACCTGTAGAAACCCTTTTTATTACCCTTCATATCCCTTGCTAGCTGCAACTCCAGTTGTGCTTTGGCCTTCCTGATTACACCCTGGCATGTCAAGCAATATTTTTATACTCCTCCCTAGTCATCTGTCCAAGTTTCCACTTCTTGTAAGCTTCCTTTTTGCGTTTAAGCTCACTGAAAAGTTCTCTATTAATCCTAGCTGGTCCCCTGACATGTTTGCTATTCTTTCTGCATGTCAGATGGTTTGTTCCTGCGCCATCAATAAGGCTTCTTTAAAATACAGCCAGCTCTCCTGGACTCCTTTCCCCCTCATATTAGCCTCCCAGGGGATCCTGCCCATCACTTCCCTGAAGGAGTCAGTGTCTGCTTTTCTGAAGTCCAGGGTCCGTATTCTGCTACTCTCCTTTCTTCTTTTAGTCAGGACCCTGAACTTGACCATCTCATGGTCACTGCTGTCCAGGTTGCCACCTACTTATACTTTCCCTACTAATTCTTCCCTGTTTGTGAGCAGCAGGTCAAGAGGAGCACAGCCCCTCGGGTCCTCCAGCACTTGCACCAAGAAGTTGTCCCCAACACTCTCTAAAAACTTCTTGGATTGTCTGTGCACTGCTGTATTGCTCTCTCAGGAGATGTCAGAGTGATTGAAGTCCCCCATGAAAACCAGGGCCTTTGATCTGGAAATTTCTGTTAGTTGTCTGAAGAAAGCCTCATCTACCTCATCCTCCTGGTCTGGTGGTCTATAGCAGATGCCCATGACGACATCACCCTTGTTGCTGTCGCCTCTAAACTTAAACCAAAGACTCTCAATAGACTTTTCTCATACTGGAGCTCTGAGCAATGCAGGAGCTTATGCATCTGATTTGCTCACAGAACTGACACAGTGTATTTGACTTAGCTGGCAAATGTAAGGGCCTATGATTATGCTAATGATACAGACTGGAAAGGGGTTAGCAACATGTTTGAAACAAATGAGACAGTATTTTATTTCTTTTGGTGCAACATATGGGCACCTTGCTTGCTTCATCATGCCTCATATTATACTCTGAAATAAGGACTTAGTTGAATTTTTTGGATTAAACAGTTTCATAGCATAATATGCCCTTATTAGATGTAAAACATTTTTATATATCCAAGCCATACTTTTTAATTTCTGCTTTCAATCTCTGAACAAAGAATAGTTATTCTGTAGTATAATAAGAATTAATTACTAGAATGGAAACCACAGAGTAACTATAAATTTTACAGCATTCAGAATCCAATGTAATTTTTTAGCCCATTATAATTTATTGCAGTAATCATAGTCACCACTGTCTCACTTTATTTTATTTTATTTTTTTAAATAGGGCAGTTTGGTGAAAAGCAGACAGTGGAATATATGTATGTTGTTATTTAAATTGCAGTTTAATATTTCAGCAATAAGCTAGTGGCTAAATGCAACTTAAATTTGCTTGGCAGTTTAATTCTCAGTTTCTTTTTTATGCTGTTCTTTAATTTGATTTCTCTTCCCGCCTTCTATTTTCCAACACTCCCCTCCTCCCCCGTTTGCACTGGTGCACATAACACCTACTTCTAAAGTTAAGAATACCAGTGCCATATTCTGACCAGAAAGCCTTTACTCTTTCCATTTTCTCTTCTTCTATCCATTTGAAAATAATCATAGCCTTGGTTTTGTGTAAACAACTGTGCAGGTTCAGTCTACCTGCATGGTTTTTCTCAGCACAGGACAATGACCATAGTTTGTAAAAAGTTTCCCCTATTTCTGGATATAGAGAAACACAGATATTATAGCACTATCCTGCTTTCTAATTATAATTAAATTATTTCCTTGTTAAGAGAGAAATAAGAAAATGCAAAAAGTTCACAGCTCAGAGAGGCTTTGGTGTTATTTATTCTCAATACTGAGATTTTTTTTTAACTTATTCTTTTTGGGTCTCAAAGTTTCTTGGTTTTTGACTCACCTCTGTCTAGTCAATATGGTCATGATTAATGATGGGCCTGATCAGCAAAATTCAGATATAGATTTTGAATCCCCTAAATTTGAAGGTGTTCAAATCTGGCTTTTTGATTCAGTTCAAAGGAAAGAAAAACGCAGCAAACTACAAAATGTGGATCTGTTCTGAGTCCTCCATATCTCCCCAAAAAAACATTCTTTGGGGTGTTTGATGTGCAGGAGAGGTGGTTGGTTCAGACCAATGGTATTGTTAATCTCTGTTTGTCTTCACTTTGATCAAGGATATTCCTATAGTTCTAAGGGAAGCATTATGAATCTCCCAGCATCCCAATTACTTTCTCTAGCAGTTAGTAATTGATTGGTTTCCCCAAATTATACCTGATTTTCTTTATTTTATCTCACCTGATTTTCTCAGAGTATATGCACATGTGAATAGATCTTATTTGAGTTTTCAAAACTTTTTGGTCCAATCTCATAAATCCCTAAATTCTGGTAGCATATATAAAGATTATGTTTGATTATTGTATTGCAAATCAGGAAGGTAACAAATCGACCTTACAACTTATACCGTAGAATGTAAGATCTCTTGATGATGCTTGATTTTTATCCCCCCATCTCCTAACCTGTTGGCCAGTATCCTATATTTTCTTGAAAGCTATTTTCCTTTCCTTGGCCTGTCATCCTAAATTTAGCAAAAACTGGGATGCGCATGACGTCTACTTCTATTTATTCACAATTAGGTAATTCAACAATCTGTCTCAGGGCTCTTTCATCAGGCCATTTGTCTTTGAGTCACCAATTTATATTCTTAGAATGAACTGCTGCTTGTTTGGCTATCCAGCTCTTATTTGGAAGAGCAGGACCTTCAGACCTTTCCATATCAATATTATTCAGTCCTGAATCAGACAAGTTGGCCGCTAGGAACAAGATCTTACTGGATGAGAGTGGCATTCATTATCAAACTCCCCCTTTTTTTGCAACTTATGCATCAGAATGCAGAATTTGGCTCCTTGGTATTCATCCAAGGACAAAAAGATTTCTCTGGGCATATTGCCAGGTCAACGGATCAGAGTGTCACAGCCCAAGATTTTAATGTCCCACTACAGTTAAAAGGTAATATAAAGCTGAAATTAGGAATGAGTAGGTCTGGTTTTTATAATGGTTAATGAATTTGGGCTGCTTATTATTTCACTCATTTCTTCCCACAACTTATGTAAATGACTGTCACCTTAATTCCTTCTTTTTCCATTTCTTGGACTTGTGGGAAAGATTTCTTTAAGGATGACATCATCTTCATTTTTTCCTTGCGATTAGCTGTGCTCTGAACTCAGGCAATTTTTTTGCTTAGGAGGCAAAGCTTTAGCCACCTCTACAGAACAATCAGAGCAAGAACTCTATTGTTTCAAATGCACACCCCTGTCCGGACCTGGATTAATAAGCAACACTGGTACTCACCCAAATACAGTGGTTTTTTTTAATCTTTCTGAGCTGAGCACTGCCCTTTGAATTACAATTTTTGATTGCACCCCCCAACCAAGCCAAAACTAGACACGTGCAAAAGTATGCGTGATAGCCTACTCATCAGCCTAACAGAGACCTTAACGAAATGACCTGCACCTGTAAGTTTCAAATACACAGACACTTACCAGTGGCACAGCCAAAGCTTCCTCAGCAGCAGGCTGCTTCTACCTTGCAGCCAGGCTGCACTGCTAGGGCAGGGCCAATACCTGCCCCTCCCCCATCGGGTTTTCAGGGTGGGGGAAAGTGCTTGTGACAGTCATGGGGGGCAGAGCCAGCACTGGGCATGGAGGTCGCTGGAAGTAGAAAATGGTGCAGCTGCAGCGGATATTGACACCAACCCACAGGCTGGGTGGCCCACTGAGGTGAGTCAGAGGGTGGAGATAGCACACCCTCCCCACCCCAGAGGGGAGCTGACCTGGACCCTGACATATGGAGCTGGCACAAGCTGCCTGGCATTGCTTACCGTCCCCCCCAATGTTTTTCCATGTCCCCTTAGAGGGGCACAGCCCACAGTTTGAAAACCTCTGCCCCAATACAGGTATAGTTTTCCCCATAACCATTAACTCTATATAAAATCTGTTCCCATACTAACAATTCTAAGGCCTGGTCTACACTACGCAGTTAAACCGATTTTAACAGCGTTAAATCAATTTAAAGCTGTACCCGTCCACACTACAATGTACTTTATATCGATTTAAAGGGCTCTTTAAATCGATTTCTGTATTCCTCCCCAATGAGAGGAGTAACGCTAAAATCGATATTAACATATCGGTTTAGGGTTAGTGTGGCTGCAAATCAACGTTATTGGCCTCAGGGCAGTACCCCACAGTGCACCACTGTGACCGCTCTGGACAGCAATCTGAAATCAGAGGCACTGACCAGGTATACAGGAAAAGCCCCACGAACTTTTGAATTGCATTTCCTGTTTGGCCAGCGTGGAGCTCTCATCAGCACAGGTGACCATGCAGAGCTCATCAGCACAGGTAACAATGCAGTCTCCTGAGAATTGAAAAAGAGCACCGGCATGGACCGCACGAGAGGTACTGGATCTTATCGCTATATGGGGAGAGGATTCAGTGCTAACAGAACTCTGTTCCAAAAGACGAAATGAATAAATATTTGAAAAAATTTCCAAGGCTATGGTGGGAAAAGGCCACACTAGGGACCCAGTGCAGTGCAGAGTGAAAGTTAAAGAGCTCAGACAAGCATACCAGAAAACCAAAGCAGCAAACGGAAGATCCAGGTCAGGGCCGAAAACATGCCGCTTCTACACTGAGCTGCATGCAATTTTAGGGGGCTGTGCCACCACTACTTCCCCCTTCTCCGTGGATTCCGAGGTGGGGATTATAATCTCAACCATGGCTGAGGAGTCAGCGGAGGGGGAAGATGAGGAGGAGGATGAGGAAGAGGAGGATGACCTTGCAGCGAGCACACAGCACTCCGTTAGCTCCAACAGCCAGGAGCTTTTTGTGACCCAGACGGAATTACCCTCCCAGCCCTCCCAAGCCACTAGCCCAGACAGTGAAGCCATGGAAGCGACCTCTGGTGAGTGTACCTTTGTAAATATAAAATGTGGTTTAAAAGCAAGCTTTTTTTAATGATTGATTTGCCATGAGGGCTTGGGATGCATTCGCAGCCAGTAAAGTTACTGGAAAAGTTTGTTAACATGTCTGGGGATGGAGCGGATATCCTCCAAGGACATCTCCATGAAGCGCTCCTGGAGGTACTCCAAAAGCCTTTGCAGAAGGTTTCTGGGCAAGGCAGCCTTGTTCCGTCCACCATGGTAGGACACTTTACCACGTCATGCATGTAGCAAGTAATCGGGTATCATTGCATGACAAAGTATAGCTGCGTATGGTCCCGGTGATTGCTGGCATTTCAAGAAACATCCGTTCTTTATCTCTCTCTGTTATCCTCAGCATAGTGATATCGTTCATGGCAACCTGATTGAAATTAAGCAATATAATTAAGGGGACAGAGATGGCCATTTTCCTACCGGGCTGTTGCTTGAAAGAAATCCTTCCTTGCATGTAGCCAAGCGGGGGGAGGGGAGGAAAGATAGCGCTGAGCTTTTTAGCGTTTGGCCAGCAGGAATTTGCCCAGCTGGCAGCCATGCAGTGGCGGGGGGGGGGGAAGGGAGGTGATTAGCAGTGATCTTCCATTATACCAGCCATGCGGTGGGGGGAGGGGTAAAGCAATCCTAGAGAATTGGATTGGGGAGCGGAGGGGTTGGCGTCTGCTGCTGCTTGTTAACAGGAAAGAAGCATCAGAGGGCACTGTGTATATGAAGGCTGGAGAAGCTGAAAGACAGTGGCTTACCATGGACGCATGCAAGCTGAATTGTGATTCCCGGACCTGTGTCTGTGAGATCTGTAACACCAGAGCCGCAGGCACTCAATATTAAAAGATGCAAAATGCGACCTTGTAGTGAAATCACATGTGCTATGTAAGGTGAATAGTGTTGTTCACTGTGAAAGAGTATAACCATTGTTCTGTAAAACGTATCTTTTTAAATACTTCTCTCCCTTTTTTCCCTCCCTCATGCAGCTGCACATTTTTCAAGCCTCCCTACTCCATCCCGAAGGCTAGCTCAGATAAGGCGGAGGAAGAGGACACGAGATGAAATGTTCTCTGAAATCATGGAATTAACCCGCAATGAAAGAGCTCATCTGAAGGAGTGGAAGGACGTGGTAGCAAAGTACAGGAAAGATGCCAGTGAACGTGAGGATAGGAGAGATGCTTGAGATGAGAAGTATAGGCAGGAAGATCAGTGGTGGCGGGATGCAACGCTGGAGCTGCTGCGTGATCAAACTGATATCCTCCAACGTTTGGTGGATCTTCAGGAAGAGCAGCGGGGTCACAGAGTGCTGCTGCAGTCCCTGTGTAACCACCCTCACCATTCACCATGTTCCATTTCTTCCTCACCCAGATGTGTAAGAATGCATGGGGGAAGGCTTTGTTCACCCACCCACTCCACCCCCGTGGACAGTCCAACCAAAAGGCTGTCATTACATTGAAATGGGCTTAATGGCCTTTTCCTTACCTCCTATCCTCCTCCCAAACCACACCCGGGATACCTTGTTAAAAATCTGCCTCTTTTTATAATTACTTTTTAATAAAGAATACATGCTTTTTAAATGATAGTGACTTTATTTCCTTAACAAGCTGTAATTGAAGGGGGAGGGTGGGTTGTTTACAGGGAAGGAGTCAATAAAGGGGGGGGTTCATGAAGGGGAAACAAACGCACCAGTCACACCGTACCCTGGCCCGTGATGAAACTCGTTTTCAAGGCTTCTCTGATGCGCACCACTTCCTGGTGAGCTCTTCTAATTGCCTTGGTGTCTGGCTGCGCGTAATCAGCTGCCAGGTGATTTGCCTCAGCCTCCCGCCCAGCATAAAGATCTCCCCCTTACTCTCACAGAGATTGTGGAGCACACAGCAAGCAGCAATAACAAAGGGGACATTGGTTTGGCTGAGATCTGAGAGAGTGAGTAATGTGCACCAGCGGGCCTTTAAACGGCCAGATGCACATTCTACCACCATCCTGCACTTGCTCAGCCTGTAGTTGAACAGCTCCTGACCACTGTCCAGGCTGCCTGTGTATGGCTTCATGAGCCATGGCATCAAGGGGTAGGCTGGGTCAGCCAGGATAACGACAGGCATTTCAACATCCCCAAGTGTTATTTTCTGGTCCGGGAAGTAATTCCCTTGCTGCAGCCGTTTAAACAGAGTAGTGCTTCTGAAGATGCGAGCGTCATGAACCCTTCCTGGCCATCCCACGTGGATGTTGGTGAAACGTCCCTTGTGATCCACCAGTGCTTGCAGCACCATTGAAAAGTACCCCTTGCGGTTTATGTACTGGGTGCCCTGGTGCTCCGGTGCCAAGATAGGGATATGGGTTCCGTCTATCACCCCCCCCACAGTTAGGGAATCCCATTACAGCAAAGCCATCCACTATGACCTGCACATTTTCCAGAGTCACAACCTTTCGTAGCAGCAGCTTAATGATTGCTTACTTGCATCACAGCAGCCCCCACAGTAGATTTTCCCACTCCAAATTGATTCCCGACTGACTGGTAGCTGTCTGGTGTTGCAAGCTTCCAGAGGGCTATTGCCACTTGCTTCCCCACTGTGAGGGCTGCTCTCATCTTGGTATTATGGCATTTCAGGGCAGGGAAAATCAAGTCACAAAGTTCAAAGAAAGTGCTCTTATGCATGCGAAAGTTTCGCAGCCACTGCGAATCGTCCCACACCTGCAAAACTATGCGGTCCCACCAGTCTGTGCTTGTTTCCCAGGCCCAAAATCGGTGTTCAATGGGTAGAACCTCCCCCATTACCAGCAGGAGCTCCAAAGTGCAGGGGCACGCGGTTAGGGAGAATTCAGTGTCCATGTCCTCATCACTCTCGTCGCCGCGATGCCGTAGCTGCCTCCTCCTCGCCTGCCTTTGCAGTTCATGGTTCACCATAGACAGCACGAGAATGCGCGAGGTGTTTACAATGTCCCTGATTGCACTATTGATCTGAGCAGGGTCCATGCTTGCTGTGCTATGGCGTTTGCTTTCAGTTCACCCAGGAAAAAAGGCGCGAAATGGTTGTCTGCTGCTTTCACGAAGGGAGGGGTTAGGCTGTGCCCAGAACCACCTGCGACAATGATTTTTGCCCCATCAGGCACTGGGATCTCAACCCAGAATTCCAAGGGGCAGGGGAGACTGCAGGAACTATGGGATATCTAAGGAATAGCTACCCACAGTGCAACGCTCCGGAAATCAATGCTAGCCTTGGACCATGGACGCACACCGCCGAATTAATGTTCCTAGTGTGGCTGCATGCAATCGACTTTATAATATTTGTTTTATAAAACCGGTTTATGTTCATTCGAAATTATCCCGTAGTGTAGACATAGCCTCAGATTCCTTTCCATTATGCGTTCCATCAATCGGAGGCTAAGTAACCTCTTCAGTGCCCCTTGCTCCCTCCCCTTCAGTGGCAATTATTGGCTAAGAAAGCCCTGGCAGAAGATTTGTCAGGGAGTGCAGAAAAGCCACATGCAGATGGCTTTGGCCATTGACAGATCTTAGGAGACCCTAGGGTTTGATGGGCAGACCCATTGCTTTCTCTGCTTTTTTGAGGTAGAAACTCTGCTCCTCCCTGAGGAAACACTGTGGGGGAAATCTAATGGCATGTTCCTCCCATGGGCTCCCTCCAGCAAGTTCTACCCACAGAGAACATGACCTAGCACAAAATTGCCACCAACTTCAATGGGGTCTTGTCAGAGAAAACTGAGGGAGGACTTCAGGAGTCAGCCCTGTGATTAGGACAAATTAGCAAACTGTTACAACACACACTAAGATTATGTTGCAGAATATACTTTTTGTTATTATTATAGGATAACTTTATAGATGGCATCAGTTAGTAAGGTACAAAGGGCCATAATAATCAACACTATCCAGTTTTTTTGCACGGGGTGACAACACAAAGCAGCTGGATTGTACTGCTCAATCTGGCCTTTAGTCCCCACCCCCACCAAAGCAATTTTCTGTTAAATTCTTTAGACCAGATCTTGTTGGAAAAAGAGCAGAAGGCCAGAAAATTGTGGAGTGTTTGAAGTTCCCACTACACCTCTAATTTCTACATTGTCATCACCAAGCAAAACATATCAAATGTCACATCAGGCAAAAAATATAAATTGCTCATATAAATAGGAGTTGCAATCAACCATCAATTAATTCTGATGCCTAAAAAAACTGGAAGAAGTTCATAGAAAATGACTTAATCTTATTCTGCAGGGGACATACAGAGGAGAGCCACACTAGTTATTACATTTAAAAAAAAATGGAAAAGAACTCATTTTATGTTTATTTTAGTGATACTTAAAGTGTTTTAAATAAAGTTACTGTGCTGGCAGGCTGAGAGGTGCCCTCCACCTTTGGGGAAAATGTCAGGTTCAAGATACAAGTCTACTTCTCTTCCAGTCAGAATAATGCCAACGTTTAATCTTTATTCAGCCAACTGGACACATAGGATCTCCATAATCCTCCCTAGTTCTTCTAGAACCTATTCTAAAGCCCTTTAAAGTCTGTGGGAATATTTCGATTGGCTTCAATGACTTTGTATCAGGCCCTTCTTCCTCTAGTAGAAACCACAGCCTTTAAAAACCTATTGTTACCACATAGCGTCTCCATAAATCCCATGGTGGTCTAAGCAGTTATAACTCTATCTTACTGATAATGAAACTTCTGAAAGATCATAGATCAGTTAATGCTCAATGATAACAGAGAAGCCATTTCAGCAAGAGTAGAAGAAACTGAGTTCAGCAGCTACAGTGAGCAGTAAACAGGCAGATCTCAGTGTAGGTTAACTCCAAAGAATAACTTAGGAAGGCAAAAGAAAAATGTTGACTAGAGCTTAGAAGAGGAAGTGGCTTATTTACCATGATTCTAATCATGGGAACTTCACTCCCTGTCTCCAGTAACCACAGCAATAGTGTCAAGTTGGAAGCCAAGTAGCTGGTTAAAGAAATTGCTGAATCACACCAGTCTCATACTGCTTGCTTAATTTCCCTTACACAGGCATATAACAACTTTTCTTGACAGACTGGCATATTTATGTGTTTCTCCTAGTGACCCACTACCCAAGGCATTTATAGCAAAGCCGACTGTGTCATAATCTGCTCTCAGTTGTACCCCTACAACCATATGGACTGTGAGAGGTTGGCATAGTAACTGGCCTGCACTATCTAAAGACTGCCAGAGGCCATCATTAGTGGTGAAATGTGAGGGACACGTTTATCATTTCTTGAGATTTATTGTCAGGGGACTTATTTTGTCTATATAAAATGATGAGAAAATAGGGTTATGAAACGAAATGAAAATGTATTAATTCCAATTCAGCATCACACATGCCAGGAGTGATAATTATGTAACCTTATCAAACGACATTTTATATTTCTAGTGCAATGACTGGTATTATCAAATGCTTGAATTAGCTATTCCTAATTAGCAGTTGAAATCAACGTGCTTCTCAGTTAATCCCTTCCTTTGCTTGGGGTAGGAATGTATATGTGTGTTGGGGTTGGAGGGGGAGGCTGGGGCTTTCCAGGGCCCTGTTTGGTTCCCTGCGTAAGTCAGAGCAGCTTCAGGGCCACTGTAACTCTTACTCTATTTCCCATGGTTCCTGCTGGGCCTTGGGAAGCATAGAATTTCTGTAATGCAGAGCACTTCAGACACACCCTACTCTGCCCCAACGTGCCCCATGTACCAATGGCTGGTAGAGAGCCAGAATAGAGCCTTTACGCTAACTCTGTGCTCACCAGGGAGGCCCTGTGTGCAGGAAGGCCATTTCCATTCCCTTTCAAGATCTTTTATGCTGCCAGAGCGGCTTACAGGGACCTTAGCTAAGAATCGGACCAAATGGATCTCAAATCAGAACTGGGCCACATGAAAGATACTGGATTTCCCACTCTAACACAGCATCACTAGTACCCTATAAGACTTCAGTACGGGCACTTTCTTCTTTTTTAAGCAAAGATGAAATAAAAAGAAGACTGGGCAATTTGCTGGGTGTGCTGTGTTCATACCAGTTTTGAAAAACAAAAAGCTCTGAGGAGTAGATTTTTAAGGTTTTTTTTGGATAGAGATTACATCTGAAGCTTATTAGACACTATGTAGCCTAATGCTTTTGTTTGGCTGATGCAGAAAGAAGAGAATAATTAAAAGGTAATGGGAGAATAGCCGACTATAGTGTTGAAATGGACACCCTCTGTTTGGGGGCACCAAATAAAATTAGCCTGAAAAGTAACCAAATAAACCTCCTCCCCCCATCTTTTTTTTTTCTCTTTAGACAAGGACAAAGAAGCATATTTTAGAGATTTAAGGCATCATTTGTTTATATGGTCGTATTGTAATCATCTGCAAGAAGCTAATGTTACACAGTCCTAGTTTTCAAATGATTCCCTACCTTGCTGTTTATAAGAAGTAGAGCCTGAAATTCATAATATGCCCTGGCTGTTCCAAAGGGACAGGAGGGAAAGGGCTGGTGAGAAAGGGAGGAGGAAAGAGAAAGGTCAGCTCCCTTTTTTAAGTTTCTGAATTTGCTGGAATCTTTCAGAGTGTGGGTGGTAGGTATATCAGCTGACACAGGGAAGTGTAAGCGTGAAGCCGGCCACCCAAGGCCTTGGGTCATTGCTGACACGCCAGATCTCAGAACTTGGGAAGGCACCTGCTCTCTTGCCAAAACAAACCATCTCCTGCTATGGGCATATTTTAAAAGACCTGACTTTGTAAGCCTGGGGAAAGCGGGATCAGGGAGGTGGGGGGAATTAGCAGGGTGTGTGGGGGCTTTTGGTTTTACTTAAACAGTCTCAAATAACCAGTTTACAATGCAGTGATGTTCTGAAGAATTTATTAAAAAAAAAATAGAAGAGGCCTGACTCCAGATCTGGTGAGCATTAATATGCATCATGCTAGAATTTCATGAGCCAAGCGAGTTTTGTAGCCCTTGCTCTGGTGGTCCTCTGCTGACAGGATCTCAAGCCGCTATTTGTTATCTTTAGGCCTGATAAGTACATCTGGTTTTGATTCAGGTGGCCGCGAGCTTGTCTCAGAGTTGAAAAGGGTGCTTTGCTCAAATTGAATTTTCTCACAAATTTCAAACTGGGATGAGAACCAGAAGAAGCCAGGCCCTGTCACACAAAACTCGTTTTGCTCGCTTGGCCCTTGGGCTCGTAAAAACCTGGCACAAATCACTTTCACCTGTTTGGCTAAGTGAGTACATGTTAAAAATAATAAAAGCTATTAGTGCAATCAGATATTTCTCTGCATGTGTTCTGATGTAAACGAGGGGTGAACTCTTATCGACCTCGCCTGTTGCATATCTTCCTGTGCCCCTGTAAATTAGTTACAGAGGGGCTGCTGGTTCTAAGCTCCCTTATTCATGGGCATCATAAGCAGGCAAGGGGACGCTGTGCGTGTGGGTGAGGTGTGTTAATATCTATAAGGTAGTTTAGGAAAGGACAATATGAGATACTGTATAAGGTGAAAAGAGCAGGGAAAGCAGGGTATTTTGTTGTGCAAGGGCATGCCATCATTTCCATCTGTGTACACCAATAATAAAAATGCCCCCATCTCTCATCATAGCCATAACTGGGTTATAGAGACTGGGGTCCTCATCCTGCAATGAGATTTGCACATGGCTCTGCCCACACCAAGCTCCGTTGATTTCAGCAGAGGTTGGTTTAGGCACAAGAGTCCGTTTGTGGGGATCCATTTGTAGGATTTGGGGCTTTGGCGGTTAACTCTTTAGATACCATAAAGTCAGATACTATTTCCTGTTGTAATATATTGTCACCTTCGTACAACTGTTTTCCTTTGCAACATATATGTAAATCTAGCTTGGGCTGAAGCTTAGAAGAGGAAGGATTTAATAGGCTTTGGACATCGAATGAAGTTTGGCAACATCTCTAATCAACTTCATTCTGGCCATACTTTTTATTTCTCATAAAATGCCAGTATTTCAGTGGTGATTTCTGTGCATATGAAACATGTAAAGTGCTTTTGGATTCTTTCAGACAGAAGGCAGCATAAAAATGTACTATATGATTATTTTTCTATCATTTATTTACTCTCAGGTTCGGCAACTTTCAGGGGGGAATGCAAATATTTTAATTTGATTTAGCATTTGGTTTTTTTTTCTTTCTTTTTTTTTCTTTTTATGTTGGTTTATTTTGTATTTTTACTTGCAGTGGCTTGGCTTATGCTTCCCATTGCGAGTAGCTAAATCATTGTATTAAATTAATGCATTAACTGTATTTGATGTATATTTTGTGCCAGTTACCATACTCTAGTCTCGGTGCACATACAATACAAAAATTAACACAGAGCAGAATAATCATCCAAATTAATATAATACTTTAAAAATTACATTAAAAGCAGTCTCTAACCTAGAACTGGTTGAAAAAATAAAGGGGAAAATCTTTTCTTGAAAAATTTTTTGAATTTCCCTGCCTTGTTTTCAAAATTAAAAAGTTTAAAAACATGAAGCAGTTGTACAGTTGATTGGAAAAACAAGGGGAAATTTTTGGAAATTTTCACTGATGTTTCCCCTGGATTTTATTTTCAAAATTTGAAATATTTCTGATTAAATTTTAAAATTTGAAAAAAATTGATCAGCTGTACTAATTTCCTCTCCTTAATTCACTCTCCCAGAAAAAGCATAAGAAATAGATTGTGTCTGGGTGCTTTGCTGGCTGATACACACAGAGAAGAGGGCACAAGTGGCCACCCTGCCCCTGGGCAGCAGGTAAACAAATGCAATCCCTGTGCTTTTTGGAGAAAGGTGCATCTCTAAAGAAGTGTATCGTAAGCACACTCCACCAGGGTACCAGAGTTCTGAGGGAGAATTCTGCTCCCCTTTAGCAAGATTACTACAATTTATTATTGCCCACGTTTTGCTAGGTGCTGTTCAACCGCAAATGAAGGCACGTTCCCTGTCCTGCTAAGTTCCTCCTGAATTCCTACAGGTTGTATGGCTCTGTGCCCCACACAGTGTGGGCCAGTGCCTAAATGCATGACTGAGCTTTGTATGCACAGAGAGGCTGTGAGTATGTCTGGGGAGACAACCAATGTGTCCTTGGTTGAACCAAGAGGAGAAATGAATTCCACCATCCAGGATTCTCCACTGAACATGCTCTACCCTGTTTAAATCTAAGGACTGTTCCATGACTATCCCAACTGATCTCAAAATTTGCAGCTGCACCCAGGGGAGCACACAAAAGAGCCAGTTGCAGGTTCCTGATTCTAGGCCACGTTACTACTTTAGAGTATCTGGTAGTGACTCCTGAGTGGCCTTCTGGGAATTGCCAGAGCATAGTGTGCTCTGACCGTGCCTTCTCCATTCCTCCATGCCCATAACATGCCTGCTCCACCAGGAGCTACAGGGAAGAGGGTCTGCAGTAGCTGGCTGTGCCAGCTTTATGCCTTCTGGGGAGTCTCTCACACTGGGGAAATCCTCAACTAAGAAATGTAATATTGCAAGATGTTTTGTTTAAAATTTTTGGCATGTAAGGATGTTCATATTTTGACTATTCCAGTGCCATTGACAGGGCTACTGACCCTGTTCATTTAGAATCGTAGAATAAGGGCTTTCAGATGGAGTTTTGTTAATTTCTGCTGGATGTACAGTTCATTCAAAAATGAACAAAAACGGACATTAACTGGGCATTCATTTACCTCATCAAGGCTGTTGTCATGCATCTGCAGCCAGAGAGTGAACCCAGAGCACTACAAAGGGTGTGAATTTCCCCCCACTCATTTTAATTTAGAAGCTTAATTAACAGGGACAACGAGTCTCCCTCTCTGAAATACAGACCAAATACTCAGTTAGGGCCTGATTCTGGCACCTTTATTCATGTTAGTAGCCCATTTGGAGTAAAGCTCTGCTCACCATGAGTAAAGGTGTCAGAATCACACTCTTCATGACTGGGTTGCAGAAATCTGATCAGGTAGCTGATCCTATCATAGATTTCTGCTGCTGTTGTCCTCCTGAGCACTCATGCCCAACCTGATTACCAAACCTGTACTGCTGCCTTCTCAAATCCTGAATCCATGATGTCCCTTCTCGGCCTTAGCCAGTTTTGACCCTCTGTGCTCACTTTGCAGGTGCACTCTGGCATCCTTCTGGTTCCAGCTCTAGGCTGTGCCTTGTAGAAAAGAATAGCAAGATCTGAAAAACAGAATCTATTTAATTTCTACCATGGGGATGCTGCCCCCTGCTGGCCTTTCTCAGCCAATCCAGCTGTGGCTCTGTATTGGGTCTGCCCTCTGCCCCGCACATAACATTTCTCCTTTGCAAAATGACAGGAACGGCTACAAAGTTCACAAAGTGGTTTCAAGAGCAATACATCAAGGAGACAAGCAGCTCACCACAAGTTCACCATAAAATTACTCTCAACATTGCTGCTGTCTCTTTTTTTTTCTTTTTTCCAGATGATCTTTACAAAATTGATGGAACAAAGGATTGCTAAAGAGATTTAGAGACTTCTCCCTGTAGGTCACTGTCTCAAATACAACCAAGGTTAATAGAGACAAAAAGTTGCCATTTGAATAGCAATCAATAAATTTATGTCAATTGGGGTGGAGGTCACAGTCAAGCTCCCAGTGGCAGGAGTTCACAACACAACAGCTATAAGTATACCTAATGCTAATCCCCACACTTCTCAGCACTCTTTGCTGAGGGGACAAGGAAAGAATAAGCCATGGAACTAAACTACCCTCTCACTCTGTACAGTATATTGGGCAATAGGCATATTGGCAGAACAAGGTGTGTCTCTGCTTTTGTACCTGATTTGCAGCTAAAGATACAACTTCAGCATGGCTGTCAGGTGCTTCTCAAAAGCACTAAAATTCACACAAACACACACAAAATTCAAAGAAAACAAAATAGGGAGGCAGTGTCGATTAGTAGATAATAGAGCGCAGTAGAATAGGTCTCTATTTCCAGTTCATTCACTGGTCTACAGGGTTACCTTTGGCAAGTTACAGCACCTATCTGTGCCTCAGTTTCCTCATATGTAAAATAGGGATAATGATACGTATCTCTCCTTTGTAACGTGGTGTATAAAAGCTAGATATTACTACTTTAATGCTACATTCTTTCTATTGTCTCTGCTTAATACTAAAAATCAGAACCCATTTTAAAGGTTCCTCAAACAGTGGTTCCCAAAGTGGGGTTTGCGAACCCCTGGGGTTTTGCAGAACGTTACAGGAGGTTCACCAGAAAAAATTCACTAATGGCAGCCAGAGGACCCTGGGCTGGAGGCAGCATGTAGGACCTGGTTGCAGGGCAGACAGCCCGAGCCCCAGGAAGAGTGGGGCCGGGCCGTTGGGGCTGGCAGCCTGAGCCCTGCCCGTCAGAGGGGGAACCAGCAGCCCAAACCCCAGCACTCCACATGGGGCTGGCAGCCACAGCCCCAGAGAGGGCGGGGACAGGCAGTTTGGGCTTGTAGCCCAAGCCCTGCCCCCATCAGCAGTGGTTCCAGACTTCCAAGAGCTATACAGAGCAAAACAAGTGCATCCATCACACTGAGGAAATTTAAACTTAAATCCATGGAAATATTCATTTTTAGGAGGGAGTTCATAAGATTTCACAATTTAATGAAAGAGGTTAATGGGCTGTTAAAGTTTGGGAACCACTGCCATAATAAATCTTTGCTTCTTCAGTAACATATCTTCCCATGCTGAATAATTTTCGGAATACCTCTTTCTTAGCTTTCTTTTCCTCAAATATGTTTAGCCCAGCCACAGTCTAACAATATAATCAAAATATTCAAAGTATCAAGAAAAAAATCAGATTAAAAAATTGGAGTTGGCCATAAGGGGTCACAGTCACAGAAAACCTACAGAAGCAGCACGTTTGTAAAAGCTTTAAAAGAAACATTTCAAAAAGTGAATGAGTCAAACAAAATAGCTGGTGATTGATAAAGTCTTGTAATTGTAAAAAGATAATTAGAGCTGTTTGTCTGTTAACCCAGCTTTTTTTGTTCTGTACAGAATCTGGTATTATTTGACTCCTATCATTTGTTATTTCAAAGGATAATTATCTGAAATTCTAATTAATAATTACTAATATAATGGACTTACCAGACTAAATAAAAATTAATAAACAAACAACAACTATCTACTTTTCAAACCACAGAAAGGAACTGAAAATGGCAGGCAGCAGGAAAGAAGATCAGAGTGGGGCAAATGTGTTTTTTATTATCCATCAAATACATTCCAACAAGATCCATACAGGTAGTAGTATAATATTAAATCATATGTATGGCTCTGATTCTGGAAATCATCCCTGTTCAGGAAAGCACTTAAGCATATGCCTAGCTTTAATGTCAATGGATTATTTTTCCATAAATTGACTTGTGTTTTACTCGTCTTTATGTTTCAAATGTATCTTTAATGTTAAGCAAATGCTTAAATGCTTTCTTGACTAGGGACCTGCGCCACATATAGTGGTGAAATGTGAATTTCAGAAAACACTAGTGTATTTCAGGAACAAAGTACCTAGGGGCAAAATGCTGGAAATTCATATCCTGAACATTAAATCTGTCTTTTTGTATTCACCCTAACTCTGTCTCTGTAGCTAAGGGGTAAAAGGGTAATTTAATATTTCCAAATGAAAAAAAACATCTTCAAATAAAAATATCTCCACAGGAAAAATTCCACTGCAAGGTCAACCATCTGAAGACACCAGAAGGGAAAGAAAAAGAGAAGGCAGAAAGTCAGAACAGCTTCCTTTTTTGCTATGCTAAATTGTTCTGGCTCTTCTCTTCTTTACAAGTCTAGCTATGCATGATGGGCCTGATTCAAATCCCATTAAAGTCAATGGGAGTCTCTCCATTAAGTTATTGAGCTGAGGATCAGGCCTAACATGAGCTGTTTTTTTCTGTCCATAGGTGGGACCACACAAAAAATAGCCATACTGTTCACAGTACTTTACGCTGCTGCACCCCCCCCTTCCCTGATCTCAAAGTGCTTTAGACAGCAATAAATTAAGCCTCATAAGTTAGACTTCTGTGAGTTAATTATTCCCATTTGAGAGGTTAAGTGATTTACCTAGAGTAACACAAAAAGTCTCTTGCCCAAGTTGGAATAGAGCCCAGGTGTCCTGATCGCACATGTGTGTTTTGTCCACAAAGCCAGTCTTCCACTTCAAGGTGGACCGGCATCAAGAGAAACTCTCAACATGGAATATGCTCAAGGGATGGGTGAATTGGGTTGATTAAAATAAGAATTAGCCCTTGAACCTTCACTCCAAACTTGAACCCAGCCTTCTTTGTTGCTTGAAAGTGTATGATTGACCTAAAAATAAATAACTATTCCTTTCTGTCCATCTCTTTATTTTTAGCTTCCATGCTGTCTCTGGGGCTATAAGCATAAGCACCACACACAAAGTTTTTCTTGTGGCCTGCTTTGAATCACATGGTACGAGATAACTAGTGAGAAAGCTTTTCTTCACATACCCAAGGGGTTTGGATATTTCAGAGACACTCTGAAGGAACATCCAGACATTTAGATGCCTAGCCAAACAATGGCCTTGTCTACACTGCACAATTAAGCCAATATACATTAATAGATTTTAAGGCTTCAAGGGATCATTGGGACCATCTACTCTGACCTCCTGTATATCACAGACCATAGGACTCCTCATATGGAGATTCTTATTTGGGTATGAGAGTGACTTTTTTGGTTTAGTTTAACCCCCTTCCCCAGGGGCATATCAGAAGAAGATTATTCACATGGAGGGTAACACTGGGATAATGATATTAGTTACATTTCTTATCTCAGCTTTTAATCAGGAAAAAATTTCTGTCTCGATAAGGTCAAAAAAGTGACAAAACTCTGGAGCTTCATCTACTCCTAATTTTTGCCAGAAGTAAATGCTGCTACTTTATAAAGCATTCAAAATTGTCACAAAGAGTCTGAATTCAGTGCTACCTTCTAGAGTGTCTTGGCCTATCATCAGTATCAGCTGAAGGCCCTGAAAAGTAGTTATTAGCCAGATTGGATCAGCCCACCAGGTTGAAGACTCTTCTGACCTTCCTCTCTCACTGCAGGGCAGTCAGGGACTGCACAAGTCTGTAACCTGAAGCTTAGTGAGGCCATAACCGACTAGTGCAGCGTTTCTTAATCTTTGCAGACTACTGTCCCCCTTTCAGGAGTCTGATTTGTCTTGTGTACCCCCAAGTTTCATCTCACTTAAAAACTACTTGCTTACAAAATCAGACGTAAAAATACAAACGTGTCACAGCACACTATTACTGAAAAATTGCCTACATTCTCATTTTTACCATATAATTCTGAAATAAATCAATTGGAATATAAATATTGTACTTACATTTCAGTGTATAGTACATAGAGTTGTATAAACAAGTCATTGTCTATATGAAATGTTAGTTTGTACTGCCTTCGCTAGTGCTTTTTATGTAGCCTGTTGTAAAATAAGGCAAATGTCTAGATGAGTTGATGTACCCCCTGGAAGAGCTCTGTGTACCCCAAGGGCATGCGTACTCCTGGCTGACAGCCACTGGACTAGTGGTTATCAAACAACTTTTGGAAAACAGGTTGTGTTGCACTCATCTGTACCAGTGCTTTGCTCCATGTTATAAAATACCTTATAAAGCCAGAGGAAACAGCAAATCTTTTGAACCGTGTTTTGAAAATGCATATTGCGGTAGTAAGATTGAGTGAAAGAATCAAAGAATGTGAAAATCTAGTGATATAGGCTCTTCCCTTCCCTGAGATGTAACCTGAGGCATATTTAGCCACTGATCCCACAATGCACATAAATATATGCTTAACTTTAATCAAGTTGAACAGTCCCATTTGACTTCAATAGGTAAAGTTAAGCACATGCTTTAAGTGCTGGCGGGATCAGGGCCCCAGTGCACAGGATAGCAATTAGAGTTTTAGGGCTGATACCTCTCCTCTCCTTTGATCCATGCTGAAAATGAAAATGTTTTCTGATCCTCTTTATGACAGCAAAGTGCTTTTGCTTTTTGGAGAAGCCAATATTCCATAATGCAAGATGCAGTGAAATAGCAGTGAAGTCTTACAAAAACTCAGAAGAAACAAAACTGCACCCAAAACCGTGATGTGGGGCAGATTTGTTTAAATACATACATTAATTAAATATAAAATTTGTGATAAGAGAGCACAACTGTGCACAGAGGGGTGAAAAGTTGAATCCTAATGAAGTCTGGAAGACTTTAAATCCAAACCAGATCCAACCAGAGACCTAGTTACCAGCTTGTTTAAGGTGGTGTACAAGAACATACTTATCTACTGGGGACTGGAAGAGAAAGTGGAATAGTATAACTTGTGCTTTATAAACCTGTCTGGATATTTTTGGCACGATTATTAAATTAAAGTTATATTAAAATGAAACACTTTGCTATTTAGCTTTCTGCCTGATTGGCAGCTCTTGCTACATAAATCTAGTTAGAGAAAATTGGCCCATTTGAATTGGATGTGACATTTCTGCACTATCAAGAAAATGGCTGCACGTTTTAAAAAATTGTTTCCCTTGCATATAATTTTGATACAGCCTTACAAAAATGTTTTCTTTGTTTCACTCCTGACTGAATCAAAAATGCATGTTAATAGTTGCCAATTGGCATATGCTGTAGTCATTCCAGCAGACAGTAATGGGAATGTATGAAGTGGTTTTTGGAAGAACTGCTCTTCCTTGCAGTGTGCATTAGACTTTGCATAGTTTGAAAGAGATGGCGTTTATTCCCTACAGACCAGTTTCATCAGTGCAAGAACAGAAAGAGTTTCCTAACTGGGGAACACAAAGATTTAACAAAAACGCTCTCACACATACACTCATTTTATAATGTCCATTGCAAGTGGGTAAATAACTTTTTATCATTATACTGAAAGTTAAGTGACTTACACTTCCCAAAGAGCTTGTCTGTGAATAAAAAGTAAAAGTTGCTTGTTGCTGTAGGCATGCATGGTATTTGTTGTATCGTGTGGCTACAGGAATGTCAGGATCTCTCTCTCTCTCTCTCACACACACACACACACACACACACACACACACACACACACACACACACACACACACACTGAGATTATGGTACAGTTTGTTGATTCTTGGTTATGATTTTAAAAGTAATTATTTCACTTTTTGATGCTGTCATTCAATTATTCCAATCTAAAATTCCTCTTCCCCCAAAATTAGTAGTACTGAAAGACAAAAATTGTGTTTGAGGCCCACTGAAAGTAAAAAGACAGCCAGCTGTTCAGTGCTGCAGAGCCACAGGCAAAAATTATTCAAAAACAGCAGGCCTGCTGCAGTTTCATAGCTAGTAGAGGGAATATGAGTAAACTAATAAATGCTGTTCCACCAGACCTGTGCAGTCCTTTGACATTTTTATGCAGTTGGAAGGAAACAAACAAGGAAGTAGATTTAAAAAAAAGAAAAAGAAAAGTCAGGTCAATTTTACAAACAAAGAGTAGCAGGGAAATTAATGTTTGCCAGATGGAAAAGAGAATAAAACAAATAGGGAAACCAAGGTAGGATGGTTAAGTGACTTGACCAAAGCCTCGGAGAGAATTGGAGTTAGCCTAGGACTAGAATGCAGGAGTTCCTAGTTTTCAGTCTGATGTTCAGTACAGTAGTTTCTCTCACAATTCCTTATGGATGCTGGGCACAGCAGCTGCTCAACAGAGAGCTGATTCAATTTCAGGCATTGCTCAAGAGGAACCTGTAGCAATCCATTGGCAGAAGCCTGAGTAGCAACCCTCAATCTCAAATTGGCATGGGGACCCACTGCTGTGGGTTTCACTGGCTCCTAAGGCCAAGCCCTGGGCAACTGTAGGTGAGCTGTGAATAATCTTTGATTTTCATCAGAAATCACCACAGCAAACTTTCCACCTCTCATTTACATGTTCAAGGCCATCTCTCTGGTAAAAAGGCTAGAGATTTACTTTTCCTTTAATACTGATGCTAGCCTTGACAATTTTAAGATCCCAAAATTAAGGTTTGTATGAGTAGCAGCGGCATAGCTAAAGGATTCATAGGCCACAAAGTCTGGCCTCTGCTGGGATTATAGCTACACCTCTCAAATGTGGTTGAGCTGCCCTGGTGTGAGAGTATTAGGAGTAGGCTAGAGAAAATCCCTGACTAATCCTGAGACCCCAATGTGCAGTCTAAAGGCAGCTTTTCCAATTTTATTATCCCTGGCCTAACAGGGAAGAAGGGATACTGTAAGGAAGTCTTTTAACAGTTTTAAAAATAAAGCCCTCCATGTTCCCCTCCAATTCCATATTTTAACTGATACTACTATTATCTTCTAGAATATGTTTTTTGAGAAGCTGGTTAATTCACAGTGAAACATTTCAATGGTTAGATCAAATGTTTTGTTTCTGATTTTTGGCTGAGAGCAAAAATAATTCTCTCCAGAAAATCTGCATGAGGTTCTTTTATAACTCAGTTTGACAATATTATTGATCCTATTGAACTTTGGCTGTAAAGTATTTCTGTAAAGTACTTCTCAAATCAATTGCCATAAACATACAAGTAAAAATTTCAGATTTGAAAGGCTAGTACTATGTGCTGAACTTCAGATTTCATAGTTCTAGCTTGAGCTTGCTTCTTGTTGCATGTTACCATTTAAAGATAATAGGTCAAATTTACCCCTGATTTAATTATTTGGAATAATATCAGGGGAGATTTTTGCCCTAATAGATCTAGCACTTGAATGTGTTGGGATCTGTACTAGATGTAGGAGGACCTCTGAAACACTTTTTAAATGTTTTTAAAAGAAGTTGGAAGGTTTGTCCTTGAGAATTCCGTGTGCCTGAACATAAGTAAACAGGATAAAGTTTCAGACTTCAGCTAACTTTAGGAAATGGAATATGTTACTCTAATGATTTTTAAGAGAAAGCATCCCTCATAAAAACTTGCAAAATATAGCAATTTTGTTTTGTTACTCTTTGCTTCCATATGCCTTTGTTTTCTTCAGTGTGAATTAATTTCTTGTTTCTTTTAGCTGCTCAGTCAAATGTTTGATTATGACTATTATTGCTGAGTTCTCGGTTTTTTTCTGCAATTTCTTGCCTGAACCTATCCACATCTTTTCTGTTTAGTTTTTTGGTTTTTTAAAAAAAGATTTCCTGTTTCTCTTATACTTTGTAGTCACAGTGCCAGCAGAATATACACTACATATATCAGACTATGCCCACAGAAGACATGAATATCTATAGTAGGATTCCAATAAGGAATTTTTAATTTATAAGATATCTCAACTATTAACAGGGAACAATATAGTTGGTGCCTATTGTACAATTTCCTGTTTCCTATCATTCTTTTTATATCAGTGCTTGTCAACGTTATTCAGTCTATCTTTTCAACATAACAAATTTGTATTTTTCATCCAGCTATATAAGAAATCTCAGCCTTGAATATGACATCCCATTTGAACAGATTAGCAAACCCTGATATAAGGGGCCTAAGCAGCCAAAGACCCCTGAATTCTTTCCATTAACTTCAGTGGGTTTGGATCAGGCCCATATCACGTATGGCACAAGTATTCTGATTGTTCTCTGTGAACGCTACCACATTTAAATGGAGTTTCTTTCCAACTTCCAGTATCCCAAGCTGTCTTACCTGTATTGCATACATATGTGCACTGCAGGAAGAATGAGCCTTCCACATTTCTACCTATCTCCCAAACCCAGAGAAATTTATTAACAAATATGAACACATCCGACCAAGTCCAACTGCTATTTCGAGGGGTGAGCAAAGGAAATTTCATTTCAGATAAAATTTTAAGTGTTTTCATTTTGCCTCTGATTCAACTATCATCATGCCAAATTCAAAATCTAAACCAAAACCAAATTCAAATTCTATATCCAGTTACACCTGTTGCTATTCTACACCTTTATTCTGTGAACACTTGCATGCTTCTGTAACTTTATACACATGAGACTGAATCAAATTAAATGCATGAAGTTCAATTTATGCATAAATGTTTGCAGGATGCAGTCCCTATTGATTTCAGCAAGAATTGAAGTGGTGAAAATTTGAGAGGAATTTAGCACTAAATCTTTAATGAACACACTCACACCAGTTCTATAACTTGATGATTGAAAAACATTTTTGAATTTGTGAATACTTTTCTGAATGTGAAATTGCTAAATTTAGATTGAATCTGAATTTGTTATTTGAAACGAGACTTAATTCTATGTATTAGATACAAGCAATTTATCTGTTTTCAATTAATGTGTTTTGATACAAGCAATTCATCTGTGACTGGACTGAAAGTCATGGAAAGAGATTCACATGAAAATTGAAAGAAAAGGTTTCCTTGCTTCCTCCTCTTGACTGAAATTTAGCTCAAATACCCCATCCTGGTGTCAACTTATCCTTGTAGAAAGAAGCCTTAGTAACTTTTGTTATTGAACCAACCTCTATTGTAAATAGAACTGAGTGAATAATTTTCAGTAAGTTATCTGATGAATTTAACCTTATTTTCTGCTCATTGAATATGGATGTAGTTTGTTCCGATGTAGTACTTGTTTGAAAGTATACTATGACTTTTTTTGAAAATATTTTTAATTCTGTGTATACTGATCATGAACTGTTTCTCTGTGAGTATTTCATATCTGTTATGCAGGTTGCATTGTTAGCTATAATTGATCAGATAAGCCATGCATACAGATTTTGTTCCCTGATTGTTCCCTGATCAGCATACAAACCAGGAGAATTCATTTAAAACATGCATACAGATTTTGTTCCCTGATCAGCATACAAACCAGGAGAATTAATTTAAAACTTATTTTTTTGGGTAAATACTATACATATACATCCTTGAAATTCTCTTTTTGCAAATATTTGTGCCAGAAAATCATAGCTGTATGAAATTCCACAGACTACAAACATGGCTGAAGAAAAGTCATTTAAAAAAAGAGTGAACATTTAAAGAAAATGTTTTATAGTATTCACTCAACTCTGATTCTGAATTTATGTGATTTAAGGGAGTAGGATCTGATGGAAAGGCCAGTAGAATTTAAATCTGACTGGGATGAAACCAACAGAGTTCTATAGAAATATGGGAAGTTCTACGTAAATTTATCTAAAATCCAGTAGAATGTAACAGAGCATGAGATCCTTTCTATGGGCTTTTTAAAAATGAGGGGTATGATTAAATAGACTCCTCTAGCAGGGATATAATTTTCTATTAACTCAATTCTGTAGGAGGATACAGAAAACCCATAGAAAGGTTTCCATTCTCTGTTAAACTCTGTAAGATATTTCCATGCAGGGTGGGGGAAAGAGAAGTAGAGAAATGGAGAATGGGAGGTATGAAGAAGAATAAAGCAGGCTCTGTGATCTGAAACCATAACATTCATCTTCAGTGTAACTAATCGGGTAACCTGTCTTGTGGTGAGAGAGAAATTAAAAGGAAAATAAAAAGGGGGTTACCACTACGGTAGATTCTGTTATCTTTTTACTGAATATAGTGTGAAATAGTGCTTGGAATGGTGGTGGCCTCACCTCACTGGCTGACCTCCCCTTGACTCTGAGCATGAAGAAACAGAAAGATTTTGTGTTCTAGCATAGCTGGGCCTTCCTGTGACCTGCGTGAAACCCTCCAGCCTCTTTCCCACAACGCTGCACTAAAGCCTCGCTACAGTTCTTGGTTTATTTTTTCAGGTGAGTAAACTCTGTATCAAATACTGGTTTCTCAGTTGCTTTTAATTAGGCTTCTGGAATCCACTCTTTCATCTTGGGTGAAATCTGCGTCACTTCGCTCCAGCTATTTTTGGTTCTAAAGCCATGGGTTTGCTTTTATGCAGCTAATTGAAGGCACACAGGAAAGGAGAAAAGGGGCTAATCCCAATGATTTGAGATATTTTACGGTTAGGATAAAACCACACATTTTTTAGAATCACTTTCTAAATTTTAACTTCACAACCGTTTCCCTGAGGGGAAAGAGGGCATGAGGGAGAAACCAGCTGTAATGACACAATCTTCTTAGGGGTCTTATAATCCCTGCAGGGAAGATAAAGCAGGTGATGTAGACCTGATATGACAAAATAGATTCATTTTTCATAACTTCTATTTGGTCACCTCCTCCACATCCCGTCTATAGTAGGCTAAGGAGGATGCAACTTATAGAGCACATTTTCAAAGCATCACAGTCATGTGACTCCCATTCACATCAATGGGCATCTCACAATTTTGGGTATGAAAATGAAAGGACATTCTTCTACCAGCTCTATCAAAGAGATGCCACTCCAAGATACTTTTGAGTTTTCAATTTTAATAAATACACCGCATACAGTTTTTGTCTTCATTTCCTACCCAAATCATTGTGTAATATTGCTTTGCAGAGCAAGAGAGGTGGCTACATTTTGATGGATATGTATGCGTAACATTTTACACACACACACACACACACACACACACACACACACACACACACACACACACACACACACACACTCTCTTCAAGCACTTTCAGACTTTTCTGCTTCAAAAGTGCTACAAGCAGTTAAGCCTAAATGGTAATTATTAACGCAATTTCTTAATTGTTCTGTATATATTTTTGAATATTTAAATAAAGTATTCTAGCAATAGTTATGGAATTTCCATATTCAAAGAAAATAGACACACTATATGGAGAGAGTTTGGCTAAAGTAGGTACAATTCCACTGAAGTGGGCACGGTGGGCACCAATTTATACCAGGAATTAATTTAGCTGAATTCACAATTTAATCTGTTTGAAGCGATTTCTCATAAATACAACCATTTAAGATCAGATTCTGTCACCCTATGGTGGTGTACTTTATTTCATGAATAGTCCCACTGAAATCAGTTGGATTATTTTGCAGAGTAAGGTACTATTCAGTTCAAGCAAGGGTAACAGAATCTGGAATTTCCAACTGGAATCATTTTGCTCAAGTTTGAGGCTAATAATCAGTAGGAATAACTATATGTCAATTTGAAAGATATATATGGAAAAATAAATATCTACTATCATCTTTTGCCACCTTTTTTGCCCAGTTCCATGAGCCCTTTATGGCATTTGCCTTTAGAAATAACAATTTGATTCACTATTGGATATAGTCTCTCACTCTTTCTCACCTTACCACATACAAGTTAACCTGTGTATTGTGCACAGAAAGATTCCTAAGCAAGTAGCAAGTCCCACTGAGGTACAGCAACTCCTCAGTTAATGTAGTTATGTTCCTGAAAAATGCAACTTTAAGTTAAACAATGTTAAATGAATCCAATTTTCCCATAAGATTTAATGTAAATGCGGGGGATTAGGTTCCAAGGAAAGTTTTGGGGGGCAGAAAAAAGGCATTATATACTGTACAGTATTGCACTGTGGTTGGGAAGTGCGCCCCGGCTTACTCTACGCAGGCACAGCCTGCTGCAGGCAAGGACGCTAGGAAGCACCTTTGCAGCAGCAGCAGCAGTTTCCCTGGAGAAGAACAGGCTCAGACTTTGCCGGGAATGCTCCAGGCCCACCTCTTCCTGTCCCCGCTCCACTCCAGGCCCACCTCTTCCCACCCCCACTCCACCTCCTCTCCAGAGCACGCTACATCCCTCCCCGCACTAAAGACCTAAGCGCCGCCAAACAGCTGTTTGGCGGCGCTTAGGACTTTCTGGGAGGGACGAGGAGGAGCAGAGACACAGTGCTTCCCTGCTCCTGCCCCCCCCCTCCCTCCCAGAAAGTCCTAAGCACAAAGTGCTGGAAGGAGGAGGTGGAGTGGAGAAGCCCCACATCTCCACTCCTCTCCCTCTCTTCCAGAAAATTCTAAGCGCTGGTAAACAGCTGTTTGGTGGTGCTTAAGACTTTCTGAGAGGGATGGGGAGGAGCAGGGACACGGGGCTTCCCCGCTCCTGCCCTTCCCTCCCAGAGAGTCCTAAGCGCCACCAAACAGCTGTGGCACTTCCCTGCTCCTCACACTGTGGTGGAGGAAGCGGTGGGAAGGAGAGGGAGGAGGCGGAGAAGTGGAACTTGTGCAATGCTCCCTTGTAAAGTTGCTGCTCTTCCACAGAATCTTACAAGCAGGCAGCCAAATGACATCATAAAGGAGCATTGCACAACTTTAAACAAGCATGTTCCCTAATTGAGCAGGGATGTAACATTGAAACAACATTCAGCGTGATGACATTAAATGAGGCATTACTGTAGTGCATGGTACTAGAACTATCAGTGGCATTAGCAAGACTCTACAGCCACATGATGGGTTTCTTGACAGAGCACAGCCAGCATCCATTTCAGGTTAGAAAAGTCTTTAAATAATCAAATCAAATAAGATACAAGTGTGGGCAATTTTCTTTCCTACTCCCTTCAAGGTTCATAAACCCATAGGAGAAGAGAACCAAATTCGTGCTAGCTGCATCTTGTTTAACTTGTCCATTGAAACGGCTACCTTTTTTCTACTGTGGATTTTTTCCTTCCTTAGGTATCACAGGATAAATCTCCTGTCAGTGCCATGGATGCTACCACCATGACTTGAATGGAGCCACACTGCAGTAACTGAGAGGAGAATTTGGCCCAGTATTGTTGCTATTAGTGTTATTCCTTAGTGTGTGGGAGCACCCACAAAGTGGTAGGTGCTTTCCAGGTAAAGTATGACACAGTCCATGCACCCAAAAGCTTACAGCAAAAAACAAAATAGATGAGAGGTGTGGAAAGGGATTGCAACATACAAGCAGAGTGGTCAGGTGAGTTGTTGGCGAATATATAGGTAGTTCCACAGCTTGATGGTGGGGGAGGTTGCATAAACTATCCTTAACAGTCGTCCTATTTAATTATTTGCTGGCTAATTTGTTATAGATTTCACAGCAGAAATGACTCCTGAGAAGGGATTTGAACAGGAGAAGTGCCTATTTTGCATATGAAGCCATTACTCCAACTAATAGATCATCGTCAAGAGAAGCCATTTAAAATGGTCTGTCAGCCTAAATCCTGAGCAGGGAAGAGTTATTAAAAATATGTATAAAATGCTACAAGAGACACAAAAGAAGTTGGTGTTCTGCATTACAAAAAATGCAAGATAAGGCAGTTCCAGGCACAGTGGCTGGCCCCTCCCTCCCAAGCACAAGCTCAATGTAGAATCCCACCCACACAATTTACTCTTTTTTCTACCACCCAAAATATAATTTCTAATCCATGTCACTGTTCCTTTACCCATCCTAGTCTCTGATGTATCATCTTGGCCCTTACTCTATCCACTCCTAAATCTCTGATGGTGGATTTGTTCCTTTCCTCACCACCCCCTCCTAACCCATATGCTTTGCCTCCTTCCTCCTCACTAGGGGCTCATTTCCTGTATTTACCCTTTTGTCCTGTGTACATGCCCACTCATGCCATGATGGTTGGCAGAAGAGGCCACAGCCACTGTCTGCTACTCCCTTGGGCAGGTGGCTGCTTTCTCGCAGGCTGGCCCTTATGACATCTGCTTCAGAAGCTGGTGTAAGAGCTGGGTTGGGGGACTAGCAGGAGGATAGATGGGTGAGCTAATTTCAGAGACTTTGCCAGTTGCTAATCCTATCCCCTGGTAACAGTGAGGTTGAGGACTTGGCAGCTCAGCCCAATTTCTGTCTCTACACCCACACTCTGTTCCCCTCCCTTCAGCCCCTTCAAGGCCTAAATAAAAACCTTCTGATGCCTGGCTGACTGAGCAATGTTTGGCTCCATTCATACCACCACAGATTTTCAAACATAAAAAATTTATGCCGTTGTAGCCTTATATGGCATCTTTGTCTAAATTGGCTTTTACACATTTCAGTGTTTCATTTTTCTCTCTTTTAATTTTGAATTTCCAGGCTAACAAACATTTGTGAGGTTTTTTGAGAAAGCTGCAATGTTCTCTTTAGGGAATTTTTCTGAAGAAAGTGGTAGATTTTTCCCACGTTCAACTCCAGGTAAACAAAGTACAACTGTGGAAAACACAAAAAACCTGATTCTTATTTACACTAAGATTCCTTTACACATAAGGTGGATGTACATTTCATTTAGTTCCACTTTAAAGCTCTGTTACAATACCATAGAAAGGTGAGGGGACCTTAATGTAAAGAAGAAACAGACTCAAAAATGCTGAGGAATTTACTCAGTGTTTACTCAGTCCTTATTCAATCCTTACTTAGGCACAGCTTTCCATTGATTTCAATGGGAACTTACTGTAATAAGAACTGGATAAACACGAAGGGCTAATTTTTGTAACCTTTACTCACATATTTTTCCCCCAGGGGAAAGCGCAAACACAATCCTCCACTACCACAAATTATGTAGTCAAGTTTCCTGCATTTGAGGGAAAATGCAGGGGTCAGCACACCCGGAGTGCAATGGATGAACCTCACCCTGGAAAAACCACCACGGTGATAATGGTATCTCCTGAGCCGTTACTCACATGATTAGCCTTGCAGAGACTGAGTCCCAATCCAACTCTAAATAAAAGCTGACAAAGGCTCTCAGGATTTGACTCAGAAAGAATAACATTTCCATACTTGGTACAGTTAGGTTGTCCCCATCCAGTTCAGTCCTCTATAGACAGTAAGGGCAAAGCTCCATTTATAACTTTGCTTGAATCACTGCTGTGGCTCTGAAAGTCACTACGCCACAGTGATGTTGGTAGCATTATCATACGACTCATCGATTCGACTCTGCTGTTTTTCACACGTTAACCCTCTTCTTTGGAGATTCGCAAACCAGTAGATGTTCAATAAATATTCCTTTTCAGCTCCTCACATGCACCACAGCCTGTCAGACACAAAACAGGCGATGCAGCGCAGTCACTAAACTCCCTTGGAAAGCAACACGCTCAGTATTTAGGTTTTGTTCCTGACAGGCCTCCGGCAATGGGAGGCTCCTTTTCTCCAGCTCGGTGAAAAAACACCCCTTCAAGTTTTAGAGCTGTTCCCTGCCACGTACTCTCATGCGCTCACCATCTCATCGACACATTAGATAGTTATCTATCATTTTATATAATGACTTTTACTAGAGTCAGGGTCAAAGTAAGGCAATTCAGGGGCCTAGACATACTGTGATGTGTGCCTCCCTGCAGCCCCACCCCTCATTTGGAGTGATGGAGGCAGGGCAGCCCTTTCCCCTTCCATGAAGGCAGGGGCAGTGGCATAAGATGTCCTCTCCCAAGAAATAACAGAGGGCTTTCTTCCCACTGGGAGTAGCAAGAGCAGCAACTGGGGGTCTCCTCTTCCCTATCAGAGGCACCAGTGGCAACAGGGACCCTTCTCCCATACTTAACCAGGACTCAGGGTCTATCTGCTCAGGTAAGTAAATGGGTTTGTCCCATTGTTCTTTTCTCCTCAGCCCACAACACAGAGCCTACTGCTGGGATAATGTCATTGGGGCTCCCCAATGCAGCAGACTTTGGGGTTAACACACTGCTAAGATGAATGGCACAGTGCACACCACTCAGAGTTATTGTTTCAGGCTCTCTGCAAACTCAAATAGACATCATTTCATCAGGTACAAACTGAGCCCCATTTTCAGTGTTTTCATCACCATTATTGTGGCTCAACATTTTTAAATGAAAGCTCATATTCTGCATAGTCATATGACTTGGAAAATTGGGGGCCTATAGCACCTTAATGTAATCCTAGCCAAGTGCTACATAAAAGTCCAGAAGCATAAGGAATCTCTCTGTTTCCTCTCTCCTCATTCAGTCTGACTCACTATGCACATCAGTTATATAGCAGAGGAGCGAACTAATCCACTGCTGCCCTGATGTATAACCTGCCAGGTAAAGTGCTGCGCTGAATCACACAACTGATATAGATCCCCATCGAAATTCCAAATGCCGCAGCTCTTGCAGCAGGCATGGAGTTAACTTCTCCAAAGGTTTCATTTCTGATGGAATCCTGAGAGAAAAAAATTGTTTTTCAGCCAATACAAGCATGGGAGCTGATGAGATATGGGGAACCGAGGCTGCACATTGGCATCAGCCCTGACAGGGATGATGTGCAAGGTAGGCCCAATGCCTCTGAGTATGCTTGGGCAGCAAGGCATGGAGGGTGTAGTGCACCCTAAGGCACCCCAGTTCTACTGTACGGTGCAGAGGAAGGGCCGAGCTATGCCGTATTTCATCTCTCCCGCCCATGTCCTCTTCTTTTGAGTCTGGTGTCCTAGTCACCATTAGAGTTCCCTAGTTCTTGACTACCAGGAACTCAAGGTAGCACATCCCCCAGCAGGGTGTGTGTGGAGGGGGGGCAGAGAGGATCCTTCACTCACTCCTCCTGTACTGGAACATAAGCTTTCGTGGGTGAATACCCCCTTTGTCAGACGCATGACATGTGTCTGACGAAGTGGGTATTCACCCATGAAAGCTTATGCTCCAATACATCTGTTAGTCTACAAGGTGCCACAGGACTCTTTGTCACTTTTTACAGTTACAAACTAACACGGTTACCCCTGTGATACTTGACCTCCTGTACTACCACCCATGTAGCTACGATTTAGCTCCAAACATACTGTTGACTAGTATGAGAGCCTGGCAAAAGTACAGTTATAGAGTCATCCAGCTGAGAGGTGTGGCAAGAACCCCATAATCAAGTCTAGCGTCCAACAACAAGGATTATTTTGATTTTTGTCTTTCTGCCTGTGTGTATGTGTGTAAATTCCTTAAATATTTTTGTCTCCCTGCAAATGGAGGTTTCCCCACTGTGCAGTATGTGCGTCATGAGACATCTTATCACTGAAGGGACTGTAGTAGGGGCCACGTCACTTTTCATTTTCGGTGGGTGGCTGGAGGATGGATTTCAATCTCCCTAGAATTTAAATTTTAGGGTAATTTTTAAAAATACCATATTTCACAGCTTAATGCAGAATGACAGCTGCATCCCAAATGGGGGAAAAAGGCATAAAGTGTGAATTTCTCAAAACTGAAAGCCAAGCACTCATCTTTTCACAACAAATACTGCTCCTAACGAGCCATTCTGCACATTCACTCCATATGGTATCTTTACACGTACAGGAGGGGTTTATGGTGCCCCTAGGCTAATGATCCTTTGGGGGCCATAGTCTGATCATCTCACTCGGGGCCTAATGTGCCTCTTCATTCCATCCTAGTAGCTTTGGTGGCTTCAATGTATTACAGATTATAAATGAGAGGAGAGTCAGGACTTCAATTTTACTCAGCCGTCATTCAGTCCCTGCTAGGCAAACTTCAAAGGGATTGACTTTTCCCCATGTCCCATTGGAGCACAGCTCCAGAGGCTGACCTCAATGACCAAGGATTGGGCACACACTGAAGAACGGCCTCTGGATTTGACCCTTGAGTAGCAAGAAATAGTTTTATCTACTAGGAAATTTTCTCCAAATGTTATTACCTCTTACATAGGGCTTTACACAGGTGCACGAGAGAAGGGCAAAGCACAAGGAACAGAGCTCTCTTATGGGGGCAGAGCTGAAAGGAGGCATGGCTATATCCTCCTCCTAGCCTCCATATGGACAAGAAGAAGCTGCCAGCCACAGAGGGTAGCATACACTCCACTCTTTTAAGGGGTGCAGTATGGGCATGCTCCTCTCGAATAGCTGGAGTTTGGGATGCACACTTCCTCCCAGAGAGCTCTAGGAAGGAGCTCTCCCCCAACCCTACACACACACATACACACACACACACACACACACACACACACACGCTTGATTCTTAAAGGAACAAGTGATCCTGTTTTTTGTTTATAAAGCACCTGACCCACATGCCTTGGAAAGTTAAGATCTAGTTGCTTTCTATCAAGGGGGTGAGTTTAGAATGGGAGGATAGCTGGCCAATAGATAATGGTGAAAACTGACCTGTTTGAAAGGAAGAAAAAGGGCAAAGGAGGCCAACAGCGCTTCGCTGTGATTCTTAAGGTGAAAGCTGGTGCGTATCATGTACAAAATATCATCCCACTTCTTAGTATCGCCAGGGCAGTTCCGCTGATTTCCTGTCAAGTTAGACTCTGTAGGGACAGTAATGGTCGTTTTCTAATTTGGTTTAAAGTGATTCTACTTTGACACAGAGTAAAATGGGCACATTACATTAGAAAGAGACCAAACAAACAAACAAAAGCTGTTACTACTTTTTACTCCTGTTAACACTGCAAAGACAACACAGCCCTGAAAGAATGAGCTGGATTCTATTCTGGGTCATCACCATCAACAGAATTGCTAACTAAATTCCAACAGCAGGGCCAAATTGTGCCCTCAGTTACACCCATGTATCCCCCGTTGTCTTCACCAGGATTAAAGCATGTGGAACTGAGCATCAAATTTGGCCTGCAGAACCTTTATTACTCGCAATGATTCACAAAGTGGGGGTGGGGGAAAGCTGATTTTCAGCCTCTGGATTGAGTGCCTAGGGCTGGAAGTTAGAACAAAACATCTTGCAAATCATAAATGGAGCAGATTTGATAGTGTTTAACAAAGGCCTGGTCTACACTACGTGTTTATACCAAATTTAGCAGTGTTAAACTGAATTAACCCTGCACCTGTCCACACAACGAAGCCCTTTATTTTGATATAAAGGGCTCTTAATATCGATATGTGTACTCCTCCCTGACAAGGGGAGTAGCACTCAAATCGATATTGCCATTTCGGATTAGGGTTAGTGTGGTCGCAATTCGACAGTATTGGCCTCTGGGAGCTATCCCACAGTGCACCATTGTGACCACTCTGGACAGCAATCTGGAGTCGGATGCACTGGCCAGGTAGACAGAAAAAGCCCCGCGAACTTCTGAGTTTTATTTCCTGTTTGCCCAGCGTGGAGAGCTGATCAGCATGGACTGTACAGGAGATGCTGGATCTGATCGCTTTATGGGGAGACAAATCTGTTCTATCAGAGCTCCGTTCCAGAAGACGAAATGCCAAAGCATTTGAAAAATCTCCACACAGAGGCCACAGCAGGGACTCAACACAATGATGCGTGACAAGAGTAACGGAAAGCCAAAGAATCAAATGGACGTTCATGGAGGGAGGGAGCGGGGACTGAGGACTCCAGCTATCCCACAGTCCCTGCAGTCACCGAAAAGTATTTGCATTCTTGGCTGAGTTCCCAATGCCTGAAGGGTCAGAAACATTGTCCTAGGTGGTTCAGGGTATATGTCGTCAATTCTCCTCCCCCCACCCCACCCGTGAAAGAATAGGGGAAAAATCGTTTCTCGCCTTTTTTCAATGTCACCGTATGTCTACTGCATGCTGCTGGTAGATGCGGTGCTGCGGCGCTGAACAGCAGCATCCCCTCCCCTTCCTTTCTTGATGGCAGACGGTACAAAAGGATTGAAAACCATCCTCAACATAGGAACTGGAGGCTGAGTGCCTCACCCCCATCCCCCTTTCATGTCTGATGAAGATTCTGTACTGCCTGGGCTATCATAGCAGCGGGAAGCTGCCTCTCCCTCATTTTATTTCACTAAAAAGTCAGTGTTTCTTATTCCTGCATTCTTTATTACTTCATCACACAAATGAGAGGGACTGCCACAGTAGCCCAGGAGGGTTGGGGGAGGAGGTAACCAATGGGTGGGGTTGTTGCAGGGGCACCCCCTAGAATGGCATGTAGCTCATCATTTCTGCGGGATAGCTGGGGCTCTGACCCAGAGCGACTGTGCTCTCTGGTTCTCTAGTAGACTTGCCCCATATTCTAGGCAGGACTGACTCTATTTTTAGACAAAACATAAAGAAGGGAATGACCTAGGGAGTCATTCCCATGTTTGTCCATGCATCCCCGGCCGACCTCAGCAAGGCCAGCTAGGAGCACCCGTGACAGCAGCAGATGGTACAAAAGGATTGATAACCGTCATCGCCAATTTCCAATTGCAGACGGTGATATAGGGTTGGTAACCATCTCTACTAGCTTGCAAAGGCGAATGAATGCTGCTGTGTAGCACTGCAGTACTGCCTCTGTCAGCAGCATCCAGCACACATACAGTGACAGTGACAAAAGGCTAAACGGGCTCCATCGTTGCCATGCTATGGCGTCTGCCAGGGCAATCCAGGGGGAAAGGGTGCAAAATGATTGTCTACCATTGCTTTCACGGAGGAAGGATTGAGTGATGACATTTACCCAGAATCACCCGCAACACTGTTTTTGCACCATCATGCAATGGGATCTCAACTCAGAATTCCAATGGGCGGGAGAGACTGCGGGAACTATGGGATAGCTATGGGACAGCTACCACAGTGCAACGCTCCGGAAATCAATGCTAGCCTCGGTACATGGACGCACACTGCTGAATTAATGTGCTTAGTGTGGCCGCGTGCACTCGACTTTACACAATCTGTTTTAAAAAACGAGTTTCTGTAAAATTGGAATAATCCTGTAGTGTAGACATACCCTGAGACACAATTGACATGGAATCCCACAAAGCCATTTAAATGGTATGTCTACACTGTGATTACAGCGTGGACTGGTGTAGCTGTTAGCTTTAATCTAGCTAGCATGGCTGAAAATAGAAGTGAAGACACAGTGGTGGGGGCTTCAGCATGGGCTAGCAACCTGTGTACATACCCAGGGTCCCGGGTGTGCTTTCACGGCCTCTGCTGAAGCCCACGCCACCATGTCTTCACTGCAATTTCGCCAAAAAACAAACTCAAGTATGCCAACCTGTCCTGCAATCACACTTCCAGTTCAGTGCAGCCATACGTTCAGAGTCACTTTTCACAGTAGACATGCACTGCCAAAATGCTCTAAATCATGCATCCCCTCTTATTGTTACTCCGTCCCATCAAGCAACACATTTCCAGTAGAGCGTTAGCCAGAAAGCACAGCATTCTCTTTGGCTATTTACACCCTGGTGATTGGTACGACTGTCTCAGATCTCAAAGCAGCAGTGACTCAGGCCCTAGGTTATGGGCTTCCCTCTAAACTCCTCTGCGATATAGAAATACGATTTGTTCTATTCCCTTAATACATTTTATACTTTTTTCTTTCCCTAGGATAAACCTTTTGTTACAGAGCTAGGTGAAGTATTGTCCCTCCGGAAATTACAGAGGCTGAAGAAACTTTTACTGATATTTCATCTGACAGATTGGTAAAATGAGCGCTTGTGCAGTGCTAGGACTGGGCAAGCTTTCTGCAGGAGGGAGAGAGAGGTAGAGCCATTGACTGTCATTATACAGAGAGGCATTTTAAGATTAGACAACCGCAGCTGCCATTAAAGAGCAATGCTCCTTGTTCTGCTGATTCTGCAGTTCTGAACAGCATGCGTGTTCTGATTGCTGCCAGCAAAACAAAGGGTTCTTCCAGAGGGCATTGCTGATCCAAAGGGCAAACTTTAAAAAAAAAAAAAAAAAGGTAGTTTGTTCCTTAGGGAACTTGAGCAATCAAGAAAGATTGGAGTTAGAAACGTGGGTGGATGCTTTACAGCCCACAGACATTTCTAAATCCAAACGACATCCTGAGGAAGTGAGGCTGGGAAGGGACTTTCTCATGCAGCGTTCTTTCCCAGCTATTAACAGCATTGTGCACCCTTCATGCAGCAGAAATGTAATCAGTTGTCATAGACGAAAGCTGTTTAATCTGTCAAGGAACTCAACCTTTGGATTCACACACCGTACATTGCTGATATCCCCTCTCCATGCATTGCAGTATTATGTTCATAAGTAGTGGAATATGGGTGATGGACGGGAGGTTTTCTGCCTAATGCCTTCCACAAATTGAAAAGCATTCTGTTATCAACAGTATTTAGATATGCATGAAGTAGTCACTGTAGGCATGTAGGACCAGGTACAAGACACTGTGCAATGGATACCACAGCCAAATTCTTTGAGCGTATGTACCAAAACTTGGGCACCTAAATCTATAAAAAGCCTGCTTTTCAGAGGTGCATAATGCTCATAGTTCTCATTAATGGCAACTCTGGGCTCCAAGCTTAAGAAAATGTGGCCTAAATATACTATCAATGATTAATTAGGACAAAATATACAAAAATGTGCATCTGGGTGAATAACTGGACTGGCATTGCCTTCATTTGACTCTTCGCTTTGTAAGCGCTTTGATACGGGGACCATCTTCTTTGTTCTGGGCTTGTACATTGCCTGGCACAGTGACATTCTGGTCTGTGATTGGGGCTCCTAAGAGCTACCATAATACAAATAAATAATAGCAAAAAAAATTACAAATCATTCATTTGTCAAAGATACTCTAAAACCTAGATTGCTTGAGGACCCCTTGTAATAACCCATCCTCTCATCTCATTAGAAAGACAAATAAATGACTGAAACAAAAACAGTGAGAAGACAATAGGAAAAGTAGTAATAAAATGAATGCCAAAAGAAAATTATTTTCATTTAACACACATGGAGGGAGGAATTGATCGCAGGCTATGCAACCTTTTGACCCTAAGTCACTAGTTTGGCAATGGGCCAGACTGGTAGAGAATAGTAATGAAATATTTTACAATCTGATGACTATTCCATAGTCCTATGTGAATGTATTGATGATCTCAATTCACATTCTAGTGGATAGGTGACAACATCATATACACACACACACACACAAACCCACCACGGTTGACATTAATCAGTACTAATGGGATACGGATACTATTTACTTAACAGTCCCTCTCATCTGAAGATCTCTGAACACTTTAAAAACATCAATTAAATCTCACAACATCCCTGTGAAATAGACTATTTCCATTTTACAGATAGAGAAAATGAGGCACAGAGGTGCCTGAGAGATAAAGTGAGCTAGGATGAGAGCTGGGGACAGAATCAAGGGGCAATAAAACACCCACAGATGACTTGTGTCAGCTGACTCCGGGTCACACCAGGGCTCAGGCTACAGGGCTATTAAATTGTGGTGCAGACGTTCAGGCTCATACTGGAGCCTGGGCTCTAGCACCCTCTCCCCTCATGGGGTACCAGAGCCTGGGCTCCAGCCCAAACCCAGCTGTTACAGAACATAGAAAGGGAAGTGCTTTTATTATATTATAAAGGAAACAATAACACTGCTTTAGAACAATGGCTCTTCATTATAGATTTTATGTTATACACTGCCTCTTTTGTCACCGCAGATTTATAAACTGCTCTTCTGTCTGCTTTGTAGCCTTTCAAAGGCTATTTCATGCATAAATCCTTTACATTCCAAAATATTTTATGTTTTCCCAGTAAGTATGGTCCCACACATGTCTAGTGAAGTGTCAACTTCTCCCTATGAATCTATCACACCAAATTGACTCTCACACATCCAGCACTTCTGATGAAGTTAGCGCAGAAAGCTCCTTTAAAAAAAAATTATAGGAAATTTTTAGGTGGTATAGATTTCAACTGTGAAATTAGTTCAGCTCATACAAACAAACAAGAGGAGAGAAAGGCCAGCTTGTTCTAACAGAGGATCAGAATTTATCTCCCCAGCTTCCAACATGCAATCACATACAGGTGCCCAGAGATTTGTCTTATCAAGGATTAAAACTATTGCTTCCTGCAGAGCAGTACTAGCAAATATTTATTTTTGGTGCAGGGTCCAGGAAGCTGGAGGGAGGAGGAGAGGGAGAAAAGATAGAATATGCACGTTGTCCAGAAACCTGTTTTGCCTCTCTCCTCCATTTGAATAAGCCACTGTAAAATGTGACAATACAAAGGAAACTTACAGAGACCAATTTTGGATATAGGCATCTTAATATGACACTAACACCATTATTTGGATGCTAAAAAATCAGCATTTGAAATTATGAACATTCAAGCCATTTTGTATATTAGGATCAGATACTGATGTGGATAAAGAGAATATCCACAATTACCTTTATAAGGGGAATAAGACATCATGTTTCAGGCCATAAACCAATTAGCTGACAGCACTTTGGAAGGAAGATCTCCCCAGGGGCACGTTATTTCATAATTGTCCAGCCTGGTGTTTCTTGCACCTTCCTCGGATGCAGTTTGTGCTGGCCTCAGAGACAAGGGGGATGACTGATCTGATGTGGTCTAGAAGGTCCTATGTTCTGATGTTTCAGACTGGTGTGGACTTGCAGGGGGATGAATGCAGCGATCTCCTAGGGTCTTTTTCCTATCCTAATTATAATAATTAGTGCTTGATTTGTTCTACTAATATTCTAATTCCATCAGATACTCAATATTTGTGTTGCACCCTAACTCTCTAACTAGAATTGGAAAAAAAACAAAAGATAGGCACCTTCTGCAAAATTCAGATCTTGCTTCAGATTTATCATACATTCCAGGTGCTTGGATTCTAGGGTTTGCTTTGGTGCCATCTCTCATTTTCAGATCAGCTGGATTTTGCTTTTTCCAAGCATTTCTTATTGGGACTAATTAAAAAAATATAAAGGCAAGAGCAGGAAAGGACCATTCACAGCTTATCTTGTTCATTTCCTGAAATCCAAACAAAAACCAGCCATTTACCCTGTTTCCCTGCACTGAGAATGGGAGAGTCTAGACAAAGTTGAGTTTTGTGAAACTGTTGCAATTTTTACTGAAAATAGGTTCCAGATATTCTGTAAAAGAGTTTAGATGTGCTAGAAACATTTCAGTGTGGATTGTTCAATGGGTTGGGTTCTCTTTCTTGAAAGAGCATTACTAAGAATGAATGCAGAACTTGACTGTGAAGCCCTGACTCACACTGGGAAAGAGCTACTCGCATGAGGCAGTCCATTAACTACATGGCTGAGTAACTACTCACCACAGTGCAAGTGAGGCTGACAGCCTGCCTTGTGAACCTCTCCCCCCCTTACCTTGGTAGGTCATCTGCATTTGGATCTCTTCTCTAAATGTATTTTGAAGGCTCTCTCCAATTACCCTCCCGCCACTCAGTTCTCTGGTTCCCATCTCATTCTCTCACAGGCTGTTAGGCTAACTGTGATTAGCTGACTGGGAGGATGGAGGTAAGTGAACTCAAATTATCCTCTTTGGTAGCTTATTTTTTTTAAGTGACCTTTTTGGCCCATGAAAGGTGGCATATTGAGTATCAGAGGGGTAGCCATGTTAGTCTGGATCTGTAAAAGCAGCAAAGAATCCTGTGGCACCTTATAGATTAACAGACGTTTTGGAGCATGAGCTTTCGTGGGTGAATACCCACTTCGTCGGATGCAGCAAAGTGGGTATTCACCCACGAAAGCTCATGCTCCAAAACTTCTGTTAGTCTATAAGGTGCCACAGGATTCTTTGCTGCTGTGGCATATTGAGACACTGCAACAAGACAGCTTGCCACACATTACCCCATCTTGTTCTGGAGGGAATTCATTTGTCATTCATTCCCTTCCATCCATGGCTGTCTCTGCTGAGATCACCTGTAGTGCTATATATAAAGTTAGTTTCAGTGATGTAGACACCTGCCTGTGGGAAAATGGTATAAACCCTCCACTTATTTCATGTATAATATCAAACAGCCTTTAGCTTGTAATGACTTGATTACTCCTGACCTATGCTATATTTGTTTGGTACATTTATTTTAAGCCTTTTTCATACACTTCAGCATATCATGCTTTCAGAACTGGAAGAAATACTGAACCAGACAAAAAGACAGTCCTAGTGGATCTGTGCTTCCCATACAGCTGAAATAAAAAATGCTGAAGAACTCACAAGAAATCTCGTTCTCATGAGTTTCTGGACCAATTTGCAAATCTGTTTGGATAAATCTGGAAAAACGTTAATTTTTGGATGATTATTAGTCAATAATAATGACTAGTTAGTCAATAATAATGAAGTCAATGGAAAAATCTTCCACTGATTCAGTAGGAGCAGGGATTTGGCTCCAAATTCTGAATGCCTCAGCTTTTGGGTCCTCATTTAGTTGTCATATAGTGAGCATTCAAAAACAGAAGATCCCAAAATGAGTGGCCTTTCTACTTGCCCAAATTATTGTCAGAAGTTAAGGGCAGTATTGGCTCTGCATTGCTAGCAACTAACTTGTTTTGGCCTGTAAAATAAGCAAATATGGCTAGAAGACAGAAGAGGTGGGGGGGTTATTTTTTTTTTTTAAAGTAATAGAGAACCAGCCTGTGAGTTGCAGAGTTCACACGGAACACGCCTGTTTAGTTTTCTTCTGCTTAAGGATGGACTTTCTGCTGTGTGGAAAAAAATAGGTGCTCTTTCTACCAATTACATTTCATAATCCATTCCTGATGGGAAGTGGAGGCAGGACCAAAACAGATCAATCTGAGCCAGACTTGGTGCTCTAAACTCCCCACCCCCACAAGTTTTACAGTATGACCCCCTCCGTACCCCACTGCTTAATTTGCTCGACTGCCAACTCATTTTAGAAAAGCCTTTGTGCTACCTTCAGAAAGTACTGCCTTTTAGGGCCAGGTTCATCTCGGTAAAAATCAAATCATGTCAATCACAATAGTTGTCTTCCGATAACTTCAAAATAGTTGAAAACATTCTCTGAAAGCTTGTAAAACAAAACAATCTGCCCCACCACATCCTGGCGCATACTGAAGGCCAAATTACACAACAATAAAAATAGGGGTTACAACAGAAATACTGACACAGTGTTAACTACAGTACAGCGGGAGTCACTGCACTGTTGTACCATAGAGCTTTTCATTTTTCTTTGTTGTTTTTTTATTCCTCCTAGCTTGAGCCACAGTGTCCATCCATCTCTAAATGTTGACAACTTAACCTGACACAAGTCCCCTGGACTAGCTTTCTGCCTTTTCCATTTTCAGTTCTAATTTCCCTTGTGGATTTGTAATCCACTCTCAGATCATTAATATCTTTCAGTGGCAAATGCTTTCCAGTGTATAGCCCACAACTGCTTCCCCTGTCTTCTTTTGTCTATTACTTCCAATAAGAAATGGAACCATTTCAACCTCTCTCCTATGTTTGCCCCTATGATTTTTAATCCCATAATGTCCATTTTGCCCTGCTAACACCGTTGCTATTTGCCCCAAACCTCACTTTCTGCAGACTCAGGCATCTGAGCGTGGGCTTTTCTGACTAACCAGGATATGGTATATGCCAAGAAAGCTCTCCCTGGCACACATGAAAAGAGAGCAGGAATCAGAATTGGTCTGAGTAGGACATTTGGACCTTTGTTCTTGGGGGGCACAGACCGCTTTTGTATTTGCAGTGTTGCCACTTGTCATTATTTAGTTGCCAGTCTTGTGATGCTTGGGGTTTCTCTTAATTCCCAAGGAGCAGGAATCAGGAGCTTGCATGAGACACTTGGCATTTATTCAGAACAAAATGCAAGTTTCCAGCCCTTATGGCTTCAGAGAAAAGCAAGTGCAGCAGAAAATAGAAGGCAAAGAAAAGGAACCCAACATTTATTATTATTTTAAACATCTCATGATTGTTAAGCCACTCAGCATTTGAGGGCCTGCTTTTGGAATGGCAACACTTGTGTTCTGTACAGCACCAAGCACACTGTTGTGCTTAACAAATGAATAACATCTATCTTCTTTGTTTCCTATTTCATTCCATTCCTTACTGTCTCTGTTTAGGTGAACCCCTCACAAAAAAGTTACTATAGACTGATTACTAGAGGAGCTCCTCATAATACCTCAATACCTCTCCCTTGTCTATTAAGACTGAGTACTAGTTCCACAGGCCCTTGCTAGCCTGACATCTATGAAATCTCACTTACCTGTGTGGAAGCAGGGTATACTATCCACTGCACATCATGGGGGCAATTATCCCACTTCAGTGGGAGCTGTGTGAATGCAGTCAACGGGCTAATCAAGTCAATGGTCCATTAGGCCAGGATCCACAAAGGAACTTAAAGTACATCTACACTACAGGATTATTCCAATTTTACATAAACCGGTTTTGTAAAACAGATTATATAAAGTTGAGTGCACGCGGCTACACAAAGCACAACAATTCGGTGGTTTGGGTCCATGTACCGAGGCTAGTGTCAATTTCTGGAGCGTTGCACTGTGGGTAACTATCCCACAGCTATGCCATAGTTCCCGCAGTCGCCCCCGCCCATTGGAATTTTGGGTTGAGATCCCAATGCATGATGGTGCAAAAACAGTGTCGCGGGTGATTCTGGGTAAACGTCGTTACTCGTTCCTTCCTCCGTGAAAGCAATGGCAAACAATCATTTCACGCCCTTTTTCCCTGGATTGCCCTGGCAGATGCCTTAGCATGGCAACGATGGAGCCCGTTTAGCCTTTTGTCACTGTCACCGTATGTGTACTGGATGCTGCTGACAGACGCGGTACTGTAGCGCTACACAGCAGCATTCATTTGCCTTTGCAAGGTAGCAGAGACGGTTACCAGTCGTTCTGTACCGTCTGCTGCTGTAATGGGTGCTCCTGGCTGACCTTCGCTGAGGTCAGTCGGGGGCGCAAAGACAAAAATGGGAATGACCCCCCGGGTCATTCCCTTCCTTATGTTGTATCTAAAAATAGAGTCAGTCCTGCCTAGAATATGGGGCAAGTGTACTAGAGAACCAGAGCACAGCCGCTCCGTGTCAGATCCCACAGAAATGATGAGCTGCATGCCATTGTAGCGGGTGCCCCTGCAACAACCCCACCCGTTGCTTCCCTCCTCCCCCAACCCTTCTGGGCTACCATTGCAGGGTCCCCCCATTTGTGTGATGAAGTAATAAAGAATGCAGGAATAAGAAACACTGACTTTTTAGTGAGATAAAATGCGGGGGAGGCAGCCTCCAGCTGCTATGATAGTCCAGGCAGGACATTAAACAGTGGTGGGGAGAGTAGCCCAGCATCTCGCTGCTACGATAGTCCAAGCAGTACAGAATCTTTTCTTTAGACATGAAAGGGAGAGGCTGATGGAGTTCAGCCCCCAGTTGCTATGATGAGGACGGTTACCAGCCGTTCTGCACCATCTGCTGGGAATAACTGGGAGTCATTCCTATTTTTACCCAGGCACCGCCAGCCGACCTCACCTGAGGCCTGCCAGGAACACTCACGGGATGATGACAAGGACGGCTACCAGTCCTACTGCACTGTACCGTCTGCCACCGGGGAAGGGAGGGGAGAGGATGCTGCAGTTCGGTGCCCCAGCACCACGTCTACCAGCAGCATGCAGTAGACATACGGTGACATTGAAAAAAGTCAAGGAACGATTTTTTTCCCTTTTCTTTCATGGGGGGGGGAGGAGGAGTAAATTGACTAGATATACTGTCATGATATAATTCCCCACTCTGAACCTTAGCGTCCATAAGATGGAGTACCAGCATGAATTCCTCTAAGCTCAATTACCAGCTTAAAACCTGTAGCGCTGCCACCAACCAGGAATTCCAGTACCTGGTACACTCTGGTCCCCCCAAAACCTTGCCCGGGGACCTCCAAGACCCAGACCCTCTGGATCTTAACACAAGGAAAGTAAACCCTTTCCCTCACCGTTGCCTCTCCCAGGCTTCCCCTCCCTGGGTTACCCTGGAAGATCACTGTGATTCAAACTCCCTGAATCTTAAAACAGAGAGGAAAATGCACCTTCCCCCCTCCTTCTCTCTCCCCCTCCCATATTCTCCCTGAGAGAGACAGTAATCCTAACACAGAGAGAAATTAGCCTCTCTCTCCCCCTTCCCTCCTTTCTCCTCACCAATTCCCTGGTGGATCCAGACCCAGTCCCCTGGGTTCTCATCAGAATAAAAAAACAATCAGGTTCTTAAACAAGAAAAACTTTTAATTGAAGAAAGAACAAAGGTAAAAATTATCTTTGTAAATTTAAGATGGAATAGGTACAGGGTCTTCCAGCTATAGACACTGGGAATACCCTCCCAGCCTAAGTATACAAGTACAAATTAAAATCCTTTCAGCAAAATACACAGTTGCACTCCTCCCAGCCAAATACACATTTGCAAATAAAGAAAACAGCCATAAGCCTAACTCACTTTATCTACCTAGTACTCACTATTCTGACCTTATAAGAGCCTGTATCGGAGAAATTGGAGAGAAACCTGGTTGCACATCTGGTTCCTCTGAGCCCCCAGAGTGAACAACAACCAAAATCTAACAGCATACACAAAAACTTCCCTCTTTCAAGATTTGAAAATATCCTGTCCTCTGATTGGTCCTCTGGTCAGGTGACAGCCAGGCTCACTGTTCTTGTTAACCCTTTCCAGGCAAAAGAGATATGAAGCACTTTTGTTCTATTAACTCTTACTTATCTGTTAATGACATATACCCTGAACCACCCCGGACAATGTGTTTGACCCTACAGGCACTGGGAGCTCAGTCAAAAATGCAAATGCTTTTCGGAGACTGCGGGGACTGTGGGATAGCTGGACTCCTCAGTCCCCCCTCCCTTCCTCCATGAGCGTCCATTTGATTCTTTGGCTTTCCATTACGCTGGTCACACAGCACTGTGCTGTGGACTCTGTATCATAGCCTGGAGATATTTTTCAAATGCTTTGGCATTTCATTTTCTGTAACGGAGCTCTGATACAACAGATTTGTCTCCCCTACAGCAATCAGATCCAGTATCTCCCATACGGTCCATGCTGGAGCTCTTTTTGGATTTGGGACTGCATCGCCACCCATGCTGATCAGAGCTCCATGCTGGGCAAACAGGAAATGCAGTTCAAAAGTTCGCGGGGCTTTTCCTGTCTACCTGGCTAGTGCATCCGAGTTCAGATTGCTTTCCAGAGTGGTCACAGTGGTGCACTGTGGGATACCGCCCGGAGGCCAATACCGTCGATTTGCGGCCACACTAACCCTAATCCGATATGGTAATACCGATTTCAGCACTACTCCTCTCATTGGGGAGGAGTAAAGAAACCGGTTTAAAGATCCCTTTATATCGAATAAAGGGCCTCATTGTGTGGATGGGTGCAGCCTTAAATCGGTTTAACGCTGCTAAAATCGGTTTAAACGCGTAGTGTAGACCGGGCCTTAGATACCTAGAAAAATCACAGGAACAACAATGTGATCCATAAAGCCTGAATTAGGCACCCAGGCTCCATATAGAATAAATGGGGAGAGAGAGGCACCAAAGAATGCAATTCACAAGAGCCAGCATGCTAGACAGGGAGCCTCCTAAGTAGGCCAACAGGAGCTGCAGAAGTGCCTATCACTGCTAGCAATTGAAGAGAGAGGTTCTGGTTTGTGCAATCAGGAGGCTTAGGCACCTAAGTCATTTCTTGAGAGAATAAGTTAGGTGCCCACCTCACTTTACACAAAATGGGAGTGGATTTGGTGTCCACTTTATACCTTTTATCCCAGAGGTAAGAAGGATATCTGAGGCCCAGGTTCAATTCCTCCCTCTGGCTGAAGGGAAGAATGGTTTTGAAGATCTCCTAAGAACACTAAAACAACTGGGCTATAAGATACTCCAATAGGGGGTGGGGTCTTCCAATCTATCCTGTTGAAGCTGTTTAATTGGATACAATTAAAGAGCCACTGGGACAAAGAAGAAGAGTAAGATTGACTCTATAGCGTGGTGGTTAGGGCACTGAGATAGGACACCTACGGCCCAGTTCCCGCTGCTCCAATGACTCTTTAATTACAACCTTTGTGTCACCTGCTTTGCTTTTACTATGTCCTTCTGTAATTTTATCCTCCCATCATCCCAGAAATGTGTTGTTGCTTGACTACATTCATGAGGGAATTGTTCTCAGATTCATGTTCTCATCAATTAACTTTTTTAAATGTTCAACACAACCTCTGATCTATGCAGTACTAGAGTGTCATCATTGGGTAGGCAGTGGGGTCTAGTGGCTAGGCCCATTGACTAGGAGTCAATAGATTGGGTTTTAGTCCTATTTTTGCCACTGACCTACTGTATGACTTTCACTCCACACCACTATTTCCCTTCTCTCTCTCTTTCTTCTGTTTACATAATAAGCTCTTCGGGGAAGGGACTGTCTTTTAATGTGTGTTTGTACAGTGCCTAGCGCAACGGGACTCCAGTTTTGGTTGGAGCCTCTAGGCACCTATTGTCATACAAGTAGGAGTGACGGATTCATTTTCCTCAGTTCTTCATTCGCATTTTAATTCATTCCACTAACCTAAGGGAAGTCATGTGTTTCACAGGAAAATCGAGTATTATTAGCATTTTTTTTCATTGTCACCATCTTTATAGTAAAGGCAGTTTCATGGCAGTTTTATAAGACAGGATTACTGCCTGTTTTGCCCACACACTGGCTGTTTATGTTTTCCTCCTCTTGAACTGCGTACAGAATTCTTCTTGGTTTACAGAGATCAGATTGGGCCATTGCATTTCCAAACCAACAGTTCCCTGCTGGCCTTATCAGTTCCTCCAGCATTTAAGCTTTGATTGAAAAACACACATTTCTAGCCCTTGCTGGCTGGATTAGAACCTTCTGGCTGGCCTAATGCATCACAGTCTTCAGTGAGTCTTCAGATGGACTAAAACAATAATTCATAAGTGTGAACTGGGCTCTCACCTCAATATGATTAATTCTGGAGTCTAATTATTACAATTTCAATTCCACCATTGTTAATGGAATGTTACAGAATGCAGGCCATAAATACATGATGGAGGATATTACCCTGGGAAGAAATGACTCAGAAAAAGACATGGGATCATCAGGTGACCATGAACTCCCAGTATGATGCTGTGGCCAAAATGGCTATTGCACTCCTTGGATGCATAATGAGAGGAACGTTGCACAGGAATTCAGAAGTTCTATTATCTTTGCACTTGGCACTGATGTGATCACTGTGGGAATAATGTGTTCAGTTCTGGCGTTCCTAACTCAAATTGGAGAGGGTTCAGAGAAGAGCCAAAAGAATGATTAAGGGATTGCAAAACATGCCATAATGAAAAGGCATAAGGACCTCAATTCCTTTACTTTAAAAGAAGACTTGATCACGGTCTATAAGTATCCACTTGGGGAAACAGAAATTTGATAATAGAGAGATTTTCAATCTAGCAGAGAAAGGTATAACAACTTCCAATGGCTGGAAGTTGAAACTAGACAAATTCAGACTAGAAATAAGGTGAAAAATTTTTAAAGTGAGAGTCGTTAACCATTAGAACAATTTTCTGAGGTATGATGGATTATTCATCACTGGCAATTTTTAGAAATGAAGACTGGATTTTTTTTCCTAACAAAACAAAACAAAACAAAAAACAAACAAACAAGCCATGCTCCAATTAATTCAGGTAAGGACTATGCCCTGTGTTATACAGAGGTTAGACTACATGACCAAAGTGGTCCCTTCTGGCTTCATACTTTATGAATCTATAACCACATCACTAAGCATAATATCCAGCTATTATGGGCTTACCAGTAGATCCTAAGAATGTGTGTGTAGCTTGAGCATAGAACCTCCATTATTTTCATTTTCCCACATCTGACCCTCAATCTGCGCAAACAGAAATACAAATAAGTGCTTAGGATAATTCTGCAAAGAATTTGACTTTCCAGTTACTTGATAAACAAATTGAAGAACATTCTATTAAATGAAAAAACAACAACACTGCCCTCTAGTGACCATTGTAGCCTCATGCAAGAAAATACAACAGTATGCTTCAACACCTAGTCTCTGCTTAATAAAATGTAGGAGTCTGTCATTTAGCAGCAAAGCTAAGACTCTTTCTCTTTATCATTGCACTCCCTCCGCCCTGATTGGGGAGAAGGTCTTGGGAAGGAATCAAATGATTAACTCAATCTGCATCACTGATCTTGAGATATAAATAATAGGGCCTGAATCCTCTTGCACCAGTTTTACAACAGTGTAATTTCATTGATTTCAACAAAATTACTGCTACTGTGGGCCCAGGAGAGATATATATTCAGGACGCTACTTAAATCCCATTTACTTCAATGGGATTTAAGCCTCTTCTGAAAGTGAAGCACCAGCTTAAGTGCCATCCTGCACAGAATAAAGTGAAGTGGTCTCCTGAATCAAAACCATACACTGGTGGGAGACTGATGAATTCCCAGCATGAAAGGGTGAAGAGCGAAAGGATATTGTAGGGTATGCCTTGCACCATGACAAAAGATGATCTATCCTAGAAATACATAAACTGTACATCCCTTCATAGCTGCAGGAAGTGAACTGTTAATAGGAATAAACAATTCATAGATTCCAATGCCAGACAGAACTATTGTGATCATTGAGTTTGACCTAACTATGCCATCTGGCTTTTTAAAAAGCCCTCACCTGAAATCTGTATTCAGTAAAGAGGAAGAAAACTTGCTCTACTAGTGATCTTTGTATCTTAAAGATATCCCATAATGCAAGTATTATAATTACTTTATATTGATAGTACTGTAGACCTCCAGGAAGTGTAAATGGCTCTCATACACTTTTATCACTAATACTGTATCTGGTAAATAGAACAGGATTCTTGGGCTGTAGTCTCAACTCTGCCGTTGCTATACTCTGTAACTATGGAAATTCACATAACTTATCTTAGTATATAAGAAATTATAGACATGTCATGAAGAGGTCCATTACTAAGGATGGTAAGAAGAAAGAATCTCACTGGGCAATCCTGGCTGGTGTTACTTAAATTGTAACTAAGATAGGCAAGGGAAATAATGTGACCTGTGAAGTTTTCTGTCACAGTCAATGACAAGAGGGTTAAACAATGTAACCTAAAAAAACTAGAGATCAATGGAAGAGCAATCTTTGAAAACAGATGAGGGTTATGTGCTCCTGACAGTCATGAGCTTCTTGTTTATTTCGTCTTTTGGAACTTTTAAATCACAAACACACAAGGCTCAAGTGATCTCCACCCATTCGTACAGGAGTTGTGGCAAGCAGGCTTAGTTAAGGTAACAAACCATCAAAAGCTGGAGAAAGAGGGAATGGTTAAACAGCACAAAATACAGTTATGTCTGCATGCTTGATAGAGATAAATTTACTTAGATACCTTTGGTTGTGAAACCTTGTCCAGGTGGGTAGGTATTCTGTTTTCAGCAAAGCAATAAAGCTTGTTGCAAATATATTTGGTAGTTTGTCCATCTGCAGCCTTGACACAGTAATGGTGCTACATACCTGGTTATACTCTCAAGGAAGGTGTTTTATCCCTACCTGTGGAATGACAGTAATGTTTAATGAACATCTGAGTAAAGTTAATACAGTAACTCATCACTTAAAGTCATCCCAGTTAATGTTGTTTTGTTGTTATGTTGTGATCAATTAGGGAACATGCTTGTTTAAGTTGTGCAACGCTCCCTTCTAACGTCATTTGGCAGCCGTCTGCTTTGTCCACTGCTTGCAGGAAGAGCAGCCCGTTGCAGCTAGCTGGTGGGGGCTTGGAACCAGGGTGGACCGGCAGCCCCCATATCAGCTCCCCCTACTAGCTCCCCACTCCACTAAGTTCCATGTGCAGCAGCTACCCAGCAAGCTAGCAATTGCAGCTGTCCCTCCCCACACTGCCATGTGCTGCTCCTGCCCTCTGACTTGGAGCCAGGGCTGGCTCCAGATTTTTTGCTGCCCCAAGCGGCAAAAAAAGAAAAAAGAAAAACCAGATTGAAGGACCTGCTGCTGAAGTGCCACCGAGGACTGAAGTGGGGCAACTGAGTGGCCACCAAAGAGCTGCCGCAGACCTGGACATGCCACCCCAACAACAGATGGACTGCCACCCCTTTCTATTGGCCACCTCAGACACCTACTTTCATCTCTGGTGCCTGGAGCCGGCCCTGCTTGGAGCTGCTCCCTAAGACTCCTGCTTGCTGTGGGTGGGGGAGGAAGAGTGGGCTAATGTCAGGGTGTCTCCCTCCCCCCCTCCTGCACCCTGCTTACCCCATCTTCCATAGAGCAGGAAACACACATGACAGGGCTCAGGACGGAGGGAGCTTGCTGGCAGCAGCTGCTGCAGTCTCGGCAAGCTGATCTAATTAACAAGACAGTGTACTTAAAGGGGAAATGTGCATCTCTTTCTCTCACACACACACGGTGTGTGTCTCTATCTGTGATGCTGTCTCCTGTCCCTCCATTCCTGCTGCCTTGTAGAGTGTGAGTGTTAACCTTTGAGGGTTCAGCTAATTCCTAGTTCATCATTTAGCAGTAAGGCATTCCTTGGGAAATATCCCACCCTCTGACTCCTCCATCTCAACCAAGCTTCACAATCATCATCACTGTGTACCAGTATTAAATTGTTTGTTTAAAAAACTTATACTGTGTGATATATATATGTGTGTATATATATATACACACAATATAGTTTTTTGTCTGGTGAAAAAAAATTCACTGGAACTTAACCCCCTCATTTACATGAATTCTTATGAGGAAATTGGATTCACATAACATCGTTTCATTTAAAGTCACATTTTTCAGGAACATAACTATAATGTTAAGTGAGGAATTACTGTAGTTGACAGCTGATGAGATAGCTCAAAAGGGGTTGCCTGCTTTGGCCCGTACACCATTATAAATTGGATAAAGTAGTTCTGTTGCTGTCTCTTTAGGATTTAGGAAATCCATCCCCTGCTTGCAATGAGAACAGGGTACTATCTGAAGTACTGGGTGAGAGCAGAGGGTGTGGCAGAGGGAGAAGAGAGTTTTTAGAATGATCTGCAAAGGAGCATTCTGGTGTTGGGATAATATGGACCTTTGAAAAGTGACTGAAAAAGCCATGTTTTATATTCCCTACCTGTCTCTCTCTCATATTATGTAGTGATCTCATAAGCTACTTGGATGACAGCAAGTATGGGAGAACAAAGAACTGTGCAGCTGAACATGCTTGCAATGGGAAAACATCATACACAAATAATGAAAACACTTTGTAAAATTTCAGAGAGACAGTGAAGGGAGTACATAAATGTACTGGAGCCCAACTGAAACTATCTCTAGTGCATTTATATGTGGTAGTGCTATCCATGGGATAAACTGCAGCTTCATGTGACAAGTGACATTTATCAGGCACCTTTGATTTCTCACCTGCACTGTGTCTGCTAACCCATCCCTCCACCCCCCCGGGACTATTTCTAACATTCCAAGCTCCTAAACTTCTAGACAGCAGCCATACCAAAAAATATCCCCTGCCACAGAAATGTTTGTTTTAGGCCCTCAAATCTGGCATAAGAGTGAAGTAACTGAGCATCTCTAAACTGCTTCTCACATCAGTTTTTTTAAGGTCTCACAGCTGAAATATAACAAAAATAAAAAGCCAGCAAAATTTTGGTGCCATTTAAATAAGCTCCTTTCAGCAGTCTGGTGGTTTTGAGATGCAAGTGAGCATGAAGTGAGTTAGCTAGATGAACAATCAAACTGGTTACAAACTAACCAGAGAAACTGCTGATATAATGCTTTGGTAGGTAACATTTTGCACAGTGTAACACAGAGATACCATATAAAACAGATGTAGCTTTGTCTGGGTTGAGAACTTTCCTCACCTATGCCTCATCTTCTATCCCTTAGCCAGACAACTGCAATGTCATTAAAATGGGGGTGATTAGTTTTCAAGCAATTTTCTCGGTCTCACATAGAGGAATCTTTGTATCATTCCTCTGTGGAAGTGTTAAAGCTTTGTCTGTAAAGGAGCAAGAACACCCTGAAGATTTCACCATCACCTGTCTTCAGTTGTCAGGCATCACATCTAATCAGGTTAAAGCCCCTACATTTATGGTAGCGCATGGTAAATTGTGGCATTGTCTCTTTGCAGGCAGGGGTGGATGCAATTGCTCTATAACCTTCCAGATATTCTGCATCTAGTTTCTTCTTTGATCTATCAAAGGTAGTGAATTTGTTTGTTGCTTTCCTACTACAGATGTTTTGCTTCCTCTACTAGATATCCAAGGCCTCAAATCCCATATAAGTGTACTAGCAAGCTGTGTGTGTTGTGTACAGATGACAATACGGCAGTAGTAGGATAGTGGAGGTGCACAGAAGCATTGGTTGGGGAAGAATTGCATAATGTCTGTCTTTACCTACCTGCCTCATCCCAGTGTTATTAGGCTCTCATTTTTGTTTCCTTATGCAACAGGCTACAAAGCTTTAAGGAATAACAAAATATGCTTGTAACCGTAACAAATCTGAAGCTTTCTTTCCCACCACTCCAGCATTGCCACACGCTCAGGGCAAGTAGTAACATTGCCAGTTTGGTACCACAAAAGCTGTGCTGAGAAAGAAGTTACTAGATGTAACAATAACACCTAAAAGTTGTGAGCCACTGAATAAACCTTCCTTATTTTATAATTCTATCACTTTGGACCACCTACTGCACTCACTGAAGTCAGTGCCAAAACTTTCATTGACTTAGGGCCTGACCCAAAGCCCACTGAAGTCCTTCAGTGAGCTTTGTATTAGGCCCTTTGTGCCCCAATCCTGCCAGGTGATGAGCACACTTATCAGTGAAATCAATAGAATTGAAGGTGCTGAGCACCTAACATGGGCTGGCTCACATAGTATCTGTGTACAGTTCTGTTCTGCAGTCCAAGAACAAGGTGACTTAGCTCCCAAGTTAATACCTGTTGTACGTAGGAGATGGGAGTGAGTCACAGCTGATGAAGTGATTTCTTTTTCTTATTTTGGCTAAAGAGGGCTGTGGAAATCTCTAGTCCCCTTCCAAAGCCTTTCTTTAAAAGCAGCCCATAAAGCAGTCTCTGGAAGTTTTGGGAGGCCTTTAAAAATTAAAATTCTCTTTTATTGAACAAATGGACAGGTTGAAAGGATTCAGAAAATAATTAATTTGTAAATAATTAAAAGTAAAGTGAAGCTCAGTGTGTTTCCAAGCTCTGGGTAATATTAAAGTAGCATTAAACAATTTCAAAGGAAATTTAATGTGAACAGGTTCTTTGAAATAATTGGGGAAGAGAAAGGTTTGGCTATCAAATCAATTAATGAAGAATTATGAATGTTCCCTGTTGAACTCCCCCCTCCCCAACAACATTTTTAATCACATGCATCTAAGTGAACACATTTTTTAAATGTATGTTTGCTTTGCAGACATATGCAGGGAGCTGTTATTTTATACTTGTATTTTATTTTTGCCAGAGGCATGCATGTATATACACACACACACACACCAAGAGTATATGAAGAGCCTGCTGACTGAATACTACAGTTAACCAGGATGGTGTCCCTAATCTCTGTTTGTCAGAAGCTGGGAATGGGGGACAGGAGATGGATCACTTGATGATTACCTGTTCTGTTCATTCTCTCTGGGGCACCTGGCATTGTCTGACAACAGGATACTGGGATAGATGGACCTTTGGTCTGACCCAGTATGGCTGTTCTTATGTTCTTACAGAAAATGTCTTCCTTGTCAACCATCACCACCACCTAGGCAGTGCAGAGGTACTAATATTTCCAAAAGAAACCCATTCGGGCAGGTTGAAGGCAACCAAAGCTGAGATTTAGCAACAGTTTTTATGTAAAAAAATGGCAAAAATATAAGACCCTAAACATACACTAGCATGGACATCTGCACTTATGCAGGGTCCTATTGACTTCAGTGAGACTCCACATGGACACACAGATCCACCACAGTTGTTTGTTCCAGTGCATAATCAGGGTTTAGGACTCTAATACCCCAAAATACTCGTGTCATTATAATCACTTGTGTTTGGGAACCATTACTAAAGAATAGTCTAGCAGTAATTTTCATGGTGGAGGAAGAAATACTTGTTTCCTATGCTTTAAAAACCTATGTGGGAGGGCATGCATCTGGTGATTATTCATGGAACTTTGAGAAAGGTCTCCAGATTTCTGCTTCAAGTTCTCCTGGTGACTTTCTCTGTGGAGTTCGACAAACCACTTTGGCCAGATCCATACTTGTGTATATCAGGGTAGCTTTGTTGATCTGAATGCTGGTTTCAGCAGCCTGTGTAACTGATACAGAGGGGTAGTAGCTGCTATTCCAGCCCATGTATCCTGCACCTTGATCTTGAGTTGGAAGATTTCACCTCCACACTGCCTTCAACTTCCAAACTCCACTGCCATAGTGCCTGGTGACTCTAGCTTCATTAACTGTTTTTAAAAAGTGCTGAGATCACAAGATAAAAATTGTGATAATATTATTTGGTTTACAAATTAATTTGAGGGGCTTATATTGTTCAGTTGGGCTGGTCCTGCAGTGCCCTGCCAAACTCCCACTGAGTTTTCTAGTGTGAGGAAAGCAGCATTGAGTCCTTTGCTTAGTAAATGTCAAAAGTTGTGATCAGTATTATGAATGAGCTGTGCATAAAAAGTAATAGTTAGACCTTCAAAGGCTACAGCACTCTGGGATACCCTGTGTGGAGAGGCCAACCCCAATCATTTCTATACTTGTGGCTCTCCCCCCCAGTGTCCATGTTTGGTTTTTCTCTTTTATTTCTGTTATTGGTCCAGTCACCCAAGTTTAGGGTTGATCCAACTCTTAACAGATGTCTTTCTTCTGATTTACATGAGGTAAGTTCCCTGCCTAATTAAGTTTAAAAATCTGATGCTCAAATAATAACTAGACTTTTTGATTACTATAAAGTAGAATTTATGGAGAAGAGTGTAACAAACTGACATGTATGGTGCCCAGGCACTAGCAGAATGGAACATTTTTTAGTCAAATAGTTACTTCACTGAAAAAAATGCAGTGGGGGGGGCAGGGAGGAGGACGTGACTCACCAGAGTTGTCCTTCTCTCCCAGCTCCAAAACATGTGCTGCCACACCCACTCTTAGTCAAGAAAGACTATTTTCATAACAGGGGTTAACAAACACAGTCTTAACTCAATCCTTGGTGACAGGCTTCAGGCCACCTCATTCAGAGATCTCTGGCACTCCAGCCTGTCAGCCTCCCACCCTCCATCAGCTCTGCTCTCCCACATTAGAGCAGATGCCACAGGACTGCTTTCCTGAATCCCTGTCTTCTAGCTCCAGGAACCCACCACAGAAACTACCTTACCTCCACTGTGATATCATCTTCCCCAAGGCTCAGCCTATCACCATCCTTACATCTCTCTATTAGCAGCTCTTTATAGACCCAGGTGTTGCTGAGCCCTCTGTAAAGCACTGGATTGGGCTCACCTTCTCCAGTCTATGGGCACTGGGCTCAATCTATCCACAGAGAGCAGTGGACACTGCTAATTTGAGTTGAATTCAGCAGCTACTTTCAGAGGAATAAAAAAAATGAGGATTGTTTTTTAAAGAAAAGGTGATATAGTTTGGCACTTTATAAACAATCCATTCTGAAACAAACTTTCATTTCAAAATGTTGTTTCAAAATGACATTTGAAAGGTTTCATTCTATTGGAATGAATTTTTTTTAGGATTTCTATTTTGGTGAGAAAAACCAAAAATATCAGGTGCAGTTTGTGAATGAAACATTTTTTCCCCTGGATGTTTTGGTTCAGCCACTGAACCAAAAAAATCAGTTATTAGTTCAGCTCAAGGAACTAGAGTGTTTAAACAATAAAGGGATTCCCCTCCCCTGTCAGCGGAAACCAGCTCTGAAGCCCAATGAATAAACTTTAAATTAAGCCCCAGCTGTACTTGCTGAGGGAGGTGAGACTATCAGAAAAGCCAAAAATTGATCTTCTGTTTAGGCAGTTAGCTAAGCTTGCCTCAGCTGCAAGTTACTCTTTATTTACCTTGTAGCTTGCATATGAAAAAGAGCACATTTTTTTTTCTGATGCTCAAAAATGAACAGACACATTAAATTTAATACAGCCAACCAAAGACCGTTAGAGTAAACAAAATCAGTATTTATTCTAAAATGTATAATTTGTGTACATTGTTGATATATATTGTTCACAAGGGAACACATCTCCCAGATACAAGTGCTAATCTACAAAACCATATTCCAAAAATAAAATTATGTGTTACATAAGCATCCATACTTTTCCTAGTCCTAGCTCTATTACACCTACTGTTGAGCTTTAGGAAAATGTTGCTTTATGGGACACAAACATGTGTGCTACTGCATCTAAGTGTGATCACACGGGAGTTTAGTGACTTTAACAATGTAGCTAAACCAACATATTTACAAAGAGATACCTTGATGCAGTTTTCATCTAGTATTTTAAATAGGTAGGTAGTTGTTGAACTATAAGCCTTCATGGAAGGTGATATTGACAGTCTAATGTTGCTAAATGGATTCATGCAATGTAAGTCTCATTTACACTAGACATAATCATAGCTATATATTGATGATGATGATGCAAAATGATGTGTAAAAGATGCAGCATCCTTTCAGGGGGAAACAAGGATGAATAGTTTTTAACAGACTTTGGAACATTAGTGTGAGTTTATCACTGCTGTGGCTTTTGATGTTAAAGGAAAACTGCACTCATTTTGCTCACTATCCTGTACTGCAAGTTTACAGTGTGAGAAGCATTTACATCACCCCATAATGTTATCAGATCACTAGCAGTTGAAAAGCTCTTGGGGTGGGAGGTTGCATGCATCATTTTGCTGAGGAAGCCCATCATTAATTTGAGATGCAAGCAGAGGTGAAAGTGAGCCAGTACGGTCCGGTATGGAATAGAGCCCTGGGGTAGTGGCGGTGATTTAAAGGGCCCAGGGATTTAAAGGCCCCGCAGCTTTCACCTAAAGCCCCATCACTTCCGCCTGAGTGCCCCCGGCCCTTGCTCAAGACCCCAGCCCTGTGTAGTGGTAAGACCCTTAAGTTACTTTCACCCCTGGATGCAAGCAACAAGAGCGGCAAATAGGAGAGAGAGTTTCTAGCCAGTTCTCTTACTGGCTTAACTACTGCAAAAATGTATGTTCTAGTTAATCATTCAAATGAGTTTTTTCCAATATTAAACTATAAAACTGCTTTTTTTTCTGACCATTAAACCAGTATTCAAGCCTGGCAGCAACTGGTTTTACTATTTGTGAGACTGCTTCTATACTGGTAGTGTTATAAAAGGTGGACCAAATACTGATCTCATTTAGATCTGTGAAACTGCATTGATATTATTGTATGGGTCCAAACGAAAGCAGAATTTAACTCAGGGTCTTATCTCAGAAACATACAGAAGCTGCTACCAAAAAGCATCTGAAAAGTGCTAATTTTAATAAAAAACTTCACCTTCTGTTTGCAATATTCATATTATCACGTGGTCACCGAGCACTGTTAAGATGCTGTGGTAAACAAATGGCCACAGGTTCTTTTTAAATATAATATTATGTTCAGTCTTTTTCATTTTGTTTTTTTACTAAAACTCATGAATCAATATAGATCTTCCTCACTCATAACTTCCATGGTATTCACCACGGGTAACAAGTTGAGAAGCTACTAGTATCTTGCCTAAAAGAACTCTGAGACTGGGGTTGATAACCAGGATGCATTTAATTCTAATCCCAACTCTACCACTAGTTGCCTTCCACCTTGGGCAAGTCACTTTATTTATCTGCCTCATCTGTTAAATGGAAATAATAATTTCTAACTCATATTGGCACTGGCTTAACTAGAGAACATTTGTCATACAGTACTTGAAAATGTAAAGAACCGTATTGTCCCAACCCTTTCAGATACTATTACTGAGCACTCTGAAGAGCCACTGAGTGCCCTCAATTCCCATTGACTTTCCACTGATTAGCACCTCATAGTAATTACTATGTAAGATTATTTCTAGAGTTGTCTACACGCACAAATGGATGTTGTTTTCCTCTCTACAATCAAGTTTAGGGCCAGATCCTCAGATGATTTAAATCAATGTAGTTCCCATAATCTGGCCCTTAAATTTATCCACCTAGAAAAGGTGTTGCTGTTTTGGGACAATATGGGAGCATACATAACTGGATACTGCATCTTGACACCTTTTTCCTTTATAGCATTGCTTCTACTCCACTCTGTTCCCTGGTTACAACTGCAGTAGCTACAGCCATCTCTGCCCATCTGTAATATACAGCAGAATGTAATAACCCCAGCTAGTAAAGTGCCCTTTGCACCCAAACTTGTGCAAATGACAGGAATTCACAGTTTCCAAATTAAATCTCAAAAAGCAATATACAACAAAAACATCAATAAGCAAACACACAGACACTCACATAGTTATTTTAAATCCATTTTCTTAAGCTACTATAAAATCAAAAATTATCTGTTTAAACAAAAGGATAATTTAATATAGCAATCAATAGCTGTACTTATTATGTAGAAAAGAAACCAACAAACCAGAATTAAAAAGAAAACAATACGGCATGCTGTTCAAAGTGCAATGAGACAGAATTCAAAAACTCTATTAAAGAACTTGTGTCAGTATTATTTTACTAAAATTTCAACAGCCAGAAAACAACTGAATATTTCAAACAACATTTTATAAGACACACTTCTATTAGCACTAATGATTATTAATAGTTATTTAAGCCATTTGTTGTTAAGCATAGTGAAAGCTACGTACAAAGGGCATTTTTCCTCATTGCCTCATATTCAGCTGCAGAAATAAAATCTATTTTATCAATGTTACAACACTGACAACAGTGCTGTTACTTTCCCCATGCTATACCATGCTTGTGATTTTGAGGACCAAATTGTACCTTTAGCTGCACATACATGGCATTAAAGGGAGCTAACCACTCACATCTGAGGCCTGGTCTACAGTGGTGGTGGTGGTGGGGGTTGATCTAAGTTATGCAACTTCAGCTATGTGAATAACGTAGCTGAAGACGATGTACTTAGACATACTCACTGTGTCTTCACTGTGGTGAGTCAACTGCTGCCACTCCCCCATCAACTCTGCCTGTGCCTCTCATGGCGGTAGAGTATAGGAGTCGACGGGAGAGTGCTCGGGTTGATTTATCGCGTCTAGACTAGACGTGATAAATTGACCCCCGCTTGATCAATCACTATCTGCTGGTCTGGTGGGTAGTGTTGAAAAACCTGAGAGTAGGGTTTTTTTTTAAAATACAACTGTTTGGGTCCTGCTCCCCCCCGTACAGCTCTACATAACTTGTTGATGTAAATTTAAGAGTCTGCAAAAAACACAGCTGTTAGAAAATACATTTTTGTTCAATATCTATGGGCTGATAATTAAATCAGTATAAACTGTCATGTGCAAATGAGACTATAAACAACTAGGGGCAGGGCAAATGTGTCCTAATTTGTCTGAAGAGTGCCCCCTAACAGTTTTATGAATAAAGGATAACTTGATCTCTTAAATTTCTTGTTGAATTCATGACAGTAGAAGTTATGGTCTTTGAAGGTGAATCTGCAATCATGCCTTGGGTTGGATCCTAACCTGCAATATATGGTGCTCATTGCAAGATACACTAAGTATAAATAAATAAATAAATCCATTACTCCATTTGCACACATGAACATAATAGCAGATCAGTGATTTAGGCTACACTACCATTTTCCTTCATATTTCACATTGGTGCTCCGTTGCTGGTGCAGCTTCATCAGCTCTAGGAGTACTAATGTAAATCAAGAGCAGGTGAGATAAAATACATGTCATCTAATTTCACTGACAGCAGATCTAGATGATCTTTGGTTAAAACCCCATCAAATGTTAACAGCCTGATTACATCACAACTTGCACCATTGCCACAACTGACGGAGGTGCACTGCTGAAAGTGCGACAGTAAAAAATTTAAAAATAAACGCTAGCATAGCCAAGACTTTAGAATCTGGCCTTTACCTTATATTTTAGCATCTGAGTGAAAGTCAAGTCCCTGGAGTATATTTACAATATTAGGGGCCATGCTGGATCTGGCCCTGCATATGTGCACAAATGAAGGAGAGAACAAAAAGTGCTCCTCTCACCTATCCTGCACCCTTAAATGGTTTACAGCAGCAGTTCTCAAACTGTGGGTAGGGATAGTTTAATGGGATCGCCAGGGCCAGCATTAGACTGGCCGGGACCCAAGGCTGGGACCCTCAGGCTCCACCTGCTTTCCCCCCACCCAGGTCCGTGGGGCTTCCCCTACTCAGGATCATGTAATAATTTTGTTGTCAGGACAGGGTTGAGGTGCACTGAAGTTTAAGAACCCCTGGTTTAGAGCCAAGCCAACCATGCAGCTCCAAAAATGTTTTAGACTGATGTTGACAGAGATACTAGCCTACCAAAGAGGGTGGAGAATGTTGAGGTGCCATAGCTTTCATGTGTCTATTTGTGCATGCCCAAAAGAGGAGGTGGTGGTAGTGAACTCTGTTCCCTGTAAAAGAGCACAGCAGAGACCACATTCCCCTATCCTCACTGAAGGAATCGTGGCTGACTCCAACTCAGTGCAATCCCTCTACACCCTGTTAATACGAGTCTATTTCTTTAAGGAACTATCTAGCTCTTAATTATTACTGAAGTGTATGCATCTTCTTTATTCCCCAGAAACACCAAATGCCATCAGCTGAATTTCATATTAAAGCAGGTAGTGGTTATAAGACTATAGTCATAGTTATTTTAGTATAATTATCAAGATTCAAAATTACATGCAAGTTACATAAAAACCATTAAGGAAAAAACAACAAAATACTGGCCCTGAACTGTGTAAGTGAAATTTCATCATTCTAGTTTTAGCCTGCTGCTTTTAGTCTGATCACTGAATTGTTTATCATACAAACTGCTAGGAGGATCGAGGATCTCGTGTGTAGTAGGAACAGCAACACATCATATGAATTCTAGCTTTAACAAAAGGTGTTCTAATAGTGTTCACACTTATTTTGCATAGACAAAGGAGAACAGTGACTGACAATAAGCAGCTGACAGGCCAAATCCTGATTTCCCTTGCTTAGATTTTATTCAGTACTTTCACAGACAAACTCTCATTGATGCCAGTGGGAGTTTATTTGAGTTAGAACTAGGTACGATGATTGATTCACAGATTCCAAGTCCAGAAGGAGCAGTTCTGATCATCTAGTCTGACCTCCTGTATAGCATAGGCCACAGAATATCCCCAAAATAATTCCTAGAGCAGATCATTTAGAAAAGCATCCAACTGTGATTTTAAAATGGTCAGCGATGGATTGCATGTCCCCTGGGAAATTGTTAAAAAATTATGCCTTATTTCCTGTCTGAATTTTTCTAGCTTCAACTTCCAGGTTGTGTTATACCTTTCTCTGCTAGTCTGAAGAGCCCATTGTTAAATATTTGTTCCCTATATAGATACTTACAGACTGTAATCAAGTGACCCACTAACCTTTTTAAGCTAAACAGATTGAGCTCTAGACACTATCACTGTAAGTATAAGATATGCTTTCTAATCCTTTAATTGGGCCTAAAGATTTGGCCCTAAAATTTTAAACAGGAGGTAGGAGCAGTCAAAATGGGACAGTGTTTTCTATGCTTTCTTGGTTCTTCCTTTAGTGTACTGTGGTAGTAATGTTGCTATATGTATGCATGTATACACTAGCTTTCATTAAGAGCATCTATCTATCTACCTATCTATTAAATACCTTTTGAACTCTGGACAAAATTGGATTTCTGTAATTGACTGTCAAGGAAGTCACATGCATGCTGTCCAATAAATGTATTCATCTGACTCTTTCCTTGAAATTTGATATACAAATATCACTTCATAAGGGCAAAGATATGACAGTCATTATGTGGGAATTATTGCCATTCTAATGTTAAATTGAGTTGGCCTTTACCCTTCTGCCTTGTAACAAGATATGCCATTATTTCAAGAAAAATATACTGGGCTGTGTTGACATGTTGCTTAATTACAAACTGATTAGTCAAAATAAAAAAAATCCAAAGCCGCAACAATATGTCAGCATAGTAAAGTAAAATAATAATGATACTTTGGATTTATCTAATCTTTAATACAAAAAGCACTATACAAAGGTAAGTGTCATTATCTGCATTTTACAGATGGAACAACTGAGTCTCAGGCTGTTTAGAAGACTAGCCCATGGTCACAAAGTGTTGGGAATGGAGTATAGGTAGCCTGACTCCCAGTCCCCTCTTCTAGCCATGTATCAGAACAGTTTGGAATCTGGAGAAGCAATAGAAAATATTTTGATTTTTTTTTTGGCGAGTTTTTAAATAAGCCATTTCCTAGAAGCAAACAGGACACACTGGGTTATGAGGATTAGGGGGCCGATTCTCCTCTCATAAACTAGTTTTGCATAAACATAAATCCAGTGCCAACAACGGAGTTAGCCAGTTACATTGGCATAAATCCAAAGTAACTGATTTGAAGTTGTTCTCTACTGAAGTCAAGGGCTTAATTCTGTATTTACACTAGAGATGAGAATCTGGATGTCCTAATAACAAAATATCCTCTTGTATGTTATTAACCCAACTGAATTTAAAACAGTACCAATGTGATATGCTAGGAAACACCAAAGGCAGTCCTGTATGCAGCATACTCTAGTCTAAAGGCATCCTAGGTACACTGAGAGCTTGTCTGTGAGATTGTTAACACACTGGTGTAGCTTCTTTAACTTTAGTGGGGTTAGTCCTTGTTGACACCACTGTTAGAGAATAATCAGTTTTAAATGTGCCACCAACTGTTTTTTAAAAGCAATTTGAGGTTTCAATCTCAAATAGAACTCCAAGTACTGTTGTAATGCAGAGATCTTCTGCTGGCAGGGCTGAGATGAGAAAGAGCCAATGCTATTTAAACCCCAAAAATCTCTCACTAACTAAATCAAGAAAGCAAAGACAAGACAGATAATATTGTGAACTCAAACTAGCGTAGCAATCTCAGACAGAAATTACACGCTGTTCTGGCAGAGACACCTTCCTGTGAACTGCAGCAGCTATTTTCCTCTTTTGAAAGCGGAAGCAAAAAAAAGTAACTCAATAATGCTGGACTTTTCCTGCAGCTAACGTGGTGTTGGTCCACTTAGTAAAAGCCTCAAGTCATCACAAGGTCAAAGCACCAGAACTGCTGATATCTCCAAATCTCTTACCAGCAGTAACAACACAGCAGCTTGTCTGCAAATAAACAAACCAAGAATCTAGTTAATTCAGCAATATACTTTTAATATAATTATTTGGTTTAATTTCCTAGAAAAATCACAGGGTGGTTTCTTTGTGTGTGAGAGAGAAAGCAATGCAGAATCTGACTGCTTACAAAGAGTCCCACCCCCACCCCCCATCTCAGATTGTGACAGATCATTTAATGCTATTTACAACATTAAAAGGACTAGGTCTCTTTATTTATTGAAAAAAATACAGGAAGTCTCTCATGAAATGCAACAATGCTGTCATTTTGTCACTACTGTCATATGGGATGGGAGTATGTGATTATCTTCATTTGCTTGTACAATCACATCAAACATTTACCATACCATGTTTAAATCAATTGTCACATGAATATATTATCATGGATTAAATGAGGCAATCCGAATGGTTTTGTTCTAAAAACAAAACACAGTAATAACTGAGTCCATTTCTTGAGTAAATTCAAAAACTCATTTTTTAAAAACTATCTCCTCCTGTAAGGTAGACTATAAGGTAGCTACTATTTACAAAACTTTAAAAAGTGTATTTGAACATTTTATTTTCTTTTTCACTGAACTGGGCATCAAGATTATCTCAAACTTGATTTTTTTCTTCAGACAGATAATTGCTTTCTTGTAATATTAAAAAATAAAAATTATTTTTCAATGTGTGGCTGTTGCAGATGGGACAGAACCTCAGCTGATATAAATTGGCATTGCTCCAGTGACATGAGGATCAGTACAAAGAGGGTGCAACATGTCCCTCCCCAATATTTGGTGTGACTGCATTAGCATGCTAAGAAACCATGTGGCTTTGGCAGCTCAGGAAAGGAGATATCAAAAGCAAGTGACAGTGAATCATAATAGACTAAGAATTTTTCAGCCCCTCTGAACAGTGATTATTTAAAAATTTTTTTTTTTTTTTACAAAACACATTGGAAGCGAAAGCAAACATCAGTTACAGACTGTCTTTTAACAGATGGATGGTAATATCCTTAACAATTAGCACACACAATGAAAAGTGGTACTATTTTTGGTGTCTCAGTCATTATTCATGGTGCAATGCTAAAAGGATGTGGTTATTACGATGCATGGGTTATATCAGCTTTCTTCGTACTATGACCCACAACCAGTCATCCTCAGATATGTCCCCAAATCATTTGCACTGGTTCCCACAGTGCTTCAAAGGAAGCACCAGTCCTGTGGTAGTTCATAAGAGATGCTGTGGGAATCAGTGCAGTGGTGTATGGAGTGTTCTGCCATCTGAGAAAGTGGTTGAGTAAATTTCAAAGTGGCTGAGTGAATATGCTTCAGTCAAAGACCAGAGACAGAAAATTAGAGCAGACTTGTGTCGTCCTGGCCCCCTTAGGGAAGGCAACCTCCCCAGTCTAAGAACTAGTAATGAAGTGTTTGTCAATGGAAGGGCAAAGACAGTGATCCAGGAAAAAGGACAAAGACAGAAATGTCTTGTCTCAACTTTGCTGTTTGATACAGATTCCTCAACAGCACAGGACAACTTCATTTAAGGCTGGATCCTACTGAAGTCAATGGCGCTACACCGATTATACCAGTTGAGGAGATGGCCCACAGCCTTTTGTTAAGAAATTATTATACAAGCATATTTCTATCCCTTTTAAAACCAAACTTACAACCATTATGTAAGAAACTAAAAGCTTCCAGCACTGAACATTTATTGGGTGAAAACCTGGCTCTATTACAGTCAATGGGAGTTTTACCATTGACTTCAATGGAGCTAGGATTTCACCCACCGAGTTTGCTGTATGTGCAGTTTCATATATAAACTATGATTTTTTTTCTCACTGTTCCTCCCTTTCACACTGTTGTGATGGTCATAATCAATGGAGCAAGCCTATAGTTTTTGTGCTTTGGTGACACACTGCTTGTCAAACAGTTGTGCAGATGGTGCTGGTGAGTAAATCTTCCAGCGACGTTAACTGTGGCTGTTTCTGGTATTCCACTGATACCTTCCATAGATGTTGCACCATTTATTTCTGAAGAGAAACAAGGGGACTTGAGACAAACCTTCCATTTGGCAGCTTTCTTGGAAAGGTCATTGAGCCACGGGTGCTTGAGACTTTGAGTGGCACTTAGCCTTCCTCTAGAAAAAAGGAGACATTATTGTAAGAGTTAGTTGAGCTCCATCACTTCTTACTTGTGCTGAATATAATAGCAAAACACTGCAACATCTGCCTATTTAATACAGCTACTTTTTAAACAAGTATGCACAGATAAACTATAGAAGGGAGGTCAGAATGGAGGAAATCTCTATAAAGTTCTCCACTGGGGAAACAGTTTTCCCCAACATAGAAGGGGCAATAGGATCCAGCCATTCATGAAGAGGTCCAGGCTTCATGAAGCTCTGCACTATGACCACTTCCTCCCCATATCCATGGCTTCACTGCAGCCATATCAATAGGGGCACAACTAACCCTGATATCCCTCTAGAGGTGTACCTAAAAGTGTTAGATTCTTAATTTTGACTTCCCTCTATCCCTTCGTATTTACATTAAAATTTTGTTTTCCATCAGAATGTGTTTGACACCTTCAAGTGCTCATGAACACCTGAGACTGCACATTTGTCTCTAGAGCAGCTCAGAAAATGTCCATGCAAATGAAAAAATGACAAAGAAAATGTTTGTGAATTTTTCCCTTTTTCTGACCAGCTCTAGTTGTCACAATGGGAATGTCAGCAGCAGGAAAAGAACTCAGATCCTCCTGCTTTAAAAGCACAGGGCTCTACCAGTTGCGCTCAAGGGAGAGACCCTGACCTACTAATGACAGTACTGATTTTGAACAGGTCTGATTCTGTTCAATAGAAGGAACCACTGACACCAATACGCTAGACTCAGTACATTACAGTAATTTTATTTAATTCATTTTTCTGCTTTGTTTTCTTTGCCTTTTTAATGACTTTTGTCGCTTACATGCAGATAACAAGCCGAAAGAAAGGCAGAACAAAGATGTATTGTGCTCCAAATGCTGCATAAATGTAGGAATCCATTTTAAAGGCTCAAACTTTTGAATTCTAAATGTATGGCAACCTCAGGTATCCTCTTCAGAGGCTTTTCTGTTTTGGGTTATGAAACCACATGGATCGGCCTCACCCACTGATGAGACTGTCAACAGTTTTCAACCTCCAAAACCTACTGACTAGTTAAGTGAGTAATAATCAAAAACTACTTTAAACCACATGACCCTGTTTCAGCTAATTGGAGTGTTTAGAGCAAAGTAAGGGATGCTCCTATTGAGATTAGCACTGAGCCAGCCCCAGACACACTGAAGTTGGAGATGGTATGATCAGGGGTGGCTCTAGGTATTTTGCTGCCCCAAGCACGGCAAGAAGGCTGCCTGTGGGAGGTCCCTGGTCCCGTGGATTTGGTGGCATGCCTGCGGAAGGTCCGCCGAAGCTGCGGGACCAGCGGACCCTCCTCAAGCAGGCCACTGAAGGCAGCCTGCCTGCCGCCCTTGCGGCGACTGGCAGAGCGCCCCCCCGTGGCTTGCCGCCCCAGACATGCGCTTGGTGTGCTGGTGCCTGGAGCTGCCCCTGGGTATGATGGTCCTCAGAAGGCTGTTTAAAGTAAATGATGTGTCCTGGCAGGAATTCCAGGTTCTGTTAGGAGGTGGGAAGGTGTCAGGTGGGAAAGGGCGGGATTGACCTTTAAAAAGATTTCATGCAGGACCCCAAGTGAACCAGAAGGGCTTTTAAAAGCCAAACCTGCCCATGTTTGTTTGGAAAATGAAAGAAAGTTTGCAATGTTTAATGCTTTGCTATAAACTGTCTGTTATTTTGCTAACATATCGATCCATTCAACAATGTACGATAACCAACATCACGAGTACTTCTTCCAACAGACATGCAAGAGCCAGGGAACACACACAGAAACATGCCAGCCTCAAAAAATAAACAAAAGCAAACAAATGTATATATATTACAATGACACACAATTCAGCAGCAGGACAGACTCAAGTACAGAATAAGAGAATCTCAGAACAAATATTGAGGTAACGAGAACAAAAATGCACTGGCAGATCTGCAAAGAACAAGAATATTTAAACTTGGAGACCTGCTTGTGTAGTCCGCAATGGAGTTTGTGGTCTGATAACCAAGGATGTTTTAAGGCTGAAGTTGCACTCATTCTCCAGCTAAAGGGAAAACAGAACACTAGTAAGTGATCCATACGGAATCTTGGGATTCAACAGCTATGCCCTAGCTAGTGATGTGTGCTGTCCATCCTTTTGGTATTGCATGATGCTCAGTTTGCAAGATACTTTGTGCCAGATAGCAGCTGAAAAATGGCAACTGGAAGTGTTAACTCCTGTGAAGATGCATTCATGTAACCTCTGGACACTGTCTAGAATTTAACAATATTCTACTTAGGCATAACAAAATCACAATGGCTACTGTAATCATCAAGTGTAGCAGTACAAGTGACAGAGCATTTTTGGTGTTCTGTAATGTGATAACAGCAAATGTACATTTCAAAGGTATGGAATGGTGGGAATCTGAATACCTTTTTTCCTTGATTAGAAGCTTTGAGAGGAAGTCTTTGGCTTCTTCAGAAACATCTTGAAATTCCTCATTTTCGAAATCCCAGCTACAAGCCAGGATATTGTTGAGAGTCTCATTGTCATCATCACCCAGAAAAGGAGACAATCCACTGAGCCTAAAGAGTATTATATAGCATATGAAAAACACAGAATCATAATAATATATGGTTGGAAGAGAGCTAAAGAGGTCCTTGAGTCCATCCCCCCCGCCACACACACTGTGGTGGGATTATATACAGTAACTCCTCGCTTAACGTTGTAGTTCTGTTCCTGAAAAATGCGACTTTAAGCGAAACGATGTTAAGTGAATCCAATTTCCCCATAAGAATAATGTAAATAGGGGGGTTAGGTTCCAGGGAAATTTTGTTCAACCGACAAAAAAACTATGTATTATATAGATGTACACACAGCAGACATTTTAAACAACCAGTTTAATACTGTTCACAGCTACGATGATTGTGAAGCTTGGTTGAGGTGGTGAAGTTAGAGAGTAGAAGAGGGAGGGATATTTCCCAGGAAATGCCTTGCTGCTAAATGATGAACTAACACTCGGCTGAGCCCTCAAGGGTTAACACATTGTTAATGTAGCCTCTCACACAAGGCAGCACAAACGTGAGGGAGGGGAGACAGCATAGCAGACAGAGACAGACACACACCCTGTGTGTGGGAGAGAGAGATGCACACTGCCCCTTTAAGTAAGCTGACCCACTCTTAAGTGCATTCTCTTCTTAAGTGGATCAGGAAGTTGAGACAGCAGCTGCTTCCCCAAGTTCTCTGTCTCTCTCCATCCATCTGTTCTATATGGAGAAGGGGTAAGTGGGGTGCAGGAGCAGGAGGAGGGGGACACCCTGCCATTAGCCATCCCCCCCCCCCACAGTAAACAGGAGTCTCTGGGAACAGCTCCAAGACAGGGGGCAGGAGCAGCACATAGCAGTGGGGGGAGGGACAGCTGAACTGCCTTGATAGCTGCTGGGTGGCTGAGCACAGGGAATTTAGGGGAGTGGGAAGCTGATAAGGGTGCTGCCGGTCCACCCTGGCTCCAAGCCCCCACCAGCTAGCTGCAACGGGCTGCTCTTCCTGCAAGCAGTGGATGAAGCCGGCGGCTGCCAAACAATGTTAGAAGGAATCATTGCACAACTTTAAATGAGCATGTTCCCTAATTGATCAGCAACGAAACAATGTTAACCGGGACAACTTTAAGTGAGGAGTTACTGTAAACCAAGACCAGCCCTAACAGATGTTTGTGTAACCTGTTCTTCAAAACCACCAATGATGGGGATTCCATAATCTCTTTGTCTAACCTTTTCCAGTGCTTAACTATCAACATAGCATAACCCACATCTTCACTACAAGTGTTTACTTATGTTAATTCTTCTGTGGTTCCTTCTTCCTACTCTTGATTTGTCATATTCTTTCTGGGATTGTTTCATTGTTCACGGTTGTGCTCCTAACCCCTCACAGCAAGTTGTTGTCCATTAAGACCTGGTCTTGAGAGTTACTGAGTGCTGAGCACACTCAGAAGTCAATGGCAATGTAGGGCACTCAGCACTTCGCAGGATTAGGCTCATTATAACTTTGTTGGGGTTGAATAAAACAAGTAAAAATTATCATGCATGTTTGAAGGGCAAAATGTTACTCTATGATCTGCACAGCAGTTCTCTTCTCTAATTGTGGATCCCTATGCATATTCTGCACTCATTTCACACGTGTAATTCCTACTGACGTCAATGGAAAGTGCATGCACAGAATGAGTGAAAAATGTTCACTTGAGATGTTCAGTGTGACAGGAGAGAATTGAAATCAGCAGGAATTTTCAGCGAATAAAGACTGCAGAAGGGCAAATGAATTTGCAACCCAGATACAGCTTTAGTCAATATTCCAGTTTAACAGCAAGCTTCAGAAAATCAGTCTAAATTAGCGTGTGCACAATACAGATACAAGTCCTACTTACAGCATGTAGGCAATGACTCCTACACTCCACATGTCCGTGGGAAAGGAGACAAAGTCATAGTTCACAACTTCAGGAGCGAGGAATTCCGGAGTGCCAAAGTTCACTTTAAGTTTTTCTCTGGGTTTATATCTGGATGATGGAAACAAGGACAGTCAATACCTATTTCACATCTAAAACAACTTCTAACATTGGTGCTTAGAATGTTGTAGGATTCAGAAAAAGACCGGAGTTTTTATATGGAAAACCAGAACAATCAGAGGTACAACAGTAAGGATGAAAATAAGTTTTTGTAAGAGAGATAAATCTTCATGCTTCATAGCTAGCTCAGATAAAAACAGCAGTGTAGCCCAAGAGGTCTGGGGTAGGCGAGTAGAGTACAGACATACCAACTCGTGCCTCCTCGTCTCCCTCCTATTTTTTAGCAGAGTAATGTCTTGCTACTGGACCCTTCCCCCACTGCAGGAAAGCCCCTGCCAGAGCCTTTCCTCACTGCAATGCATGACTCCTGCAGCAGGGAGCTGCCAGAGCTTTTCACTGACACATGTAGCTACATACCGCAGTGTGGACACAGTGCGCTTTTTACTGAGGTAGGTAGTTACACCTACACTACACACACCACCAGTGGTGTCTAAAGTAGATGAAGGCATAAGGGCCAGTATAATAATATAATGTGATCTTCTTCACATGACAGGCCAGAGAATTTCTACCAGTAATTCCTGCATCAAGCCCATGGTGAGGATGAGCTCATCTAGAGCTTCAGCTTGTCTCTTAGAAAGACATCCAGTCTTAGTATAAGGACTTCAGTCCAATTATTCCATAACTGTGTACTGCAGATTTCCTGCACCTTTCTTTGAAGCAGCTTGTACTGGAGACAACTTTGGAGACAGTATACTGGACTAGATGGACCATTGGTCTGGTCTATTATGGCCAAGCCTCTTTAGGCATACCAGCTGAAAATAGGTTTTAAACTAACATTTTTTACTCTGTTCTTGTGTGAATATACCTTACTGCTATCCATTGCTTAATTTATGGATGCTCCTCACTAAAAGAGCCACATTTAAGCTTGTTCCAAAGGTGGTAGGAAGCTATTATGCATCAGCTTTATCCTTCCAAAGGCATAGCACTTTTGAGATTGTTTCCTAATTCATGTGTTATGATTAGCATGATTACACATACCTACCTTCTTGCCAATCCAAAATCAATAATTTTTATTTGATAAGCAGTTCGATTCACACACAGGATATTCTCAGGCTGCCAGGAGGAAAGAGAAAACACATTTTTAAGAGAAATGACAAACTGGATTTGTAGTGAATTGTAGTGGAATCAAAACTAAAAACACTGCAAAGCATAAAATAAGCATCTCAGCGCTTTAATCTCTGGGCAGGTTTCACTTTGTGGGTATTTCCTCCAGCAATCATGTGGCATTTGAGGTTTTGGACTCTGTGCCAGTACTGCTTTTTCTTCTCCATGGCGTCTCAGTTTGATATAATGCAGCAGTTCAGAGAAAGGACTCATTAGTGGGAGGGGGAGGGAGCTTCCAAACAGGCTTCAGGATGTTGGCGTTGTGATTTTACAGCCCTTAATGAGCTGACATCAGAACATTTAAAAAATGATTTTGCAGTGCTTTGAAGTTTATCTTTGTGCCCCAGATTTCTGAGTTCACTGCTGTTCTGGCAGCAACTGCCTGATAATACATTATACTAATCAAATCAGCTTTACACTCTTCTCAGATATTTAGAGGTGGGATTCATAGGTTAAAATCCTTCTGGATTTTCATAGGGCCAAATTCTGCTCTCTGTTTTACTGGCATAAATCCATTAGCATAAACGGAATTACTCCAGATTTATACCAGATGAAATGAGAGCAGAATCTGGCCCATTGTCTTTGAAGTACAAATGTCTACAATGCAGTCTTATGTTCACTGCCAGCAGTTTTATAGCTACCCTGGTCTTGTTGCTGATGGTGTCCTCTTTGAAATAAAAGAGCTCTAAACACTTAAGACATTAGTTATCCATTGTCACCATTACTAATTCACTTTGCATTTAGCATTTTTTTAAGCATATTTCTCATAATGGAATATCTGTGTCCCAGACACTGGCCCTGATGAGTCTCATTAATTCTTCCATTTTAACACCTTCATATCACAAAGTAATCTATGAGCAAGGAGAACTGGATAGAATCACCATTGATGGTCATTATGTGCCTGGAAGAGTTTCTGTTGAGAACTCCCTGGATGTAAGCATGCCTCCTTTTCTGCATTTTGAGTTCACACCAAAACTGTACCAACTCCAAGAAATTAATCTCAATTAAGAGAGCAGATTTATTGCTTATAGTTTCCAGACTATGAATATTTACAAAGAATTGCAACTGACTTACACAAGTGTCTGTGAGATCCAAATATGCAATATTGTTCTTTAAAAACATGGAAGATAAAAGTATCAGAGGGGTCATGCATCTGACGAAGTGGGTATTCACCCACGAAAGCTCATGTTCCAATACGTTTGTTAGTCTATAAGGTACCACAGAACTCTTTGCCGCTTTTATTGAAGATCCAGTATATTAACTTCCAGTTATTTAAGCAAATTAAAAACCAAGAAAAACAAACTTCCAAACATGTTTCCTTTTTCTTTGCTGTAAACCTGGCAGATCATTAGGAAGTTTTATAGCTAGTCATAAAACTAAGGGCATTTAAGCATCTCTCTCTTATTCCTCTCTCAACAGAGATAACTGACAAGTTTATTATTCAGCAAAAAACTTGGCCATGGAGAGGGATAAAGATCTGCTGCAAATGTGTGTCCTCACTAGACACACCTATACAAGTACTGATGTTTTATACTTGCCAATTAACCCATTAAAAATTAACTGGTCTCTGCACATATACTGCTACACCAAAATTTGCAGCATCTGCTTTATTTTTTTTTTAAATACACACACTAGTAGGAGTTTGTTTTAAATTGGTCAAAGGCAATATACACCAATACTTTTAAATTTCATTTAATTTTTACCTCATTTTTTTAAAAAATTGTCACTAACCACAGCTTCCTTTGATGCTATTCATGCTCATGAGTGGCAGTGCAGTCTAGACATTAGAATAGGATACTGGGTTTTCATTGTCTCTGACATATCTTATGACTTTGGGCAAGCCACTTAATCGCTTTGTGTTTCATTTTCCTCACTGATAAAATGGTGATAATCATGTTTACCTTTGTCACAGAAACACTGTCAGGTTGAATGAATTAATGTTTGTATGGTGCCTTGAGATGCATGAATGAAAGATGACACAGAAGTGCAAAATATTGTAGTCAGTAGCTGACTTGCTGGAAAATCATCCTCAGAAAGCTCAAGCCATGGGACTTGATGAGATCTTCTCAAGATTTTGATCTCATTTACAGTGGTAAAAGTCCAGAGTGATTTAATGGAAGTCAATGTGGTTAAAGTAAATTTACAGTGAATTACACTGATTTAACAGAGATCATGATATACCATGGGAATCTAGAGAACCTTAGGTGCCTTCGCTTAGGGAAATTAATTTCTATGGTAGAGGCCAAGTTGCTATTGCATAAAGCATGCATTTTGTTCTGTACCTTCAGGTCTAAATGAAGAATGTACATCTGATGCATGTATTGAATCCCTTGACAGATCTGTTTTGTGAACAAGATGGTATCCATCTCTGTTAAATTGTAGTTATCATCAATAATTCGGTCAAATAATTCTCCTCCATCCACGCTGCAGAGAGAAAAGTGGTAGAATGGTCATTGAGTTAAAATTCATGCCTTGAAATTAATGCAGAAGCTATATTGGAGACTGGTCCATAATACCATTTTCCTGAGATGCTTTCACAGCGGAGCAAAGTGAGATGGACTCAAAATATGAAGTTAGTATGCTGATCTGAATTTCCCTAAAGTTTCCAGTGGGATTGGCTCCTACAAACTGGTTCAGATCCATCCTGACCTGAATTTCCCCATGTTTGAGGGTGCCTGGATTCAGTCTACCAGTCTGGATCCAACTATCTGAGATGAATCCAAATCTAAAAGTTAGGACCTGAGCTCAATTCTCTTCTGTGTTAACATGGTTTTTGTGCCAGTGAAATCAGCGAAGTCATATCAGGATAAAGCTGAGGCAATGCAGTTGAGAATCAGGCTCCTGGATCTAGATCCAAACCACCCCAGACTTTGATGGATTTGGGATTCAAGATTCCAGTGTGAGCCCATCTCAACTCATAATGGAGATTTTTAAAATTTCTTCCAGAATTCTAGAACCCCTCAGTTTAACACTATATTTTTTTGCAGAATTATAGCTTTTGCCATTTCTGAAGTATGCAGGCCAAATTGAGAAGCAAATCAAAGGCTTAGTCTACACTACAAAGTTTTGCCACCATAGATATGATGGTTAGCAGCGTGAAAAAAATCAACCCCTCCCCACCCCCAGCAAATCCCCCAGTACAGATGCAACTATACTGACAGAAGAGTGCTACTGTTGTTGTGGGAGCTGGTGTATCTATGCAGGTAGGAAAAGTCTTTTTGCCAGTTTATGCTGTGTCTGGACAAGAGGGCTCTGCTGGGATAGCTATACCAGTAAAGGCTGTGTAATCATGGGTGGCGGATAATGGAGGCCGGGGGAAGCTAAGCCTCCCCAAACCTCCGCTAATGCTCCCTATTGCAGCCCCAGTCCTGGAGGCCTCCAGACTGCTCTGGGAACCGGCAGGCCGGCCGGGGTTCAGGGCTGTTCCAGGCGCCGGCAGGGGTTCAGGGCTGCACCAGTAGGCCAGGCAGCATGGGGCGGGGGAGGTGGTCAGAAGGGGCAGAGCAGGGCGAGGCCTCGAGCAGAAAAGGCAGGGCAGGGGGCTATCCTCCCTGAATGGGGGGTGCATGAGCTGCCCATGTCTATAGTGTACACAAGTCCTAAGTCTAAGAAAGTTCTGAAGAGTCCAAGCCAATATAACTTGCACCTTTTACCACCCCCCTCCATGTGCATGATACATCAGTTTTGACTTCCTCTAGAGTCTAGACAACCTCTACCTGATTCTATAGTGCTGTGCAGCTGTTTTGTGCTTCACCACCAATGTAATCTGGCCCTCAAGATAACTTAACCAGCCCCAGGAGGATCAGCTCAATGTAAGGGTAATCCTCGGTGGCATAGAGCCAGCCTGTATTTCTTGTCCTCTGGTAAGGCCGTGCATTCCCCTCGCATAAATGGAAATTTACCCAGGCCTGTTTTCATGGATGACAAACAATACCACCTAATGGAAATTACAGAGAACTACATCCTGTGGCTCTCTCATCTAAAGCTCTCTCTCCCTCTCTCTCTCTGTGGAGTTTGAGTGATGGTGTAACGAGTACGGTGCCTTAAATCATCATGACAGCGTTGAACAAGGTTTATGAATGACTACTCAGGAAAACTCTTTCTTTTAATATGGCTTCCTGTGACTCAAACTTTTTATATGATTTTTTCACCCGTGAGAAGCTCCACCTCTAGTTTCAGGAGAAACGGACATGGAATGCTGCAACCTCAGGAAAAGACGGAAGAGCAAAAAAAGGGAAGGAGAGAGATATACGTACTATTCCATGACCAGAACAATGTCATTTTTGGATTCAAAGGCATCATACAGCTGGATAAGATTTGTGTGGTTCAACTGGTTCATGACATTGATTTCATTCTTTACTTCTTCCTGTGAAAAGAGTAAGGAATATTATACTTGAGGCTTTTATAGCAGACACCTAACAAATTGAGGGGCATGGGCAAATACATCATTCCCACATGCTCACCTGTGTCCACCAACCCCAGCATTCATCTTTGATGGCTGTTGTGCTGACAGGAATATTCAGACATGTTTAAGGTCAGAAGGGACCATTAGATCATTTGGTCTGACCTCCTGTATAGCACAGGCTATATATGGTGATGTGACACTCAGTGATAATGAGCAGCAGTGAGGAGAGAGAGCTCTTGGCCTTGGTGGAAGTGAGGTCGGACTGATGAGGAAAATGGAGAAAGGCAGGCACTAGTAATGACACAGCTGCCACATAATAATGCCTGCTTGATTTTCCTCATTAAATGAAAGTGAGGGAAGTGCCCTGAGGTTTGCAGAATGGCCAGACAAATCGCTCTCCACTCTTATGCATTGGTGACTGAAGCCCAGAACATCCTTGCTATCAAGTCCAGCAAGATAAAAGCAATTAATTGCAGCAGAGTGTGCAGTGCACGACAGAGAACACATGCAAAGTCAAAAGTTGACAAACATTTTCACTAAGAAAATGTAAAGAAAATTAACAAAGGAGAAAAAAAGGGAAGAAATGAAAAGACGTGAGAAAAAGTTGGAAAAGTGAAAATTAAAAAATAAAAAGATGAAAGAACTGAAAGAAGGTTGATAAACTGGTTGCAGTCCTGGAGGGGAAGGGAAAAGAATCTACAAACCAGCTATTACCCAACCGGTCATGTGGTATTGATGGCGTGGGGGCCATGCAGCCTATGCTTACCTTTTCTTTAGCACCTCTGGCTTTTATAATTTTTGCTGCTAACTTGAGACCTGTTGCTTTTTCTTCACATTTGTGCACTTGACCAAATCGCCCTCTAAGGGTGAAAGAAAAAAAGAACCCATCCGTCACCATTCAGTGTTAAACATGAGATAGGAATCCAGCATGGAGTCTGGATTTTAGACACTTCAGATTATTCTCCATCCAGCACTGGCAAATCCTGATGTACATATCACGCTGCATTTGAGTCTTTGGAATGCTATTCTATCCACAGATAACACCTGTTCCCATACATTTAGGTACATCAAAATCACACTCAGTTTTGATTGCTATTAGTCTATCCATTATTTAATTCACTAATATTCACTGATGAATGAAAGCCAGTCACATGAGTACTCCCAGTGAAGCCAATGGGACTATTTGTGGTGTGAGTAAGAGGGTCACGATCTTGCCCTAACTACACTATAACCAATCCATTTAATGCATTCTTAGTTTTTTCCTTTTGAAAATTCTCTTAACAAAATGTGAAACATGTTCCTGTTACATCATCTTCAGATACTTCCTCTTATTGGAAGGCAACGTAGATGGGCAGAATAAACTACTGTTCAAGTCCAGCACCTGCTTTTCTAAAAGAATACGGTGAATAGTCACAAACACCACACTGTCATTATCGTAGGCTGTAGCGATCTGAACCACTGCTAAAGGGTATGAGAGCATTTTTTCAGTGTAAATACAAAACAGCAGCCCAGACTAGGGAACCTACTAAGCTGTCATTTGGGCACTATCACAGCTATAATTTTGTTTCCACAAAATGTCATAAAACCAAAATATTTTGCATAATTTCACAACTGTGTCCCTTCCCTGCCTCCCCTGCCACCTCTTCCAAGAAAAATGGAATGAGGCTTGGGTCTTGTAGTTCTGGGACTAAAGGAAATAACAGTATTTTTTAAAGCTTCTTACAAACAAGTTGGGAGAGGGCTCAAGAGCCCTACCTGAACTGCCACAGAGGTGCCCATCCCCGGGGCGGCTCTAGGCCCCAGCACACCAAGTGGGCACTCTGTCAGCGCCACAGGGACAGCAGGCAGGGTGCCTTCGGCGGCTTGCCTGCAGGAGGTCTGCTGATCCTGCGGCTTCTGGACCTCAGGCACGGCTCCGGGAGGTCCGCCAAAGCCGCGGGACCAGCGGAACTCCCGCAGGCAAGCCGCTGAATGCAGTCTGCCTACAGTGCTTGGGGTGGCGAAATGTCTAGAGCCACCCCTGGCCCAGCCCCTGGTATCATGTTTCTTCTACAGTGTTCTTGCAAGTGGTGGCCAGCCTGGGAATGCCTAAGATAAAACTCTGTGTTGGAATGCACTATAATTCCTATCTGGCACTGATGCGGCAGCCTCAGGAAATTGTTTACATACCAAATATAAACCGAAGCATGAAGCCGCAAAAACCCACAAAAGTAGCATGATTTTAGTCCATCTCCAATTTACAATTAGACAGCACTTTTGTGAGCTAGGCTTTAGCAAGGCGTGCTGCTTCCATTCAACTGTAACATACCCCTTCATTACAAGGCTATTTGCTATATTTTCCTGGTGGCTCAAGAAAACTCATTTTTGTGTTGACAGCGTTAGCTCCACTTACCCTCCCAGAACTTCATTCCGGTTGACTTCATAATAACTGTTGACCACTCCCTTTTTTGCTGAAACAATCCGGTGATCAAATGGCGCTGGAGGAGCAGGGCAATCGTCTACAAAAGACAAACCAGAGATCCGGCATGTTAGTACCAACATGCACCATTTATTACTTACATTAAATCCTGTTTCCTAATAAATACAATGATCTACGGATTTAATGACCAGGTGGCAAGTTTTACTCACGGGGGTGTCTCTTTAGGACTTAGGGACAAATCTTATTCCCTGAGCATAGCCTGAGTAAATGTGATGTTTGTAAGGGAATTATCCAAGGGACTAGAAGAAAATGAGTCCACCCTTACCACTATGGCAGAGTATTCCATCAATGAGACTGCAGTACCTAGGTTTTGGCCAGTGGATTCTCATAGAATTGGACCCGGTGGCTATCCTTGTGTTCCACTCCAAAGTCATTCTTCTATGAGCTTGCTGAAAAGGCCACTGTGGAGACATGCAGTTCACACGTTGCACCTTCCTACAGTGGTTCTGTGGCCTTTGCGGCCTCTGTCCTACACCCGTTTCTGCCTAGGAGAATTTCCTCTTTAGCAAGGCATCATTCATTCTGCTAATGTACTGCCAAATTCTGCACCAACTCTATTTGTGCCACCCCACTGAAGACACTCCCCATCCAGGAGACACCAAGAATTCATGTGTAAGCACACTGGGTGCACAAGCAGGTGAGGGCATATAGCTGTCCAGCATTACTTCATACCCACAGTGGGGCATGAACAAGTAGATTGGGGACATCCCCATGTTTTCTCTCACACACTTACTAGTGCCTAGAGGTTACCAATATGGTACCTGCTGCAACTTTTTAAAGGGGTAGTAAGAGCCATTGTTCAGTGCGCTCTCTTCTAGCCTCATCTAGGCGATTTGTCTGCCTCTGCCATACCCAATGCAGAATGCCTCTAGCCTCTATCACTTCAATAGTACAGCTTTTCATTCTCCCTTGCATGGCTATTGTTCCTAAAGGCCAGCTTTAGGGCTTATCTACATTAGGGAGTTTGCACGGGCATAACTACATAGATGCAAAGCTACCCTGTGGCATCTAAAGGTTCCAACAGTACAGTGGTAGGCACTGTACATACACATCATAAGTTCCTGCCCTGAAGAGCGTACAGTCTAAATAGAGAAGGCAGACAGAAGGCTGAAAGGCGAAAGAGAGGCAAAAGGTGAAATCACTTGCTGTAGGTCATAAACCCAGGTCACCTGAGTTGCATTCTAGTGCTCTATCCACTGCACCATGGATTTTTGCCTGACTGATGCAAAAATCCCTATTGTAGACAAGCCCTTAACCCCTAAATTTGTGTTTAGATTTTTGTGGGGTGACAAGTTTTTCATTTTATGCCCACATTGTCAATTGATTTATATTCCTCGGAATGACCTTTGGCTGACCAAGGTGACAAACATTTCTACCAAGGGGAAGAAGGGCTAGAATGGTAATGTTTCTATATGATCTCTTTGGTTTGGAATGCTGGCTGTCTTGCGTGTGGAACTTTTTAAGCAATTTTAAAACCATTCATTACTTCAGTGAAAATGATAAAAAAGAAATCCCATGACAGCATATAGTTGGCAGGAATCCTCTGGTCATTAATGTAAGACTGGATTGTCCTTATTCACAGGGCATGTCCATTTTTCCAGGACACCAGCTGTGTACCCAGAGTTTTTTTAATGTGTTAATAACTTACATGGCCAGTGAATTAGTTCATGGTCAAGGAACTGCAGAAAGCTAAGGCTCCTGGAATTTTGCCACCTACTTTGGATTCTGCAGGAGTTGAATTGCAGACTTTAAACAGGGGCCTTTGCATGTTACTGAGGCCTATAACATGCAAAGAAGTTCTCTTCCTCTTGAGCAAGGATTTGATCCTGAAGAGCTGCAAACTCACAGTGTATAAATTTATAACAACATAAGAAAATAGGTTTTGAAGAGAAATTGAAAGCTTCACAAAACATTACCATTTCTGGGCTAAAAAATGTTAACTTCGTAAGTGTTAAGGCCTGAAAGGACCAGTAGGAGCCTCTAGTCTGACTTGCGATATCAACTGCTTTCAGCCAGATTTTCCCAAGATACTTTATACTTTCCAACTCTCAGAACAGAATATTCTAAAAACAAAGGTCAGGTCAGATCCTCAGCTGATAAAAAAATTAACATAACTCTACTGAAGTAAATGGAGTGACACTGATTTGCAACAACTAGGGCTCTGGCCCCTATGAACAAATGATTTTGCTCATAGTTACGATACATATGCCCTTTTTTTTTTAAGCAAAAGCTATTTCCTACCAATTACAGTCACCAAATCTTCTATAGATGCCTCTGCTTGATTATCACTCTCTGTACCAGTGGAATCAGCTGCCTTTGGTTTGTCTTGTGGAGTATTTGGTTTAATGGCCTCTTTACGTTTACATTTGTCACCAGCACTCTCTGCGTCTACCCTGCTCTTTTTGTTGTCAGCTTTGATTAGACCTTCATCATTCACTCGACGCTTACTGCTGCCTCTATGCTCAAGCTGGCAGGTCTGCTCAGGGTTCTGGGAGAACGTCCCTGCTGGTTTGCTTCCTGTGCCTTTTTCACTGCCTTTACACCTGCAAGACAAATAAACTTAAAGCAGAATGAACTTAGAACTAAAGGTGTGAAATTCCAGGGGCAGGCTGCATTTAAATAATATTTATTTATTTTTTGCTTTATTGTGTAAAGTAATATGGTAACTAACTAGGGTAAGCTTCCTTTTGTAGAATAAAATAAACCTGACAGCAGCAAATTTCCTATTTCTGAAACAATGGCCTGAATTCTGCTGATTTCATATTTGACTATCAACCACATCTTTAAAGTAGTGGGAGAACTCTTTGTTTATAAAGGTCCTTGAGAGCTTGAGTCACTTATCTCTGAAGGTCTGTAAATAATGCAGCACAGCAGAATTACAGTAAACAAGCTTAACAATTTAGTTCCCTGGGCAAGTGTCACAGTTTTATGTTACCACTTGTATTATTAGACATTGCAGTGCAATTCCAAACCAGTACACTCTCTATTCTAAACTTGCTTTGCTCACAAATTACATGGTATGGAACATAAACATGACACAGAAGGGGAGGATGCTTCTTAGAGATGAAGAACTGTTGAATATCCAGCTGCCCTTTCTTTGTTCTAGACCTTCTTTCTGAGCAAATGGCAACATGTAAGACAGTACTGGTTTTGCCATGTGTGGCAGGTTGTCAATTTGGAGACAAAGCCAGTCTGTTAAACCCACTTTCATTTGGATATTGGGCTGGATTTATGGCATAGCTCCCAAATAAATATTAATAATATACTTACTTGATTTAATGCTTGAAATAAATGACTTTCTGGAATATGGGTCTTTAAGAATAAGCTAATGTACGCTTTGGGTTTTAAGTCTTACCTTTGAAGCCGTGCATCTTGTCTCTGGCTTTCTGCTGGATGCTCATCATCCTCTGCCTCATGTTCATTTTGAGATGCAGTTGCTGATTCTTCCTCCTCTTCTCTACAGTGACCAGCATCATCTTCTTCTTCTTCCTCCTCTTGCCTTTCTTCTTCAGGCACTTGCTGTCCACCAGCCCTCTTCACACCTTCCAGGGATTCATTTTCCTTCTTTTCATCTTGCCCTGTTATCCTTTGGCTATTGTCATCAACAGCAACCTCTGCTCCTTGGCTCTTTCTTGTACTGAAGGATGTTAGAACAGAGCTGTTTGGGTGTTCCTTCTGGCTTTTCAAAGTTAAATCCTCTCCCTTGTCCTTTGGCCCTTGAGATTTGGGAGAACTCTTTTGAATCAAAAAAGCACTTGCCTTTTTAGTATTTTCCTTATTGAGCATATGGACCGTTTCTTTGTGAGGGCAGGACTGGTTTTCTTGGTTGGCTCCCTCTGGAAACAATCAGAGAATACCAAGCATATTAACTAAGGACTTGTGTAATTACCATGATTTCCATTACTTACTGAGTAGGCACCTTCTTTTCTCCTCCACTTTCCAAGGTCAATGGAAATGTTTTCTAAGCAACAGTAATAGTCATGAGCTTTCAAGCAAAGTATAGTTTTTTTTAAAAAACCCATTATATAAAGCACCTACAGATTCTTGGCCTTCAGATGTAGCCCTTTCAGATATTTTTCTTACTTAAACTCATGGTGAACTAAGTCTAGTTTAATAAAATATTCAAGCAAAAGCACCTTCTTGGAAAGTTTATGACCATGTACAAAAGCAAGACAACACATAATGCACTAAAGGTAATAGAACCTTCAATATCTAGATGCCAATTGGGCAACCCTTACTCATGTTGGTGAGCACTTGTTCACAAGATTAGCCTCCATGATTTCAGCCAGACTACTCATATGAGTAAGTAAGGGTTCCACAACTGGGCCCTTAGACACTATGCAGAGTGAAAGCTCTAACCTGTGGAATCGGGTGGTTTCTTCTTTTTTATAGACTTTGTTCCCTTTGCACTTAAACATGACTTCTCCATTTCTTTCTGATCCCCGATGGCCTGTAGGAATGCAAGCAATACATTAGTCACGGTGCGCAGCATTCACATTGCACTGTTATTTGCAAAACTGCATTCTCTTTTTTGAACAAAACCAAACATTTTGCATGATTTGATTCAAAATCCATCTTTAAGTGTTATTGACAGTACTCATGATGTATTCAGTTTTAGGTGCTATCAACCTGATTCTGTTTGTACCAATGTAAATAAGGAGTAACTCCCTGGACTGAAATCAATGGAGTTACACTAATGTAAAACTAGCATAGAAAAAATCAGAATCAAGCCCCATGAGCTGACAAACAATCCACAAGAAAAATAATTTACCAGCTTTTAAAAATTAGTTAATTGGTTAGTCTAAAACAAAGTTAATATTTATTGTGCTGGTAAAATATTCAGTAATAGTCTTACAATGTCTGGTAACTTCTGTAGATTAGAGACACAAGCTTCCAAGCCACACAGAGCTCTTCTTCAGCACACCCGAAGAAGAGCTCTGTGTGGCTCAAAAGCTTGTCTCTCACCAACAGAAGTTGGCCCAGTAAAAGATATTACCACACTCACCTTGTCTCGCTAGTATCCTCGGACTAACATGGCTATAACTACACTGCATACAACATCTGGTAACAGCATTTTAAAAAATTTATTGCAAGCTGATAAAACAGTCACCAGGAATCAAAGGATATAAAACCATAATCTTAGCTGTGTAGCCTACTATGTCTATATTCTACAATGCTATACTGACATCTAGAGGACTTTTGTACTGAATAGACTTCCCATAAAACGTAACTATTATTGTTACATTTATAGCTATTTAATAATATATTTATGGAATTTATTCATTGTCTTTTTCTTTAAACATTCTTAATGTACTAGTAAAATGGTAACATCACAATCTGTGACATAAATGATTCATTAATATTTAATTTTCCTCTGCTCCCTCCTAACTCTTCATAGTAAAAATGAAACATATTGTTAATAATAAAAATGGGTCCAAAAGGGTGTAAACAATTAGATACTTCCAAGTAATTTTCAGAAGGATTTGTTCCAGATTAGGGTGTTACTCTGACTCTCTCTTTGAATCACCCACTAAAACAGCTTGATACCTATTTCTGCTGAGTATACTGGACCAGGCACCTAAACTTGCTTGCCTTATTCATGCAAGTAATCCAACTGTTTACTCATGAGAGTAAAATGAGCATGACTTGATACCAGAACTATATACACTCCCTGGTAGCTTCTTTATAGGATTTTTTAAAATATAAAACTAAATAGAACTATGCAGATAACAGGAACCAAATGAAAACTATATGTACTCTCTAAAGCTACTGTATCCAAAGCATACTGAATTCGACAGGAAATAAAGAGAAATTAAAAAAAGAAGAAATTGTATGAAAGGAGTTGGAAATGTGAGATACGCAGTTTGCATCCACAGCTAGCCTGGCTATTACAAAAAATTCCTATCCATAACAGACAGGGTATCTGTGCTATAAGAACTGTGACTGACAACTGTGAATACAGTTGTTCCTAGCAGGATTCAAGCTATAACATGAAGAGGGCTTAAATATGAGCACATAACTCCCCTCAAAAAACAAGCTGGAGCCTTGTCAGCTAAGATGCAAAATGAACCTAAATCTAAGAATGCTCCATGAATCTAAATTCTGAACCCATCATAAAGAATTGGTCATTGCTTGCTTTGGTTTTCTGCTCTGCAGTGAAAAGTGCTAAAAGAGGCAGGGCAAAACCTTATATCAAGAAGTTAATGCAATTACTAATGCACTCTGATTCCATTCCTAAGTATGCCCTCCTGGCAATGTTGATGAGGACACTGACTATAATCAAATAGTCAGCTGAGCAAATAACCATGCAAGTGGACTCCAAGGACTTTTTATACATGGAGCCAAATTTCGTTTCTGCATCCAAAAATAATTGCAGGTATACAGTGCTTTCTCACTAAATATTTTTGCCGTCTGCAGGTGTGAAAAATGGAAGGCAACTTTTGAAAATCTGCCTGGTAAAGATTTGGATGATGCCGAGTATCTGCAACTGCTTGACAGTTCCATAAATCACTACAGTATTTATTCAAACATAGTTTTTGAACGCCTATATTTTAGCAAGGGTTGAGGTGCTCATGCTCATTTAAATGAAAAAGCTAATCCAGCTGGTACAAAATGAAATCGGTTGAAGCATTTACTTGCATCCTTCAGACTTAGTAAGTATGGGTTGTTTATCACCAATAAGTGGCACATGGTAAGGCCACTAGGTGAAATACAATTAATGCCAAGACTGGAAGGATGACAGAGAGTACCCATAGTATCTACAGGAACTTAAGCTGTACACTTACAGTTTTTGCCATTACAGGTAAATTGTGCCTCTTGTTTGACTTGTCAAATCTTAGCTTAGGGGTAAAAATATGAATTTTCAGTCATCGCTTTTTCTCAAAGGGCCAGATTGTGCCTGGCTCCTGTAGAGCTGGCCGGGACCAGGGGGATCAGACAGAGTGTCCTTCAAAAAGGTTGGACCAGTTAGGGTGGTCAGGTGTCCAGTTTTTGACTGGAAAGTCTGGTTGAAAAGGGGACCTGACAGTGTCCGGTCAGATCTACTGACTGGACACCCAAAGTCCGGTTACTGCAGCCGGAGGAGGCAGGGAGGCACCAAGTCATTACCCATGCCAGCCCCTATTCAGCCAGGGCCAGCTCCTACCTGCATCAGGCGGCTGCAGCTCCCAATCCTGGCTCTGCAGGCAAGCGGGGGAGAGGCGAAAAGCAATGAGTGATGGAGGGAGGCGGAAAGAGGAGCAAATGGGAGGCAGGGCCTCAGAGATAAATGGCAGGGCAGGGCAGGGACAGGGCCTTGGGGAAAGAAGTGGGGTGGGGTGGGGCCTCAGGGGTAAGAGGCAGGGCAGGGGAGACTTCAGCAGGTGTGCTCACTTTTTAAATATTACAAAGTTGGCAGCCCTAGGACTAGTGGCTGTATTCTGTGGGATCTGCAGGAGGCCCTGTACTTTTCTGAGGCACATGTTCCTATTGGGAGTGTGACTCCTCTGCATTCCAAGGCAAAGCAATGCCTTAACACTGAGATTTTCAAAGGAGAGGGAATTGCAATAGGATCTGAACATCTAACTCTGTTAGACTCCTTTGAAAATGTCATCCTAAAGGTACAACTAATTCCTCTGCAATACCCAAAATGTAATTGCTACTGTACTGTGGATACCTACGGATCCTATTTGCCCCATGAAATACTGTTTCCTGAGCTGTTAAGGGTGCTTCTAGGGATCCCTTTAATCCAAACCCGTATAGGGAGGTTTTAGCCTTTCATCTGGGTGATTTCTTCTCTCACAATTTCTAAAATTATAGGAAACAATTTTCTTAGTCTTGGGTTCCTACAGTCTAAAGCGTCTTGGACTGGCATGGAAATTATGCACACAATTAAAAAAAAAAGTATTTCAGATGCACAAGGTTTACAGCATATCCTGTTCCCCCACACCCCATCTACAGGAGGCCAAAGCTTCCAATGCTGTTTTCATTCTTCATCCAGAATTGCCCCAAAGGGAAATATTAAAGGTTATATTTTGTGTGCCTAAAAATATGCACAAGCAAAAAGGTGTGTGCAGGAATACAAGTTAGGGTAATCCAGTCAAAAAAAAAATTCCAGGCATAAACTTTTGCTTTCAACATTCACCATGTTCAGGCTCCATGTAACACAGACAGAGTAAGAGCATAGGTGATGGCAGCAGCAGCAGAATAACATGGGAGCAGAATAAAGACTCTTTATGAACCTACAGTATGGAATGATGCACAAGACTATTTTCAGAAACTATTCAGAGTTGCTTTAGAAACTCTGTGATGAAAAAAAATCATAGTAATTAGACATTAAGCAATCATAAAAGATATAAATATCATGCATTTTAAAGCAATTTCAGATTCAGTCAGAAATTAATGTAATGCTTTTTATTAACATCTGACTCCTTTTTAATGAGCTGTGCTGTACTTAAATTCTTTCTTTATACTGCACCATGGCTAACATTGGAATGTTTTTCTATCTAACTTTCAACTTTTTTTACTCACCTAATAAAAACCTTTGATTTTCTTCCCACTGCAGGCAACTTTATAATGAATGACTTCATGAAGCAGCCCTAAGGTTTTAGTTAGATCTCCTTTGTGACTCCATCACATTTCTTCTGATGCCAAAAGGTACTATTTCATTGCTTCAGTTTGATCCCATTCAACAGGTTGCAATATATAGAGATTTGCATAAGCAAAATACATTTTCTATTCATTGACTCATAGGCCTATAGACTTCGAGGTCAGAAGGGATGATCATGAGCATCCAGTCTGACCTCTTGCATATTGCAGGCCACAGAACCTCACCCACTCACTTCTGTAGTAGGATCATTACTCAGGCTACGATTTAGTCACAGGTATTTTCAGTTAAAATCATGGACAGGTCACTGGCAATAAACAAAAATTCATGGCCGTGACCTGTCCATGACTTATATTATAAACCCCCCTGACTAAATCTTGGGGAGCCATTGCTGGAGGGGAGCCAGGGGGCTGCTGCTGCAGGGAGGGGAGGCTGGGGGGGTGGGCAGGGCCAGCAGCACTAGCTGCCAGGCGGCTGCCAAGCAGCAGCTGCTCCAGCCGCCTGGGGACCGCTACTGGGGGCTGTGACAGCGGCTGCTCTGGCCACCCCAAGGACTGCTTCTTTGTTGGTCCCCAGGGCCAACCCCACCAGCTGCTGCTCAGGCAGTTCCAGGGCCAGCTGCCCAAGGACCAGTGTTCCCACTAATTTTTCCCACTCATGTGCAGAATGAATTTTGTTATGTGCAACAATATGGAGGTGATGCGGCTGAGGGGTTCAGAAAGTGGGAGGGGCTCAAAGCTGGGGCAGAGGGTTGGCAGGGGTGTGACGGCTCTGGCTGGGGGTGCAGGCTCTGGGGATAGGGCTCAGGGCTGGGGCAGAGGGTTGGCAGGGGTGTGACGGCTCCAGCTGGAGGTGCGGGCTCTGGGGTGGTGGGGGGTGACGAGCTCATGGCTGGGGCAGTGGGTTAGGATGTGGGATGGGGCTGGGGGGAGGGCTCTTGCTGAGTACGGGCTCTGGAGAGGGGCTGGGGATGAGGGGTTTCGGATGCAGGCTGCCCTGGGGCTACAGCAGGGAGAGAGGACTCCCCCTGGGGCTGAGTTGGGGTAGGGGAGGGGCGCCTTTCCCCTGGTCAGGCAGGTTCCCTGAGCACCTGTGTGGCACTAAACAGGCTGCTGCACAGCTTACAGGGAACTTAGCTGGGGACCACCTGAGCAGCAGCTGGTGGGGCTGGCCCCAGTTACTGCCTGAGCAGCAAGTGACCCAGGTCCCATGCCGCAGAGGAAGGAAAAAACACCCAGGGTCTCTGTCAATCTGATCTGGGGAAAAATTCCTTCTCAACCCCAAATATGGTGATCAGTTAGACCCTGAGTATGCGGGCAAGACCCACAAGCCAGACACCTCAGCCAGACACCTTGGAAAGAATTCTCTATAGTGACTCAGAGTTCTACCCATCTAGTGTCCCATCTCCAACTGTTGGAGATACTTCCTAATAGTAATGGATAGACGTCATTAGTGTCTGTATTAGGGACGTCCAAGATAGTTTACATAGATTTATTAGGATTGGATATCCAGCTTTTATGTAAGAGCTGAACATTATCCATGAATAGACATGATTGAGTTACTTGATCTGCGTGATGACATTGAGTACTTGAGTTGTCACCCAGTGTTATGTCATGGACTTTGTTACATAAGCTTCGGCATGTAGGCTCTCTACATGTACATAATTCTATATGTAACTAGTTGTATGTGACTGAATCGTCAATATACTAACTGTTGGAATCAGAACATATGTGATGCTTTCTTTTCCTGAGAAAGTATTTGGCTCCGTAACTCTCTACCTATCCTGGAACAGCTGGAATCCACTCTCTCCACTTTCATTTCCCTCCTCAAAGCACTTTTTGTCTGCAAAGACAGGCAGTGTTAAACAACCAGTGAATGAAATTCTGATACTTATTATATACATGAAACAAAACACACACACCCACACTCCACTGTCATATGGTGAATCTGCTTCCATGTCTGATAGCACTCAGTGTAACTGAATAATTATTTATTGCTTGTCTACCGAGGCTGTAAGCACCTAGATGCAGAAATCTTCTCTCTTCCATGTTCTTTACAGTGCTGAGAGCACTCTAAAATAAATAATTATTCTGTATATGCTAATTTCAAGTCATAACATCTATTCAGTCACATCGAAGAATGTGAAGTATGATTCCATACTAGGATATACATGAGAATGCATATGTGGCCAACAGCCCTGAAATAACTTGGCAATAACTAACAGAATTTACTAGGCAGATATTGCTGCAAGGAAATTTGCATCAAGCCACCCATCAAATACCAGGAAATCTTTGAATGCACTTCACTGGATTCAAGCTTAAAGAACAAAAAATTAAGAGGACAAAAACATCAAATATATATGAGTAAACAAATATATTGCAGTCCATCAAGACTAAAATGATGATCAACACTGTCTGTCTTTGGAGACAAAAAGTGCTTTGAGGAGGAAATGAAAGTGGAGAGAGTGGATTCCAGCTGTTCCAGGATAGGTAGAGAGTTATGGAGCCAAATACTTTCTCAGGAAAAGAAAGCATCACATATGTTCTGATTCCAAAAGTTAGTATATTGACGATTCAGTCACATACAACTAGTTGTTACATATAGAATTATGTACATGTAGAGAGCCTACATGCCGATGCTGATGTAGCAAAGTCCATGACATAACACTGGGTGATAACAACTTGCTCAAGCACTCAATGTCATCACGCAGATCAAGTAACTCAGTCATGTCTATTCATGGATAATATCATAAAGATATGTTATTAAAGATATCAGCAGTCCAGTGCACTTCTAATACTCTTACAGTAAAACCACAGTTGGAACCATGCCTAAATATAGCCACAATAACTCAAGAAGGAGGGTAGCAATCAGGATGGGAGATCAAAGACAGCCTAAAGGAAAATGAAGGCTCTTAGTAAATTTTTCAACATGCAAAGCTAACAGTTGGCTCTAAAATACTGTATGTAATGTCTATTTTACTGTGAAAATCTAATTTAGAAACATGCAGGGTGGAATTGGCATTTTGCAAGACAGCTCTCATAAAGGGCAGTGGATAGCTACACTGCCCCAGGGGCGGGGTTGGGACCGAATTATGACTGAGAGTCACAGTTCACTCATGACTTTCCCTTTGCTCCGACTGGGAAAAAGCGGAACCAGCCTTTTTCTTCCACAGCTTATCATAGAATCATAGAATATCTTATCTCTGCCAATGCACAGGCTTAGCTGTATTGGATGATGAGTGAAGCCAAGTCTCTGTCCACTTCCTGCTCCTGCCTGCCCACTTCCCATCCACTTGTATGGGACAGGGAGAAGCGATCCAGTGGCAACTGCTCTTTTACCTTCCCTTCCCTCCTCTGCTAGGGAGGATCTCCAGCAAAGTGAGTAGCCTACATATGGGAGTAAGGGGGTTCTTTATGCCCTCCTAGGCATCCAGGCTCACAGTCTGAGTCTGTAGTCTGTAACATGCACTCTGATATATTAAAAGAAGCACAACACAACTTGTTTGTAGTAATAATAATAATGATGATGAACTGCTTTTAAACATTTTGATATTCACCATGAACACTAGTCACTATCATTTCAGAGAGCAGTCATCTGTAGGTGGATTTTAAAAATAGTTGATGAAGATACTTCCAATGGCTCTGGAGTGTATGCAATAGTACAGAAACAGCAGCCACTGGAATCAGTGGATACTGACATTTGCTATGACCAGAGTATTAACCATGTGTAACCCTCGCCTATGTCAGGTGACTGGGACTAGGAAATAAAATCAATCTATTACCATCATTTCTACATGTCAGACCTTTATTACAAACACCTTGGTATATCGCTATTTACATGGGCCTACCAGCTGCATGTGCACCTAAATCACATCATGAAGAACTTGCTCTGTACAGTACTCCAGAATTCTCTACAAAAGGGCTTATTTCCCCCTGTGGACTGCAACTTTGTCACAGCTTATGTTGGAGAGGATGGATGAGAAGAGATCCATCTTGAAAGCCAAGCAATAGTGGCCATTTTCTTACTCTAGTATAAAAAACATTGAGTTTCCTCTGTCAGACCACTTCAGGCAATCTTTCGCTACAAGAGCAATTAAGCAGCTGGCCTTGTTAGAAGACATTCCTCAGCTTTACTGATTCATGTGAGTCAAGCATGCATCGTCATGCATGGCAGGTATGTCCAGATTTCTTCATGGGCTGTTTTAGGAGAAAGCTTGCTGTAGGGACTTTTCCAAATGGTTACAGACTTCAAAACCATCCCCAACATCTTTGATGATTCCTTTTTAACTGGATTTCCACACACAGGCTGGCTTCCTAATAATACACTTTATTTTATAAGCAAAGGGTTTTTTGTTTGTTTGTTTCTTTTTAAAGATCTGGGATTTCTTTATTTTCCCTATATAGGCACACCCTTTTTCCTGCAGCACTTCACCATGGGGGCAACAGAACTCTGAATGGAATGTGCTTGGAACGGCCCCAGGGTCCACTGGGGCTGCTGCACAGCCAGTCTTTGCTCCTCATGAGCAGTGTGTTTGTGCAGGACAAAGGATGTTGCCAGAATGACAGCAAATTAATTTAACTCAAAGAAACTACTCTTGTCATTGAAAGCCAGCATGGTAGAGACCCAGCAATGAAGTGAAATTGCATTGACAATCCAAAGAAAGATGGGCATATTGAAAGAAACATTCAAACGTATTATACATTACACTTCATAACTAGCTCGCTCCCAGGTGGGCTGTCACCTGAGAATCTGTTAATTTCTAAAAGCTGGTGGCCTGCTAAAGGAGGATTTCCCACACCTGCGAGGGGGGAGCAGATAAGGCTGTTGCCTATCCCAAGTCCATCCTGCCCCTACCTCCTCACTTCCAGGAGCTCTCTCTTTCCCACCTGCCCAGGCTCCTGACATAACCTGTCTCCTTTCATCACCAGTTCCCAGCTGCTTCTTATCTCAGAAGGTCATTCTAGGCTTGAGGAAGAGTCATAATGGACCCCCAAAATGGTGTCCATTTTCTTAATGTGCTGTAAATTATTGCACAGCAACGTATCACAAAAACCTAGGGAAATTAGCTCATGATCTCTCTCTGCTCACATGAAAGACCAGCTCACTCATTCTCAGTGTGTTGCATGGAGAAACTTTTAGGAGCCACACATTGTCCTCCGACCAACCTGCAGAGATTCAGCAGAAAAATTAATACAGCCTGGGTCTGTATTAAATTTCCCACAGAGCCATTTCCTATGCTAAGAAGACTTTAAGGGGGGATTCTGAGGATGGCCTCAGAACATGGAGTCCAGCAATGTCACCGGGGGCCTTGAAGCTGGTGTGGAGACACAGCCAGATCTGAAACTTGTGGCCTGTATCCTCTTAAAACTTTTGTGGTGGAAAAAAGGGGTCGTCTCCGACCCTGAAGGAAGAGTTTTGAGGAAACTCCAAGAAGTTCCCTTATGGAGTTTTCATTCCCCTAGTCTGCTTTCATGCAAAGGAATAAGTTGCTTGTGTCTATAACTAAGCTGTCTATTTTCCTGTCCAAGGATCTTCGAGACAGTCATTTGTTCTGTTCAAGATAATTCTTCCCTTCTGTTCAAAGAGTAGCGAGATATATCTATTTTTCCTACAAGTAACTTCAGCCAGTCAGGACATGACTTAAATTAGATGATGAATGACAAGAGAAGTGTTTTTATCTAGATATGTTGTGAAAAATAAAGCATAACCCATAGCATTGGTGATACTTCTTTGCTCATTTTTCTCCTATAATTTTTATCATTCTATCTAGTTCAATAAAGACAAATGCAAAGTGCTCCACTTAGGAAGGAACAATCAGTTTCACATATACAGAATGGGAAGAGACTGTCTAGGAAGGAGGATGGCAGAAAGAGATCTAGGGGTCATAGTGGACCACAAGCTATATATGAGTCAACAGTTTGATACTGTTGCAAAAAAAGCAAACGTGATTCTGGGATGCATTAACAGGTGTGTTGTAAACAAGACACGAGAAGTCATTCTTCCGCTCTTCTCTGCACTGGTTAGGCCTCAACTGGAGTATTGTGTCCAGTTCTGGGCACCGCATTTCAAGAAAGATGTGGAGAAACTGGAGAAGGTCCAGAGAAGAGCAACAAGAATGATGAAAGGTCTTGAGAACATGACCTATGAAGGAAGGCTGAAAGAATTGGGTTTATTTAGTTTGGAAAAGAGAAGACTGAGAGGGGACATGATAGCAGTTTTCAGGTATCTAAAAGGGTGTCATCAGGAGGAGGGAGAAAACTTGTTCACCTTAGCCTCTAATGATAGAACAAGAAGCAATGGGCTTAAACTGCAGCAAGGGAGATTTAGTTTGGACATTAGGAAAAAGTTCCTAACTGTCAGGGTAGTTAAACACTGGAATAAATTGCCTAGGGAGGTTGTGGAATCTCCATCTCTGGAGATATTTAAGAGTAGGTTAGATAAATGTCTATCAGGGATGGTCTAGACAGTATTTGGTCCTGCCATGAGGGCAGGGGACTGGACTCAATGACCTCTTGAGGTCCTTTCCAGTCCTAGAGTCTATGAATCTATAATCTGTTTCTTTAGGTTCCTACATGGCCCCATCAGTGCAGCATCCCAATTCTTTTCCTTTCCATTTCATTTACAGTCACAGACCTAGACTAGAAATAGTTCTTGTAGATGAGCCCTTTGTTGCTCACGGTACAAATCAGCTGGAGACCTCTTACTTTGCAAAACCCAGTGTCCTTTTATTTCCCTGTGTTCGTTCCTGTCACCATCTATATACAATTCTGTACAATTCAATAGGAGTTAGGTAGCCACCCAGGGGACAGCTAGTTCCTGTTGTTAGCTAGAAGCAACAGTTCCTTACTCCTCTTCCCATCCCCATCCCCGTCTCTCCCTTCCTTCCCACTTCCTGCCTGCCTGCCTGCCTGCCAGCTTTATAGGCCTTCTCCCCAGGAGGCTCACAGGTGATTACTCTTAGGTTCCTTTAATGAGCCTGTCATAAACAGATGGTTAAGGGTTAATGCCTCTTTTACCTGTAAAGGGTTAAAAAGTTCACCTAGCCTAGCTAACACCTGACCAGAGGAACCAATGGAGGAACATGATGTTTCAAAAGGAAAGAGGAAAGTTTTTCCTTTGTTTTAGAGTTTCAGTTTCAGCCGGAGTGAGAAAGATCAAGGAACCAGCTTCTTATCAGAGTAGTAAGTTTTAGAAAGGGATAAATAGGTTTATGTTTATTTTCTTTGTAACTTGTCTTGGTACCATTAGGGAATTATCAAAATTGGGTATTTGGGTATTTTTTTTTTTGTGTAACTAAATTTGTGCCCAGGGGAACATCCTCTGTGTTTTAAATCTGTTGTCTGTGAGAGTAGCTGGTATGCTAATCTCTCCCAGAGGGTTTTCTTTTACCTTTCTTTTCTTTAATTAAAAGCCTTTTTCTTAATACCTGATTGATTTTTCCTTGTTTTTTTAGATCCAAGGGGGTTGGATCTGGATCCACCAGGAGTTGGTGGGAGAAAGGGAGGGAGATGGTTGATTTCTCCCTGTTTTAAGATCCAAGTGGTTTGGATCTGTGTTCACCAGGGAATTGGTGAAGTCCCTCAAGACTACCCAGGGAAAAGGGTGGTACTTGCAGGTGGTGGCAGCGATACCAGATCTAAGCTAGTAATTAAGCTTAGAAGTGTCCATGCAGGTCCCCACATCTGTACCCTAAAGTTCAGAGTGGGGAAGGAACCTTGACAGAGCCACACCCTGCCAGTTACAATCATTTCCCCTTGATGGGAGCTGCGCTAGCAGGTTCTGAGCTAACAGGGGCTGATTCAGTGCCTCTTAGGCCAGCACCGTTACAATCCTACAATATGTATCTAATTATGTCTGAGTTCTGCTGACTTTTTTCTCCTCTTATATGCTTCAGCCTTATCCCTATTGACAAACACAGTGGAACAGCTTAGCAGCCCCACTATCAAGCCATTAATGCATTTCACCATTACATTCATTTTTTCACAACCCAATATGTTTCCTAACAAATTCATGGTAACTGGAACCTTGGATTCCCTGCCCAACGTTCACTTTGCAGTGGGTTCTCTGCTTTCATCTATCAGACTGGGCTCACACACGTAGAAGGTTATAAAGGTCTGGATTCAAAATGAACCTGATTGTCTCAATACTTGGAAGTCACTGCAGCCCCCAGTGTGGTTTGGGTTCCCAGGGGTTTGTAAATGTTTATTCCGGTTCATGGTGGTTCAGTGGGAGCAGAAATAAATTTAGCAGCCATTTTGGAAGAGGAAAAAGGTCTGAGGACCATGAAAAAGTGATATATTGCCCTTGTAAAGCAATGTTCAGCCTGTTTGACAATGAGTGGCTTCTGGCCTGTTAGTTCACGTAAGATTTGCCTTTCTTGATCCAATTCCCAGTACAGCCTGACTAATCTGGACTATGCAGAGCTGATGAAGACCAGGCTAAAGAGACACCTCATCACTGCCACTCACCTGGCTGCTCTGACTATTCCTTCATTTAGGGGAAACTGCAGGATCTCTACAGTATGCAAGCCCTCTGCCAAGGGCTGAATTTCACTTGGAATGCATATAATATCTCTGCTGCTATACCACAGATATCTTTATAAGGTATAACAGTGGGCATGTGTGAGTGTAAGGAGTTATCTAATCCCCCATCCCACCACCCCTCTTTTTTGGAAAATCTTCTCTTTGTTTTTGCAAAAACATTTAAAGACCTAACTTGTGCATCCATTCTGCAGCAAACACACTGTTGTCCTCCCTAGGGAAGAGAAGATTATATTTGCCCCAAAATCAATAATTGGCAGCCCCAAAGCAACAGGTTCAGCAGAAGAAATGTACAAACCCAGCTGAAGGATCTTTTACTAAGTCCCACTATACTTAACAGACAGCTAAATTAAAAGTCTGGGATGAATATGTGTGTATTAAGTTCTGCTATTGTTCACTGGGTTGTTTGATAATTTCACATGATGGTCCTTTTATAATAAATCATGCACACACACAGAATAAGGTAACAACAAGCCAATATATATATATAAAACAACCAAAAATATTAAATGTAATAATATCATCAGGGCAAATCCAGAAATGCTTACTTGGTCCTTACTCTAGTCCAGGGGTCGGCAACCTCTGGCACGCAGCTCGGGGTCAGGCCAGTTTGTTTACCTGCCGCATCAGCAGGTTTGGCCGACCGCGGCTCCCACCGGCTGCGGTTTGCCATTCCAGGCCAACAGCAGCGGCAGGAAGTGGTGCGGGCCGAGGGAAGTGCTGTCCCCATTGACCTGGAGCGGCGAACCGCGGCCAGTGGGAGCCGTGATCGGTCAAACCTGCCAATGAGGCAGGTAAACAAACTGGCCCGGGCCACCAGGATGCTTATCCTGGTGAGCCGCGTGCCAGAGGTTGCCGACCTCTGCTCTATGGACGCCAATTAATGTCAGTGAGTAAGTCTGAAGACTAAGTGTGGGAGCAAGGGAAGGAGGTGATGCTTGGTGAACAGGGAGAGCCTGATGGGACAAAAAGTTATTTGACTTTTTGCTCCTTCCCCTTCTGGCAAAGAGGAATGCTGCTGACTGATATTGGGTAAACAGTGCAGCTGTGAGCTGGGGATGACGCTCATTGAGCAGGCTTTGTTGGAGCAGGATTAGAATGTCTTCCAAGCAGGGGTTTCTCTTAAATACTTGGAAGTGAAATAGTGATGATGGGGTGGTCTTACCCCTCTGCCTCCTCCCAGTCTCTTTCCTCTGGTTATGGTGGGGCAAGAGAAACAGAAACCTCTGCCTGAGAGAGAGTGACAAAAGTGTGAGTAAAGGCTCCAGGACTTAGTTTATTGCAAATTTTCAATGTTCCTAAAATATCCATCCACTTGTTTCCAAATTTCAGCCTGTTCTTGTGACATCTTCTGAGTGTCTCATCAGCAACTTCAACTTAGCATGGCCAAAACAGAACTCTTATCTTTCCTTCCAAGCTTCTTGCACATCCACCCTGTTCCTCAGGCCTCTAGCTGGGGGAGGTTATCTTTGACTCCTCCTTCTCTCTTGCCCCACACTCCCAGACAGTGTCCAAATACCTCCACTCCTCTGCCAAAACATTTCAAGAGCCCACACTTTTTTTCTCTCTCTCTCCACACAGCTAATGCTCTTATTCAGGCCCTCATAACCTCCTCCTTTCTGTTGTCCCTCACACATTCCTTGCACCATCCACTCCACTGAAACCCTGCTGTTGGCACACCTTCCTAGTCCTCATTCTGACCACATTACTCTGCTCATTCGATCCCTCTGCTGGCTTCTCCATCTTACTGAATCCAATTCAAGCTTCTTTTCCATCCTTCCAGGCCTTTAGCAACTCCTCCTCTCTCTACGTGTCCTCCCTCCTCTCTTTGTGTCTTTCCGTCTCATTTTGCTCAACCTGCCAAGGATGCCAGTCTCACCTGCCCATTTGTCATCTTCTCTCACACCCATCTCTGGGTCATCTTCCACGCTCTCTTATGCCTGGCATGCTTCCCTGAATTCATCAATAAAGGCTACTACTCTCTCAACGTTTGTCTTACTCTATACTTCTACAGCATTTGGCACCATGGGGCCCTGATTCTGACTGGGCCCTAGGGGTGTTACCACACTTCATCAGCATCATGGAGCTGATTCTGTTCTTACTTACAACAATGTTACACAAGTGTGTAACTCCACTGACATCTATGCAGTTTTACTTTTGGTTTACACCAGTATGAGGACAATCAGGTCCCATGTATCTAGCTTTGTAGCACGGTGTTTTACACATTAAAAAAAAGTTACAAATAAAAACTTGGATACTATAAATAAGTAACATTTTTTCCACCCAATCAGTGTACATCTCATTAATGAAGGTGACAGTACCAAAGTGAAAGCCTTTTTTGTTTATTAGAATTTATTTAATGAGGCCAGTCCAATCTGACAGTCAAAAAGATCCTTCCTGTAAAAATATGATTTGTCGTTTCATTATTTTATACAGCAGTAGTTTTTCCATCCAGTTATGGGTATTCTCTGAAAACAAGTTTGCACAAGGACACCGGGGAGAATTGGACTAATTGACTGGAAGAAAGAGCTTTATGAGCTGTTCCTCTGTTGCCCTTCAGACTCCATTAGCCTCTACTAAGTTACATACATTGGCTCCAGCACTACTTATTTAACTAGGAAGTAGAGCTGTTGAAAGATAGCTAGGCATCTGGTTAGCCACTCAGGGAACATTCTGAAGTAATATGGGGTACTTCTCAATACAAGTAGCACCATATCCTGTTAATAACTTCATGCATTTTTCCCTTTATTAAAAAGCTTGTGATATTGAAGAATGGGTCTTCTAATGTATGAAACCCTAAAAAGTTTACACCTTTAAACAAAATGAAAAATAAAGCAGCAAAGGATTTGGGAACACCCATATTAATTCATTGTAATGAATGTTAATGTTGAAAATAACTTGTCAAAACAATTTTATAAATCATCTAAACTTAAGAGGCTAATATCAGTGTTACCAGATCTAAGCACAATGAAACAAGCTTACAGGAGTGATCCAAAGCCCATTATTGTTAATGGAAGTTGTTTCATAGATTCCAATGGGTTTTAGATCAGGTTCATGGAAAACCTAGCAAAGCTCTATTTCTAGTGAAGAGGAGTAAAAAGTTTTATTTCAGGGGATTTTTTACAAACTGAAGTTCCAGTTACAGTGAACCTAACCTTCTTAGGGCCAAGACCTGGAATTCTTACTCAGGTAAAACTCCCCAGAAGTCAGCAGGAGTGTATAAGTATTGAACCAAAATACATGTAATGAAGTGACTTGTATAGAACTGATCCCAAGCCCACTGAAGCAAGTGAGAATTTTTCCATCAACTTCAATGAACTTTGAATCAGGCCACATAAGATCTTCACTGAACTTCTTTTCCCAAACACTTAAAAATTCAGAGAATATCATAGCAAAATCTATGGCCAGATCCTGCTCCCATTGAAGTCAATATCAAGTTTGTACTGACTTCAGCGGGAATTGAGAATTCCTAGAATTGAGCCCCTAACTACACCTCTACCTCGATATAAAGCTGTCCTTGGGAGTCAAAAAATCTTACCGCGTTATAGGTGAAACCGCGTTATATCGAATTTGCTTTGATCTGCCAGAGTGCACAGCCCGGCTCCCCCCCAAAGTATTGCTTTACCACGTTATATCCAAATTCATGTTAAATCGAGTGGCGTTATATTGAGATAGCAGTATATGTTTTCTAACACAAGGAAACTGTAAATCAATAGTTCTCAAACTTCTGTACTGGTGATCCCTTTAACAAAGCAAACTTCTGAGTGCAACCCCCCCCCCGCCTTATAAATTAAAAAAAACTTGTTTATATATTTAACACCATTATAAATGCTGGATGCAAAGTGGGGTGAAGGCTGACAGCTCATGGCTCCCCCCCCCAGGTAATAGCCTCGCAACTCCCGGAGGGGTCCCGAGCCCCAGTTTGAGAACCCCTACTGTAAATAGAGCATTACAGAAAATGACCGCAGTTACCATCGACTAGATTTTCTGACTCATTTGCATTAAAAGTTGCTCAGTTTGGTCTAATACAGTTCAGTCTTAAAGCATACAGGTTTGGTTGTGTTAAGATTAAACAAATTAAAATACTGAGCACAAAGCAAAATACAGCCATACAATTTAATGATCCTCAGCAAAATGAAAAGCAAACCTGGGCTCACCTTTTTGTTTCTGTTGCTGGACGTGCCCGTATTCCTTTTGTCTGAGAAAGTCTGCACTCTGAAATTGTTTCCAACCTTATATTTCTTTAAGTAACTGCCAACCTTGACAAGCTTAGGAGGAGCTTTGTTTTTGAGAATTAAATCAGTGATTTTACACATTTTAAACTTCTCAGCCACATACCCTATAAGCTCCTGTAACCCCAGCACTATTTGTTCCATTCCATCTAATCTTTTAGCTTGCTGCTCTGCACTCTTGTTCATGTCAGAAAGGGTATTGGTCATTTCTATGCACAACGCCTTCATTTCAGACTTATTTAGCTTTTCACTTGTTTCTGTGGTGGGTCCAGGTTCAGTTGCTTTTGCCTTTAACACCTCAATATATTTTTCAATGCAACACATTTCCTGGGAAACGCTGTTTAGCGTCTGAAGGACATTGTCCTGCACAGTCAACAACTTATCTATTTTCTGATCAAGGGAGGCAAACTTCACATCCAAGGTGTTAAAACTTTCAGAGGAGCTGACATGTTTGCTTGCAGCAAAAAGAATTTGGGTGGTTTCCACTTCATTAGCAAGCCCCTGGTTTTGTAAAGCACTCGGATCAAATATTTTGACCAAGGAGTTTACCCTGGATGTAGCAGAATTCGTCCTACTAGAGGTGGTCATTATGCTGGTTTAGTTAGGGGTAGAAAATACTCTGATGGTCAGCTATTTAAGGCCAATTATCTGCTCAGAAAGCTCCACATCCAGTCTTCTCAAATACAAAACCCGGGTTTGGCAGATCAGGCTCGAGCTATTTGAAAACTAGCCAAATACATTTGACTATCACAAAGCAAGGAGACAGCTGACTAACTTAGAAAGGAAAACACTCCTATTAATTTTTTTTAACTTGTTTTAAAGTGAAATGGATATAGAGACAGACATTTGCTGAGCAACCTAAATGCACTCTGCTCAGTGACGTAAACCTGTGGGGAGGAGAGAGAGAACTGTTTGCACTTAAATGGAATTTGACAGTGTAAAGGCTACAAGATATCTGAGAAGCCACTATGGGTAAAGACACTGTAGCAGTAGTGTTACTGCTTGTCAGAAACATGCATCTAGTATGCAATGTTATCTCTGTCCTGAAGAGAATAGGGGCCTTTAAGGGGAAGCTAAATTTGAGCTCTTGAAATTTTTACAGCTTAATGTAAATTGTTCGGATTCAAACCTGCAGTTGCTTGAGAAACCTCTTATCAAGGCGGCATTAAAGAGCAAAAGAGAGAGAGATGTGATATACAAATAATACGTAAGAGAAAGTGAGACAGACAGTGGTATGCATACGCTATAGAAAGCCACAGCCTTTTTCCTTAAACTGGGCAATGATTACAACCAATCAGACACAGACAATCCAAATTCTAAAGTCTTTTTCCCCATAACCAAAGCTTTAGTTTAATCCTGTGTGTTATCCAATGTAGTTAAATTTAACACCAATGAAGCCTCTTATTATTTACAATGATCTGACTACAAAATTCAGAAAATGACGTTCACTAGCAATGATTGCTAGTTCTTTTTATTGCCTACCTGTAAATAGCTCCCTTGAAACCAGTCATTATATTACTATCACAAATGTTTTCCTGAGGGCTTTCACTTTTCTTAATGTCAGTGTAGGGTCTAGAGGAAGAATCCCATACCTGGGAGTCTGGAATTCAGCTATGCATATTGGCTAGAGGAAATAACCCAGGACTGGGGTTCACCTCCCAGTTTAGCTACACTATTAATGTGAAGTCAGAGGGGCTTTGGAGGCAGCAAGAGGTCTGTCCACATCAATCAACTTGAAGGATCTAAGCCTTATTTTGTGATGTGGGTAAATCATTTCCTTTCCCTGCCTCAGTTTCCACATATGTTAAATGGGGATGGCGGGGAATAATTAGTCAGCATGCGCAGAGTTTTACACATATAAAGTGCTAAGTATTTTAAACTTACTTTGTTTTCTGCCTGTAGTGTTTAAAATGTTTTCCATTTTAATTGCCTGAGCTCGCTCTCATAAGCACTTACAAATGGATTTTTAAAAGCTTTCCACTGAAACCTATTTTAATTTAAGAATGAATGTACACTTAGTGTTGATAATGCACTGAAAACTGATTTAGGAGCTTTTACTTGTTTTCCAGTTATCATGGGTTTTTATATTAGTCCCCTCGTGACAGCAGCTTGTCACCCTGACTGAAACCTGAAGTGAGCAGGCATGACTCTGAAACTTGTATTAAGATCTCCTCTTTACACAGCAGATGATATTGAGAGATTGCAATCATATGTTACGGTTAACAGTACCTCCTCTGCATTGATTTAAAAGATACAATGATTTAAAAGCAGGCAAGTGGATGGAAAAAGAGTGTGTTTAGGGATCCCAATTTCATGGAAAGAATAATACACCAAGCATCACTAAAAAGAATGCTGAAACAAAGAGCATCATGGAGATTCCAGTAAAGAACAGTTATGTTTAAGGCCTCTAGTGTTCTTCCATTCATCTCTGCTAGAAACATAAACTAAATTCTCTTGACAGTTACACATCTGCAGAAGCCCCTGCTAGTTACAAAATTCCATCAGAGGTGTTTGCACCATCTGCAAAATGGCCAGATTTGCAGATCCATTCATCACAGCTGAAATGTCTGTGCAGAGGTTCACAATTCTAACTCTGGAGCTATTTCCTTCTGCACACACAAGACCAATGGTTCATTATATGTCATCACCGATTCCAGCCAGGACGACTGTGGTGGATGTCTCAGTCAAAGCATGTTAGTCATGAGGTTCTTCTTTAAAATGGATTTTTTTTGCAGGAGCAGGGAAATGATAAAAAGAGGGGTCAGCTACACTGATAGTAATTCTAAAGTCTAACCTATACACTAAGCCACACATACTAAACATTTAAATCTCTCATAACACTTACCCAGGGAAATGTCACAAGAAATACATCAAAACGGTCATTTACTGAGTACTGTAATAAAATCAGCTTAGTATGTTTGTTTAAAAGTTTAGCAGCACAAACACACTAATAGGCCTATATGATGAATTTTTATAAATTTTAAGCTCCTGGAGACAGGGATGCTATTTTCCTTTACAGCACTATTATATGGACTATTATTGTAATTCTATCACCAAAAATTAGAAAGGTTTTCCCATCAATGCACTCTATTAATAGAATAATAATAATACCTAGCTCTTATATAGCAGTTTTCATAAGCAGCTCTCAAAGTGCTTTACAAGCTCTTTCTTAATATAATCCTATTACTCCTAGCTATGCCTCACTTTATTATGATACATAATGAATTTCCATCCTGGGTGTTTACATCCTTCAGTATTTGTTTCACCCTGCACCCTGAGTCTTGCTTAGCCATTCAATGCACATTTAATTCTTTCATTCTGTTCTCATAAACCAATCTTTACAATTAACACATCGCCATCCTCCGGTATTTTGGTCATTCTTACCTAACCTGCAACCAATTGTCAATATCCTTTTGGTAATGAGATGCCCAACCCTGAATGCAATGTTCCAGAGTCATAAGAGAAGGGCCTCCCTGTCCTGAGAAGTAATGCACCAATGGATGCCGCCCAAAATTGCAGTGATCTTTTTAAAATCAACCTAACGTGACTAAATTAGACCTAACCCCGTAGTGTAGACCAGGCCCTTGTTGAGACCCTAACACATTGCACTAAAAGTCCTAAGACTCTTTCAGCATTGCTGCTTTTTGGATTTCTCCTTCCCATTAAATATTGGTAAAAAAAATAGCTTTAAAAAAAGAGACAATTTTTTTCCTCTTATTTACACCTGTTTTCATCCAAAATAACCCCAGTAACTGTTGTCTTCCAGACTGCAAGCAAAGAGCAGAATTTGACTCATGATCACCATTTTTTCTCCGATTTCATAAACTCAGGTTTAATGATATGACAAGTTTTAATTTTCTGCATTGTGAAATTTCAATAAACATTTTCAATAAAATGTTGCACGTTGATGAAAAAAATGGCAAAACCAAATCTTTTTGCCATCTTTTCATCAGCTCTAGGTGATACTGTGATCCAGTGAAAAAAAGCATATACATTTGCTCAGTAGACAAGTTTCTAATCAGCCTATAAGAGATTAACTGTTTCAACTTCAGGGGAGAGACAGCTCAGTGGTTTGAGCATTGGCCTACTCAACCCAGGGTTCTATGTTCAGTCCCTGAAGGGGTCACCCAGGGATCTGGGGCAAAATCAGTAGTTGGTCCTGCTAGTGAAGGCACAGGGCTAGACTCAATGACCCTTCAGCATCCCTTCCAGCTCTATGAGATAGGTAACTTTGGCGGTGGTTATGTTTTATGGATGTTGAAACAAAGAAACTCACCCATATGAACATCATGTAAAGAGAAACCCTTCTGCAGGTTTTGAGCAAGCCACCATTTCCCATATGTTTTATATTATAGCTCAGAATATTAACACTCAGCCACCACACCATACAGGTGACAGTGTTGGCATGAAGGCTAGTGTACATTGGGAGATTTTCCACAGAATAATAGAAACACTTATGCTAAATAACTTAGTGTTAATTAACTGTGAACATTCACACTGTTTAATAGTCCTCTAAAAATATTTTTATTTCTTATCTGTATTTGGTGGTCTACTGATGCTGCATTCTTTCCAAGGACTTTTATGTATTAGAAGTTTACCTCCAAGATACTCCTGCATTTCCTCCCATCTTTGTTTCTGCACTGACACAAAGGACCTTTTACGAAGGGGTCAAAACTGGCTTTTAACTTGCATATATAATTTTGCAGGTGAGTAGAAAAGTCACATACAAATTTTAGAAGAAATATAAAAAACTCATATGGAGTTGGGAATGGAGAGGGGGTCTTCCCTCCTTTTTTTTACAGTACAAAAGTACTTGTAACTTTCTGGTTAGAAAGCTAGAGCTATGATTTTGTTCACACCCTTGAACTCACTCAAACTCCTGTCAAAGTTATGTTCTCAGTTAATTTCTATGGAAATTTTGTGGCTATTATTTTGGAAAAATTAGTCCACATGATTCAATATGCCACAGCAGGTCTGGTTATCGATGTATCCACCTGCTTCTAAACATTCAATCTCAGGTTCAGAGATGCTTCATCCCAACTCTGATGGGGTCTGATCCAAAGCCAGCTGAACACAATGGGAGTCTATTTTATTGAATTCAATGGGATTTTGATCATGCTCAAAGTATTTAGAAAAATACTGATATCCCAGTAAATCCTGAGAATCTACAAGAGTTACCAGTCAGTAAAATGGAAAAATATCTACTCTTTGTATTTCTAGTATGAAGATCTATCAGCAAGTAGAAAGATAGAGAACAGTTTTTTCTTAACAAGCCATTCACTTCATCTTCAGTGATTGGCTAGCCCCTTGGTGGTGCTACTAAGATGCTTCCTGGCATTATCTTATTTTCTTCTGAAGGAACTATTCAAAAGGGGGTTCCCCTCCTTCTTTCCCCCCTCTCCACGTCCTTTCAGTTTAGTTAGTTCATATTTCCTATTCATTACAAACCTAGACAGAGCAGCACATAAATTTATGACTTCTGGCACCCAACATCATAAACAAGAGCTCAAGTGGAAATGTTTGAGTAGTAGAATCTGAGTCCAATTTTCTCTGGCTGTAAGCCAAGTGTTGGGTTATACTATAATTCATGAAAGACTAGTGTCTCTATATTTTATCATATATAGAACAAAATACCTTGTCATCAATACCAAATTGTTTTACACAATGTGTCTCCAAAGTTTCCATATGCAGCACAATATCTTACTGTTCTCTTTCCTTTTTTTTTTCCAAAGAGGATTTAATTTTTCCCACCCTCCCCAAACAAAACACCAACAACTGCCACTCATGAGTTTGTAGCACGTGTATGGTGCACACCGCACATTCCAGTCATTGCTTAGTCATCTGTGCAAGCAACACAGATCCTTATGACATTTCTGTTTCTAAGTTCTGGCATGGATCAGTTTTGGAGGGGTGTATATTAAGAAAAATAAAGCAAGTTCAAATAGCTTTGGCTTACCAGCCACAGGCCACTGTGACCTCCACCTTGCACACCTCAGAAAGAAGTAGCAGCAGAAAACCTCACGTGTGTAGACAGACATTATTTTGTGAAACTCACACTGTAGGCAGATAGGGCCTGATCCTACTCCCATTGACTTCAGTAGCAGGAGATCAGGTTTAGAGTTCACAGTTACTAACAAGATTAGTAGGGCGAACCCCCGTGGAAAATATGCACCTTTCAAGGAGCAAAAAGACACTGCACAGCAGCTAAAGTTTCTGAACTAGTATAACACATATAATAGCTTTGGTTGGTTGTAGTACATATAGTGTGCATTTAGATACATATGCACATACATATATTACTATTTGCTAGAGCAGGTCAAAATTTTCCAAATATTCATTTTTAATGACAAAAATGAAAATGTGATTTATATTTTTAAGGATTCATACTACGCTCTTCATAATCCTGCCCTTATATACAATTCTATTCTCAGTTTCTGCTGACTTCCCCTTACTCTTCCCAAATCTTCCATCTTACTGCTCTTTTAGTCTCATTGTCCCAGTGTCAGTTCTGTGCCTTTTATCATGCTGCCCTATATACCTGGAAGAGTATTCCTCTTCTCTCTTTAAAATCCAATAATTTCAGCAATCCCTTCTACCTCTTTTCCTCTGGTTTTTACCCTGTGTCTTGGTTTGTGTTTGTCCATTTTGTGAAGCCTCAGTTACAAACTATTCAGGACAGGGAACATATCTCATAGACGCATAGACTCTAGGACTGGAAGGGACCTCGAGAGGTCATCGAGTCCAGTCCCCTGCCCTCATGGCAGGACCAAATACTGTCTAGACCATCCCTGATAGACATTTATCTAACCTACTCTTAAATATCTCCAGCGATGGAGATTCCACAACTTCCCTTGGCAATCTATTCCAGTGTTTAACTACCCTGACAGTTAGGAACTTTTTCCTAATGTCCAACCTAAATCTCCCTTGCTGCAGTTTAAGCCCATTGCTTCTTGTTCTGTCATTGGAGGCTAAGGTGAACAAGTTTTCTCCCTCCTCCTGATGACACCCTTTTAGATACCTGAAAACTGCTATCATGTCCCCTCTCAGTCTTCTCTTTTCCAAACTAAACAAACCCAATTCCTTCAGCCTTCCTTCATAGGTCATGTTCTCAAGACCTTTAATCATTCTTGTTGCTCTTCTCTGGACCCTCTCCAATTTCTCCACATCTTTCTTGAAATGCGGTGCCCAGAACTGGACACAATACTCCAGTTGAGGCCTAACCAGCGCAGAGTAAAGTGGAAGAATGACTTCTCGTGTCTTGTTTACAACACACCTGTTAATGTATCCCAGAATCACGTTTGCTTTTTTTGCAACAGTATCACACTGTTCACTCATATTAAGCTTGTGGTCCACTATGACCCCTAGATCTCTTTCTGCCATACTCCTTCCTAGACAGTCTCTTCCCATTCTGTATGTGTGAAACTGATTGTTCCTTCCTAAGTGGAGCACTTTGCATTTATCTTTATTGAACTTCATCCTGTTTACATCAGACCATTTCTCCAATTTGTCCAGATCATTTTGAATTTTGACCCTGTCCTCCAGAGCAGTTGCAATCCCTCCCAGTTTGGTATCGTCCGCAAACTTAATAAGCGTACTTTCTATGCCAACATCTAAATTGTTGATGAAGATATTGAACAGAACCGGTCCCAAAACAGACCCCTGCGGAACCCCACTTGTTATACCTTTCCAGCAGGATTGGGAGCCATTAACAACTACTCTCTGAGTACTGTTATCCAGCCAGTTATGCACCCACCTTATAGTAGCCCCATCTAAATTGTACTTTCCTAGCTTATCTATAAGAATATCATGCGAAACTGTATCAAATGCCTTACTAAAGTCTAGGTATATCACATCCACCGCTTCTCCCTTATCCACAAGGCTCGTTATCCTATCAAAGAACGTTATCAGATTAGTTTGACACGATTTGTTCTTTACAAATCCATGCTGGCTATTCCCTATCACCTTACCACCTTCCAAGTGTTTGCAGATGATTTCTTTGATTACCTGCTCCATTATCTTCCCTGGCACAGAAGTTAAACTAACTGGTCTGTAGTTTCCTGGGTTGTTTTTATTTCCCTTTTTATAGATGGGAACTATATTTGCCACCTTCCAGTCTTCTGGAATCTCCCCCGTCTCCCATGATTTCCCAAAGATAATAGCTAGAGGCTCAGATACCTCTTCCATTAACTCCTTGAGTATTCTAGGATGCATTCCATCAGGCCCTGGTGACTTGCAGGCATCTAACTTTTCTAAGTGATTTTTTACTTGCTCTTTCCTTATTTTCTCTTCTAAACCTACCCTCTTCCCGTAAGCATTCACTATACTAGACATTCCTTCAGACTTCTCAGTGAAGACCGAAACAAAGAAGTCATTAAGCATCTCTGCCATTTCCAAGTCTCCCGTTACTGTTTCTCCCTCCTCATTGAGCAGTGGGCCTACCCTGTCCTTAGTCTTCCTCTTGCTTCTAATGTATTGATAAAAAGTCTTCTTGTTTCCCTTTATTCCCATAGCTAGTTTGAGTTCATTTTGTGCCTTTGCTTTTCTAATCTTGCCTCTGCATGCCTGTGTTATTTGCCTATATTCATCCTTTGTGATCTGACCTAGTTTCCATTTTTTATATGACGCCTTTTTATTTTGTAGGTCACGCAAGATCTCAAGGGTAAGCCAAGGTGGTCTTTTGCCACATTTTCTATCTTTCCTAACCATCGGAATAACTTGCTTTTGGGCCCTTAATAGCGTCCCTTTGAAAAACTGCCAACTTTCCTCAGTTGTTTTTCCCCTTATCTTAATGTACCTTTATAAAGTGCTGTACAAATTCACCAGGCTACATAAATAACTTTTATAAATAATAAAAAAAATTGTAATTAGAAAGCCTTATTGAAGTAGGTAGTCTTTTTTTTTTTTTTTTTAACTTTTATCATCTTCTAATAGAGTACTATACATTTTGCAGGTTTTGGGTGGGTGGTGGTGGTTGTTTTTTGCAGAGAAATTATATTAACATCTATAACATTTAAAGCCTTATCAGTGTAACTTGTATAATTTATGTTCCTGGCATTTTTCCCTCAGTCACAGATTTTATAGATAATTTACAAAGAAAACTGTTTTCTTTTATCCTCATGCAAAAGAAAGCCCCTCATATGCTTTACTGAATTTGTTATAGAGAACACTAGGGTCTCAAATGAGAAATGCATTCAAGCTTTTAGGCACAAGAGATCCACTATCCAAAAATATAAATTTGTATATGCTGGAGCAGGAGCTGAGAGACTACTATATACAGTAGTGTCATAAAGATAGATTTGGTTAAAGCATGTCTGCTCCTGCTCTAATATATGGCAATGACTCTCTGAACAATAAAAACTTACAGAAACTGAAAGACTAGAAAGAAAGCGTGAAAGCTGTGAAGCAGATTCCGAAAGTCATGCTGTTTACTGAAAGTTCACAAATTTCAACAATGCTCTCACCCCCCAAAAATCAAACAACAACAACAAAAACAGATCAATATGGATCAAGGAGTTTATCTACATCAACTCATTTCAAAGACCAATAGTTATATAGAGTATCTCAGTGTATGGGGTTGAAATAATCATATGTCTAAAAGTAGATGACATACTGTGTCATAAGTGACATATGTTTATGGATCCCATGGGATCCACCCAAAAACCTCATCTGGAACTCCACTTAGGGTTACAATAGGCAACTGCTTCACACGAGTTAGGAGCATATAGCAAGAACATTTTGGCACTGAGCTTCATGAGATATGACTAGGGAATTTATAGCCTCACAGGGCTCTCTGCATACAACTTCATTACCTGCTAATTATGAATTCTGACCTCTCTTTCCACAATCTCTCTGGCAACAAGATATCCTATAGATGCCCCTAGTGATAAACCACAACAGTAAGTGCCTGAAACAAACTAAAAGGTGATCATCAACAGAGTGCTCTGATGAATCTGTAGAAACCACCTAATGACTAGAGGAGGTTTTTTTAATTGAAAAGTCCCTACATGTCATACAGCCTCAATAAATAAGAAATAGTGTCTGGTAACCATTCTCAACACAACTGCCTCAACCTCTCCAAACTTGTGTGTCTTTATTAACTCAAATTACCCTGAAAAGGCAAATACAAAGACACATCATTATAAGACATGTAGAGAACCTTCCTTTAAGGCTGCACTTGTTATGAAGTAGCTTCTGAAACCCTCCAAAGGCTTTTAAAATATAACTTTTTACAAAAAGATGCTTGCCATAATGCATACCTCACTCTGGAAAATACTTGTCTCCCTGAAGACTATAATGTAAGACACTGAATAAGAAGATGTCCTAAGAATGTAATCTTGTATGGCCTGATCCTACAAACCTAACTAATACTGAGTAGCATTTACTCAGGTGAGTTTCACTGCAGTCACACCAAGTGATATTTACTCTGTTCAAGTAGAATTCACTCACACTAGGTGATAACGCTGCAGTAAATGGAACTCTTTGTGTGAGGAAATGCTCCGAAGGTTGAGTAAGGATTGTAACATCACACCCTTAATCAGCAGTCTTATGCACAGAAATAATCTAATGTCTGATACTAAAGCATAAATGTCAAAGTCGGTGACTTATTTATTGCTGGTTAGCCTCCACTAATGATGTCCCCAGCTGCCTTAGATGTCAGACCCCATCTGAAGATTCTTACCTCTGCTTAGTAGTCCCTGTTTTTTCACCCATTTTAAAAAAATAAAGATTTTCTCAAGGCTGAGGAATATAGTGTGATAAATTACCCATTAATAGAGCAGAACTCTATTTCCAGGAAGCCAGTTTAAAGGAAAATTCCTGACTTTCTGAAGCTAAAGCCAGAGGTGTCATAGTTCTGAAATGGAGGAATGAAAGCGGCACTGTCTCCAGGTGCACCCGTGTTGTACCTCATTTCATCTGCTAGAGAGACTGGTTAAAATCTTTGGTTGCCTTCCAAAACTTTTCTGGCAGTTAGCATCCTGTATTAAAAATTTATAAACCACGAAAGGCCTTTTCTTACCAAAAAAAAAAAAAGTTAATGCAGGATGGATAGCCTGAAAAACTTGAAAGGGACTGTCATCAGAAGTGGTTATATGGAAAATGAGATGTAAGTAACTCCATTCACTCCCTCCGAACACCCTAAAAACACAGTGATTGTGATTTTAGTGGGAAGGGAAACTGTACCGATGAAAATTTCCTTAAAACAGCCATGGAGAAGAGTTCCAAAACTCCCACATAGCCTTTTGGAATGTAGCACTTTTACAAAGTAACATAAACAGCTCTTCCAACAGAAATATATTGATGAATATCAACACTGAGTTTTTAATTCATTTTCAAAACGACTCCACTCTACAGTCCATAACTGTGCAGCCCGGGTCAGAATTTATGGACACTGTGTTATGACCTTTTACACCACAGGCAGTCTTAACAAGTGAGGGAGATACAGAGCTAGGCAGAACGGCAATTTCTTTCAGGCTATCAATCTGTGTTCAGCTGGCTTTATAAAACAAACAGTTAATTTTGCATTCACTCAGAACTCCTCCAGTAGACATAGAATACCTAGACTAGCAGAGGTATCTGTGTGGCAATACGATGCCATGCAACTAGAGGGGCTAGTGCTCTTCTAGTAAATGCTGTATTAGTTCTTTTCATTTTAGGTAGAACCTTCTCTGCAAACCTTGTTGCAAAACTCAAGGTTATGGGAATATGGAAGCAGGGTGAAGTTAAAAAAAAGCAATGATCAGGTGTTAATTAAACTAGTTCTCCACAGTGACTGTTTGCCTATGTATTCATAACATATTTTTAAGAGATGAATTGCCCCCAGCTGCACTGTAGCAATACACCCACATTTAAAAATTCATGTGTTGGACCAAAAGTGGGAATGCATTAATCCTGCAACTGCACTGTGGGATTGTTAATTTACTGAAAGAATCTATACCAATACCAATACCTTTATACCATTGTGAATGCAGCCATAGTAGGGGGTTGCACCAACTTAAGCAAATCAGTTTTTCTACCAATTTAGTTAAATCAGTGCAAAAACTGTGTGTAGGCAAGCCCTAACTGCCATAACTCACCACTTCTTTGTGTAGAAAGTCTAGTGCCAAAGTACTGCAATAAATGGCACATTCATATTTAATACAGATGTCAGAGAACATGATTGTGTAGGTGGTGGATGAAGAGGAGTCCATTATTTTTAGAGCTAGGAGAAGGGTAGCCTAATTTTGGTGGCTTTGGTATATATTTGTATGCAATATAGTAGTAGCTATGTCAGCCCCAGAATATTAGAGACACCAAGTGGGTGAAGTAATATCTTTTATTGGACCAACTTCTGTTGGTGAGAAAGACATGCTTTTGAGCCACACACAGCTCTTCTTCAAGTCTGGGGAGAGACATGCTTTTGATTGATTTATATTTGTTATTTTAATAAAACATTAGTTGCCTCTGGAGGAGTAGATTTATTCAGCAGGAGGAGGAGGGGTGTGAGCTATATAAAAATGTCCTCAAATGCAGGAAATTGCATTAAATATTTCAACATGTTCCCTTGGTCCTGGTCAATTCCAAATGATGGCATTTATGGGAGTGAGGTAAGGGCTCACCAGAAAGCCTGCTCCTCAACTCTATGCACAACAGATGCACATATATATTCTTACTTGGCTGACTCTGAGCTTGGTGTTTGGGGTAAGAAATTCCATTCAGATATATTTCTCCTTTGATCTCCTGTTATCTTTCACATGGTGCATCCCATCAGCACAAGCAGATGCTACTTAACGACTTTGAGGAGCATCATAACCCCCATCTCCTGTTTTTGTCTACTTTAACCACTGCATGGTCCAACTAAATGATGGCTAAAGATGGCAGGCCACAAGACTGCAAATGGTATCTACACCAAAGAACCCCACTTCAAAGACACTTGGGAAATTATCAATGTCAACAGCCTCCTTTAGAATAACCCAAACTAGTGGCATATCTTGAATTCCTAATGGAGACTCTGAGCTAACCTGTGAGGTCCAGGAGGAGACCTGCTATGTTCCAGAATTTTGAAAGATACTCTAATTCTTAAATTCACCTGAGGCTTCCATAAGGGAGGAACATGTTCTGTTGCTACTCCATGTAATTGGAAGTGGCTAGTACTCCTTAGGTCATCTTTGAGTTAGTTAATTAGATTCCTAGTAGAATCACTCCTGCTGTTTCATTCTGGGTGGCCTAAATGTCAAGAAAATGAGGAATCAGGGAAGAGACAGGGAAAAAATTGGCAGTCATTAGTTAAAAGAGTTACAGCAAAAAACGTTTGGTGAGATGTTCAAAAGCACCTAACTGATTAAGCAGAGCAAGTTGTTTTTGAAAATCCCACCTGTTAACAATCATTATGCCTGCCTAATTATTTATAACAACCAGTTTGAGGAACAGGTGATCAATGCTCAAATTACTGAGATTGCTAGGTTACACATGAAATGCAAGGCTCAATAGCAAATCTTAAGGAATCTTCCTTTCTAATAACTTTCAACATTACTTTCAACTTCAAGTACTCTAGTAGGGGCTGGTGTCCAAACAATCACACATTCATAATTCCCAAATTATATCATGATTCTTCTCACCAAATAATTTGTACTTTGGAACTAATAGTGGACTCCGTTCCTCACATCCTAGAGTAAAGTATAGTGTAAGCCTAATTTCCCACCAAGCTAAATCAAGTTTCAGAGTAGCAATTTCCATGTTTCCTTTAAAAGACCTTAGGCCACAATGTTCAAACTTCAGTGCATCAAGTTAGGCAACTCAATTCATATTTAGACTCTTAAATAAAAATGATCTGATTTTCATTGGTGTTGAGCACTCAGCTCTTATTTACTACAATGACAGCATTTTTTCAGGAGTGGAAAGAAAAATATAACCATCCACATTCTATATACCTTATTTTAATTAATAGTAAAATAGCTATTTTCCTGGTTCAGAACCATAAAGCAGCAAGTATCAGAGGGGTAGCCGTGTTAGTCTGGCTCTGTAAAAGCAGCAAAGAATCCTGTGGCACCCTATAGACTAACAAATGTTTTGGAGCATGAGCTTTTGTGGGTGAATACCCACTTCGACAGATGCATGTAATGGAAATTTCCAAGGGCAGGTATATATATATGCAAGCAAGCTAGAGATAATGAGGTTTGTTCAATCAGGGAGGATGAGGCTCTGTTCTAGCAGTTGAGGTGTGGCAAAATTGTATGTGATCATGAAATTAAAGATTGTATCATAATTCCTAAGCATAAACAGGTGTATTAAGTTTGCACAGACAATTTTAATTCTGGCATAGGCAACCTTTGTTCTGGCATTTCCTAACTTTTGGGAGCTTGACTTTGCAACGTTCATTTTTATGTAGCTTTTTGTGTGTCATTTATCATTTAATTTCTATATTTGTGTTCTGCATGGAAAGAAGGCAGCTTTACTATTTGCATAGTATTGAAACAATTTCTCAAGATGGTGTTTAGGGCAATCAACCAGATAAGTTTTCAAATGAAGCACCTACGACTTCCTATTTAGATCAAACCTAGTCAACATAAACCCTTTTTATTAAAGCATACACTGATATTCATTGCAACTGGAAGAGCAGTTAAGATAAACTTGTATGAGAGGGCAACAGTATATATGAAATTTAATGTAATGAAGTTAGGAGAGTAATGAAGTTAGGAAGAAATTAACTATATTAGTATTATTTTTACTCAAGAACAATGATGTCACTGTACAGTAGTCTACTGAACTATGGCAATGATTATATGTACATAAAAAGAAATAGGAGTGTATGAGTGGTGGCCTCTGGTTAACATCAAAGAAAAACCTGGGACACCACATAGGCCTTTCTTGAAGTATGATGAAACCCTTCATTGGCAGAATCAGAAGGCATTAGAAAATAGCCTTTTGGAGAGATATAATTGTGCCATACAGTAGGTAATATCTGCTGTATTTTGTAATGCAGGTCGTGGACCCCCTCCTCCAGAAGAGCTTTTAGTCATGTTCAAATAGATGTATTTATTTACAATTATTTGTATTTTTTATTTACTCTTTATTTTTTATTGTGTCCTGTCTTTTGCATTTGTTTAAGATAACTGAAATTTACTGTGTAGACTAATAAACCTGAACACTATCTAAACTGAAGGGATGCTGAGTTAGGAGTGAAGCAGCAATGTAGGTACCCAGTCAAGGGCAAAATGGGTTGCGATTCCACTTCCTAATAGTGCTCTGAGGCAGTTCCGGCAGAAGTGCATGTGAGAACAGAGTGAGCCCAATGACCTGAAGGTCACAACGCTTCGTTACAGTCCCAAGAACAGAAGTATTATTTCTCCGATACATTACTATACAGGATGCACATAAACATACCAAGATGTAACCTACACAGCCTTTTGCAGCAGCAAAAAGGGTCCTTCCTTTGGCCAAGCTGAAACTGAAAGTTTGTCCCAGCTGGAAGCTACTTTTTAAAGAATTCATAGAAGTATAAGTCTGGATATATTTGTGGCTCAAACAAAGAAAGTACACCTAGCTAAATGAATCCAACTCATCCAAAGCAAAAGGAAAACAGAGCTTGCTTATTCCTTCACGTTGCAGTGAGGAAATCTGCATATTTTCTCCTTCCCCCTTTTTTTAATTGTGGAAATATTTAATAAGAGGAACTGTCTTACTAGAGATATGTTACTGCCTACGTAGGAGCACTGCCTATCCATCCCACGGTACAAACAATACTACCTATTAGTCTCACATTGCTGCCTATACCCAACAGCTATTGATCCCAGGGAACTAAGGAAGAGCCTACTTAATTTTCTCTTTCAGATAATGTGAGGTCATCATTCTTCCATAGAATTTCAAAATGGCACATACAATAGGACCAAATGAATATAAAAGATAATGTAATATAATACAATACAATAATATAGGACCAAAGCCACATGCTCTGGCAAATAGACCAAGTCTATTAGGAAGACAATGTGGTCTCGTGTTTAAAGCAGGCACTGGCATTCAGGAGATCCAGGTACTACCCTACCTCTGCCACTGACTACATGAGTGACCTTGGCAAATTACTTAAACTGGCTGTGCCTCCGGTTCCTGATCTATGTAAAAAAAGTGGGAAGTAAGAATGCTTGCTCATCTTTGTAAAGTGAATTGAGATGCTCTGAAAGACGTGCTGTATTTTGTATTCCATACTAAAAAAATCTTCGCGAAAAGAATGTTAAGTTTGCAAAGCCAAGTATTCAAGTCAGGAAAATTCAGATTAAAAGTTGCTTATTTCTGCTCTCTAGTGCATCTGAATTATGATATAGGATAAAGTTTTCAAAAGTGACTTAAATGTCTAAGTCCCATTTTCAAAAGGGGACTAGTCAATGAGATTTAGACTCCTATGTCATTTAGGATCAGCTTTGTAAAGGTATTTGGACACTTAAAATGCAGATAAATGCCTAACGTGCCTATGGGCCTAATTCCCATGGGAGTTCTTGTATTCAGCACTGTAGTCTCTTAGTGAGCAGGGAAGTGTTATTATTGATAGGGAACTGAGGCACAGAGATTAAGGCTGAAATTTTCAAGAGTGTCCTCTAAGTCTGGGTGTTTTAACAGCTGGCTGACAAACTTGAAATACATGCAGCAAATAAAGAACACACCATTAGTGGACACCTCTGGACATGCTGGCCCAATTGATTTGCCTAGCATCATATAGGAAGTCTGTGGCTGAGCAGGAGGAGAACCATCTCTCCCGATTTCCAATTACATCCCTTAATTACAAGACCATTCTTTCTGTTCCTGCAAGCCTCTACCTCACACACTACACATCTGCCAGCTTCAGCAATAGAGGAGACAAGAGTCCTACAATTAACAGCTTCATTAATTTCATGACTGCCTCATTCATCAGCCATCTTGTGCACTGATAAGAGATTGTGGGAAAAAATAGTATGTTCTTATGTTCATTGGATCAGAATCCAAATGCATACATTAACACCTCTGGCATAATGCATTTAGCAGTGCTGCATGACTTTGAGCCGAATGGCACCCTTGGAAAGGGGGGAGTTTGTGTGCCTGAGGTCTGCCCCACACTCTCCTGTGGCCAGTCAGATGGGATCTGGGGCTATGGCCTCATCCTCTCGTGTCCCCTTTCCTCCTTGCCCCATCTAAGAGGACTAGTGCTGCTACTGGCACCTGCATCAATCAATCCTCTGACTTGGGAAGTATAAAGACTGTGATTATGACTAGCCCATGTAGGTATCTTGCACCTGCTCGCTCCCTGTGCGTCAGCACAAGGCTAGCCACAATCTATCCTTATATTTGCACACAGGGCTGGCTACAGGCCACAGCGCGCCAAGCGCGTGCTTGGGGCAGCATGCCGCGGGGGGTGCTCTGCCGGTTGCCGGGAGGGTGGCAGGTGGCTCCGGTGGACCTCCCGCAGACGTGCCTGCGGAGGGTCCGCTGGTCCCGCGGCTCCGGTGGAGCATCTGCAGGAGTGCTGGACCACCGGACCAGCGGACCCCCCCGCAGGGAAGCCTGCGGGAGGTCCACCAGAGCCGCAGGACTGGTAAGTGGCAGAGCGCCCCTCGTGGCGTGCCGCCTTGCTTGGGGCCGTGAAATTGCTAGAGCCGGCCCTGTTTGCACAGTTAAGACAATAAATAGAAAAGATTAAGGCTTCTGCAGCATTGTACATCTGACAAAACTGAACGTTCTGTTTCTTTTGTAGAACACACCTAACCCTTCACAAAAATGTGAAGCTACAATTTCAAAAACAGCAGGAATAAGCTGTAGCCCACGAAAGCTCATGCTGAAATAAATTTGTTAGTCTCTAAGGTGCCACAAGTACTCCTGTTCTTTTAGCAGGAATAAGAGAGACTCTGAATGTGCAGGGTAGGCTGGTTATCACTACTGCAGGATCCAGATTCTTTGCATTTCCTTATGTTTCTCAGTGTTAATTATTAATTTTTTTTAGGAAGCAAAAAGTTGCTTTAAATGTTTGTTGTATAGATGTTAATGAAAGACCAGTTTTAGATGCCTGAGTGTCCGGTGACTCTACTCTTGAGATTGGGAAACATGAGAAGAGCAACATCTTGTTATGAAACAGACTCTCATCTTACCTCAGAGGCCCTCTTCTCCCTTCCCTGACCTATCCCCATCTGCTCTCTTCTTCTATTTGTGGAATTAAAATAATATTACTTGGTCTAATTCGACCACAAGTTGTTGGACTCAGTGCAGGAATCACTGGGTGAAATTCTATAGCCTGTGTAATAAAGAAGGTCAGAATAGATGACCATAACAGTCCCTTCTGGAGAAAGAATTGTAACATCTTTTCACTTTACGAAATGTAACAGCTCTTTGGGTTCACAGACACAAGTCCTTGTTTGGGAGGAAAAGAAGCAGAGAGATAGGCCCCACTGACACTACTGCCTAGTTCTCTTTTTTTTTTCTCTTCCCAGTATCTCATGGTAATGAGTTTCACAGGTTAACTGTGTGCGGCATAAAGTACTTCCTAATGTTTGTTTTAAATCTGCTGCCTATTAAATTTCAACAGGTGACCCCCCCACAAGTCTTTATGTTATGTGAATGGGTAAATAACTCTTCCCTGTTCACTTTCTCTACATCATTCATGATTTTATAGAACTCATGTCCCCACCCCTTAGTCGTCTCTTTGCTAAGCTGAACAGTCTCAGTCTTTTTAATCTCTGTTTGTATGGAGGCTGTTCTGTACCTCTGATCATTCTTGTTGCCCTTCTCTGTGCCTTTTCCAATTCTAATATATCTTTTTTGGGATGGGGCAACCAGAATTGCACACAGTATTCAAGGTGTGGGTGTATCATGAATTTATATAGTGGCATTATGATATTTTCTGTTTTATATTCTATCACTTTCCTAATGGTTCCTAACACTGTTTGCTTTTTTTAACTGTTGCTGCACATTGAGCAGTTCTTTTCACAGAATTATCCACAATGAGCAGAGTTACATGGGTGTAAAACTGGTGTAAGCAGGAAGAGAATCAGCCATTATTTTGTGTCCGTATCTAAAATGATTATAAGAAGTCATGTGTTCAGACCCATGCTATAGTCTCTGCTACACAAGGTTTTTAATGAAGACTTCAACATGGTTTAAAATTCAGATGTGATTAAATTGGGTTCCAGCACAATTTGGTAAACCAGAAGGATTATTTTATTTAATTTTATATCAGATATAAGCATATAACAAAACCAACCCTATATAAATACATATATGTATGCATTTTACATAATATATATTCCACAAAGTGGAAAGAGTATATAAATAATGAAATTCAGCAGTCATTATTTGCAAAACTTGGGTGGCAGGACTGAATCTGTAAAGGTAATAAAAGGCATTAATTATTAAAGTGACTAAATAAATAAATAAGTGAGCATGCAGTCTATGAGTAATGGGGATTAACATATACTAAATTGCAAAGGTTTTTTTGTGTGACCAGACATCCCCCTATTTTTGCCACGTTTCTCCGAGTCATTTTTTTCCATTAATGCAGTAGCAGAAAGCTCAGTCAGTCAGTTTGCATATGAGGGAAGAATTGCAGATTTCCATTTTCTCAGAAATCTCTCTTTTGGCCACTAGAACAGTTATTGCAATCCATTTCTTAATGTTAACTGGTAATTCCAGCACCCCTAAAATACACAAGTTTAGAGAAGGGAAAACAGTGACATTACAGTTTTGGAGAGAGCACTGAATGTCGTGTTCCAGAACATACACATTTTTGACAGGTACAGAGGATGTGGGAAAGGTTGGCATGTGGCTGTTTACCTCTCCAACACTCAGTGTGTTGCCAATCTAGCCTTAAACAAATGCTTTGAAGTCCAGTAGTACCTGTTTAATGTCTTGCTCTGAAATAACTGTAAGGATAAAGAACTTCAAGTATCTTTCATGTGAAGCCAGATACCATCCCAGACTTCTGTTGTGACAGTAAGGCTAAATTCTTTTCTCCCATTTTCTTTGAGAGTGAGATTGAGAGGGTACTGCAAAGCATTAAACCCCTATTAATAATTCTTACAAAGTGACTTTTGTTTCCGTGTTTCTTAACGTGTTATTCTAGAGGAGAGATAGTTGACACAGACCAGTTGTCCTCTATCCAGGCATGAAGCCCTGAGCGTAGTCACTGAAAGAAGGAATTGTGAAATGGCGGTAGCTGGTATTCATTACACATGTAATTGAAGGAGGCCAGTCTATCATTTTGTATTATCTCTTTAAATTTTGTTAATTCTTTTTTCTATCCAAATTGTCTCAAGCATGGAGTTGGCCTTGAGCCTGAGAATGGGTTATCCCATGATGGTATCTGGAGAATTAGTAAAACTGGATGCTGTAATAATCTTAATACATTGCAGTATGCCCGTGTAGATGCAAATATTAGATTTTTTCTTAAAGGTGTGGGTATTTCATGGAAATTTGTTTTAATATATAGGTGGACGCTGAACACTCTGCTACCAAAAGATGCAAAATTTTGTTGCACATTTGATTCAGTCATCCTAACTTCATAAGAGAAAAAATATACCATCTTTTGGGAAGCCCTTAAAGCTACTGTAAGGGATGAATACATAAAGTGTGCCCCCCAAAAGAAGAGAGAAGGACAAGTTACTAAACACTCTCTGGCTAAGGAAACAGATGATTTGGGGAGAACACACAAGACTGACCCAAATGATGAAAACTTCCTACATTCTCTAATCAACTCCAAATATAGATGTACTGAATGCTTAACCAGTCAAATCTAATTTACACTCAACAGGGTCAAACAAAGATATTATGAATGGGGACATAAAGCAGGTAAACTACTTGCTAGAATGCTTAAGATGGAATTAGCCAGAAATCATATTTCTTCCTTATAAGAAGACGGGATTGGTATCTTCAAATCAACAGATATAAATAATCAATTTAGCAATTCTATCCAGCTTTATAAATCAAACAACCAATATGACCTTAACAAATTTCACTGAGTCTTACCTAGCCTAACGAGTGTTATTCATGGACAACAATTTCTCAACACAAGACATTGAGCCCATTATAATAAATAAGAATTGTAGAAAAGCACCTGGGATGGATAGCTTTCCAGTAGATAGCTACAAAATATTTTGTAATCAGTTATCTTCTTTTCTTTCAGGATCTTCACTGAAACATTCCAAAAAGGAAACTGTGTCTCATGACATGACAACTGTTTTAATTACTTTAATATTAAAGAAAACAAAGATGGTCGCAACTGTGGCAGTTTCTGCCTCATATCTCTACTGAGCACAGATTGCAAAATAATTGCAAAAAATGTTAGCGACACAACTGAACAGCATCATCCTATTCAATTATGCATGCAGATCTGTTGGTTTCTGATAACAGAAGAAAAATCTCTCACTTGATTCTGCAACCTCAGAAGTCAGATATTTCCTCCACAGCCTTATGTCTAGATGCAGAGAAGACCTTTGATAGGTTGAATGCCCCTTATCTGATGGCTAGCCTAAAAAAAAAATTGGATTTGAACCAATTTTCCTGAATTGGATCAATATATCATACAACTGTCCCCTTGCTTCACTATTAACAAATGGATATTTTCTCTGCATTTCAACTAGAAAGAAGACATGAGAGGGGTATCCCCTGTCACCCCTCCTTTTTAATCTGTCTCTTGAATCACGGGCAATGCACATACACAAACTCTCACCATTGTGATGTTACAATAAACAGGGAAGGATACAAAATCAGTTTATATGCTTATGACATTGTTGTACTATTAAAGAATCCATCTCCATCGATTCCATCATTATTGAGTGTAGTGACATTTTTGGAGATATCTTTGGTTTTGCATTGCCTGAAATAAATTGGCAAGCAATGGCTGTACCCACAAGACCTAATTCTTTTCAGTTTCAGCACTTTCCATTTCAATTATGCAGGAAATCCCTTACTTTGGTGTAAGATTTGTCCTAATCTTCCCAGAATTGTTTCTCTATATAGACCTATATACCAAACACATGTCCAAGCTAGCAGGTTTTGAAACCAGGCTCTACTGTAAAACTTGGGGGAGAGCCAGGACTTTGTAACACCATTTAGCTCTTCTAGACTGGCTGGTTTAACAAGACTAATATCGGTTCTAAGTCTTGAATCAGTGTGACTAAGATTTGTTGAGGAATGGGAGTAAGGATAGTATTTGGGCACAATTTCTGTTAGCACGTTTAAAAAAAAATCCCATTGATGCAGGACAGGGAAATGGTGCTAGCAACAATCATGTTGAAATAGATTTTGTATAAGAGTATGACAGGTTAGTAAGATTGGCTGTTATTCTAAGGAGCAGCCACATGAGAGGAGTCAGGAGTAATTAAAGGTTTTACCCTATCAAATGAATCTTGTAACCAGGTTAGCAGCATGGAAGATTTCACACTCTTTGGTTTCCCTTCAATACTACTTGCAATCTGAAAAATTTAGAAACTCTGCAGCCATTTCATCCTCTTCTCTGCCAGGTTCCCTTGCCAAACAGATGGATTCAAGGGGCTTCAATTGCTGCATTTTTATCTAAGATTTGATTTTCTTCTGAAACCATGTAATAAAGGTGTGATGCATCAGAGAGTGATGGCAAGAGACTGGTCTTTATGTGCTGCTTCAATCACATGACATCAGGATTACAAAAGGTTGTTTCTAAAACTGGTAAAACATTACTAGCATCACATTTTCCACTGGAAAATGTCAATTCATGAAATAGAATGTCAGGGACAAGACATAGGGGGCTGGTCTACTGGTTAGAGCAGGAAGTCGGAGTTGGGAGTCAAGACAAGGGTCCAAGCCAGATCTGGAGGTCCAGGGGCAAGGATCAGGACAAGGTAGGAACCAGGAACAGGTCAGGAAGGCAGGACAAGGATACAGGCAAGAAGGAAGGGTCCAGTGTAGCTGCAGGTAGAGCCCACTTGTATTGGACAAGTTCCTGTGCCTCTCTTTGGGTTTTAAATAAGAATCTCTGACCAATAAGAGGTCATGGTATTTCCATCAAAGGCCCAGAGAAGCCTTCCCTGATGCAACTTCAGGTTTCATGTTCTCTCCTACTCATGTGTTTAGTAGTGAGCTACTGGACGGGAGCAGGGAGGTTGACTGTCGACTGAGAATGTTGCAGACCCCAGGCTCCAATTCCTGAGGCATATGATAGCACCTTCTCCCTGAGGGATGTTCTTGGGGCAGTGCTGGACCTGGTCTGTGACAGGTAGTTGGTAGTGGAATGCCTTGAGTACAGCAGGGGCGTGAATGTTTTCTCACAGTTCCCAAGTATGAGCCTCTTGGCCACACCCTTCACAGTTGATTGGTTTGCCCTCTTCATCTTGGAATCTAGATCTCATGGACAACATACTCTTCATGACCTTGCACATGCATCAGCAGAAGCAGTAGTTGAGCCAGATGAGGAAATGGTTTTCTGTGTATGGTTTTTGCAAGAAAATATGGAACCCAGACTGGATCCTGAGGGAATGAGTGAGGTGGAGCTCAAATGTGACTGGGATATCTGTCATCTTATTCAGTAGGGACCAGAGAACTGGGAATCCAGGTAGCAGGAAGGTCTATCTAAATGATGATGTTCTGCTGAGAGCTACACCTTATCATCCATGAACAAGGGGGACCTGTTGACAATGCTGGTCTGCATGCATTTTATAATCCAGTTTTGCTTTTTCAAGGTGGCTCCCTCCATCTCTCTAAGTCTGATGGATGTGTTGAACCAATCCCATGCTGCTGTGTGGAAGAGGCTGCATAGGAAACTGTGGGTGGAACCATATTTTGCATGAAAGGGCTTTGACCTGTGGAAGCATAATCTATGCTGTAGTATGCGAATTCCGCATAGGGTAAGACTGAGGACCAATCATCCTGATGGTAGCTGGTGTAGCAGCATAGATGAGCCAAGATGTGTTTAGTTTCTCTGTTGGGCTGCTGGTTGAGAATGGTATACAGAGAAGAGGTGTGTGATGACCCCCAGAATTCACAGTGCATTCGCCAGAAACAGGAGATGAACTGTAGTCTATGATCAGAGATAGCGATTGGGAGACCCTGGAGAAGGACAACAGTGTTATCCATAACTGGGGTACTTCTTCAGATGTAGATAGGTGGGCACAGGGAATAAATGGGGCCATTTTCAGAAAGTGGTTTACAACTGTCAGATCATTGTAACGCATTGTACTCTGTCAGTTCTACAATTAATTACATGTGAAGTTGCCCAGCCTAAGTGGGATTTCCAGGGGTTGAAGGAGCTGAAGGGTGTACTATGTGAGTCTTGGCCAAGCACACACATTACAAGAAATAACAAGCACTGTGTTGTAGAAGAAATGGGATACCAAACATGGGGTTTTGAAGCACCCCAGATGTCTCACTAGCGGCAATCATGGCATAGTGCATGGGGAACCAAGGAGAAAATAGATACAGCCCTTCACAAATGTGAATTCCCTCCTGAGTTTCATGTGGCTCTTGTTTAGTGCAGCTAGCTCATTGGAAAGTATTCCTGAAGAAGAACGGATTAAAGAAAATGAATTCTGTCAGATAGCAGCATTCAGGAAATTACGGGGTTTAACTATATAAGATGGTTACTGGCTCAGACCCTTTTGATTGGTATAATAGTCTATATTCTGGGCTAAGGCATTGATTTTGCCATTTCTAATTCCAGGATAGTAAAAAATAACAAAGTTGAACTGCGAAAAGAACAAGGTCCACTGAAGCTGTCGCTGATTCAGTGCTCTAACCTTACACAGGTACTCTCAATTTTTATGGTCAGTAAAAATCTGGACTAGATTCTGGTCTCCCTCGTAGTAATGATCAGTCCTTAAAGGTTGTTTTGATGGCTAGAAGTTCTTTCTTCAGGATTTCATATTTCTGCTCAGCAGGTGTAAGATTCTGGGAGAAACAGGCACAGGAATGTAAAATCTGTTCAGTTCCATGTCTTTGCAAGAGTACTGCTCCAACTAGAGGCATCTGCTTCTATGACAAAAGCCTGTATGGTGTCTAGATGAGCCAATATAGGAGCAGTGGTAAAGGTTAACTTTAACTGTTCGAAAGTGGTTTGGACCTTAGGTCACCAATGGAACTGAACATTCTTTCCGAGTAGAGTTGTGAGAGGTGTGATCTGCTTTGAGGAGTTCAGGAAAAACAGACAATGAAAGTTGAAAAAGCCTAAGAAGCATTACAGGTCATGGACATTTTGGCATGCAGCTCAATTGCGAATAACTTGTGTGAATCCATCTTAATTACTTCAGAAGACAGGATAAAACCCAGGAACTCTATAGTGGTTTGATCAAACGCACATTTTTCTAATTTTGCCTAAAGGCAATGTTGCCATACTTTCTCTAGGACTGTCCTGATGTGGAAACTGTGCTACTCTGAGTTATTGGAAAAAACAAGTATATCATCAAGATAGACTACAACATATTGGTCTAATATATCTTGTAACACATCATTGAGGAAATGTTGGACAGTGGCTGGGGTGTTCATTATGCTAAAAGGCATAACTATACCTCAAAGAGGCTATAAAGGTCCTAAATGCAATTTTCTATTCATCACCAGTTCTAATATGCACAAGATTGTAAGCACCCCACGAAGGTCTAGCTTGGTAAATATTTGGTCAGTCCCCACGTGATCCAACATATCAGGAAGCAGAGGCTGAGGCTATTGATTCCTGATTGTGATTTGATTTGAAGCTCAGTAATCGACACAGAGCCAGAAGCTGCCATCTTTCTTCATTACAAAGAGAACTGGTCCTCCAGCTGACAATGTTGATTTACAAATGAAGCCTTTAGTTAGATTTTCTTGGAGATAGTCTTGTAATGCTGCCAGTTGAGTCTCTGACATACCATAGATTTGCCCAAGTGGAAACTGGTTGCAAATGTACTGGGCAATCATAGGCTCGGTGTATGGCAGAGGATATCTGCAATTTTCTTTTCAAACACATTAGGGAACTCTTGATATTTATGGGGTGGGGAGAAGTTCTGCCATGGGTTTTGAGAGTGTGCCCTTACCTGAGATTTTCTTGGGTTGGAGTTTGTCACCTTGTCCCCAACAGTGTCAATGGCAAACTTCTTCTGAAGAGAAGCTAATTTCCTGTTTTTGCCAGTAGATGAGGGAATCATGGAGGGCCAGCCAAGAGATCCCAAGGATCAGCAGAAAGTGCAGAGAGTGTATCATCCCAAATTGCAATACTTCCTTGTGCTTCTGGACAAAGATTTCCACAGGGACTGATTTTGAGTTATGGGTCCTGAGGATAGGAGTGAGCCATCAATAGTCTTGATCAGATCGGGGCTGCCTTAGGCTGTAAGGGGATCTGCAGCCACAGAATACTGTGTTTCTTTCTGTTAGTGATTTTCTAGGTTAAATTGTGTTAAAGCGTGAGTGAATGAGCAAGAGGAAGGAAAGGGGGCAAGGAGTCATCCTCCATTGTACACTTGTGCCAGGACTGGACATGATCCAGTCCTTTCTTTTTAAGAGCAAGGACCAGGAGAGTGTAATGCCACCAATGGCTTTAGAAACTCCAAAGAGGACATGGAGAGAACCCTAAATGGGCTGGCTCAGGGGAAAGCACCCACTAACAAGTCTAACACTGACTAGTACTGTATTTGTTCTCCAGTGCTCCTGAAGTCAGAGGCTCTGATTCAAATCACATTTAGATTTGGATTAACCCCATCAGCTTCAATAGAGTTACCCAGATTTATGACAGTGTAAGTGATGTTAGAATCAGGCCCACTGTACATGCCTCAGGAGCAGTCCATCCTCAATGCCCTTTATCAGTGCCTGAGGCTTTTAAGCCACAATACAATCCTGTGGAAGCACTTTGTGGAGCACTGTACAGGATAGGTGTGAAAGCCCATTACATTCCAGAAAAGTGCATCCAGACTTCTGTTGTGAGGCTATGACATATTTGATAGTGCTTGGTATTTGGGTGGCATCTGTAGGCCATCTATAATCCCATCTATTGTTAGCACAGATGGAAGAGCATCCCTTAAGCCATATAACGACATGAAACAATAGACGCCAAGTGAAGTTGTTACAGTTGACAGTCATGCCACCCCTCCGTACGTCACGTTTATAAATCTGCCTAACACAGGAACTGGCATCATTTCCTGCAGGTACTGCCATTTTCCAATTGGTTTATTTGTAAAGAGGCTTATGAGCCACAGCAGAGGAGCCAGACATGGGCATGACCCCACTATATGTCACGTCGCCGGTTTGAATCTTCATTATATCAGCACCTGCTGCTCTGCTGACAACTATACCCTGACACTATCCAATTCAGAGGTCCATTATCTCTTACATGGGCATGAAACCTGATGTCTGTGTTACACTACACAAAGATTACTGGTGTAAACCTTACAGAGAGAGCAGCACGTTTGTCACTTTAGAAGCGACCAAAGCTAGGTCTATTACCAGCTTAACATCCTGGCTCCAGTATAAGGCCTGCTTTTTGTCTGTTTTGAAATCTGACAGAACAAATTATTCTTAGATATATTCAATTGGACACTAAAAATATGTCCTTAACTTCCAAGAGACTGTACTGTTTTCTAGGAGCAACTTTAAGATAGACTACTGGGAAACTAAGCAGGTATACGATGCGTATCTGACACTGAAAGCTTCATATCATTTGGAGTTTGATCTTTCAAGGCTCACTCACAAGAATGTTATTGAAATATTGGGTTTGCCCAGTGGAATAAAAATCCCACTGAAGTAAAAAATGAGGAAAGTGAAAGTTTGGTCAAGAAAACTGCTAACCCCCTAATTTTACAAAGAAGACCATGGCATCTTTAATACCCACATAAAGCAGTCAGGATATTCGTTTATAATGACTCACACAATAAAATGCACAGCATTGAATGTATCTATCTTGCAAAATGTAGCCTCAGTCATCTCTGCCAGGATTTGAACCCTCTGTTTCAAGGAGTCCAGGTTGATGTTTAAACTATTAATCCATCTTTCAGGCAGGGACTGCTGTGATGTGTTATTTAGTATTTATTTTTCTTGCAGAACTCAATCCACGTCAGTTTCAGGCACAATAACACATCCAATCAGATCTCAGTGAAGACATCTTTTTGGTTCCACAAGAATTATTATCTGTAACAATCGGCAAAATTCAACTTAGAAACTCAGCAGCAGCCCCTCTTCTAACTCTAATTCATTGTTTCTGTGCTATTTGCTCCTCTGCCTTCATTTTGTAACAAGAAGACAGTCCGCTATTATAGTACATTTGCTACAGAGAACAAATAAACCTTCTTTGTTATGCAGTCACCGTTTTATATTCAGGACAGCTGGCTGAAGTCTGATGACTTTAGATCCTACACATGCATACTTATTTAGTTCATGCAGTGTTAGAGAATGAAAATCATGTGGGAAAGGCAAACGATTCCTGTATCATATAGCCATGCAAAACTCCATCTGGAATAAAATCCTCCAAGAAACCAGAGTATGAAAGATCAAGAGCTCCAAATAAAGTACACTGTATACAGCTTCTTGTATAGTTCAGCTTCATTTTCATTCATTTTAATGATTGATTGCAGATAGCTTTGCATTGGGAAGGGACAATGAAGACAATGAGGATCAAGCAAACAGTAGAGTTATTTTGACAATAATCAGGTTAGTTGCTACCTATCCACAGAAGTTAGAGATGGCATAAACAAGATACTTATTAATAAACATTTATAAAATGCTGTAAATGTACATGCCACATTACATACCATATAAAAATCTCTGCCCAAAGAAGCTTATAGTCTAATGCCCAAATCCTTCAGATGTACTCATGAATGCAGTGAGAACACTCATGTGGGTACGAATTACTTAGATGAATAAAACTTTGCAGGAGCAGCTCTTAATACAGGAAATACAGAAAAGAGGAGAGAAGAGGGAACTACAGGCCAGCTTATGAAGAATCCTGGAAGAGTAGGTTTTAAGAAGAGAGGAGATGGTCCTCGGTCGATAAAAAGAGGGAAACATTTTCAAACACAAGGAATAGCTAGAATGAAGGTGCAGAAAAATGGGAGGAGCTGAAGGAAGAGGTAAGGACAGAGGATTAGAAGAGAGTAAAATAATATAAAAAACGAGAGCAGAAATGTAGGTGGAGATGAAAGATGTAGGAGAGGAACAGATGTTTAAAAAAAAATGATCCCACACCATTAACCCAGCACAATACAATCGGCAAATGGTAAGTATGTGCTGCAGGAAAATATGCAGCAGCGCTATGATATTACTGTCACTATTTGCAATGTATTCATAGAGGATCCAAATGATGCCAACAGGGGAAGGGGAAAAAAAAAAAAAAAGGAAAATCCAAGATTTAAAAGAACCCAAAATACTGAAGAAAAAAATTAACTCTGAATATAAACTGCTTTCTGAGAATGAAACTTGTGACCATGTCAACCCCTCAGTTCCATGCTTTTAGATATTACTGTGATATTACTTACATCATTTTTCCAAAGAAGTTTTTCACCACTGGAGGTCTCTGTAAACTTTGCTTATTCCTTAGCTGTTCCTCAGTAATAAGGAAATCAGATGTGCAATAAAAGCCAAAAGCCTACAACTAGGGACAAAATGGACCTGAAGTACCACTTATTGCAGTCATCTTTCAAATATCCATAGCTAAGGAGATGGATCTTCACTGGATCCAACTCATTCTAAGCAAAGCAACTGGCAGGTTACTGTAAACAGGTGGCACAAAGTTAACCATGATTTTGCATTTGCCTATATACCTATTGTATGCATAACAGACCTACCAGAAAAGCATCTAACCGCCAGCTAGTTAGTAGCTGATGGTCACATAACTGAGAAGAGGTTTTCCTTGACATCTCATAAGATTCCCACCTTTTCAAAAACTGAATGCAGAAGAATTAGAGGATTCAAAAGATAGATGTTTAGGAACAGCTCCCAAAGAATCCACGAAACCCCATAAACTTCAAGTTCTAAATCCTGTGTGATAAAATATGAGCAATTTTCTTTTCCTTTTTTCTCCATCAGCAATCATTTTCGGGAGGCAGCTTTTTAACCCACTTTCATCCTACTATATTAGATAGCAAAATACATGTACTGCTATGTACATTAATGATTATAAACTCTAACAAATAGAGAAACAGTTTTTTAGATTTCCAACAGCTCTCTCTTTGCTTATTATATGAGCCCTGCAGATGTGCAGAGCAGAAGGAAAAGCTGAAATCAAGACTGCTCTGTAATTTTCAGGATAGATGTTAACATCAGAGTATTCATAACTTCAGCTGAAAAGTGCATTTTTCCCTGAAATTTGCATCATAATACCTATTCCTTATTATTCTGCTGCATATAACATAATGGACCAGAACTGATGTAAACTGGCATATCTCTACTGGAGTCAAAACTGCAGATTTACACTAGCTGAGAAACTGGCCCAGTGTTTCCCAAACATCTCCACTGCAGATGTAGTCTGTATTTGTCTAGAAAGTGCCACCCCATTTTCCAGTGAGGCAAACAAGCTCTAAACTATACTCAATCTGCAATCAGAGACGCACAAGTGAACTTAAGAATTTTGCGAATCCCATTGTAAGTGCAGATGTCAGTATCCCAGTTACTGTTTCACTATCCTGGCTTTACTACTGTGGGAATTCTGCACCACTGCACGTGTGCAGAATTCAGTCTCCCACACATTTCTTTGCTTCCTTGCAGAAAATGATTAGGAAGCAAAGGAAAACCACAAGAGTGGTCACGCACCCCTCCCCAGCAGTGCAGGCTCATCATTTTGGGTGCCCAAAGCCACTAGAAGAGAGGTGAATCACTGAGGCATGGGGTGGGGCTGGAGATGCCCTGGCTGGTGGCTCCTACCCTGTGCCAGACTCAGTTGCTAGTCCTGACTGGGCTGGGGGTGGGGATGATGGGACTTCCTCTTCCCCTGCAAGGAGAAGCCAGGACTGGGTCAGACTCACCCCAGAAACCTCTCCAGCTGCAGGAAGCTCCACACTGCAGGAAGCTCCCCCATAACTGCTTCCTGCCCCCAATGCTCCTCAGTCAGGGGGGAGGAGTCTCACCCAACTGAGCCCCAACCACCTACATCCAGATCTCCCCTCCACCAAGCCCCACTCCCCCAGCACCTGAACCCTCCCACTGAGCCCCCCGACCCAGACCCTCCCCTGCTGAGCTCCAACCACCTTCACCTGGATGCCCCTTCAGAGTCTCATTTGCCCTGCACCCAGAACACCCCCATCGAGCCTTTGTGCATCTAGAATCAGTGGCCACGGCTGAGTGGGCATGTGAAACTCTGTCTCTCTCGCTTACTGTCTTGGTGCACCTGGCATGGAGGGGCAGGGTTCTAGGGTATTTATGGGGTAGGCCTGGCCCTTGCACTGTGTCAGGGTTGGGTGCAGCCTCACTGCCAAGTCTGTGCCCCAGGGGAAGGGGAAGAGAGAGAGAGGCTGCAGGGTGATCTCCAACCTCTATGCAGCCAGTGGCCTGCGCTTCTGGCTGCCATACTGGAGCCTCCACATTTATTTATTGTCAAATAAAATATGCAGAATTTTAAAATATTGTGAGAATGTCATGGCCTCCAGCATTCTGTATAGGAGAACATACATCATCGAATCATTCATTTGACAGTGCAATTATGATTTCACTTCTATCCTTGAGATGCAGGGACACCAGTTATGGAGTTGAATTGTTGCAGGGCATTCAAAATGACTGGTGGGATTTGGACTCTCTCATCTGAACATTTTAGTAGAGAACATTTAGCAATCAGAAACCCTGTCAACGTGAAAAATAAGTGACAGGTGTCCCTTCTATTCTCTGCTTTATATTGTGGCTTCTTCTTTATTCCTTTTCATTGCAGCCTATTTCAAGGAATCATCTGTGATCAGAGCAGAGTGGTGTTTGCACAGTCAATGCTTTTGTCACTGTAGCAAAATGTTAAACAAAGCCGAACGCGATAGAGCGAATCTTAAAGATTTCCTTTGATGTGATGCCTGTAAAGCACAACTACCTTCCTAGGGGTAGGCACCAATAAGCTGAGACTGATACATATTGTATGATAACTCATTTGCTTAATTGTTACCTCACCACATTGCCCATTTGTTTCATCTACTTGTTCTGTCTTGTCATAATCTAAATTGTAAATTCGTCAGAGCTGGGATTACTTTTGAAAGAACAACCATAATGTTTTGTTCAGAAAAAAGAACGAGGAGTACTTGTGGCACCTTAGAGACTAACAAATTTATATGAGCCTAAACTCTGAGGTTCTACTGTATTTACTTGGCATATTCTGAAATGTTATGTTGACAACTTGTGTTTTAACAATTATCAAGCTTTATCTTTTTGAATCTCAATGTGTACCATTGTGAAACAATTATTGTCTAACCCCAGGCCCACCGACGGGGGGAAGGGCGGAGGCCCGGGGGTAATTTCCCAGGGCCCAGGTGATTTAAAAGGGTATCAGCCAGGAGCCCTGGGCCCTTTTAAATGGCCCGGGCAGGCCACAGGGCTCCTAGATGCACAGGGTGGTACCAGTGGTAGCGAAGGCACCTGGTCCAGCTCCACGCCCATGTGGTGACGCTACACTGGGCCAGCAGCAGCGTGGGACCTGGCTCCAGCCCACCCTGCACTATGCACAGTAGCAGAGGCTCCTCGCCCCAATGACCTGTCGCCTGCTGTGCACATATCTACCACACACACTGCCCTCTGCTGTATTTGTTGCTAAGCCACAGCGCACTCTGGTCGGTGAAAGGTGGAAGTGCAGCACTTCTCAGGCAGACAATATATTTTGGAGTGGAGGGTCAGCAAGGGCCAAGCTCAGAAGTGCACAATTCATTCACAACTGCTAAAAAAAATCCTTAAACTGTTGGTTAAAAATAGCCCATTTGGACAGCAATAGTTTCCCAGAGTGCTGCTGCACCCTGCTGGCATGACTGGCAGAGTGTCATTATGGAGTTCAAACATAAGTCCAGAGCTCAGAAACGGAGAGAAAAGCAAGAAAATGAAGCCCAACTTGAAAAAGGTAGGAAGGGTATTCTTGAAAAACTTGAAAAAGGTAGGAAGGGTAGTCGTTTGATTGTGGGGTTAGATCTAAAGAAGATCAGGCAGAACCGCTAGTCACTACAGCTAGTAGTGGGCCTAATAGTTCAGAGCAAGCCAGTGATGATTCTGTTAAAATGTGTGATAAGTAAAGAAACAGTCCAAACTAGTGTTTTTGCGTGGGAGGAAACACTCAATACAAATGAGACTGAAAAAACAAGCACTGCTGAAAGTAATATTGAAAGATGTGGATTTGATACTGGACTGTTAGCAAATAGTGCACTATCAGTAACTCTGATCAAAACTGTTGTTTGAAAAGGGCCACCTAGGCTCCAAACACAGACAGAAAAAGAATGTTTCCGAATTCTATATTAAAATCAAGCAACAAAAAAAACCCAGAGAGGTTTCTGACCGAGATTTACTTGTGTGGAGTGAAAGTACAGAATCACTCTTTTGTTTCTCTTGTAGATTATTCAGTTCAGACACTGTTTCTTGCAAATCGGTTTTGGCAAGTGACAATGGATGGGAAAAGGAATTATCATGATGCAATTTGTATGATAAATTACCTGCTCATGAAGTCAGTGATCATCACAAGCAAAGTTATCTGAAATGGCAAGATATAGAGAGAAGACTTGTCCAAGGAACTGATATAAATTCACAGCTAGACAAAGAAATAGAAGTTAAAGCGAAGTACTGGAGGGTTTTGCTTAACCGAATTCTGTCAATTACTTTGTTCCTGGATGAGAGAAGACTTGCTTTCAAGGGAACTTCAAACACAATTGGAGACTGCCATAACAGTAATGTTCTTGGAATTGTTGTTCTTCAAGATTATGTAAGTAAAGTGAGGCAATCTCAAGACAATGGAGAACGACTTTAAGATCATTATCTTTCTGCAGACAGTCAGAATGAGTTTATCCAGGCATGCAGCACAAAAGAAGTTCAAGTAATATTATCGGAAAGACGACAATCTAAATATTTTGCTGTGCTTGTTGATGCTACTCCAGATCCTTCTCACACAGAGCAAACTACAATCATCCTAAAATATATTTTTCACAACAATACAGGTTTTGCTATCAAAGAATGATTTTTGGAGTTTGTTGACTGCAACAAAAAAACTGGACAAGATATTGCTAACCTCATTATAATTGTACTGGAAAAACACAATATCCCATTGCAAGACTGCAGGTGTCAGAAGTATGACAATGATTTGAATATGGCTGGCAAATATAATGGTGCTCATGCCATTATTACTTAAATTAATCCTTTCGCCTAAGTTTCAAATTGTGAAGCTAATAGCTTACATTTTTGTGGCTTAAATGCAGCAGAGTGCTGTGATGATATAATCACATTTTTGAGGAGTGTACAAAAAAAATCTACAATTTTTTTGCTCACAGCCCTAAACGGTGGGAGATATTGCAAACAAAGATTGGATGTTCATTGCCTAATCTGTCTCAGACTAGATGGTCAGCTTACATGGAAAGTTTTAAATCAGTTGCAAAACATTTGCCACTAATAAAACATGCACTTATTGAGTGCGAGGAACTAAATCTATCTTCTGAGTGTAAAAGAGAGTTAAGGGAATTCAGCACTACATACAGTCATATAAATGTTCTTTGATGGCAACAATATGGCTCAAACTATTGGTTGCCATAGATCAATGCAACAAGGTTCTTCAATCAAGAAAGGCAACTCTTGATGTGGAAGTACAAAACATTGACAACTTGACTGAGGAGCTTAAAGAGTTATGTGGTAAGCAGAAAAATCTTCTATCAGAAGCTAAACATGCAGATGAAGCCATGTCAACATGCAGCTAAAGCCATGTCAACAGACCTGCCAACCAAAACTAAAATCCCTGAGAAATGCACAAAAAAGAGAAAGCTGTTTCACAATGAAACACCAGAAGTCCAACTATGAGAGGAGGGTAAAGAGAGAGTTTTCAAAGTGAATGTTTTTACAAGCTTGTTGAATGTGTAATCAGGGGTTGACACAGTGATTTGTCAAGGCCAGAGATGATAATTATTTCAGCTTTCTGTGGTTATATTTGGAATTCATTGATACTCAGATTGAAAACGCATGTTCTGCTTTTTGCAATATGACAACAATTTATCAATGGACATCATTGATAAGGTGAAAGACATGAATGCAATATATAAGGCAAACTTTGGAAATGCACCTTCCCAAACCATTAGAGCTGTTAAATAAAATTCATGAGTTTAAGTTGGAATGTCTTTTTCCTAATGTCACTGTAGCTCGGCGGATATGCTACACCATACTTGTCACTGTTTCTGAAGCTGAAAGATCTGTTAGCAAAATGAAACCAATCAAAGGTATACAAAGATCAACAATCGGACAAGAAAGACTTAATGGTCCTGCTCTTCTTGTTGTTGAGCAAGATCTTGTCAGGTCATTGAACTTTGAAGATATAATCAATGATTTTGCTGCAAAAAAAATCTCAAAGAGTTGCATTTTAGGACTCCTTCCACATTCAGATATTATGTTGTTTTTTTTATCTTTTAAAATACTTGTTTTATTCTTGTATATTTTAACTTTATTGTTCATATTTGTTACGTCTTGTATATCAGTTTTTTCTTTGTCTTTAGATTAAACAGCTAATCATGATTCATGTGTGATTAGCCTACTTGATACTTTAGGTGTTTTCTTACTTTATGCTTCTTTAGATGTTTTATATACTATTATTAAATTTCATAGAATCATAAAAGATTAGGGCTGGAAAAGACCTCAGGAGGTCATCCAGTCCAACCCCCTGCTCAAAGCAGGATCAACCCCAACTAAATCATCCCAGCCAGGACTTTGTCAAGACAGGCTTTAAAAAACTCTAGGAATGGAGATTCCACCATCTCCCTAAGTAACCCATTCCAGTGCTTCAGTACCCTCCTAGTGAAAAAGTTTTTCCTAATATCCAAACTAGACAGCCACCACTGCAACTTGAGACCATTGCTCCTTGTTCTGTCATCTGCCACCACTGAGAATAGCCTAGCTCCATCCTCTTTGGAAACTCCTCCTCCCCCGGTAGTTGAAAGCTGCTATCAAATCCCCACTCATTCTTCTCTTCTGCAGACTATGAACAGTTCCCTCAGCCTCTCCTCATAAGTCATGTGCCTCAGCCCCCTAATCATTTTTGTTGCCCTCAGCTGGACACTCTCTCTAATTTCATTCCATAATGTATTTATTTAATTTAAATATATAATTCAAAGTAACGATTTCTACATCTTATATTTAGGCTCACAATTTGTTTAATACTGGTGCTGTAACTGGAAAAAAAAAGTATACTATTGTCATAAACAGATAGTTAAGGGTTAATGTCTCTTTTACCTGTAAAGGGTTAACAAACAGAAAACCAAACACACCTGACCAGAGGACCAATCAGAAAACAAGATACTTTCAAATCTCGGTGGAGGGAAGCCTTTGTTTGTGTTTTTGGGTTTTGCTTTGTTCTCTCTGGGTCCCGAAAGGGACTAGACGTGCAACCAGGTTTCTTGCCAATCTCCCTGCTACAGTCTCTTATATATTCAGAATAGTGAGTATTAGGTAGGAAAGGCAGTTATAGTCTTTTGATTGTTTTCTGTATTTGCAAATGTGTAGTTTGCTGGAAGTATTTTAAATTGTATTTTGCTGGGGGGGGGGCTTCTCTCTAGTGTCTATAAGCTGAAAGACCCTGTAACTTTTACCATCTAAATTACAGAGACAACTTTTACTTTTTTTCTTTCTTTTTATTAAAAGGTTTTGCTTTTTAAGACCTGTTTGATTTTTCCCCCTTGTTGAGGCTCAAGGGAACTGAGTCTGTACTTACCGGGAAAGTGGTGAGGGACAGGGAGAGAGAAGGGAGGGGGAATCCCTTTGTTTAGATTCACAGAGCTTGAATCTGTCTCTCTCTCCAGGATAGCCCAGGGAGGGAACGCCTGGAGGGGGAGAGAAGGGGAGGAAACCAACCTGATTTTTCTGTGTTGTGATTCAAGGAGTTTGAATCACAGTAATCTTCCAGGTAACCCAGGGAAAGGAAGCCTGGGAGAGGCAACGGTGAGGGAAAGGGTTTACTTTCCTTGTGTTAAGATCCAGAGGGTCTGGGTCTTGGGGGTCCCCGAGCAAGGTTTTGGGGGGACCAGAGTGTTCCAGGCACTGGAATTCCTGGTTGGTGGCAGCTTATCAGATCTAAGCTGGTAATTAAGCTTAGAAGAATTCATGCTTTTACCCCATTTTTTGGACTCTAAGGTTCAGATTGGGGAAATATACCATGACATGGTGAGCAGCATTCGGATAAGAATCCAAAAGCCAGTGAGTTAAAAGCAAAAGCCAGTAGGATTATTATTTTTCTTCTTTCCCTCTGCTAGCTGCTTGTAAGCAGGGGAGAAGGTTTTTTAAATTACAGCCAGAAATTTTTTTTTCTTTTCTCCTTTCTGGTTGTGCAGAGAGACTGCCTAAAGGCAGAGACATTAAAGTTTAACAAGGGTCTTTTGTTAAACAAAAGGACTCCAGCTGTGAGTCAACAGAGACCAGCAAAACACATCTGCAAATTAAAGGGTTTTCTTTTGTTCTAACTTAAAAGTGAAAGACAGTTAGAAGGAGTTAGAAAAGGCTCTGTTGCTAAGCAACCCTAAGAAGGCAGCAGAGGAACAGCATTTCAGGCAGTAAACAGAAGATGGCGCACCAGCACAAGAAAGCAGGAACAATGAGCACCAGTGCAGCAACAAGCAAACTAAAAATAGCTAAACTAAAACCAACAAACAAACACAACGAACATAAAAGACGACTGGAACTAATTCAGACAGAAATGGCCAGGGAAGAGGCTGCCCACAGGAGAGACATGGAGAAGCAACAAATAGAGATGAAAAAGCAACAAAAAGAGATGGAAGAGAGGAAAAAAGAAAGAAAGCATGAACTGGAATTAGTGCAGGCCAGGCAGCATGCTCCAGCCAACCCTACCAACTCTTCGCCAGTTATTGTTCCACATCCCAAGAAATTTCCCACCTACAAGGCAGGTGACGACACTGAGGCCTTCTTAGAAAATTTTGAAAGAACCTGCCTTGGGTACAACATCTCTGAAGACCAGAACATGGTAGAGCTGAAGCCACAGCTCAGTGGACCCTTAGCAGAGGTGGCGGCTGAAATGCCTAAGGAGAACATGAATAATTATAAACTCTTTCAAACCAAGGCCAAAATCAGAATAACACCTGAGCATGCCTGTTGGCGGTTCAGAACCCTAAGATGGAAACCAGATGTATCATTCCCCCGACACGCCTACCACACTGGAAAGAATTATGAGGCCTGGATATCAGGAACCCAGGTTAACAATATGGATGAGCTACACCTCCTAATACAAATGGAGCAGTTCTTAGAGGGTGTTCCTGAGGAAATAGAAAGGTACATCCTAGATGGGAAACCCAAAACTATAACCAAGGCGGGGGAGATTGGAGCCAAATGAATGGAAGTGACAGAAAAGAAGAAACCTACTGTCAAGGGAGCGAATACCCCAGGGGGCACACCAACAATAAACCCTATAATCGAGGGCAGCCCAAGACCCCACCTACAACCCCAGGAAAGCCACAGATGCCCTATTCTCCCACCTCACCAGTCTCCAGTAACCCACCTCGGCCCAGTGACCAGTCAGCTGGGCGATGCTTTAAGTGTAATGAACTGGGACACATAAAGGCCAACTGCCCCAAGAACGCCAACCGAGTGCAGTTCATTACACCAACATTACACCAAAGATCCCCAGGCCCAGATGCCTCTTAAATACCCTCGGAGCGAAGGGAAACTTTGAGAGTGGGCGGAAAGAAGGTTACCACGTGGAGAGACTCAGGGGCACAAGTGTCAGCTATCCACCAATCCTTGGTGGACCACAAATTCATCAACCCAAAGGCCCAAGTGACAATTTACCCCTTCATGTCACAAGCTGTAGACTTGCCTACAGCTGAACTGCCTGTCCATTACAAAGGCTGGTCAGGAATGTGGACTTTTGCAGTCTGTGACAATTATCCCATCCCCATACTACTGGGGGAAGACTTGGCCAACCAGGTGAAGCGGGCCAAGAGAGTGGGAATGGTTACACGTAGCCAAGCCAGGCAAGCTTCCAGACCCATTCCTGTTCCTGAGCCGTCCACAAGGGCCCCGTCTGTGTTACCAGAGACCCAGACAGAGGTAGTAGACCTGGATCCCCTGCCAACAACGGAAACAGCCACAGTGCCTCCAGTCCCAGACCAGGAACTGGAAAAGCAACCAACACCAGAACTGTTGCCAGCACTAACGCCAGCGCTTGCAAACCCATCTTCAAACCCAATGCCAGAGGGCGCCAGCGAGCCTGAACTGGCAGAAGCAGCAGATAACCATACCCAAGAGGCTCAGCCGAAGCCTGAAATACCACCTAGTGCACCAGCGGAGAGCGGTTCACCAGCAATGAAAACAACCCCATCACCTACATCGCTTCCAGAGGGACCAAGCCCAAGTCCACAGTCTAAGGAAGAACTGGTGTCTCCAGCCTCAAGAAAACAGTTCCAGACTGAGCAGGAAGCAGATGACAGCCTTCAGAAAGCTTGGGCGGCGACACAGAGCATCCCACCACCTCTCAGCTCTTCTAATCGATCCCGGTTTGTAGTAGAACAAGGACTTTTATACAAAGAGACTCTTTCTGGTGGACACCAGAAAGACTGGCACCACAAAAACAGTTGGTGGTTCCAACTAAGTACCGGAGAAAGCTCTTAAGCTTAGCCCATGATCATCCCAGGGGCCATGCTGGGGTGAACAGAACCAAAGACAGGTTGGGGAAGTCCTTCCACTGGGAGGGGATGGGCAAGGACATTGCCAAGTATGTCCGGCCTTGTGAGGTGTGCCAAAGAGTGAGAAAGCCCCAAGACCAGGTCAAGGCCCCTCTCCAGCCTCTCCCCATAATTGAGGTCCCATTTCAGCGAGTAGCTGTGGATATTCTGGGTCCTTTCCCAAAAAAGACACCCAGAGGAAAGCAGTACATACTGACTTTCACGGACTTTGCTACCCGATGACCAGAAGCAGCAGCTCTAGGCAACACCAGGGCTAAGGCTGTGTGCCAGGCCCTAACAGACATTTTTGCCAGGGTAGGTTGGCCCTCTGACATCCTTACAGATTTAGGATCTAATTTCCTGGCAGGAACCATGAAAGAACTGTGGGAAACTCATGGGGTGAATCACTTGGTTGCCACCCCTTACCACCATCAAACCAATGGCCTGGTCGAAAGGTTTAATGGAACTTTGGGGGCCATGATACGTAAATTCATCAATGAACACTCCAATGACTGGGACCTAGTGTTGCAGCAGTTGCTTTTTGCCTACAGGGCTGTACCACATCCCAGTTTAGGGTTTTCACCGTTTGAACTTGTGTATGGCCACGAGGTTAAGGGGCCATTACAGTTGGTGAAGCAGCAATGGGAGGGGTTTACACCTTCTCCAGGAATTAACATTCTAGACTTTGTAAGCAACCTACAAAACACCCTCCGTCACTCTTTAGCCCTTCCTAAAAAAAACCTAAAGGATGCACAAAAAGAACAAAAGGCCTGGTATGATAGACATACCAGACAGCGTTCCTTCAAGGTAGGAGACCAGGTTATGGTCTTGAAGGCACAACAGGCCCATAAGATGGAAGCATCATTGGAAGGGCCATTCACAGTCCAAGAGCGCCTGGGAGCTGTTAACTACCTCATAGCATTTCCCAATTCCTCCCTAAAGCCCAGAGTTTACCATGTTAATTCTCTCAAGCCCTTTTGTTCCAGAGACTTACAGGTTTGCCAGTTTACAGCCCAGGGAGGAGATGACGCTGAGTGGCCTGAAGGTGTCTACTATGAAGGAAAAAGTGACGGTGGCGTGGAAGAAGTAAACCTCTCCACCACCCTGGAACGTCTGCAGCGGCAACAAATCAGGGAGCTGTGCACTAGCTTCACCCCATTGTTCTCAGCCACCCCAGGACGGACTGAACAGGCTTACCACTCCATTGACACAGGTAATGCTCACCCAGTTAGAACCCCACCCTACCAAGTGTCTCCTCATGCCCAAGCTGCTATAGAACGGGAGATCCAGAACATGCTACAGATGGGTATAATACACTCATCTACCAGTGCATGGGCCTCTCCAGTGGTTCTGGTACCCAAACCAGATGGGGAAATACGCTTTTGCGTGGACTACCGTAAGCTAAATGTGGTAACTCGTCCAGACAATTATCCAATGCCATGCACCGATGAGCTATTGGAGAAGTTGGGACGTGCCCAGTTCATATCTACAATAGACTTAACCAGGGGGTACTGGCAAGTACCGCTAGATGAACCTGCCAAGGAAAGGTCAGCATTCATCACTCATGCGGGGGTGTATGAATTTAATGTGCTCCCTTTTGGGCTGCGAAATGCACCCGCCACCTTCCAGAGGCTGGTAGATGGTCTACTAGCAGGACTGGGCAAATATGCAGTTGCCTATCTTGATGATGTGGCCATTTTTTCTGACTCCTGGCCCGAACACCTAGAACACCTGGAAAAGGTCTTTGAGCGCATCAGGCAGGCAGGACTAACTGTTAAGGCCAAAAAGTGTCAAATAGGCCAAAACAAAGTAACTTACCTGGGACACCAGGTGGGTGGAGGAACCATAAACCCCCTACAGGCCAAGGTGGATGCTATCTAAAAGCGGCCTGTCCCAAAGTCAAAGAAACAGGTCCAATCCTTCTTAGGCTTGGCCGGGTATTACAGGCGATTTGTACCACACTACAGCCAAATCGCTGCCCCACTGACCAGCCTGACCAAAAAGACCCAGCCGAATGCAGTTAAGTGGACTGATGAGTGTCAGAAGGCCTTTACCCAGCTTAAGGCGGCGCTCATGTTTGACCCTGTGCTAAGGGCCCCGGACTTTGATAAACCATTCCTAGTAACCACAGATGCATCTAAGCTTGGTATAGGAGCAGTTCTCATGAAGAAAGGACCGGATCACAACTTCTATCCTGTCGTGTTTCTCAGCAAGAAACTGTCTGAGAGGGAAAGTCACTAGTCAGTCAGTGAAAAGGAATGCTACGCCATTGTGTACGCCCTGCAAAAACTACACCTATACGTTTGGGGATGGACAACTACATCAAGCAACACCACAACTTACGTACAGGGGGTTCTAATGTATTATCAATAAGATTAAAAGTAGTGTTGTAAACCTCAGCCATCCCTTTCTAGGGGGCTTGTTGTTCTGCTCTGGGACCCAGAATTCCTGTAGGTGAGCCGGTCTAACCCATGCCTATTGTCTGACATCACCTCCATAATTTCCCTGCAACTGTGAAAATTTAAATGGATAAAAGTTTAAAAATTGCTTAAAAATAAACTGATACGATCCATCAAAATTGTAAAAAAATAAAAAACTGAATTCTGCCAAGCTAATTATATATGTTCACATTAACTCATCATATCTTTCCTCAAGTATTTTACAGTTTAGGATAACATTTGTATCAACATATTTCTCTTGTCTCTGATTTCACATTTTAATTTTGCATGAATTCCTCTCAAGCTTCCTGAGACACCAGAGGCTAGTAGGTGGCATGCTCATGAAGGGAGAGATTACCTTAAATTACTCTGGCTGCCTCATCTGTCTAAAGCAACAATGCTGGGCTTCAGAGGGAGTTGTATCCAAATATTCTTGACTGGACAGATCGTTGATGCAACACAAGCTCTTTAAAGTTGAGGTGAGTAGACGAGTTAATGGAGTGTCATTCCCCACTAACCCCACACAATAAAAAGACATCTAGTTGTAACCTCATGTCTGATTTGTTAAACCAAATGCTTCCAAATGATTTTTTATTTAATATTTTGATTATAGATTAACCTTGAGGTCTCAGCCAAGACCATGGCTCCATTGTGCTAGTCCTTGATACTGCTATTCTCTTGGTTCACAAAAGATTTCAACAGATGCAGCAGCTAGAGTCAGTATTTGGCTTGCTATATGATATCCACAGCTTGCAAAAGAAAACAGCAAAACAGATAAGAGAATTTTGTATAAAACTGGAGTCGGCATTGACTCATGAAAATTCAAAAGACATTGATGCTACAGATTTGTGTAGTGAGCTTCAGGCTTTTTCAAGATGGCTTAAGAAACATTCCCCTCCTGAAGTTTGTTTGTGAAAATAAACTCACAGGCAGTTTTCCAAACATTTTTATAGCTCTACGCATTCTTTAACTTTTCCAGTTTCCATAGCTAGTGAGAAACGTGGCTTCTCAAAGTTAAAATTGATAAAAATATATCTGCCTTCAACAATGGTGCAAGAGAGACTTCTTGGATTTGTCACAATGTCAACAGAGCATGAAATAGCTGGAAAACTGGATCTAAAAGAACTAGTGACTGAGTTTTCAAAACTTTAAGCAAGAAAAGTCATATTTTGAGAGCACAGAGTGTTTTTTATTCGGAGTGTTTTGAGGTTAAAGTTCATTGAAGAGTTTTCTTATTTCTTTTTATATTGGATGTGGTGGTAATGGCAGTTAAAGCAGGATAGCATAATGGATGATTTTGGATTTGTAATAATAAAAATTATAATTAACATGATAATGCATTTTTATTTGAAATCAGACTGAAATATCATCTAGCTGTCGTGTACAAATCTATTCTGAAAATTTTGTCTCTCTATTTTATCTGATCTCAGAAACATTGGTTGGACAGATGGATGGACAGACAGATCTTGTTTTTCACACATTCTGCAGTCAGCTCTATTTCAGGGGCATGTGACTGTAACTATATAAGAATCAAACTTGCATAGTGATAAAAAAGTAATAAAAGTATCAAGTGATACTGAGAATCTAGGTCTAATGGGACTAATTAGGAAACTCATACATCATCATATCTTTTCAGCAGAAAAGTTGATAACCCATAGCAGGGACTGATGCCAATCTTGGAGCTAATCAAGATAACTGATTCACTGTTTTTTTGATTGACAAAGACATTTGGAAAGGCCTGAATTACAACTCTCCTACAGCCTTAGCACTATTGAAGTTATAAATACATAGTTTATCTCCACTTTCTTGTGCTTCTTTCTGAGATTATTTCAATTGTAAAAAACAAACAATAACAACAGAAAAACACATTCAGCCACATTCCATCTCATGCTGCAGCCCTTTTATGGGGCTGCAGAAGCATAAAGTGAGCAGAGTGCCCCCCCCCAGTGCAAGGGAAGCAGAGTAAGAGTGTACATGGCCTTATGCGGCTCCCTGCCTCCTCCCCCCCACAGCCCCTGGGATAAGGGTGTGCCAAAGGTGGGAGGGAGTATTTCAGGAATTAGAAGGGAAGTGGCTTGAGTGCTCTGCATTCCAGCAATTCTGAGCTGCAGACCAGCCCACAGGCAGCTTGGTAAGGCCCTTAAGCTCCTCGCCTATTCCAGGGGCTGTATTGGCCCAAAATAGGGAAGTGGGACTGCACCTTCTGTGCTGCAGAAGAATCTGAGCTATTAAATCTGAGGGTAGCAGGAACAGGAATACTTACACACAAATTAGTGAGGTTTCACCAGGGATGAATTTAGCCCATCTTTAGAAGTTCATTCATCTTCTTGAAGCAAACTCAATGAATTTATTATTTTAACTTGTGTGAAATTACAGTTCATGAAGGTGAGTGTCAAGCTATCTAGAGTGGCTCGGGAGTGTGAGTTCCAACCTCAGGGCAGACTGTGAAGAAGCAAGGCACAAACCCCAAACTGGTTGTGAGCTTGATACTTAGATTTCATCAACCGAGTAACGAGTGTGAACGCCTCAAGCATTGTAACAGTCTGAACATAGGGTCACAGACAGTCTCCTTAGTTACTCCAGTCTCTCTTACCACTCAGGCAAGCTTGTTTTTGTGAAAGATGGTCCCTGACAACAACAATATTCAGGTTACTCTCAGTCCCAAAGGACCAGTCGCTTATCCCAGGTCAACTGCACCTTAGATCTCACACCAAAGACAATGTGGCCAATCCTACGATAAATCTTTAGTTAGTTTAGTAATTAAGAAAAGAAATAAGAGTTACACCTCTACCTCGATATAATGCTGTCCTCGGGAGCCCAAAAAATCTTACCGCTTTATATTGAACTTGCTTGATCCACCAGAGTGTGCAGCCCCTCCACCTCCGATGCTGCTTTACAGCGTTATATCTGAATTTGTATATGTCAGGTCACGTTATATCGAGGTAAAGGTGTATTTACAAGGTTAAAGCAGGTAACCATACATACACAAATGAATTACAGTCTTATGTTCTGAAAGGGTAATAGAAGCTGCTGTAATATGGAAGCTCTATATGTCCTTTAGGGCTAACCCAAACCAAGCCCTAAGGATCTCTTGCTTACGCTTAGAAATCCTGACCTCAGAGTTCAAGCAATAGAGATACAGTTCCTTTTTGTCATGGATTTTTATTCCCTTCTCCCCCTCCTCAAGTTCAAGATGATGAGACTAGTCCACCTGCATGTCTCCTCTTCGTGATTCTGGGACAGAATGTGTGCAGGGAGGGAAGCAATCAACAAAGCTTTGTCCTTTGATATTTCACAATTGCTCATTGGTTTCAATGTGCCTTCTTGGTGGACAGGACATAACACTTCTGAAGGAAGCTGGCATTTCTGTATTAATTAATGCTCCTTTCCTATTTGATCACTTACACAATTACAGAGGACTACAATGCAAATACTTAATATAACCTTATAACATGGGATAAGATGCTATAAGTAAGATTAATACATGCAGCATCCTACAAGCATTTCATAAGTATAAACATATTCTCATCTCTTCAATACCTATTTTAACAATACTAACACACAGGTGAGCCAGACTGGTTTCCAGCTATGCATTTGTCAGTGTTCAGTGAGGCTTATGGGCTTTGGCATGAGCTGGCACCTGGTCTGCCAGCATCACAGTGAGGGAGGCACGATACAAGCTTCTTCATACTATTTCAGTTGCGGCCTCAAAAAGAGACTGCCATTTGAACCAAACTGTTTTGTGAAGCAGATATTCATTAGGGACTTGGGTAAGAAGATCACCTAATAAATGCATTTTGACTTGTGATCTAAGACTGTGAATTCCAAGCTGCAGATTTTGATATTTGTTCTCCCATGTAATCTCCCGACAAATGTAAATTACTATATCCTTTAATAAGCGATGATGTGTGAATTAGCCATCTCTCTGCACAGTAGAGCTAAGTCTGGAAGAGAACTGGGATGTGTCTGCCCTGGATAAGGTCAAGTCTCATGCAGCTGCACTAAGGCTAAACAAGAGCAGCAAACATGCTGCATTTCTTTAAGGAAAGAGAGCTAAGTGTAGTGCTGTTCAGAAACCCTGATAGTCAATTCATAAATGGGAAAACAATGAAGAAGACTGCCTCTGGGCCAGAAAAAAAATAGCCTCTCACTAATGATGGGGGGGGGGAAATCGGTAATATGAGGGGAAACTGATCCAATTCAGTTTCAGGATACAAAGTTTTATGTCACTGAAGTCTATTCAGCTTTTCTACCTTGAGATTTTTCCACCCACCAGACCTGTACCTGATTCTCATTCACATGAAAGGCCCTGGTAGAACACTATAAAGAGGCCTTACTGTAAATAAGAATCAAGCTCTAGATGACGAGTTAAAACCTTCTGAAGATAGATTTGCATTTATGACATCTTCGTGGTACAGATTTTTTTTTATGTACAAATGATATACTGTGTGTATATTGTCACTATACTTATACAGAGATAGTTCTGTGTGTATGCTGTAGTTAACCTATAAAAGATTACAAGATAGATGGTTATATACTAACTATCCTCACATCTCATCACAAACATGCTGTGAAGCATGACAATGAAGGCAACCACTTGGGCAGTGAGAGTATTTACATAAATCCACACTTCTGCAGTGAGCTATTGGTTTTATGCATGTTTCCCCCATTTTAAAATGAGGGGAAATACTTTTAAAATTACACAAATGCAACTGGTGTACATCAGAGCATGAGTTTTCATGACTCAGTGCTAAGATGTCCAGAATGGGAGAAAGATCCTGGTTTGTAATAGATACAAGGATACTGCCTTCAAGACATGAGATGAAATAGGGGGCCACCCAAATCAGGGGGACCCATTAATTTCATGTTTTCATTTTCCAGATCACTTCAGATACACTCAGAAGCATGCTACACTGCCCATACAGTAAGGCTCTGCATGTCTGGAAATCATAATAAGCTTAGATTAATACCTGAACATACTATTGGAAGGACTCTAGAATGTGTAAAAGAACAGAGACACCTTATGGCGCACCTAGGATAGACAGGATCTGTATGTGTTTTAGCGAATTTCTCCAGGCTCAGACATATCAAGCATGGGTCTCACATAGATTTTGGCAGGTAAGAAAAGAGTTTGGTTTGGCAAAACCAAAATATCTTTAGGTTTGCATTCCCCCTAAAAGCATAATGAGGGTGTTAGAGGCTGTAGCGCCATCACAAGTCAATAGAAAACAAGCCTGTATCTTCTATGGTCTGCCTGCCATTAATTAAGCTAATAGGCCATAATTTTCTTCTATAATCCTCAAATCCAGTCAGTATTTAATATACGAGCTCAAATAAATATGCTCATAATTAGATGGGGGTGACAGATGAAATTAAATCTATCCACATGCCTTTTCAATGACTGCTTGGTTCTGGCTTGGATGTAGAGAGGCCTTGTGTGGTGACATTAGGCAACACTGGCTGTGGTTAGTTAGCCGGGGACCTAAAGAGCTAGGGAGAAATACTGGGTTCGCTCTGTGTTCTAAAGCTTCAGTAAAGAATCCCTTTATGTGAATTACAATCTAGTCCTGGCCTTTCTCTACCATGAACAACACTGTCCTATGCAACTCCATATTCATGTCTCCTATACCAAGGGTTTCGTCTGTAAACTCCAATAATACAAAATAGTTAAAAATCTGAGCTATATTAATGTCACTGCATCAGATATGTCCATGCTTTCCATTGGATTAAAGATGAGCTAGAGAAATACTAAGTATTTTAGGTATCTGCAGTATTCATACTGTGCTAATGGGGAATATCTAGGATGGGAAGGATTATATAGGGCAGGTCTACACTATCGCTTAAGTGCATCTAATTTACATCGCTCAGGGGTATGAAAAAGCCTACACACCCCTCCGACCTGAGTGACCCAGGTTTCATGCTGTCCACACCAGCACTATGTTGGCATAAGAGGTGGAGTAATTATGCTAACGGAAGAGCACTCTCTCGTCGGCATAGCACGTCTTCATCAGACATACTACTGCGGCAAGGCTGCACCAGTGTAGCACTGTAGTGTAGACTTGCACTGAAAGAGGAGGGGTTTATTGCTTAATTATTCACTTCAGTTTTCTACACTCTCACCGAGGATCACACTATGGCCAGAGACTTAGCCACAATATTCCGCCATCTGTTCTGGAGAAGCAGAGATCCTGATCCTTCCATACATATGAAGGAAAAACTCATCTTTTATATACAGACACATATGGGCAATTCTCACTCAAGTCAGCTGGGAACCACGCATGAGTATCTGAAACCAGAATTTGGCCCACTGGAGGGTGAAAGAGACAGTGCTTAATTTTTGCCAGGGCTGAGCCCCAGCACCTCTAGCCTTGGCAGTTCATAGCCCTGGCACCTCTGGGCTTGCCGTGTCAGTTATGAAAGTAAAAGAATTGCTTGAGGCCCAACACCTCTTTCATTACAAATGAAGCACTGGAAAGAGAGAGATCTAGTGGGGAAGTTGGAATTTAAGCAATTGTAGGAGAAAACATGGAGAACTATAGTGGACTGACTATTTAAGGGGAAAATTAGAATCAGCTTCTTATGTTGTTCATCTCTCAAGAGGAAGATTCATCCCGTCTCATGTGACTAGAATGTGACCTCTCCAATGTGAAAAGCCCTTAGTCAGAATCCTTGACCATTCACTCAGCATTAGAATGTAATTTTTACTGCACCATGGCCCTCATTCAACGTGTTCAGTTAGACATCACACAGCTATAACAGATGCCAGAAGGAAAGGTCATGGTTGGCAGTCTGCATATATCTCCCAGTGTATATTACAGTTTAGCTGGTGAGACTCTTTATGGCCGAGGTGGGGGACCTTGACTGGGCTATACGTTTAAGGATGATGCTCTGCATTTCACCTTTCTTTACATTCATATCAACATTCTTGATCTATTAAGTTGGTAAGGATCTGTGAAACTATATTTTTCTCCACTTTTTGCTGTATCTAATATCACTAACCAAGAAAATGCAACATAATCTAGCACAACTGATGTGAAGGACCTGCACAAAATACATTTACATTTATAAAATGGCTTGGATAAAAGCTTAGACCTGATAGGCTGAGAATTCTGATAACACATAACTGTCCCTCCCCAGGCCTAATTATACTCCAGGAGACAAGACACTGGATAGGGAGTCAACAACCTCCATTTCATTGTATATATGTCTCTGCCGCTGACCTGCTAGATTGCCTTGGGGAAATCACTTCACCCATCTGGGTGTCGGTTTCCCCTTCCACTTTCTAGATTGTCTATTAATATTATAAGCCCTTGGGAGCAGGGATTGTCTCCTCATATGAGTGGGTACAATACATAGCACAATTTCAGTTGGGGCCTCTAGACACTTCAGTAATACAAATAACAATAAATAATAAAGCCTCTTCATTATACCGGTAACTATACCCACTGAACAGATGGGCAAATTCAAAGCCAATGAAAGGAATGTAATGTCTTCAAAGTCAATGTTACACTGCTTTGTATCATGTCAAACAGTGCTGCACATTCAATATCAAGTCTGTGTGTGCCTGTCATCTCAGGAAAGGTGCTCTCATTGAGGAACATGGGATTGGAAAGGCAGTGCATGGTTGTATTCAGTTACAAAAATCATCTATATGATAAAATGAATGAAGGAGTCATATCCATAACATACATCTGAACCATTCAAAGAGAAATCTTTCATGAATACAGTGCCTGTATACTCAATTAGCTGCACATCACAAAGCATACATACCAATGCACACAAGTACCAGTATGTTGCATTGTCACCACAAGGTCAGTATTACATCCACGTCACAAAGGAGTGAAATATTACATTTGTCATTGGTCCTCTGCACTAGTAATCTGAGTCCTCTCAAAGAGAATGATCTGACACTGGTACCAATATCTGCTGTGGTTCCATGTGCAAAAAAAGAAAAGAGATAATTGACAGTTGCTTTGCACAGGTCTAACTTGCTCTCCTGTTGCTACTTTGTTTGATGTTGCTTTGAGGAAGACCATAATGAGTAAAGGATATTGCTGTGCCAAGCCTCCATTCAGAAGGCTATAGCAAATTTTTCTATACATAATATATAATGTATATACATGTATAATATATATACAGAGCACAGAAAAGTAAAGCAAACAATTCAGAGCTGTTTACATCCAAACCCGACTCACGTTGAGAGTATAGACGCACTTTTTAAGTGTAACTTAGATTGTTATGAGGGTTTGGGTACCTTGGCATTTCTTGATGTGCTTTGCACTTCATATAGGATTTCTGGACTAGAAAAGAAAACTTTTGTTCAGTAAGGGTGAGATTCAAAGCACATAACACACGGTAGTTTGAACTATGGTACTGTGATGAATTTTCACTATGTGCAATTCAGTCAACAAATAGCTTAAAAATTACTGCAGTCCAACCAAGTATCATAAGAACGACCATACTGGATCAGACCAATGATCCACCTATCACAGTATCCTGTCTTCCGGCAGTAGCCAATGTCAGGAGGGAATGAACAGAACAGGCAACCATCAAGAGATCCACCCCTGTCGTCCACTCTGGCTAAGACACTCAGAGCATAAGGCTGCCTCCCTGACCATCTTGGCTAATAGCAATTGATGGACCTATCCTCCATGAACATATCTCGTTCTTTTAAAAACTCTATTACAGTTTTGGTCTTCACAACATCCCCTGGCTACAAGTTCCACAAAATCTCCAGCAAAATATACAATCTGTCACAGGGGCCCAGGTTCACAAAGGTACTTGGGCACCTAAATTCCAGACATAGGAACTTACATCCCAGATTTAGCCTCCACCGTGACTCACAAAATCCCTTTTTGCCTAATCATTTGGTGCCTCAGCACACTCAGGACCTAAAGATCCCTAGGTGCCTAAGTTTCTGTCTCTGAGCATGCACATTACTGCCTCACTCTAGGTATCCAGATGCCAGTCTCCTACCTAAGCGCCAGTGAAATCCAAGAACCGGAGGAAGACAGGTGTTCACCTGCCTATCTTCCCTGTGGGGCCTGATTCCACCGGTGTGCTCTGAGCCCGCCTATGGCATAAGACCCCTTCAAAACTTAGGCCAGAGGAGGAGGTTGCCACCTTATAGCTTTTAATCCAGTGCTTAGAGCACTCACCAGGATACAGGAGACCTGGATTCAATTCCCCCTTTGCCTGAGGAAAAAGGAATGATTTGAACAGGAATCTCCCACACCTCTCAGAGAGTGCTCTAGCCACTGAGCTAGGAGATAGTCTGATGTGGAGGGCTGGAGGGTGGACAGAGAGCTCTCAGTGTCTCCTGCTGAAGCTGCTACACTGTATATAAATAATTAATAATCATTGGAGCAGGAGGACTACACAGTGGATTGCCCAGGTGGTGTCCTGACCGCCAGGTGTTAGAATTCTGTTACTCTGTCTCCAGCCCAGTGGCTCTTTAAGTATTTATCTACTGAGGCTATAGGTCCAGCCCACCTGTGCTTCCTCTCTCATAGCCACATGACAAGTAGATCATGTAGTTAAATCAGTCCCAGTCCTAGTCCCAGCCCACGCTGCTTTCCGTAGCCCCCATTGGCCTGGGACGGCGAACCATGGCCAGTGGGAGACGCGATCGGCCAAACCCGCAGACGGGGCAGGTAAACAAACTGGCTCGGCACACCAGGAGCTTTCCCTGAACAAGCGGCGGCCTTAGTTTGAGAACCACTGTTCTAGAGAGCCAAAGGAGGAGTGAGTATGAGCAGATAGCTTGGAAGAGGCCTGCCTAGGGAGAAAAAGCAGAATTAAAAAGGGACCAACTCAGCAAAGCTGAGCCAGGGCTACAGCTGGCCTGAGTTACTGACACAGGCCCAAAAAGGAGGGCTGTAAGACTCCTGACCTAAGCAGGAGAAGTGTGTAGGAACCATCATACACAGGTCCTAGAAGGAGAGCTGTGTGACTCCTAGTTCTCAGAGGGGACCAACCCAAAGTAGCACACAAGCCCAGATGGAAGGTGGTGGGAACACTGAATCCAGGGGGAACAAGGGCTGAACTTAAGGGACTACAGACTAATTTATATGATGTAAAGGACTTAATAACTGAGACCCTATCTCCCACGGGGAATCTCAGTTTAATACAGTCTGGTCTGGGAGTGATTTATTTTTTTACAAAAATCCAGGTAGGTGGAGTAGAGAGCAGCACATCTGTAGGGCCACACTGTGCCACAAGGGTATGTCTTGACGGACAGTTGTCTCTCACAGGATCCAGCTAACAGCACTTTTTGTGGGAGCTTTGCTGAATTGCAATGTAACGGAAAACTCCTTTCAGCCCACTTGCCATTGTGTATATACTTCCATATACACTAAAGGACAAAACAGGCTATCTTAAAATCAAATACATTTTTGTTTTTTGTCCAGCTCACGTTTGGAGATGCCAAACCGTAGTACTACAAAATCTTAAATCTTCCATTTCTGGTTCATTTCCTTTGCAACACAATGAGCGCTAAGGGCTCTACTCAAGTGCTTCACTGACAGGCAAGCATTGATAACAGTGGAGCAGTAATCTGGAGGTAAATGCCAACTACGAGGAAAGGTTTTGCTTGTCTGAAGAAAACTAAACCAAAGTCAGTGAACAAATAAAAGCATGAAAGTCACAGACAAGCACAATAAAACAACCCTATTGTTTCTTGGCTTCTCTCTCTCTGTAAACCCAAGGCCTAACTCTGCCCTTAGATACATTAGTACTATTCTCATTGACTTCAATGGGAGTTATATGCATGTATTTGAGGAAAGAATTGGACTTTCCTCCAAATTCAACTCTCTCTAAAGTAACCAATGTGTCGCTCAGAAGTGACATGAGTATATCATACCCACAGGCATGATTGTTTTATTTATTTATTTATTCTTGACAATGATCCTGCAGAAGCCAGGTTTTGAGATGATCAGAGGTTTGATGTGTGGGTGGATAGTGAATACAGGGCCAGCTCTATAGTTTTCGCAGCCCCAACGTGCCGAATTGCCGCTGTGGGCGGTGGGGGCAGGCTGCGTGCCCTTGGGGCGGCAGGCACGTTTCTACAGCGGTGGCAATTCGGCAGCAGCTTCTATGTTTAGCTGAAGCCGCCGCGGAAACGCACCTGTCGCCCTAAGGGCACAGGGACTGCCCCCGCCACCCGCGATGGCAATTCGGTGTGCTGCTTGGGGGCAAAACAAGGGGGACTGCCGCCCCTTGCAGATTGCCGCCCCAAGCACCAGCTTGGAATGCTGGTGCCAGGAGCTAGCCCTGAGTGAATACATGTGGGAAGGTGACAAAGAGCAGAGCAGGACCATTGAAAATATGGCAGAAAGCAGAAACACAGAAGTCTCATTGAGGCAGTCTTATTTGAAAACAAGCAGAAGTTCTCAGAAGGTTTCTGCATGTCCTCCAACGTATGGGCTAGAAATCTTAACTTAACTTATAGCTCTCAAAATAGCTGTATGTGAGCAAATGTGTATATTATATCACATAAAATTTGCAGATATAAATACCCAACACTGATAGAATGCACAATACAAAGTTCATCAGTCAGTTGTTGCTCAATATGTGCCAAATTTGCTCAAGTACATAAATTCAAAGTCCAAAAAAAATTTACATTTCTTCATACTGTTCTGAAATTTCCAGGACAAAGATTTCCAGTTTTATCTTTACACCAAGTAAGTCTGTATAATGTAAACATAGATAGATGAACATGCTACAGTACAATATAAAAATGTTTTAAAATTAAAGTTTAAAACCATATTATTGGGTCATTCTTTAAGAGACATTATTAAATAAAATTTCTTCCAAAATTCCAATTTTGGAAAAAGATGACTATACAAAACCTATATATAATTGAAATGTTTTCTTGATTCTAACATATTCCTGTAGCATTTTCATTCAACTGTAGCATTGTACGAGTGCATGAGAAATGCAAAATCAAACTGTTTAGAATGTAATTATAAACAAAGTGAAATCATTTGTTTTCATTGTGTAAACTGAATACAAGATAAACAGAATACAACTTGAAAAGTAAATACATTTTAAGTAGTAATTAAAACTAATCAAACACTGATTAACTGATGGTATATGTGATGAATAATATCTTATTTGCCTCATATGTCTTTCAAAGGCTATTTTTCAATCAGCTATTAAGCTGGTCAAATAATGCACACACACAAAATAATAAAACGAGGTAGTTGATTAAAAACAGTATATATTATTCAACAAATAGTATTTAATCAGATCTATTAATCACTGCACAAAGAATATTTTTACCCTGAAAGTATAACTTTATACATTTTTCTCCTGCTAATTGTCTTTGAAGCAGAAGTAGCGTAAATGGAAGCATCATGCCTATTTAACTTATTTTAATGTATTGTATCAAAAACTTTCATAGCATATGAAATTCACTGAGTCACTAATATGATATTATGAAAGTGGGATGAATAAGACACTAACTCAGAGTTGTCATTTCAGCTTATCACAGAAATTATATAATTATAGCAATACCAAAAGAATCGAAAGTCTTTTAGGAACAATTTCAGTTGACTTTTTGGCTTTACTTTCTGTTTATAACAATTTTTTTTACTGTTTTTTAAATTAAAAATACAACATAAAGTGATTTGATGATATACAATTTTGCTTATCCTTTATTTATCCTTGTCCTCTGAGCTTCTTGCCCAAAATGTAAAACTCTGTGGTATTAAGCATGAGGTAATTGTCTCTTGCAGCTCATAACAATAAGAAAGAAGAATATGCCAAACTGGAGTCTGGTGATATTTCAGAATTCAGAAACTATACACAGGAAACTAATTCTGAGACTGCACAGATGCATTCATGAATAGAATTCAGCAATTTGTAGTGATGTAATTAAGTCTAATCATCCTGACAATCTGGATGATAGAAGCTACTCGAGAAGAGCCTTATATTTGCCTGTCTAAACCTAAATTCATCTGTTTTTATTTAAGCCACATTTTTTTATTGTAAGTTCTTTTTAAAAATTCTCAAGCTAAATCCCAGCTGGTACGTGCTGTACTCATTTCCTCATTGTGAAATCACGTTTAACTTAGTGGTTAGGTTGCAACAACCCCAATAATATAATTATACTGTAATCTGCTACAATCAATCAATCAGCTCTTGGATCTTTGGGAAGATGATGATATCTTCACCTACTAATAATAGGAAAATAATAGATGTCAACCCAAAGGGTAGAAACTCTCACAAGCCTCTTTCGGGATCTTGTGTGGGTTCCTGCATTGGTCATGTGACAATAATACTGCAATTAGTAGAAGGCCTGACATGCTTATTCAGGCAGTGGCCAAAGAAGACAAGGGGTCCTATTTGTCTCACCCAGCAGATGTTATTAGAACAATGTTTCAACAGGAACTAACAAATAGCATGAAAAGGGAGATGTAGATTTTTTTTAAAAGTACAGTAATACTACTAGGATTTACTGCATATTATGAAAGAAATGAATTTGGTCCAAAGGAAAGACGCTCTTCTATTTCTCTCTGTCTTTTTTCCGTAAGGAACATACATTAAGGAGATTAATAGAATATACATTCTAACTCTCTTTACAAGCAGCATTTGCCTGGTTAAAACTATCAAGGCTAATATGTGAAATGAATCCACCTAATTTAAAAGTATTTCTACTACCTGTGTATCTTCAGTTGCAGAGGTCTCTCTGTTTCTTCCACGGGTTAGCACAGCCCATAACATGTGCCCAAGGAATGAAGCTAAGATGCAGAAACTACCTGCAATCCAGACATCTTTTCCCTTTGAGGGTAGATCCATTTTTTTAAGCTGAATTACTTTGGTCTCTTGGTTTATTAGAAGTAATTTGCTGGACAATCAATCGTCCCCAACTCGGTAAGCACTACCTAGCTGGAAGGGATGGGCACGCTGCTGGGTAGGTTGGATCCTGTCACACAATTCAACACATTCCCTGGACCTATAAGGGAAAAAAGAGTGACGGCCTACTGACAAGAGAGAAACAGGTGTGAGGGGCCTACAGACAAGATTGCTTGCAAGGTAATTTACTCTGACATCCCAGCACTTCTCAGATGAACCAAAACTATTAGCACCAACCATAATAGTTAACAGTTTATGCTGTCAGTCATCTGCTTTTTAATTTGCAACGGATACAAAATATACACAAAGAGCAACATTTGGATGGTAAAACTGTGGGAAAAAATAGTATGTGTAATTAAAGACTATGGTAATGCATACGTAGAAGAAGCCTGAATTAAGGCTATATAGCCACCTTATTTCTGACTTTTGAGTGCTTGACTTTGCAAACTTGACATTCTTCTAATATAACTTTTTCAATGTAATTTACTACTAAAAACCAAACCACCAACTGCCCTCAAAAACCTGAAAAACCAGAAATTATATTTTGTTGCACTATACCAGTCCCCAGAAGCAGGGTTCAGATCTTTAGAGCCACAGCACAGATCTCAGCCTACTATTGATACCAGTAGCTCAAGTAATCATCTTCTCCGTGGATTAGTCACCGGGGGGAAGGAGACACATATTTTGCCTGTGATTTTCAAAGCGATTTGCTGACAGAAGAGGACTAGAGAGAACAATGATTCCTGGGTTCCATTCCAGGCTACATAGGGGAGTATTCTCTTGTGGTTATAGACCCTTCTGCCCATGTATTCCCAATGTGTCTCTACTTTCCTTCTATCTGAATTGAAATGTCATGTGCTAGAGCTTCCCTATGGAGGAAAATAACTTAGCATGATCATCTTGTTACATGATGACATTGATGATAACTCCACTGGACTCCAGCAGGTGATTTATACAAATCAGTCTCAGTTTCTGCTTGGATGGCATTTCACAGTTTTCATGTAATATAGAACCTTGTTTTCAGTCTGCCCCTCACCCATTCAAAAGTCCACAAATTATAACTTTTAACATTATGCCTTCACCTGTTCGTCCTATCAACAAAACAGAAAAGAAAAATGTACTATTGCTTTGCTGAGAAGCTCCAGCACCTCTGTGCTTTGGAGCAGGGACTTTAAACTGATCTGGATGGCGGATATTGGATAGGGGGAGAGAGCCTAAAGTCCCTGCGCCAAAGCTGTACTACTGCTTTGCTGGATGTGCTGGAGCTTCTCAGCAAAGCAGTAGTACATTTTTCTTTTTAACATGAGCAAAACAACATATTTTGTAATATCATTCTAAGAAACAGCTAGACTATTTTAGCTGACATTTTCAACAACAACAAAAATCAGCTTGAGATAGACACCTGGGATGAATTTTTTTTGGCATAAGCAGTTAAAGTTTGGCAAAGTTATAAGCAACCAAAACCAGAGCCTTATAAAGGGAAATGTTAGGAAACCTTAACAACAGATGATGCTACAGATCTACCTCTAAGGACAGAAACTGTTTGGATTCCAGGGATGGGAAGCCAAAATTGGAGGACAAAGGATGTCATGTAGAGTTAGATAATAGTTGCAGTGCACTTGGCTGGAGCTAAAGCCTTAACTGCATAGCAGGTGCTTATAAATAAAATGGACAAAGAACATGAAAGAGGATTAATTTGGCAGGGTGGAGCAATGTGAATGTGGAATACTGTAATTCTCCCTGTGCTTAGGTATATACACTTCTCCAAAGATTGGCAGGCAAAGGGCTTAATTATCTTCTCTACCTGCAGATTGCAAGTACATAAAAGATTGTTACAAAAGGAAGGTGAAAAATTGTTCTTGTTAACCTCTGAGGATAGGTTCAATGGGTTTAAACTGCAGCAAACCGTAGGGAAGGAGACCTGCTTGTTCGGGGAACGCGATAGCAAACCGGGGAAGGAGACCAGCTTCGCCGCGGTTTGCTCTCGCGTTCCCGGAACCACCCAGCAAACCTCAGGGAAGGAGACCTGCTTGCTCGGAGTTCGGGGAACGCGAGAGCAAGCTGGGGAAGGAGACCAGTTTGATTACCAGAGGCTTCCTCAGGTATGCTGGGATACCTGCTTATTCCACGGAGGTCAAGAAAAGCGCTGGTAAGTGTCTATACTTGATTACCAGCGCTGGATCACCAGCGCTGGATCCTCTACACCCGAGACAAAACGGGAGTACGGCCAGCGCTGCAAACAGGGAGTTGCAGCGCTGGTGGTGCCCTGCAGATGTGTACACCTCCTAAGTTGCAGCGCTGTAACTCCCTCACCAGCGCTGCAACTTTCTGATGTAGACAAGCCCTTAGGGTAGACATTAGGAAAACATCCTAACTGTCAGGGTAGTTAAGCACTGCAACAAATTGCCCAGGGGGGTTGTGGAATCTCCAGCATTGAAGGCTTTTAAGAACAGGTTAGACAAACACCTGTCAGGGATGGTCTAGTTAATACTTATTCCTGCCTTGAGTGCAGGGGACTGGACTAGATGACCTCTTGAGGTCCCTTGCAGTGCTACACCTCTATGATTCTATAGGACAACAGTTACAGTATTGCCAACCCCAAACAGTCAAAAATCATGAATATGGTCCCCCCAAATTATTGGATTGGCTTAAAAAATCAAGAGATTTTTTTTTTAAAGTTGCATTCCTTTTTATTTGCCTTCTAGCTTCTGAGCCTTTAGGATGCACTCAGGTCACATTTCAGACTTTTCTCCACAACCATGAGATACACACACACACACACACACAAGCTGAGATTCTCATGGAAGGACTCCAGGAACTGGGGCATAGGGTGACCAGATGTCTCCATTTTATAGGGACAGTCTCGATTTTGGGATCTTTTTCTTATATAGGCTCCTATTACCCCCCACCCTATCCCAATTTTTCACATTTGCTGTCTGGTCACCCTACTGGGCCAATTAAGTAAAACAAACAATAATGTTGGACTCATCATGGCAACACTGTTAAATGGCTACCATTGGTGTAGGAGTTTGCAGGGGAGTCACTGGCCCAAGGCATTTGTTCTCCCCAAGAGGCAAAGCTCTGGAAAGAGACTCTTTGCTTCCACCATTACTACAATCATCAGTGACATGACTTAAAAGAGAAGGACTCACTGATCATCCACTGGCCTTCTTTTCCACAGAGGGAGTAAGGAGAGAGAATGATGAGTAGCCCCCACCCCCTGCACCAATGGAGCAGCTAGTTTGAATGCCAAATACCTACTATGTGCACCAGTTACAATTAGGTCCTATATCTAAATATTGGAACTAGGGCTGGTTGAAAAACAGTTTCAAAGGAAAATTTTCTACAGAAAATTGGGTTTTAATTAAACAAAGTTTCCACAAAACCTGTAAGCTTTCTGTGAAAAAATGTTGATTTTTTGTTGGAAAACAGATCAACCCCCCAAAAACTTTACAAAGTTCAGTTTTTTGATGGAAAAGTCAAAATCCTCTACAAAAAATATCAATGAAAACTTATTTTGATTGCTTGTCAGGGGAAAATAATATACGTTTTCCAACTAACTCCACGATGGACTGCCCTGGCAACTGTCTATTCAAACAAACCTTGTTGATGGATGTTACATAACTATAAAAATATACCTGCTGCTTTGGCATTTAGAGGGGGACTCTGACATCATCATTCAAGAATAACAATGAGTTTATCATGAAACTGTTGCTCCCATCCACTAAACATCATCAGAAAGATCTCGTGACCTTTATTGTCCTAGTCTCTCTACCAGTGCAATGCTAAGAGGTACTGAGTTAATAACAATCAGAATATAACCATGGTCCTGTTGTAACTTTTTGCAGGAAAGAAGGCGAGGGTAGTGGTGTTATGAATTATGGTATTGCTTATGTAGTAATCATATGTCAGTTGCAAATGACATAGTTGCATTGTTTATCAAATGCTGGGACCCATGACTGCATTAGTCAAGCTGGGTGAACATAACTCATAGGATGGAAGGCCTTGGGGTAGTCCTCCACATCACTGATATGCCACAGTGAGACTGTGGGGAACTGCTGACAGAGTGGCTGCATAGAGGGGTCTCTGCACTGCCAGTGTACTGCAAAGATGAACTCTGCACTGACCCTAAATAAGCTGGTAGGAAAAAGAAATTAGGTGGTTGCCAAGGCCCAAGATCAGACAACCCAGAAACCCTGCATTGAAGCCTGGACTAGTAGTGGCCACCACTCTAGACCATAACATCTAGAGACCTGCCACACTGAAACCTGCTTTCAGGATCTGGGGGTGAATTACATCACTCTCAAAGGTGAGGGGCCCTGCCTTTAAAATGTATTCCCCTGGGTAGTCTGGCAGAGTTTAGAGAGCTTGAGTTTAAGATTGGGTTTAGCTGTTTGCTTTTGTAGTCCTAAAGAAATAGTCTTTTACTACCACCCATCATGGATGGTTTTATTGTTTTATGAATTCTGTAAACAAGTGCCTAGCAGCTAGAGCAGTGGGCATTGCAAAGGTCAATAAAATTAACAAATAAATCATAAACAAATTACTTGCACCAAAATCATGGAAATGAGATTAAAGAACATGTTTACAACTAAAGAAAATAATCCCATATAATTTAAAACAGTGTGCACTGTATTTATGCTTGGTTCCCCTCATTTTGAATCTCTGCAACCAATTTAAACATGTGGATTTCAGCTCCATTTGCCGTCAAACCACACTTTACCAGCTGAGGGCCAGAGGCAGAGACGGAGGGTGAAATTCAATGAGCCAGCATGTCATCTTATAATTGGAATAGTCTGAAGTCAACCAAGTTAATCAGGCAGGGTTGAACTTGACTGTGACTGATTAACGTAATCAGGCTATCGGTTAACTCCAAAATTCTTGAACTCTGGTGACATAAATAATTGCCAGGCTTTAGCTGGTCTTCAGATATAGAAATAGTTTGGAGGGCCAAATTCTGCCGGACTGCAGTTGCGCAGCTTTAACTGAAGTCAATGGGAGCTATTGTGCACACATCCAAGGGCAGAATTTGAGCCGTAAGTAGAAATGGAAGACAATAGAACATTCTGCATATAAAACCCTGATCACAAAACTCCCTTTTTTTCTTCTTGTTAACTCTCATGCTTTCGGTCTTTTCTTCTTTGGTAGCTCAATGTTCTTTAATTTAAACCCATATAGTTGCAAAAATAATAGGAAGGGCCTGTTCTGAACATTGGATCAGAGGGAACAAAAAATATATACAACGAGCAGAGAAAGAAAATCTAATTTGCCATAACAGCCCTTTTTGTATTCAGTTAGTAACTTTTCATCTCTCCCATGATCTGAAGAAGAGTGCCATCCACCACAACTCTCTCCCAGTGATTTTCTTTGAGTTATTACACATAACTGAACTTGCAGCACACTTATTTGTTTTCCATTGTTCTAATGGTTCCTTGGGTGTTTGTCTTCAGATTAGACTTCGTTTTTATAAAATATAAGTAATATTGAAAATAAGATAAGCTCCTTGTGTTTGTTTGTTTTAGAAAGGTAACATCTCTAGCAAGACAGCTATTTCTTGGGGGAGGCGGGAGGAGGAGAGAGTTTATTTTCTTCTATAATTATATCCAATTAGCCTCTGATAACATTTACCTTTCAAATGAACACTTCTTTTATAAATATCATGAATATTGTACATTTCGCCCCATAACCTCACTGGTATATTTTCTAGTATATTTACTGCTCCCACTGAAATGAATAGGAGGTTTGCTATTGAATCCAACCTGAGTGAGATTCCACTTACTGAAATTAAGTCTACACTCCCACTCCTCGCTTTTCCTTGCACACCCACCCATTCCTGCAAAGAAAATTATTCCTTCCTCCTCTCATTGTATAATATAATAAAACTATGTTAGTGTTCAACAGGCTAGGGGATAAAGCTTGCTGGAGCTTTATATACAGGGCTCACTTTTCTTCTATACCTACAACCTGGCTTAGGCCCAATCAGTTCAGCAAAACTTTCAGGCATTAAATTTAACCATATGCCTATGTACGGTGCTGAACTAGAATCTGGGCGTTTTGCCAATGACTTTTATGTGAGTTAATTTGGGACCAGTATTAGGAAAAACAAAATTCAAATGTATGTATTTGGAATTCTTGGCTCAATAAAGATGGCAGAATGTCATTAGAACTGAATTATACTACCTTCTAGCTTGAGCAAGATTGTTCTTTTGACTAGACTGTTGTGCTAGAGTAGGAGCACACAACCTTGCTTCTGCACTTACTCCTTTTCCTCCTGGAGGCCTGCAGTCAGTCACACCTCTTCCTATGAACCTCAAAAGTTTTTTCGCACAGGTTCCAGCAACACTTCTAACAAAGCACTAACTCTTGAAACATATCAAAGGTGATGAAGTTGGAATCGATGATTAATGGAGGTTCTCTCCCAACCTCCACCCAAGAAATGGGAAACAAGCTTGCAATCACTACACTTGTAGGGCTACAGTTGCAGCTGTACAGTGCTGGGAGTTAAACCTGTCTTCGTACAGCGGAGTAGGGAAAGCGCTGCAGTCTGTCCACACCGACAGCTACCAGCGCACTGTCGTGGCCACATTTGCAACATCTGCAGCGGCATTGGGAGCGGTGCATCATGGGCAGCTATCCCAGCATTCAAGTGGCTGCAACGTGCTTTTCAAAAGGGAGGGGTGGGGTGGAGTGTGACAGGGAGCGTGGGCGAGGGAGAGAGTGGAGTTTTGGAGTCGACACGTGTCAGCTCCCTGCCGTGCAAGTTCCGACCCCCTCCCCCACCCATCTCTCACTCACTGAAAGCAAACAGCAGCTGTTCTTTTCCTCACAGACCAAATAAGCACTCGCTCCGAAACGGACCCTTCCCCTCCCTCCTTCCCGCCCGCAGCACTGCTTCTCTCCTCAAGCAAACGCTGGCTGTTGGCGTTCCAAAGGGAGCCCCCCTTCCTCTGCTCATTCACAGCAAACAGTAGCTGTGTTTGCTTTTTCAATAAGCAGCTCCCGGAGCCCGGAATTCACAACAAAACAAAGAGCAGAACCTTCACTTAAAAGGATTATGGGAAGCTTCCAGAAGTCAGTCATAGCGTACTAAGATTATTCCCTTTTTACACTGGCGCCCCAGCGCTGCAGCAGTAGCGCTATACTCTTTATTCCTCTTGGGGAGGTGGAGTACAAGAAGCGCTGTAGCCACGGAGATACAGCGCTGTAAGTGCCTTGCCAGTGTGGATGGGCAGTGTGTTACAGCGCTATAAAGCCACTAAGGCCAGGTCCACACTAGAGCGTTAAATCGATTTAAACAGCGTTAAATCGATTTAACGCTGTAACCGTCCACACTACAAGGCACTTAAAATCAATTTTAAGGGGTCTTAAAATCGATTTCTGTACTCCAGCTAAACGAAAGGAGTAACCCTAAACTCGATTTTACAAAATCGATTTTGGGCTAGTGTGGACAGAAATCGAAGTTAATGGCCTCCGGGAGGTATCCCACAGTGCACCAGTGGCCGCTCTGGACAGCTAAAGGAACTCTACTGCTGGCCAGGTACACAGGAAAAGCCCCGGGAACTTTTGAATTGCATTTCCTGTTTGGCCAGCGTGGAGCTCTCAGCAGCACAGGTAACAATGCAGTCTCCTGAGAATAGGAAAAGAGCTCCAGCATGGAACACACAGGAGTTATTGGATCTGATAGCTGTATGGGGAGAAGAGTCTGTGCTATCAGAACTGCGTTCCAGTAGACGAAATGAGAAAACTTTTGAAAAGATTTCTAATGCCATGAGGCAGAGAGGACATAGCAGAGACTCGGTGCAGTGCAGAGTTAAAGTGAAGGAGCTCAGACAAGCATACCAGAAGACCAAAGCAGCAAAGGGCAGATCCGGATATGGCCCCAAAACATGCTGCTTCTACGCGGAGCTTCATGCAATTTTAGGTAACTGCGCCACGACAAGCCCTCCCTTGTCTGTGGATTCAGAGGTGGGGGTAGTAATCTCAGCCACTGCTGATGATTTTGCGGACGGCGAAGATGTGGAGGAGGAACCAGAGGAGGACGAGATGGCAGAGACCACACAGCACTCCATTCCCCCCAACAGCCAGGATCTTTTCCTCACCCTGACAGAAGTACCCTCCCAGCCCTCTCAAGCCAGTAGCACAGACAATGACGCCGTGGAAGTGTCTTCTGGTGAGTGTACTTTTTTAAATAAAAAACATAGTTTAAAAGCAACCGTTTTTTAATGATTGATTTGCCATGAGGGCTTGCATGCAGTAGCTGGCATTAAAGTTACTGGAAAAGTCTGTTGACATGTGTGGGGATGGAGCGGAAATCCTCCAGGGACATCTCTATAAAGCACTCCTGGAGGTACCCCAATAGCCTTTGCAGAAGGTTTCTGGGCAGGGCAGCCTTATTCCGTCCACCATGGTACGAAACTTTACCACGCCATGCCTGGAGCACGTAATTGGGTATCATTGCATGACAAAGCCTAGCTGCGAATGGCCCCGGGGATTGCTGGCATTCAAGAAGCATAATTTCTTTTTCTCTTTCTGTTATCCTCAGGAGAGTGATATCGTTCATGGTCACCTGTTAAAAATTAATGTACTTTATTAAGGGGACAGAGATGACCATTCCTTCGTTTCTGCTTTCTTGCTCCTTTAATAAAAAACCTTTCCTAGCAGTTAGCCATGTGGAGGATGATAAAAACCTGCAAATTCCTACGGGGAGGTGTCTCTAATGGCGCTGAGCTTTTTAGCATTGGGGCAGCAGGAATTATCGCTGCTAATTGCCAAAAGGCAGAGGGGGGAGGGGAGGCGGTAAAGTGACCTGCCAGTACAGCAGAGATGCAGATTGGGGGGGGAGGGGGAGCATTCACAATTTTCCTCTAGTGCTGAACCTTTCTGATGGCATAAGAAAAGAAGCCAGAGTTTTGCTTTTTAGCAGTTTGGCTGCCAAGCGTGAATGCTACCTGTTAATAGCCGGGGGTACAGGGTAATAAAAGAGGTTGCACGGTTCACTGCCATTTGACTTACCATGTCCTCCAGCAAGGTTTTTTGTACTCCTCTGACCTGCGTCTGTGTTGATCTCTGACTCCACAGCCGCAAGCACTAAATACTAAAAGAATCCTAAGGCGACCTTGTATTGAAGTTACATGTGCTACGTACGGTGAATAGTCTAGTTCACTGTGAAAGAGTATAACCATTGTTCTGTGAAATGTGTCCCTTATGATCCTTCTATCACTCTTTTCCCCCACACACGCAGATGCACATTTCTCCAGCCTCCCTTCTCCTGTCCGAAGGATAGGTCAGATAAGGAGGCTGAGGAAGAAGAGGACACGGGAGGAGATGTTCACAGAAATAATGGCAGTAACTCGCAGTGAAAGAGCTCATCTGGGGGAGTGGAAACACGTGGTCGCAAAGTACAGGGAGGCTGCCAGTGAACGTGAGGACAGGAGGGATGCTAAAAATGACGTGTAGCGGCAGGAAGATCAGCGGTGGCGGGCAGCAACGCTGGAGCTTCTTCGCGATCAGACTGACCTCCTCTGAAGTCTGCTGGAAGAGCTGTGGGGTCACAGAGTGCCACTCCAGCCCATGTTCAACCTCCCTCAGTACTCACCATGTCCCATATCTTCCACACCCAGACGTGTAAGAACGCGTGGGGGAAGGCTTTCTGCACCTGGCCACTCCACCACTGTGGACAGTCCAACCAAAAGGCTGTCATTACATTGAAATGCTCTTAATGGCATTTTTCTTCCCTCCTATACTCCTCCCAAACCACTCCCAGGGTAACTTTTCATTTCTTTTAATCTTAGGACATGCTATTCAAAGGCAGTGGGAGGGGGGGTTAATCAAGGGGAAAGAAACACAGCAGTCACACCGTACCCTGGCCCATGATGAAACTCGTTTTCAGGACTTCCTTAATTGCCTTTGTCTTCCCTTCCTCCCTCCCTCCCTCTACTATCCTCCCCCAAAAACCCCTAATTATGTATTTTTAATCACAGGCTTGTAAAAGCAGGAGGGAGGGTGGGTTGCTTACAGGGACTGACTTTTAATAAAGAATACAATGTTTTCTACAGATAGTAACTTTATTTTCCATAAGCAAGCAGTTCTGGAAGGGTGCAGGGAAGCTAGCTTGCAGCAGCAGGAGTCAATACATGGGAGGGGGGTTAATCAAGGGGAAAGAAAAACAGCAGTCACACCGTACCCTGGCCCATGATGAAACTCGTTTTCAGGGCTTCTCTGATGCGCACCGCTTCCTGGTGTGATCTTCTAATTGCCCTGGTGTCTGGCTGCGCATAATCAGCGGCCAGGTGATTTGCCTCAGCCTCCCACCCCGCTATAAAGGTCTCCCCCTTACTCTCACAGAGATTGTGGAGCACACAGCAAGCAGCAATAACAAAAGGGATATTGGTTTGGCTGAGGTCTGAGCGAGTAAGTAAGGTTCTCCAGCGCCCTTTCAAATGGCCAAATGCACATTCTACCACCATTCTGCACTTGCTCAGCCTGTAGTTAAACGACTCCTGACCACTGTCCAGGCTGCCTGTGTATGGCTTCATTAGCCAGGGCATCAAGGGGTAGGCTGGGTCCCCCAGGATAACTATAGGCATTTCAACATCTCCAACTGTAATTCTCTGGTCTGGGAAGTAAGTCCCTTGCTGCAGCCGTTTAAACAGAGTAGTGCTTCTGAAGACACGAGCGTCATGAACCCTTCCTGGCCATCCCACGTGGATGTTGGTGAAACGTCCCTTGTGATCCACCAGTGCTTGCAGCACCATCGAAAAGTACTCCTTGCGGTTTATGTACTGGGCTCCCTGGTGCTCCGGTGCCAAGATAGGGATATGGGTTCCATCTATCGCCCCCCCACAGTTAGGGAATCCCATTGCAGCAAAGCCATTCACTTTTCCCATTCTGCACGTTTCCCAGAGTCACAACCTTTCGTAGCAGCAGCTTAATGATTGCTTTGGCTACTTCCAGCACAGCAGCCCCCACAGTAGATTTGCCCACTCCAAATTGATTCCCGACTGACCGGTAGCTGTCTGGCGTTGCAAGCTTCCAGAGAGCTATTGCCACTCGCTTCTCCACTGCGAGGGCTGCTCTCATCCTGGTATTATGGCATTTCAGGACAGGGGAAAGCAAGTCACAAAGTTCAAAGAAAGTGCTCTTACGCATGCGAAAGTTCCGCAGCCACTGCAAATTGTCCCACACCTGCAAGACTATACGGTCCCACCAGTCTGTGCTTGTTTCCCGGGCCCAAAATTGGCGAGGAACGGGTAGAACTTCCCCCATTACCATCAGGAGCTCCAAAGCACGGGGGCCCGCGGTTTCGGAGAACTCGTTCTCCAAGTCCTCATCACTCTCATCGCTGCGCAGCAGCATGCTCTCCTGCATTTCTGGCTCATGGTTCAGCATAGACAGCAGGAGAATGCGTGAACTGTTTACAACATCCGCGAGCAAGGTAAAGATCTGACCAGGATCCATGCTTGCTGCAAAATGGCGTTTGCTCACTTCACCCAGTAAAAAACGCGCGAAATGGCTGTCTGCTGCTTTCAGGAAGGGAGAGGGTGAGGCTGTACCCAGAACCACCCACGACAGTGATTTTTGCCCCATCAGGCACTGGGGTAATAACCCATAATTCCAAGGGTCAGGGAACACTGCAGGAACTGTGGGATAGGTACCCAGAGTGCAACGCTCCTGAAATCGATGGACGCCAGGGAACATGGACGCACACCACCGATGTAAGGCGCCCTAGTGTGGACGCGTAAAATCGATTTTATAAACCCTGTATTATAAAATCGATTTTAATAACATTGATTTTAAGCTGTAGTGTGGACGTGGGCTAACAGTGCTGTAACTCTCAAGTGTAGCCAAGGCCCCAGACTACTACCTGCTATATGCAGGAAGGCACAGAAACTCTAGGGCTCTGCATTGCTAAGGAGAAGATTTGGTTTTGATTCCTTTTTTGACACTCACAGGCCACTAGGAAGGAAAGAGTGCTTAGCAATGACAATGGCCACCCAGTTAAATAAAGCAAGTTCTTTAGTTTCAAGTTATTATAACAATCTTGGCAACTAGTTTTACCCTTGAGCAATATTTTACTTATATTGCCTGAGCAACTTGTAACAGATATATATTACCAGCAACAAACTTAAAATGCCAATTTAGAATGGACAACCAAACTGAAGATGCTAAACATGTTGGGTTTACTGTAGTACTGGCTAGCAGTTCATCCTGCCTGCTACACTTTTTTTTTTTTAACATGGCTGTGGATTGAAATGAATGAGAATCTTCAGAACAACAGGAAATCTCTTCATTCCAAATCCCTGCAGATAAGAATGTTGCAGCAGGCAGAAAGAACGGATGGGGTGGGGTGCATGTCAACAATACTGGTTTCTGTTTCCGCACTCCAGTCCAATAATTGTGACTTTAACACTGACATAACCCTCATTTTGCGGAGTTAGTAGATTTTCAACCCCCCTCAAAAAAAAAATCTAAACAAAAAAACAACAACCCACCACACAGAAAATAACCTTTTAGTCATGGGGACTAGTAGCTTTGACAATGCTGTTTTAATATAACATTTGAATCCTATGTAGAGACCCAGAAATGTGTCAGAAGAGTCTTGATTTTACCTTGAAATTGACTGGGAATGAATTTTACACATATGACAGGTTTTTTTTGGTAATAAATAGATTGCTTTCTTTTTTAAAATGATTAACAACAGTAGCAGCACACTTAATACAACTCTACCTCGTTATAACGCCACCCGATATAACATGAATTTGGATATAACGCGGTAAAGCAGCGCTCCTGGGGAGCGGGGCTGCTCAGTCTGGCAGATCAAATCAAGTTGGATATAACGCGGTTTCACCAGATTTTTTGGCTCCCGAGAACAGCGTTATATCGAGGTAGAAGTGTACTAATATAATTATTTCCCCCAAATATATCATGATGAAAATAATTAAAAACTGTAAATTTCTTGGTGTTTGAACATAAAAGCAAAATATCTCAGAATAAAACTATACAAATGTCTATAACCTTTGAATATTTACATTTCTCTGAACACTACTCCCACAGATTAAAAACTAAAATGTATGTAATTTTTCACAAACTGGTATGTACACACATAATTTCTCACTGCACTGGTTCTAAGTACTGCTCCCTAACTATTCTCTGAATTACAGGTCAGTAGAGTCAGTAGCTTCTCTGGCTTTTCCCCTTAGTAAAATGTATTGATGTCAGGAAATATTTTATTCTTTCAAACCACCTGAAAGGAGAATTTAGCTGAACATGGAACCATCTTTCTGCCCAAAACCTGTATGCTATGGGCCTGCTTCTGCTCCTGTGGAAGTCAATAAGCTCCCACCAACTTCAATCATGCAGGATCACCACATATGATGTTAATACATGTGTTGAGTTTTTAACTAGGTGGCATGGAAACGTACATATTTTTTCAAAAAATTATTCCAGAATTTTCTAACTTGGGAACCTGTTAAACTTGAGGGGTAACTAAATTCACATTTAAATAAGCAGCCTGCTTTTTCAGAGGTGCTGAATTCTCACAACTCCCACGAGTCTTCTGAAAATCAGGCAATGTGCCTAAATACAGATTTAATTACCTAACTTTAGGCACCCGAGTTAAAAAATTTCTCAAAACTACAGTAACGGCATTGTATTTTAATGGAAAATATGAAAAATAGCATGGAAAGTGAAATTTCACTGTACTAAGCTATACATATGTGGGAAGCATAGGAGGGAGTGTAATATCTCTGTAGTTAGTTACCTCTTTATCTTCTGTGCCAGGCTCTGGTTCACTGATTCTTTCTTCCCAAAAGCTTCTCACCCTCTCCATCTTCTCCAAACACTGAAAAAAAGCCACTTTGCCCAGTTTGGTACTGCTGCACTGTGTACTGATTTCTTCCATTCTGTTAATCTTAAATAGCTTTGTGTTGTACCCAATAAGGTTACCATCTTGATCTCTCTCCAGCTTGGTTTCATAAACCAGTGAATACTCATGATGTTTGACATCTTCCTTTTCTTGTCTGTAATGAGGAGAAACAAATGAAACATTAACATGCATTTTTAGTTTAGAAACAAGTCAACTGTGCAATACAAATGTTATACTTTTTTCCTTTAAAAATCTGTGGGGGTATTTTTTTGTAGCTATAACTAGTTAGGTTCAAAAAAGAAACATATTGCTGACATTAATAATCTTTGCCTGTCTTAGGGTACGTCTATACTACCCGCTGGAGTGTTCGATGTATCGGGGATCGATTTATCGTGTCTCGTCTACACGCGATAAATCAATCCCCGAATTGATGCCAGGACTCCACCTCTGCAGGAGGAGTAAGCAGAGTCGACAGGGGAGCCATGGTGGTCGACTCACCACCATGAGGACAGCCAGGTAAGTTGAACTAAGTTACTTCGACTTCAGCTATGCGAATAGGGTAGCTGAAGTTGCATATCTTAGTTTGAAACACCCCCCTCACCCCCCGCTAGGGTAGCCCAGGCCTTAGATATCATTACCAGTTTTTTAGTGACTTAGGAACCTAAAGGCTTGATTTCACAGGGAAATTGATTAGCATAGCTATTGCAAATTAAACTATCCTGCAATAGCTATTCCAAAGCATATTAATTATTCTGGAATAAAGTGACTTTTATTCTAAAATAATGTCCACACAGGGAGCTATGCCGGTCAACTTCCCTGTGTAGACAAGCCCTAAATTCCATTTTCACATCTATATAAAAATGTGTTGCACTCACACATTGAAAAAATGTCTCCTCGTACTACAGATTTTGATGGGGAGCAACGAAATCTAACACTTCAGTAGTAAAGGAAAGGGACTCTCAATTTATTTTGAACCTAAAATCTAAAGTGAATAAAATGTTTGAATTATTTTTGTAAGCCTTGTCTAGCAGTGATGTAAACCCAAATACAACAGCATCGTGCTAGCTCATGAGTACAGGAAAGCTGAAACAGACCAACCAGTCGCATTGTTTACTGCTTGCATTTTGCTCAACCTGGACAAACACCATAAATTATACAAAGTAAATTAGAATTTAATTATTCTTTCACTGTTATTAGTAACATAGATAAGTAATTTTATATAATATAGGACTACGTAAGTAATTAATTATGTGATTTTCATCTGGACACTTTCCCTTTAAACAGAAAAATTATTTGTCAGCATTTAAACTAGGCTTTGTTAGCTCCGCATAGCTTTCAGTTGACCTTGCCCCACTCACTCCTGGAATAGTACCTGGTTGCTGTGTTGTGACTCCCCAGTGCAGGAAAGAGATTCTTGGAGCCTTTTTCCTCCGCAAACAGCAGCGAGGCTAATAGATGGAGTTTGACTGGGATCTGTCCAAGAGGATCAGGACCACCTCTAGCTATGCTGGGGCCCTACACAGCCCCCCTGGGGATGTGTGTGGGGGGGGCTCTGTGGGTGGTGAAGGGGGCTGGCCCCAGGCCTTCACCATGGGGGGAGCTGGCTTGGGGGGCAGGAGGGAACCACCACCCCCAGCACTCACCAGTGGCACAACTGGGGCTGGGTCCCTGCACTTCCTAACACTAGTGAGTGCAGGCCCGGCTCTACTGCACCCCTTAGGGGATTGGGGATGGGGCTGGGGTGGGAAGAGGCAGGGCTGCGGCAGGGGCTTTGGTGAAGGGGTGGAGTGGGGGCATGGCTGGGGCGGGAAGAGGCGGGACTGGGGCAGAGCAGAGGTGAGGGCCATGGGGAAGAGCCAGAGCAGGAGCTGGAACAGCATGCAGCTGCGCAGGGCACCAGGAAATTTTGTGCCTCAAGTTTCCTGGTGCCCTATGCAGCTGTGTACTTCGTGTATGGGTAAGGATGATCCTGGAGAGGAGGTACGTTAAGTGCTGCATTAAGGAGGCTGTGTTGGTGAGTATCTGAGTGTCTATTGCAGGGAGTTTGTCAGTTTGACCGTGTGCTTGATTGTTTGAAAAGTGTGAATTGGGAGTGCTTTGTTCCAGGTGGGCCTTGGATAGTTATAAAAAGGCAAACAGAGGGATTTTGACTGGGAGTTCACCTGGGGAGAGCCCACTGATGCTTTCATCTTGCAGGCTTTTCTGAGTTGTTACTGCAACAGCTGAGGAAGCTCTTAGAAGGAAGGTAATATGGATGCTGAGCGATCCGCTGTTGTGACCTGCACAGGATGTGCCATGTTTGTCTTTCTTCCACAGGATGAAGCGACTTTGTCTGTACAAAGTGCAAGCTGGTATCCATATTGGAAGAGAAAGTTCAAGGTCTGGAGAAACAAGCATCAACCCTGCATTTCATAAGAGAAAATGAAGATTTCCTGGACAGATGTCAAAATATGCTTCTATAGGCACAACATTCTGAAGAATCAGAGCAGACTGCACAGCGGGGACAGAAGGATGGTGAAGAATATTAGCAGCATGTGACCTCCAGAAGAAGAAAGAGGAGCATCCATGTACCAGCAATGCAGATACAGGTGAGCAACCGTTTTCATGTTCTCTCCACAGGTACTAATGTAGAGAGTGGACTAGATGATACATCTGAGGGAAGGGAGCAGGAAGAGACTTCACCGATTGGAAGGCATAAGATGCACTGTCCTAGGAATGGGGGTTCCCCATGACCACCACTCCCAAGAAAAGGAGGCAGGTGGTGATGGTCGGGGACTCCCTCCTAATGGTGGAAGTCAACGAATGGCTACGCAGGTAGTGTCAGAGAGAAGGCTTTGGATTCTTTGACTATGGGATGTCAGAAGAAGAAGAAGAATTGGTTGGCAGAAAGAGGCAGGCTGGCTAGCCTAGTGAGGAGGTTTTTAAACTAGGTTCACCACGGGAAAGAGACCAAAGCCCTGAGGTAAGTGGGATACCAGGAGGAAGCATGAGCAGGAGAGCGCAAGAGGGGAGGACTCCTGCCTCATACTGAGAAAGCAGGATGATCAGTAAGTTATCTTAAGTGCCTATACACAAATGCAAGAAGCCTGGGAAACAAACAGGGAGAACTGGAAGTCCTGGCACAGTCAAGGAATTATGATGTGATTGGAATAACAGAGACTAGGTGGAATAACTCACATGACTGGAGTACAGTCATGGATAGATATAAACTGTTTAGGAAGGACAGGCAGGGCAGAAAAGATGGGGGAGTTGCATTGTATGTAAGAGATGGGGGAGTTGCATTGTATGTACTGTTCAGAGCTCCAGTATGAAACTGCAGAAAAACCTGAGAGTCTCTGGATTAAGTTTAGAAGTATGAGCAACAAGGGTGATGTCGTAGTGGGAGTCTGCTACAGACCACCAGACTAGAGGGATGAGGTTGAAAGGGCTTTCTTCAGGCAACTAACAGAAGTTACTAGATCACAGGCCCTGGTTCTCATGCGGGACTTCAATCACCCCAATATCTGCTGGGAGAGCAATACAGCAGTGCACAGACAATCCAGGAAGTTTTTGGAAAGTGTAGGGGACAATTTCCTGGTGCAAGTGCTGGAGGAACCAACTAGGGGCACAGCTCTTCGTGACCTGTTGCTCACAAACAGGGAAGAATTAGTAGGGGAAGCAAAAGTGCATGGGAACCTACGAGGCAGTGACCATGAGATGGTCGAGTTCAGGACCCTGACACAAGGAAGGAAGGAGAGCAGCAGAATACAGACCCTGGACTTCAGAAAAGCAGACTTTGACTCCCTCAGGAAACTGATGGGCAGGATCCCCTGGGAGAATAACATGAAGGGGAAAGGAGTTCAGGAAAGCTGGCTGTATTTTAAAGAATCCTTATTGAGGTTGCAGGAACAAACCATCCTGATGTGTAGAAAGAATAGTAAATATGGCAGGTGACCAGCTTGGCTTAACAGTTCAGGCATGCAGGAGTGAAATCAGGAAGGCTAAATCACACTTGGAGTTGCAGCAAGCGAGGGATATGAAGAGTAACAAGAAGGGTTTCTTCAGGTATGTTAGCAACAAGAAGAAAGTCAAGGAAAGTGTGGGTCCCTTACTGAATGGGGGAGGCAAACTAGTGACAGAGGAAGTGGAAAAAGCTAACGTACTCAATGCTTTTTTTTGTCTCTGTCGTCACAAAGGAGGTCAGCTCCCAGACTACTGCACTGGGCAGCATAGTATAGGGAGGAGGTGACCAGTCCTCTGTGCAGAGAGAAGTGGTTCAGGACTATTTAGAAAAGATGGACAAGCACAAGTCCATGGGGCCAGATGCACTGCATCTGAGGGTGCTCAAGGAGTTGGTGGATGTGATTGCAGAACCACTGGTCATTATTTTTGACAACTCACAGCAATCAGGGGAGGTCCCAGATGACTGGAAAAAGGCTAATGTAGTGCCCATCTTTAAAAAAGGGAAGGAGGAGGATCTGGGGAACTATAGGCCAGTCAGCCTCACCTCAGTCCCTGGAAAAATCATGGAGCAGGTCCTCCATGAATCAATTTTGAAGCACTTTGAGGATCACTTTGAAAGTGATCAGGAATAGTCAGCATGGATTCACCAAAGGCAAGTCATGCCTGACTAACCTACTTCTACGATGAGATAAGTGGCTCTTTGGATGAGGGGAAAGCAGTGGACGTGTTATTCTTTGACTTTAGCAAAGCTTTTGATCCGTTCTCCCACAGTGTTCTTGCCAGCAAGTTAAAGAAGTATGGGCTGGATGAATGGACTATAAGGTGGATAGAAAGCTGGCTAGATCATCAAGTTCAACAGGTAGTGGTCAATGGCTCCATGTCTAATTGGCAGCTGATATCAAGTGGAGTGCTCCATGCTTCAGTCCTGGGGCTGGTTTTGTTCAATATCTTCATTAATGATCTGGAGGATGGCATGGACTGCAAGTTTGCAGATGACACTAAACTGGAAGGAGTGGTAGATATGCTGGAGGGTAGGGACAGGATACAGAGGGACTTAGACAAATTAGAGGATTGGGCCAAAAGAAATCTGATGAGGTTCAACAAGGACAAGTGCAGAATCCTGCACTTGGGACAGAAGAATCCCATGCACTGCTACAGACTAGGGACCGAGTGGCTAGGCAGCAGTTCTGCAGAAAAAGACCTAGAGGTTACAGTGGACAAGAAGCTGGATATGAGTCAACAGTGTGTCCTTGTTGCCAAGAAGGCTAACGGCATTTTGGGCTGCATAAGTAGGAGCACTGCCAGCAGTTCGAGGGACATGATCATTCTCATCTATTCGGCATTGGTGAGGCCTCATCTGGAGTACTGGGTCCAGTTTTGGGCCCCACACTACAAGAAGGATGTGGAAAAATTGGAAAGAGTCCAGCGAAGGGCAACAAAAAGTGATTAGAGGTCTGGAGTACGTGATTTATGAGGTGAGGCTGATGGAACTGGGATTATTTAGTCTGCAGAAGAGAAGAATGAGGGGGGATTTGATAGCTGCTTTCAACTACATGAAAGGGTGTTCCAAAGAGGATGGATCTAGACTGTTCTCAGTGGTAGCTGATGACAGAACAAGGAGTAATGGTCTCGAGTTGCAGTGGGGGAGGTTTAGGTTGGATATTAGGAAAAACTTTTTCACTAGGAGGGTGGTGAAGCATTGAAATGGGTTACCTAGGAAGGTGGTGAAATCTCCTTCCTTAGAGGTTTTAAGGTCAGGCTTGACAAAGCCCTGGCTGGGATGATTTAGTGGGAAATTGGTCCTGCTTTGAGCAGGTAGTTGGACTAGATGACCTCCTGAGGTCCCTTCCAACCCTGATATTCTAAGATTAGCTACTTCAGATGGTATATTCCAGGACTGAATTTTGAAGATTGCTTTAAGCAAGTGTGTGGAGGAAAATATTTAAAAGCTGTCAGACAAACGACAGGCTGTAATCCAGGTAAAAATAACCCTATGGTTCCCATTACTCAGAGACTCTGAAATGCTTTTGGACTACACAGCTGCAAAGAGTGCTTCCTACTGTGAGAGAGAAGTACCCCTAATGGCAATAGAAAGCCTAAGTAGGCTCTGTGTAATCACTTAAAGTCCACATCCTTCCCCAGCTCATGATCACCAAGTGTGGCAATCTGTCTAATGAGAGTGACGTCCTAATGAAAAGGGCACATTTTTCCCTAGCTGACTGATGTTCAATCGGCTGGGGAAAATGTTAAAGGGGTGACAAGCCTAAAGATGCTGTGATCCTTCTGGCTCATGGCTGTATTTTAGAATCATAGGACTGGACGGGACCTTGAGAGGTCATCTAATCCAGTCCCCTCCACACATGGCAGGACTAAGTATTATCTAGACCATTCCTGACAGGTATTTGTCTAACCTGTTCTTAAAAATATACTGCTTCCCCCTATCCACAAGGCTTGTTACCCCATCAAAGAAAGCTATCAGGACTGTTATTTATCACCTCATTATCTTCTAGATGTTTGCAAATTGATAGCTTAATTTGCTCCACTATCTTTCCTGGTACAGAGAGGCAGATAGCAAGGAAAGAAAAGAAGAGGGTGGGGGGGCCTACTGACCACATCTGACTTCATTCCTCTCCATTATTATCTTAACACCTTCCTAAAACAACATGGTAAACAAGGGAAGGCTTGCAGGGTTCAAACAATTATGGAATTCAACAGCAGTGAGTGACCACTACAACACTGATAAAATAGACAGCAGAGCACCCCCAGCACTGTTTGGTAATCTGACAAAGCAGAAACCTGAGAGACTGGGCCTAGAGCCATCTGTCACCACAGAAACAGGATTAATATGCCCAAAATCTACCTTGTAACTCTGTGGCTGTGTTGGTGAGAAGGGAGAAGATGGACCTAGAATTAAGTGTTGTGGAGCATGGCTCTCCAACTCATTCCTGAGAGGCTTTTCCCTTCAGTCTTCTTCAGTAGGCCAGCATTCCTCTTTGGCCAGGATAGCTTTTGCTGTCGTCTTGGGCATACAAAGGCCTAAAGGCTACAGATATTTTCACCTGCACAGAGCCACAGACGCTTGCATGATTATGTGGGAAAGGGGCATGTATAATGTTATCTCTATCATTTGCATAATAGCAACATATCCATAACCCAAGTGAAATAAGATAGTTTAGAGCTGGGCAGGAATATAATATACTGACACTGCTAAGAAAATGTATATCCTTTTTCTCTCTCAGTCTTTTTCTTTAGATTGTAAACTCTTAAACTAGGACTTGATTTACTCCATACTCTGTAATGTGCCTTGGAAACTTTTGGGCACTGTATTAATAATCTATAAGCTTTCATCATGAGTTCAAACCAAAACCTCATCTGTTACCTTTTCTACTTACTAGTATTTTGCCAGACACTTTCAAGATTTAAGTCAGAAGACAGGTACTATTACATAGTAGCCAGACTTGTTTACATTTCAGTACCCCAGCACATTACATCTTTAACATTAGACTGACCTGGAAATTTACAAGACAGGAACAATTATATAATAATGAATAATTAAAACTAAATGTACAATAGGAGGAAAAAACAATATAACCTGGAAAGATTTACCATTAGGTCAACTTTAGGTGATGAACTATGATGCTAACTGTATTAGTTATTATACTTTCCTATCTAGTAAAACCCATGCTATGTTTTGTACAATGTAGGATACTGGGAAGACTTTTTAAAAAAACTAACAACATTTCTGACTCTTCTCGGGGGGGGGGGGGGGGGAAACAAACATGCAGGTATTTTGATAATTGGCCTGGAAATCTACAAAAAGCAAACACACAGGGCTCAGTTCTGATTTCACCTATACCAGTGTGAAATCAGAGAAACTCTGTGAAGTTACACTTTGGGATTTGCCTGCAGGAGTCAGGATTTATTTTTAAAATGTCTGAAGTGTGCAGTCAGAACTCAAGCTTTTGGTAAATTTCAATGGTGATATTCTACATCTCAAGGATGTGTAATAAAGTTCATGATTTTTCACTGTTTGAAATTGAGGTATGATCATGAGTTTTATTGGTACAGGTATTAGTTGTAACAATGATTATTGCTCAGAAGTGCATAGCATAATAAAAGAAAGGAAAGAGTGGAGATAAAGAAAGAAAAGTGAGACCACTTGCATGTGCAAAGTTAAGCATATGCACTTGTACAGATCAGGGCCTAAATCTCAGACACATTATTATTAGAAGCAGCAAAGAATCCTGTGGCACCTTATAGACTAAGAGATGTTTTGGAGCATGAGCTTTCGTGGGTGAATACCCACTTCCTCAGATGCATGTGGGTATTCACCCACGAAAGCTCATGCTCCAAAACGTCTCTTAGTCTATAAGGTGCCACAGGATTCTTTGCTGCTTTTACAGATCCAGACTAACACGGCTACCCCTCTGATTATTATTAGAAATATTTCAATATGTGACAGTTGAAAAGGAACATAAGAATTTTTTAAAGGAGTCTGCTCACTAAGTTTTCAAAATACTACTGAGTAGCATTAGGGACGGGCACCAGAAGTAACCCCAAACAAAATATTCTGGAATAAAAATATGTTTGAATACATTCAAATAATATGGATTTTCAGACAAAACACAACAATTCTTAAGACCCAGCAAAAAAAAACCAATCCTCATGATAAAATCCTCCTTATTCCTTTGGGGGAAGCCACCTGTGTTGTACCAGAGACACCTCTGATCCATCGCCCAGCCCTGAAGAAGACTAAGAGCTCTTTACAGCTGGAAAGCCAGTCTCTTTCACCAGCAGATATGTGAAAACCATAGAGAACCATAGGTGCTGGAACTAGGGGTGCTGTTGCACCCCCGTGGCTTGAAGTGGTTGCCATCAGATACAGGGTTTACAGTTTAGTTCAGTGGCGCTCAGCACCCCCACTGTACAAATTGTTACCACGCCTCTGAAGAGGCCCTCCATACAATAAGTTTGCTAGGGAGCAGGTCTAAATAAATCGGGGGAGAGAGGAAAACGTTGGTTACAACTTTCTGTGTCTCCTTTAGAGCAGGGAAGAAGCGAAACTAACCCACCTCTGCCCGCACAGCCGCAGGACTACATCTCCCGAAGGTCTACACGCTGCGGCAGCCTGCAGGAGGAGGACACGGGCGGGTCACTTTCGTTTCCCGCGTGCGAGGGTAGCGGCTGGGGGAGGAAGGCCTCAGCCTGCAGCTTTGAGCTGAGGCTCCCGGGGGGCATTTGCCAGCTTCTGGCAAGGGAGGCCTCTTGGGGGTGGGGCCGGGGGAGACGGCTGCAGCAGCTGTTGCTCTGCCCCGAGCGGGGAGCCGCAGGGGCATGGAGGGGGCCGGGGCGCAGCAGGAGGAGCAGCTGGTGCGCTGCCCCGTGTGCCTGTGGGAGCTGCCCGCCGCGCACATCAACTCGCACCTGGACGGGTGCTTGCAGGACTCGGGGGCGGGGAGGGGCGGCGAGCCGGAGCGGAGCCCGCAGCCCTCCAGCAAGAAAATGCGCTTTTCCGGGCTGCCGGGGGAGAGCAGCGGGGAGGAGGAGCCGGAGGGTGGGAGCGGCCCCGCCGCCCCCGTGTTTTCCCTGTTTCACAAGGGCCGGGCGGCTGTAGCCACCCCGGGAACTCCGGGCAGGGCAGTGGCGGCTCATAGGGCAGCGCCTGCTGCAGCAGCCCGAGGTCTGGAGCCGGGGGCAGGGTCGGCTGCCAGCCCCGGGGGCCACGCGGCTGCCCTGAGCGGGGAGACCGTGGCCCAGAAGCTGGAGGGGAAGCCCCTGGCCGATAAGCTGCGACCGGGCACCTTGGGGGACTACGTGGGGCAGGATCAGGTGCTGGGAGAACAGACCCTGCTGCGGTCCCTGCTGGAGGCCCACGAAATCCCCTCGCTCGTCCTCTGGGGGCCCCCTGGCTGCGGCAAGGTGAGTGGCGCCGGGGCGGCCCAAGGGAGCCCCTGCCTCAGTGTCACTAGGCCGCACAGCCTCCTCCTCAGTGGTCAGCCAGGCTTCCACGGGGGCACCAGCACACTGACAGGCGCCTCACAGATCCCAGCCAACACTGAAGGCTGGGGGCAGGTTTACCCAAATGTAGCTTCCCTCCCATTCTCTGCCCCTGCTCTGAACTTCTTTGCTCACCTGGTTAAATGAATACAGTAGGTAGGCAAAGTGAGGGAGGTAATATGTTTTATTGGACCAACTTCTGTTGGTGAGAGATAAGCTTTTGAGCCACACAGAGCTCATCTTCAGGTCTCTGTGGCTCCAAAACTTATCTCCATCCCCACCACAGAAGTTGGTCTAATAAAAGATAATGTCATCCCCACCTTGTCTCTCTAATAGCCGGGATGGACAGGGCTGCAACTGCACAAGTGTCAATTCCTTGCAGTCCAGCTACTCTGGGTATTCTAATTGTTCTGTGCATTTCCTTAGGGCTCAGTGCTGCCTTCAGTACTATGCATAGGCACTGACTCTGTGGTGGGTGCTCCAGGGCTGGAGCGACCACCAGGAAAAATTTAGTGAGTGTTCTGTAGCCAAGCTCCCCTCACCTCCTGCCCCACCTCCTCCTCCTCCCCCATGAGCGCACCATATCCCTGCTCCTCCACCTACCTCCCAGCATTTTCTGCCTGGCTGCCACCAAACAGCTGTTTGGCAGCATTAGCACACTCTGGGAGGAGCAAGAATGTGGTGCGCTCAGGGGAGGAGGCAGGGAATTTGGGGAAGAAGTTGGAATATTGGCAGGGAGGGGGTGGAGTTGGGGTGGGGACTTTGGAGGAGAGGTTGGAAAGGGGCAGGGGTGGGGCCTCATGGAAGGGGTGGAGTGGGGGCAAGGGCTAATGGGGTGGTCAGTGCCTATGCTGCCATGGGGCAGCGCCTACCAGGGAATTACATGGCCTTCCCTGGAACGACTGGTGGTAATAAGCAGGACACTGGACAGTCTCTCTGTATCAGGTCCTGGTAGAAGATGGCTCTGTTTAGCTTCTGTAAGGTGCTGAGCTGTATGCTGCCAGTACTCAACCAATAATAACCAACAATATAGTCCCTCACCTCAAAAAGTCTGCTAATAGATCAATTTATTTGCTTCTAATTCATAGATTCCACGTCCAAAAAGGACGACTGTGATCATCTAATCTGACCTCCTGTATAACTGAGGCCGTACAACTTCCCCAAAAATAATTCCTAGAGCACATCTTTTAGAAAAAAAATCCAATTTTGATTTTAAAAAATGGCAGTTATGGAGAATCCACCATGACCTTTGGTAAATTGTTCCTATGGTTAGTTGCTCCTGTGGTTAAAAAATTATGCCTTATTAAATTTTGCATCTTATAAATGTACTTATTGCAAGAATAATAATGGTGTTTCTATTAGAGAGAGAATCTGAAATGCACTGTATGAATCTTGAGGGGAGCGGGTTTTTGGGGGGGAAGGCAGGATTGTTTTCTTTTGATTTTGTTCAAGCCCTTCTCTGTAAGTAAATATGTATTTCTAAGTTAGTTAACTTTCAGCTTTTTCTGGTCTCAATGTTCTCTCTCTCTTTCTTCCTGCTTCCACACTTCTTCTATCCTTTTTATTCACTGACTGATTAATTTAAAAAAGCTACTTGAATTGTAAACATGAGTATATGTCTGCAGTCCTGCAACATTTTTCTGTGCTGAGACAAAGCCCCATTACCCTCAAGTGATCCCTTTTCCTTTGTGTTCAGGTCTGCCTAACACCATTTCCAGAATATTGGTAGAATTCAGCTTTATCTTGATCCCTCCTCTACTAAAATCTTAAAATATGGCTCAATCACTTCTCATTTAAACTGCTGGAAGTTTCTTTTCTTTTCTTTTTTTTAAGTATTCTTCCCTAAATTTCTGGTCTGCAAACTTCACGTCCACACAGCTAAACCAAGATGACTCTAATGATGAGAAACAGAACTACATTGTTGTCTGTCATCTTCCTTGGCTTTTTGTCTTTGCTAGACCTAAGTATATCAAATAAGATTTTAGACTAAAGAAATAATGGGGGATCTTACTGTGTGTGGATACAGTACTCTAAGAAACTAGTCTGATGGGGAAAAACTGCCCCTTCAGAGAAGGGAAGGGAGAACCTCAGTCAGCATTCAAAATCAAAAAGACCTTAGAAAGATGACTGCTCATACCACACAGTGACTGGGCAGATGGTGAAAGCTTTCTGTTGTTAAAAGTCTGTATCTACCAATAAACACCTCTCCAGAATTTATTTATTTTCTGGCTTTTAAAAATAATTTAAATTAATAAATCATTCAGTATCAATTTACTGAGACAGTATAGCAGATAAAGGTAAAATCATTTGGCACATCATCAGAATCTTATCAAAGCTTAAAAGACCTTAAAACATCTCAGAAAAAAGACTGCTCATCTTTAAATATTTATTTGTAACCTAAGCAATATAAATAAAAAACTATATTTTGCAGCAAAGAACCAAGTAATCTTGTATTTCCCATTTTTTAGAAGAACGATTGCTTCCCCCCCTTTCGGTCTTGTCTCCAGTACAGACTTTCTTGTGTTTCCTTAAGACTTTGCTCCACCATCTTAGCCAGGCTTTTCAGTGGAGAAATGTTAACAGACACCATGTGTAATTTAGCTTCAAGTGTATCAAATCTTGATTCTAAGCCTTAGATACCAGAAAAATCATCTCAAGTGTTTGTGTTGAAGTAGGAATAGCATCAGATACCTTAGGCTAAATTCAGAAGTGATACATAAGATGGTGTAAGTTAGACTCCCTTAGAGCTATTAACAACTTCTACCCATGTCTGCACTACAGGTGGGATCGACATTTTGAGATCAATCCACCAGCAGTCAATTTAGCAGGTCTGGTAAAGATCCACCAAATCGACTGCAGATTGCTCTTCAGTCGACCCCTGTACTTTACCCCCAATGAGAAGAGTAAGGTAAGTCAATGGGAGATTTTCTCCTGTCAGCCCCCCTGTGTAGACCCTGACCTAAGGTGTTACAACCTCAGGTACGTTGGCTACATTATTCACGGAGCTGGAGTTGTGTAGGTCGACTTACCGCAGTAGTGTAGACATAGCAGGGAATCCAGTTGCAGGATTCTACAACATTTCTGTAGGTCCCTTAATTGTCATAAAAGTATCAGTTAAGAATTTTTCTGAAGCCCCATCGTTGTTTTTTCAGTCCTTTGAAATAGGGTAGCAGTCTTACATTGCCTCCTTAAAACCAAAACTAACAATATCAAGAATGCTTAACATAATTTGTAAATTTCAGAATCGGCTCTGCCATCTCTTATTCCTAGAAAAGCCTCAATAGCCTTCTTGCTAAGAAAAATAAGTTTTCAAACCTACCAAACAGCTAAATAACAATATTAATATCCACATGAACCCCAATCATATCGTTCATCTAAAGTTGAATAATGTGAGCATATATACAGTTAAGGTGTATGAGAAACACTCCATAAAGAGTCTTATCCCATTATTTTTCTTATCTTCAAAAACAAGAAAAAGGGAGTACCCAGAGGCACAGTTAATATCCACCCATTCTCAGGTCTCAAACTTTCTGTAACATTGCTGAAGTTGTTCTTATCCCATCTACATTTGGTCCCAGTTCAGGGGGATCTGGTGCAGACAATGGTAGAGAAAGAGGTGGGTGTGTGTGTGTGCTAGAGAAGGAGAGACTAGACAAATTATGTTGAATTCAGCCCTGACTGAATGCATATGTTTGAGAGGGTGTGGTCAAAATAATGAGACCAAATGAATGTACCTTTAGATTGGATTGTTTTTAAGTTTTCCTGCTATTGAAAGATTTGTCATGTTTTCCAAAAGGGGTACAGTCTTTAAAAGCCTGTTTTCTCAGTTGGGTTTGTTAAGGTCATGGATGTGTTTGCAACCTTGTCCCTCTGCTCTATTCTTTTATGAACCCAAAACTCTCTTGCTAACCCACCTTCTTTTATTTTATTATGTATTATTTATATTTTACAGCACCCACAAGCATGCTAGTAACTTATGTTCTTTTATACATTTCAATAGCCTTGCTCATAGAAAACATGAGCAGATAGAGCATGTAAATAGCATGTTTCAAAGAAATGCCATGATTATCTACCAGTGGACCCTGACTGTTCAAATTTAAAAAAGAAAAAAACCTCTTATGAATGTCTATAATGGCCCAGCTGCTCAGATCCAAGTTTGCAATTTGAGTAAGCTGTGCTGTGATTTATGACACTTTAATACAGGGATTTAGATTTTTGCTTATCTGCCATGGGACAGCAGGGGGATGTCCACACCAGTAGCTCAAGCACAGAATAACTTTGCTGTTACAAATAAGCTTTGGGACTGCAAAATCTTAATAATTTTGTATTTCAATGTGATAACCTTCTTCTTTTTTTTTTAAGCATGCCGTTACCCAGTTACCAACATTTCCCCCGCGCCCTGCCATAGTTTAACTGGAACACTGTTGCCTAGAAAATTTAGGGCAGAGAGCATTTAGCCACTGTTGCTTGGGTTTGTGGGTGCAATCCTATACTAGGTTAGTGTAGGTAATGTTTATAGGAATGTGTAACACCATAACATAGCAAGCTGTCCTTGCAATTTGTATTACATTTCATTGGGCTTATTTTTATCTATCTTTAACCAATCCCTTGTATGTGCTTTATTCAAAACTTCATCATGAGAAGACACAAAATATTTGCAGATTGGAATTCTGGTCTCTTGGGTGTAAAATGTGCTGTAACTGATCCTCCCCCCCTCCCTTCTAATTAGCAATTGAGGCATCATCTGAACTATTTGAATATTTGGTTACATTTTATGTCCCCTCCTAATCCTTTGGGGCCTAAGCTAAAGCCCACTGAAGTCAATGAAAGTCTTTCCATTGACTTCAGCGAGTTTTAGTTCAGATCTTAACTAAGAATCAAGATGACTTCTACAACAGCGCAGAGTTTAAAATTAAAAACAGATAAGGAAAAATGATTGGTTCTTAATGGGAGCAGAGAGAGTCTCCAAACATAATGGGATTGACTCTGATCTTGCACTGGTATAAAGCAGGAGTAGAGTTGTGCAAATAAGGGTTTTTTGGTTTGCTGGCAATTCCAGGGGGGAAAAATCATTTAAAATCAGACCAAACCCAAACATTTTGGATAATTGAGAAGTTTGGTCAATCCAAAATGAAATGTGTCATTTAGATTTTGAGCAATTTGTACATTTTGAATTTTTTAAATAAAATTGAAGGAATTATTGAAACAGGTCATATGGAAACAAAAAATCAAAATGTTAAAGAAAATGTTTCATTTTTTTCATAACATTTTTGGGGGCTGTAGGGGTAGAAGCTGGACACAATTTGGTGAAAACAACATAAATTCATAGACTGTTTTGGTATCACCAAATATGGTTTGTTGTTGTTTTTGTTTTTTTGTTTAGGTTTTTGTTGTTCTTGTTGGTTTTTCAAAAAAAAAAAAATTAGGACAAAAATTTTTACCCAGCTCTCATAAGGCGTAACTTCATTGAGGTCAATGGATTGATACTGGTGAAAGTGAGATCAGAATTGGCCCATTGTATTTGTAAAGCAGTCTGAATATAAAGGGACAAATTCAGATTTAGTGTAAGCAGGCACAGCTCTGCTTTCAGTAAGTATAATTCAGTGGCCTTGTGCCTGTTTACACCTGATCTGAATTGGGTTCTGTAGGTGCTATCAGCCAGATTCTGACGCTGTTTACAGTGATCAATACCATACTCCTCAAGTAGTTTATAGTAGGCTATTTTTGGAGTCAGGTAGCACCCAAGGTGAGTAAGCATATTAAAGTCTTCCCATAGCTAAGTGTTGTCAATTTTTAAATTTTTATTGTCTCCACAGCCATTGCCACAGTTGAGCCATGCTCATCTGCTGCCCTGCCAGCTTCCTTCAGTCTGAAGCTGACTTGACCTTGTGTCTCCCAGGCAGAATGGGGTTCCACAAGACTAGTTCAATAATATATCTGCTGACACTCATAGTTTGGCTGGGGCAGATCACAGGTTTTGTAAACCCATCCCAGGGAACTGCTCTCCTGGCTGGTGTCCCGGGGCTGTTGGCAGGGTAGGTATCTGTAGCAAGGCTGTGAAATGAGCATATTTAGTTCCTTTCAGTGCTGCTCCATCCCAGCTGGCTGTCTCCATCTATAATAGCAGTTGCTCCCAGTCCTGCTCCTTGCTTTGCATTGGTGCTAAAGTTGTGGTCTTCAAACTATGGGACAAGTCCTATTCTCACTTAAGTAAATGCCATTGAATTAAATAGGTGTGGGAGCAGTGCTCATATTGGCTATTAGCAAAGAAGACTACTGAAACAAGAAGTACTTGTACATTGTTCCAGTATGAGGAAGCAGACTATTAGCTTGCTAAAATGTCTCCTCCAATTTACTGTGTTGTGTTCTGATGGGAAATACTTTTAATTCATCTAAAAAACAAGCTTCAGTGTAACACTAACAATAAAGCCCACTTATGTTGTAAAAATCTAGGAACTTAATTTCATTTCAGATGTCCATATAATATCTGGTGCTTTCTTCTCCTTATACCATGCTGGATTTTAGTAGTAGTCAGATTTCATTTCATCCCCAGAATACACTATAACTAAATTTGTTGGAAAAGGCTATAGTAGTTTGGCACATTTCCTCAAGCTTGTCTGTGCAAGCAATAGCAGCAAAGAATCCTGTGGCACCTTATAGACTAACACGTTTTGGAGCATGAGCTTTCGTGGGTGAATACCCACTTCGTCAGATGCATTCACCCACGAAAGCTCATGCTCCAAAACGTCTGTTAGTCTATAAGGTGCCACAGGATTCTTCGCTGCTTTTACAGATCCAGACTAACACGGCTACCCCTCTGATACTTGTACAAGCAATTGCATTCTTGGGTGGAGTTGTACTTTGGGCTCCTATTATGTCTCCACTAGAATATATATTTTCTGGCTTCATTGTAGTTTGATACAGTACAAAAATTGTATAGTATGCTGCAGGGCCAGCTCTAGCAATTTCGCTGCCCCAAGCACGGCGGCACACTGTGGGGGGCGCTCTGCCGCTCGCTGGTCCCACAACTCCGGTGGACCTCCCGCAGGCTTTTCTGTGGATGGTCAGCTGGTCCCGCAGCTGCGGTGGAGCTGCTGCAGGCGTGTCTGCGGGAGGGCCACCGGAGCCGTGGGACCAGTGGACCGTCCGCAGCCACGCCTGCGGCAGCTCCACCAGAGCCAACTGCCACCCTCCCAGCAACCGGCAGAGCGTCCCCTGCGGCATGCTGCCCCAAGGACGTGCTTGGCACGCTGTGGCCTGGAGCCGGCCCTAGTATGCTTTTAGCTCTGGCTACAGGCATTATATCAAAATGCATAAATGAAAAAGTGAACTCAGTGGAAACTGATGGGGAAATAAGGAAACAATCCACACCTATGTAATAGGCAGTTTAATTCTAAAGGACTGATAGCACAGAATAATAAGGAAGAGGCCAAGAATATGATGACTGCTTTCAGCATTAGTTTTGAAATGCAGTTTACCCTATCCTAATGGCAGGACCTCTTACCTTTTGTGTGAAGGGAATAGTATTGAGATTCATCAGCTTAAAAACTGTTACCAAGTCGTCAGTTGAAATCTGTGACTCTAATGTTACCGCAGGGCCAGCTTGGTTGGCAAGTTTGTAGAAATTTTGATGGAGCCCAGAACCTGCCCCCCCCAACTCCGCCCCCACCTGCCTAAGGCTCTGGGAAGGGTTTGTAGGGGGGAGGTCTGGGGTGCAGGTCCTGGGCTGGGGATTAGGGTGCAGGGTGTAGGCTTTGGGTTGGAGTTTGGGTTCTGGGTGCAGGCTCTGGGCTGGGGCAGGAGGGGGTGCAGGCTCTGGGTGTGCAGGAGGGGGTGAGGTGTGCAGGCTTTGGGATGGAGTTTGGGTGCAGGCTCTGGGAGGGAGTTTGGGTGTGGGAAGGGGGAGGTCGTGCATGCTCTGGGAGGGAGTTTGGGGATAGGAAGGAGTGCAGGGGTGAGGGCTGTGGGGCTGAGGATGAGGGATTCATGATGCAAGACAGGGTTCAGGGCTAGGCCAGAGGGTTGGGGTGAGGGCTGTGGGGCTGAGGATGAGGGGTTTATGATGCGGGGGGCTCAAGGCTGGGGAAAAGGATCAGGGTGCGGAGGGATGACGGGTTCATGATGCGGGGGGCCTCAGGGCTGGGACAGAGGATCAAGGTGTGGAGGGATGAGGGTTGGGGCTGAGGATAAGGGGTTTATGCTGCGGGGGTCTCAAGGCTGGGGCAGAGAATCAGGGTGCGGGGCGATGAGTGCTCTGGCTGAGGACGAGGGGTTCATGATGCGGGAGGCTCAGGGCTGGGGCAAAGGATCAGGGTGCGGGGGGATGACATGCTCATGATGCAGGGGTGCTCGGCTGGAGCAGAAGATTAGGGTGCAGGGGGATGAGGGCTCTGGCTGGGGATCTGGGGTTCATGATGCAGGGGCGGCTCAGGGCTGGGGCAGAGGATCAGGGTGTGGAGGGATGAGGGTTGGGGCTGAGGATGAGGGGTTTATGCTGCGGGGGTCCCAGGGCTGGGGCAGAGAATCAGGGTGCGGGGGGATGAGTGCTCTGGCTGAGAACGAGGGGTTCATGATGCGGGGGGCTCAGGGCTGGGGCAAAGGATCAGGGTGCGGGGGGATGACATGTTCATGATGCAGGGGGGCTCGGCTGGAGCAGAAGATTAGGGCGCAGGGGGATGAGGGCTCTAGTTGGGGATGAGAAGTTCATGATGCGGGGGGGGCTCGGTTGGGGCAGAGGATCAGGGTGTGGAGGGATGAGGGTTGAGGCTGAGAATGAGGGGTTCATGCTGTGGGGGGGGGCTCAAGGCTGGGGCAGAGGATCGGTGCAGGGGGATGAGGGCTCTGGCTGGGGCAGAGGATCAGGGTGCGGGGGGATGAGAGTTGGGGCTGAGGATGAGGGGTTCATGCTGCAGGGGGGCTCAGAGCTGGGGCTGAGGATTCGGGTGCAGGGGGATGAGGGCTCTGGCTGGGGATGAGGGGTTCATGATGCGGGGGGATGAGGGCTCTGGCTGGGGATGAGAGGTTTGGGGCATTGGGGAGGCTCAGGGTGAGGGTGGAAGCACAGGGTAATGGCAGCCTGCCCTGCCAGTAGGGGATGGCAGGCGCTAGGACCCTGGGCAGCAGACGGTGGTTCTGCTGGGAGCCCAAGCAGGCAGGGACACAGAAGGGGGGATATGCTGGGGTGGCAGGCGGGGGCTGGCACCCGCTCCAGGCAGGGATGCGGCGGGCAGGGGAAGGCCCCCTGATCCAGGCAGGGCCAGGGGAGAGACCCAGCTCCAAATATTGCTAGAGCAGGGCCCCAAGCCCTGAATATTCCTGGGGCCCGGGCACCGCAAACATATATAACCTGCCGCATATGAGCACAGAATAATAAGGAAGAGGCCAAGAATATGATGACTGCTTTCAGCATTAGTTTTGAAATGCAGTTTACCCTATCCTAATGGCAGGACCTCTTACCTTTTGTGTGAAGGGAATAGTACTGAGATTCATCAGCTTAAAAACTGTTACCAAGTTCTCAGTTGAAATCTGTCACTCTAATGTTACCCCAGGGCCGGCTCCAGGCCACAGTACGCCAAGCGCGTGCTTGGGGCGGCACGCTGCTGGGGGCGCTCTGCCGGTTGCCAGGAAGGCGGCAGCCGGCACTGCTGGACCTCCCACAGGCATCCCTGCGGAGCGTCCACTGGTCCCGTGGCTCCAATGGAGCATCCGCAGGCACACCTGCGGGAGGTCCACCAAAGCCATGGGACAGGCGAGCGGCAGAGCGCCCCCTGTGGCGTTCCGCCGTGCTTGGGGCAGCGAAATTGCTAGAGCCGGCCCTGTGTTACCCTCAAGTTTATTCCTCCAAATGTTTTTCTTTATCTAAATAATTTTTCAGAACATCCAAAAATATTTATATCTTTGGGGGAGAGGAGCCTGGCAGGAGAGAAGGTTGTTTTATTTTAAAAATAGCATATTCAAGGACCCTAGCTCAGATTTGCTTCACAGGAAAATACAGTAATTGCAAACTTTTTTAATACCAAATATGAATGTTTTTTTTTAAGTTGTTTGCAAGAGAGGGACATAGATACAAGTGGCAGATCTGACCTGCGTTTTTGAATCCTGGATGCATTGACTTACAACTGTAGAAGGTAGAAGTGAAAATTGGCTTCCCCTGCATTCTTCTGCAAGGCCTTTATTTAGCACAGTACTTAAGCATATGTCAATCTTACACGGTACTTAAGCATATGTCAATCTTAAGTGTGTGAGTGGTCCCATTAACATGTGGAATCACTGCCTAAATTCACTGTGGGGCATACCTTGCTGAGTGGAGCTAAAGGACAAATTCAGGAAAGTGAACAGCCAGCTGGTCGAGTCATCTATTTCTTCTGCCACTTTCAAAGAAAATGGGAGATCAGTTTTTGTTTTCAGCCTTTAGACTGGGTGAGCCAATGAGTCAGTGCACCCAGTATTTTAAAGTGTGGGCATACTCCCCTGCCTCTGTTTCTGAATCTTATCATCCCACTTTGTAGAGACACACCAACTTTGGTTTTACCTTGGCAACTTAATTTATAAAGCGATAATGTTTTGGTTTTGTTTTGTTTTGTTTTGTTTAGATGTCTTTGCTTCCTGACCGAAGAAAGGTTTGAGGGGCAGCTTTAGTGGTGATCTCCTGAGCAGAGCAGGACAGGCAATTTAAAGTGTTCCAGCGTAGTCTTCTTGAGCACTCAAACAGGGAAATTAATACTTCTCCCCTCGTCTTCCTCCTCTTTTAGTGAACAACTCAATGAGATTGAGGGGGAGAGGTGTGGACTCTGTATGTGAGATAACTGGTTTGGTTTCAGAAGATCAGGCACACTGAAATTAAACCTCATCTAAAGAAAATGGGGAAGGCACCTTCCATCAACACACAATGACTAGAGCAAGCAGGAGATACCTTATTGCTCCAATAAGGATGTATTCTCCCCTTTAGTCACCCCTCTCCTATTTGGGGACAGTCAGACTTAGAGCCACCTTGGGGTCCGGAAGAGGAGCCATTTAAAGGAGAAGAGTGCTGTTACTGAAGGAACCCCAAACAGGTTCCTGCTAGCATTATGGGTCGCTCTTAGACTAGTAGATGACTCTGTTTCCACATCTTTCCCTGCAAGAGGATCAGGTTCAGTGCACCTGCTGCACCAATTTTGATCCTTGGAATATATCTTCAAGACAATCTTTGGCTTGCTAGCACTTGTCCCCCATATCATTAGTTCCAGAACACAGAGCTGCCTGCTCTGCTTGGGACACACCAATATACCTGCCTTTACTTAGGAAGCTAAGGTGGTTCTGGAAGAAAAAAAAAAATTCTGAAACGTGCACATTCAGTTTAGTGTGTCTGCCTATCAAGTGGAATTAAAAAGACAAGGTGAAGTGAGATAATACCTTTTATTGGACCAACTTCTTTTGGTGAAAGAGAGACGTTTTTGAGCTTCACAGAACTTTTCTTCAGGTCCTGAAGTTGGTCCAATAAAAGATATTACTGCACCCATCTTGTCTATTTAGTGTCCTGGGACCAACACGGCTGCAACAACACTGCAGACTATAAAGTAGCATTGCAGGCTGCTCCCATACTAAAATGAACGCAATTTAAATCCCTATAAATAAATACAGCTATGAAGGAGTGGTTGGTATAAAGAAGGTCATGGAGAGGAAAACAAGAAAACCATCCTTTAAAACAAGTTAAAAGTTTGTTTGCATTGTAGTTTATCCAGGCCAGGTCTGGTTGCCTAGGAAATCCTATTTAGAGTGTAAAGAGTCAGGTTTTTTTTTTTTTTAGTATGATTATAATTTCTCTTTATTAAAATGCTGAGGCTATATGGAGAACTACTTTTTGCTGAATATTTATTCATTGTTTCATTTTCTTTGCAACAAGAACAGCAAATGCTGTGATTCGATTTTTAAAAATATTGTCTAATTTCATGTAGCTTTTTTAAGCATCTCAATATCCTCAGCTGTTGTGCTGTATGGTAACTTACAGCAATATCCCCAATGAAGAGCAGCATATCTCCTGTCCTCTGTAGCAACAGCACATTTGGAGGAAGGGGCTTCCTTTTTCTTCAGTGGGCGAAAAAAACAGCTGTCACAAAAGCTGTGCTAAATTAGGGCACTGGCCCTTTCTATATTGATACCAAGTAGATACTTAACATGCAACTCTGGAAAATGGAGCTGGCAGACATCTCTAGCAGAATGTTTTCACATCTTCCTGATGCTAGAACAACATGAACTTCCTGTTCTTTAGGGTGTCGACACTCTGCCTAGGTTAACATGCTGCTCTATTCTTGGCTTCTTTCCTTTAGGCAAATACTTTCTGTGTCCAAAATGATTTTAAAAAGCTAGTTCTTTTCTCTGTTTCAGACTACCCTAGCACATATCATAGCCAGCAACAGCAGGAAGAATGGTACAAGATTTGTGACTTTATCAGCAACAAGTGCCAAGACAAATGATGTCCGAGATGTTATCAAGCAAGCAGAGAATGAAAAAAGACTCCTCAAGAGGAAGACCATCCTCTTTATTGATGAGATTCATCGTTTCAATAAATCTCAGCAGGTACTGCTCCACCTGAATGTCAGGAACAAAGTTTCTGTCAACATATTACTTGCTTAAAATGTGTGTACCTTGGTGCTGAACAATAAATGTTTTTTCTACCTTTATATTTTAAGTCACTGCTTCATATATTCAGCAACTTTAGTGTAGAAGTTAAAAATTAAATTAGGTTTCTAATTTAAGAATCTCAGTTGTGTATTGTGTGCCTTTCAGGAACTTCAGTTCAAAATCAAATCAACTTTTGTAGAAGTTTTACATGCATTGTCACATCCGACTTTTTTGTTTTTGCCTGAAATTTTACTACTTTGTAGCTGTATTACAACTTCACTTCTTCTGTGTATCTGCCTATTAAGAAGAGCCTTCATTTCAGTGATAACATTATTCAGTTTTTAATTAAAAGCACGTCACTAGGAAGCCTGCAGACATTCCTTGTTTGTTTTTTGTTTGTACATACCCACTCTTCTCTATTGAGAAAATAAAGTGAACCAAGACATAAAATGTGTTTATGAATAGTACCTCACCACAGTCAATATGAATTTGTCCTCCTTAAGCATCATTTCCTTTATTCATATTCCTTAAAACTTTAATACCACAGCTTCAAAACTTCAGATGCCCTTAGGAAAAAGTTCTACAAAAATTGGTAGGCATCAAACCAATAGGATTTGACAGAAAAGGAATATGGCTATATAGAAATTTCTTAAAACTGATAGGTTAGCTGTTTCTAGTAAACTTTTTCTATAGTTTTTTTGAACTATTCTATTGAATTTAATAGAGAATTATTATCCGTTCCATAGAATTCTAAACTTGGTTCAAAAAACTGTAGAAAGTATCCTGGTTGGTTGTTAAATTCTATAAGACTTTTCCATAAGGGCAGCTTTTCATCGTATCTGCTGTCTGCCTAACGATAAAACAGAATCACAGTACTAAACAGTAATGACTTGCATTTTTCTAATGCCGTTCTTTTCAGTATCTCAGTTCATTCTTGGAGAAAGGACAAGTTATTAAGGTGAAATAACCATCATGCACGTGGGTTTGAATGGAATGAATTCATTTAGGCAACTAGCTGATGAGCTCTCTTGTCAGTGAGCTCATAAGGCATATCAACTGGAAGCCTGGAGAATAACAAGCCATGAAAAATGTACTTTAAAATGCCTAATAACTACTCACTTGGGATGGTTCAGGTTGTCGTTGATTAAGATCAATTTTTTCTGTTTCCCTCCCATGTTCAGGACACTTTCCTTCCTCACGTTGAGTGTGGGACTGTGACGCTGATCGGGGCAACCACTGAAAACCCTTCCTTCCAGGTCAATTCTGCTCTTCTGAGTCGATGTCGAGTTATTGTTCTCAAGAAGCTCTCTGTTGAGGCGATGGAAACGATTCTGATGCGGGCTATCAAGTCCTTGGGGGTCCGGGTTTTAGGCCAAGATGAGCAACACACTAGTTCTGCGAATGGCAGCAACAGCAAGAGCTCTGAGTAAGTACTCTACGAACTGCCATGTGTTAACACACACAACCTGAGGAATCTATTGACAGGCTGCCAGAGAGCTGGGGGTGGGAAAGGAAATCTTAACCACTCCTAATAGTAAAGAAAAGAAAGTAGCAACACATGTTGGATGCTAGCGGGGGAAAAAGAATACAAAGCATTAGTTACCGGTGGATCAAAAAAAAAATCCTACTTTCTGAGTTAATACAGAGTTTTATACTTGGATTTGTCGCCTCTGATTCACCCACAGGATATGTAAATCTGTTCTGCAGCTGAGGATTTGCTTTGGAAGCCTGTAACTGGGTCCTGTCATACCCTCATGCAGTACTTCTCGTTGTTGGTTGTAAAAGCATCATATTACTGTGAAGTGGTAGATAGGGCATCACATGTAACTTATTTTGAGCCCACCAGCCAAAGAGCTCCTATATTTTGCATAACTTGTTTGAATGAGTTGGAGAGGGAACCTTTGTGAACCTGTACAGCAAATGAAGTTGCTATATGCCACACACGACTTTATCTCTTCACTGTGTGAAGTGAATAAAATATTAATAACTAGTTCCTGTTTCCTTCCTCTAATTGTCCAAATCAATAATGTTAAATTAAAGCCGTGCTAAAAGTTTGGTATCGTACCTGAGAAACTAAAATCACAATTTCTTCTGAAGTTACAATGGGGATTACAAGTATTTCTGAGTGAGCTTGAGGGTAGAGAGGAGTGCAATGTCAAACATCCACTTTAATAAAATTTTCTTGGAAAATAAACTGTCTGTTGTGCTCCCTCTTCCCCACACTGATTTGCAGTCATCATTTTAAAATGGGCAACTAATGAATTCAAAATAGTGTATAGCTCTGTTTAAATTTCATGTTTGTTTCGTTTGTTTCCATACTAGTGCTTAACTGTGTTCTAATTAAGAACTTTGTGTGTGCTGTTGTATTACATGAGCAATGTGGATTCCTATATTTTACAGTTTAGGGCAACGAATGAGGGAATTCTGTTACATTATTTAGGGCACCATTCCTGACGTTGCTTTTATATATTACACAGGGATGTGAATTGTAGCCTGGAGGAGGGAGGGCTGCATGTCAACTTTAATGTAACAGCACAGCTGTGTTTGCGACTACACCCTGACTGGGTTTTGGAGGCTTTGTATATGGGATTAAAGTACAGGGCATAGTTTCAGTTGCATTTGGTGAGGGTTTAGGTTTCATTTGACTCCATATCTGTAACTGTCCACTAGCTCTGGATGAATTAAGCAGCACAAAGAGACAGATTTCTTTTGACTAGCATAGTTTCAGGAATTTGTCCATGAGGGACAGTGTCCCCAACCAGTGACAAAAATGGGGACCCAGCTTTTTAAAAATAAGGATAAAACTCCAGTTTTAAAAATTTCTTTTCTTTAATTCTTTCCTGGCGCTTCCTGCTTGTCTGTCTGACAAATGGTGCTCTTATTGGTCAAAAAAATATCCTTTTATATACATCTTGTCTCATACCTTTAGTTTGTCTTTTGTTTGCTTTTCTGCTGTCATCCTAATTCTCTTCTCACTGCATGTTCCCTCTTTCCCCCCACTCTAGCCACTTTCATCTCATCCCTGCTTGCCATTCTTCTCCATCATCAATCCCATCATCCCAAAATACAGCTAGCTGTAAATTCATCATGCTGCACTGGGAGATAAGCGCACAAGTTTGGATACAGTCCCAAGGCCTAAAAAGTTTTCTGTGGTGTTTCATTTTCATATAAAATGAAGTTTTTCCCTGAAACTGAGGGATGAAGGGGATATATAGATTGGGAAATTCTGCCTTAAAGTGGTACATGCCCCCTGTTCAGTGATGTGACGGAGTAGTTAGGGTGCGCAAAAGATGTATAAATTAAAGGGTCATCTTCTTAGTGTATACACAATGTGCCTCAGGTAGCACATGACCAGGCTTCATTACCAAATTTGGTCCACTGGTTGGATCATTAGCTTTCCCAGCAGGTACTGATGGGGAGTGCGAGATGAATGCGTAACATCATATGTTGGATTTCCTCTTGCCCTTTAGCTCTGGGGTTCTCAATCTTTTTCTTCCTGAGGCCCCTCCCAACATGCTATCAAAACTCCACAGCCCAGCTGTGCCACAACTGTTTTTCTGCATGTAAAAGCCAGGACCGGCATTAAGGGGTAGCAAGCAGGGCAATTGCCCAGGGCCCCATACCACAGAGGAGACCACAAAGCTAAGTTGCTCAGGATTTGGCTTCAGCCCAGGTGGTGGGGTTTGGGGCCCCTGGTTGCAGTCCTGCACCGGAGGGCTTTGGCTTTCTGCCCTGGGCCCTAGCGAGTCTAACACTGGCTATGCTTGGCAGACCCCCTGAAACCTGTCTGCAGCCCCCCAGGAGGTCCTGGACCCTTGGTTGAGAACCACTGCTCTAGCTGAAGGTCCTCTGTCTTCAGGAGATGGGCTGCCTCCTGCTGCAGCAATGGAAGTGCCCTCTGAAGCTCCTTGAAGGATGTCCCAGTAAGATTCCCTTCAAATCCCACCACCACAGAACTGTATCTCTTTAATACAAATTTTAAAATGCACTTTGGGCCATAAATGACCCTTGAGAAATAAAATTGTTGTGATATAGATGAGAGTGGTAATTAAAGCTTAGGAACATCTTTTCATTCTCCTGCTACCATTGGATAGAATATTTAGTATTGGTTAGGAGCCCAGGTCCTAGTGCAGAACTTGTTCTTCTGGTCCAGAGGTAAGAGTTCTACCAACTGATCTATATTGTTACCCCCCGTTTTGATTATGAGCATGTGCATGCAAAGATACAGGATGTTGTATTTGGTGACAAGGGAGGTTGATGATGGGACAACTCTAGGTTAAAGCACAAAGCTGGGGATTAGTCATAAAAAAGCATAAGCAAAAGATTTCAGTATTCAGGATGATTCTCTCCTGAAGTCACTTTCTTATGTGTAGTGGGCACATATGGCCCAACGTTTTCAAATTTGGGTGCATGAAGTTACACTACTAAATTTATGTTCTGACTCCTATATGTAAAATGATTTTCAAATATAAAAAAGCAGCTACCGATTGACTTCTGTAGGCATTGGAGTACTGAGGACCTAGCAAAACGAAGCTTCTTACATGTGGGTGCTTAAATATGGATTCAGAGGCCTGACTACAGCCATCCAAGTTTGAAACCTTGGCAATAGTGTGCAACCTCTGGCATTTTAGGGACCCCTTCTGTAACTACAACTAAGTGGATTGTCCACCTAATTTTTATTTCCTTATTTTTGTCAATTATTAAGTTAGATTCCTAATGTTATTTTAACAACATTTGAATTTAGTTATTAAAGTTCTGCAGCATAATGTCTATGTGTTACACTTGGGCCAGACTCACCGTAGCCAAGTTGCCCCTGCTTATTCCAGCTGTGAACATAGATACTAAGATGAAAAAGTCGCAAATTCTATGGTCCTAATTCTGTGCTCAAAGAATCTACTCCAGGTAAAGCACTCTCTTGTAAGTTTGCATCATGTTATCAACCACTGTAAACCTAAGCCAGGAGGAAAAAGGAAGAGAGACAAAAATGTGAGGGGGAGAAGTAAGAAAAAAATCCGTACAAAAGATTAGACATGTTTCTGAAATGTAAAGAGAGGCTACCAATACTTTCGTTTGTTGGGGGGGGGGTCTTACTAATATACAATATGACACTAAAATGTATTCATTCCTGCCTTGTTCTACATACAGTGATACATTGCACTTATACAATGTAACATTAATGTCAGGAAATCAAATTACTTTACAAATATTAATTTTTTTAACCCTCCCAACTTTGTCTGTTTAGAAAAACATGTATAAACACACACAGAAAAGTCACATAGCAAGGTAGTGTCCGAGTCAAGCAAAATGTAGGAGTCCATATTTCTAGTCCCCTGCTCTAGCAACCACTAGATGCCGTGCAATTCAGTCTAGTAATTAGTGCATTGTAATTAATGGAATATTGTTCCACTTATTCGGTTTATCTTAATCCTCTTGATTAAAATCTCCTTTTTGGTCTCAAGCCTTTTAGAAAGTTGTTCCTTTCTTATCACAATATTCTCTCCAACTTTCCTGCAGACATTGTAGCTGAGATGAATAGCCAAATTCAGAAGTGATCTTGTAAGGTGGTGGAAGGCTACGTATTGTATCATCAGTTATCTGTTTTGTTTTGTTTTTATGAAGAACTAATTTATTTATTTGAAAATTGTGCTTCAAAATTGATGTTATATGGCTCTGCTGAGAAGGGAGTCTACGCTAGTGTAACTTGCTGTGGGACTGTAAGGTTTGAGGGTATACATTAAAGAAATGAGAGGCTACTTTATATTGCACCCTGCTGTTTGTTGTATTTCCAGCCCTTCCACAAGTAGGTTACGCTCACTTAGACTCCCTTGCACTCATTTATAGCATTTTGCACATCACCTCAGAATTTGGCCTGATGATGACAATTTTTTAGGATAGTTCATACTGGGATTCAGATGGATTCCGTAGTGGAGACAAGCTAGCGAGATATTTACTCTTTAAAAAACTACCTAGCTGTGGTTTTCCTTCACCTTAGTTAGTATACCAGCTTGTTGTCAGTAAGTGATAGTTCCTGGGGTGCCCCTGTTTGTTTGTTTATATTTTTGTCTCCAAGTATCGCAAGTTACAAGGTACAAACATTAAGACTTGGCATCCAGTATGTTCCCTGTTAAATACTAGACAGTCCATTTGTAAGATGAGCATGAATCTGTTGAGAGGTCAGAGTAGTATTCAACAACTTGCAATCGTTAAGGCATGTAGGGTAAGGGGCAAGTCTGTAAAAACACAGAGAATGGATTTGAGCTTCTGAGCATAGGATGGCAGGTCAGGGTAAAAAAGGTGAAATAGTTTGGTTTTGGAAACCAGTGTTGACATAATTAAACACAACTTTGTAATCAGGATCTTGCCTGCTAAAGCAAAATTAGCAAACACACTATGTATGAAACTCTTAATCTGGAGTCTCTGGATCACAGCTACAAATTGTACTGAAATAGTCATTCTTAAGGGAAGAAATGCAGTATTTGAATGAATTAGTGTAAGTATCAGTTTCCTCTGATGAAGGGATATTCTCTTCTGCTGAAGTATTTGGGAGGGATGGGGAGGAATCCCAACCTTATTTAAAACCACTGACTGCACTGTATTGTAAGCATGACTGTTTCATGCATGACAGTTTCTCCACACATTTTTGTTTTAATCTCATGTTCAATATGCAATAATTTTTTTAAAATGTGCCTAGTGAAATCATATTTTTCAGTCTTTTATCTTGTCTCCCTTTTCAAGCAGATTTTTTATTTACATCCTCCTCTATGCTCTCAATGCCCTATTGTGGAGTCCTATTATTGCCTGCCTAAAATACCGTCACCTGAAAACGAAGAGAGCAATGTCACTGTGATACTTCTGGCATTAATCAAGGTGCTTTCCCTATTCCCGTGGTGGATTTTAGCATAATAAATAGTAAGCTTTTGGGGAGAGAGCCTGCTGTCTCAATCATGTTACATATTATTGACTTTTAATAAACAATAATGGAGCTGATAAGAATTTGTTATATAATACAGTCTACATTTTCTACCATTCAGTACTGAACCTTTTTTATTTAAAATGGCTATATTGTGCCATGTTTGGTGTAATGTTGCTTTCATGAAAATAAGACTACTACTTCTACACCATCCATAGATCTCAAAGCACTTTATCAAGAAGGGTAAGGATTATTGTCCTTGTCATTACAATAGAGGGGGATATATAAACACCTTATCAGTACAACTGAGAGGCTGAGGTCATACAATGAGTCAACAGCAGAGCCAAGAATAGAACTCAAATGTATTATTATTTAACAATTAAATTGCAATAGGGCTGGTAGCCCTCAACAACTTTGGGGCCTATCCAGAGATAGTAAGTGATAATCCCTGCCCCTAAGAGCTCTCTTGACTCCCAGTCTGATGCCCTTGCCACTGGATGTGGGTTCAGTTTCAGCCTATATTCTGAACGCAAGAAGCCTGAAATGCCTCATGCCTTTTTTTAATCAGGCAAATGCCTGGTCTCTGTCAGAACTATTCTATGAATCCTCCTCTCTAATCTTCTCCACTGGGAAATCCAAAGTATTTTGTTTTTTAAACATATAGCATGTTGTTTGCTCTTGCTCTCCGTTGACATAGGCACTTGTAGTATAAGTGCTTTTGCTGCCTGCTGTGCTTTAAAAATAACCTTTTATTCAGCTACAACTGATTAGTACCTACTGGTTTGTTTCAAAACGTAACAAAACCCAGTGGCCAGCTTTAGCTCTGAAGGATGAATCCTGATACCTTGATACTTAAAGAGACTGATGATGATGTATTGTTGCAATGAGATGTACTGTACAGTGCTTCCTTCATTCCACAGCTCCCCTCACCTGCCCAAAATGTTATTGAGATAACTACTTTTTCCAGTGTGGCAGATGTGCATTTCCTGCACACCGTGGGGCATGGCTCTCTGGGGCTTCCTGTGCACCATTAGAGGAGAGAATGTGGGGATGGTGTGGACACAAGAATATGCAGATCCATAGGCCATTTCCAATCCTTCAAATCCACCACATAAAGGAGATGGGGCACGTAAGCTACAGACTACACCACTGAGGCATTAGCAACACCTGTTTAATGTTCTATATTTGAGTCCCTCAGATGAAAGTACTAAGGTGTGGAGGGGAGTGACAGCTGAGGGCGTGCGTATTATGTTATCTTTTTCTTAGCAAAAATGGCCCTCTGGTTTGGGAGTGTGCAGTAAGCATTTAGTTTGAGAGGAATAAAAACTGGATATATATATCTGGTGTTGACATTCAGGTCTGCTTCTGACTAGGCTAAAATGAGAGGGAGTTACTGCTGCCCTTGTACCTGTAATTTCAGAGCCCTTGCAGCTGTTGCCCGCTCGGCTAAGATATTTATCATAACCCTATAAAGACCCAGGTCAAATAATAAAGATTAGCAGATCAGTATGTCTGGAAACACTGGCACTGGTAGCTGGCCTCGTCATGCATCATTTCTGATAATAGTAGTAAATCTTTCAGTGAATGAAGTGCAGAGCTGTGGGTGAATCCTAAATTATTTGGTGTGTCAGGGCATTCAGTGTGGAATCGCCGCTCTCTCCTGTCTCCGTGCATTAATCCCCAGTTGATGAATCTATTGATTTTTTTTTTTCAGTCAAGTACTGGAAATGGCACAGTTAGTCATTGTTCATGCTGCACTTTTAACTACAGTACCTTTTGCTATGTATTGGATAGGACACTTGATTGAAAGTCAGGAGGAGAACTGGGCTCTTATTTTCAGTTTGCCATTGATCTGCTGTGTGACCTGGGGCAAGTCACTTTACATTATGCTTCTCTTTTTCCTCCAACCCTCGGTCTGTCTTTCTGTTTATATTGTGTGTTCTTTAATGTCTCTTTCTGTGCGTTTGTACGGAGCTAGTACAATTACTATAATACAAATTATCGTCATAATAATGACTTCTTTATTCTTTAGTTTTATCTGCACACTCATGAAGATTTGGCTCCAAGACAAATTGCCTGTTATCTATTTTCTGTGGTCTAAGACTTTTATACACTTTCAAGTGAACTTTAAATACCACTTTTTAACTTTAAAAAAGTGATCTGGTGTCAATTCTCTTGTTTACAGTAGCTTCAAAGGTCATATTGATTGCATAATGCCTCATTAGTCTATAATGTGCGGTTGGATAATTTCATGCTAAAAGTACTACATTTTTGTGCATAAGAATAGTTCTGAAGTGCCTTCCATCCAAGGTGTTTTATTAAATATTGATTGAGTGAAGTCCGCAACACTCCCAGGACAGACAGGATGAGCTTTAAAATCACCTAATCTACCATTAAATAAACTTCCTTGTCCAATCTGATCTTGCAAAAACAAGGAAGTTCAGGTATGGTTGAAATCTTCCATTCCAGCTTTTCCACATGCCCTTGTGCTTAAGCATTATAACACACATGGTACATAGGTCACATACTGTTCTCAGAGCCCCTGCAATACTTCAGCACAATGGCATGAATTAAAGGATAGCTCTTTAAACCCAGATACTTCTCTGTGAATGCTGTTTAAAAAAAAAAACACACGTAACATAGTGAGTAATTTCCAATGAAAAGAATGTAATATGAAAACAACGTGGGGTAATTCTGTTGCAGGTCCCCTGTGTACATAGAGGAAAAAGCTGTAAGCACCCTAGCTTACCTTTGTGATGGTGATGCAAGAACTGGACTGAATGGACTCCAGTTGGCTGTTCAAGCCAGATTAACTGCAGGGAAAACCTCTCATCAGGCTAGCGCACAAGGTTGCTCTGTGGATGGAGTTCTTATAACAGAAGACCATGTGAAGGAAGGACTACAGCGATCCCATATCCTGTATGACCGAGCAGGTGAGCGGTTACCCTGAAGGTAGTGCTATGCAGCAAGGACTGATGATATAAAATTATATCTTATGAATTATTTGTTTTTCCCAGCTGTCACTGATTTACAAACTAGTCTTGAATTGTGGTTCTACTCTGAAAAAAGGTCTGATATCTCTCCCCCCACCCCCAAAAAAATAAGATATTGTGGGGTTTCTTATTTCTCTTAATGACTAGATCAAATGTGCTCAGTTTCCAACTTTAGTCTAACTGCCAGCCCTACAAACTTGCCCTGAGAACTGAGAGTCAAGCTGGGCTCTTTCCATTTCAGGTGTGGGCCAAATTCAGAATGAGGTTCACCTAGACTTATGTTGGCATAAACTTAGGCCCCATGATGTGGAAAATTTGCCAGAGGGTGAAAGCTAAGTGACTAAAACTCCATCTGGAGCCTAGAGGAAGCAATTGAAGTCCATTATGTATTTTGTTGCAAAGTGGTAATAGCAGTTTGGTCAGAGTTGACGGGATGCGTGGATTTTTCTGGTAGGCATCCAAAAATGCTGTTTCAAATAAACAATATCATGTGCTTCATTAAAATGTTGCTGGGAAATTGAGGGAGCAAGTTGCACATCTTTGTCACAGAGCACACATCCCATTTCAAATAATTTTTTAAGACTTAGCCTAACATTTATTAACCTCAGTCACATGACCTACAGTAGCATGCTGGTCTCACAGAAGAGAGCACCACACAGGGGCACTGTAACAATTCGTATAGTGGGTTTGCAGAGTGCCTTTGAACCAAACTGTAAACCCTGTACTTAATGGAAACCACTTACAGCCAGCACTCCTAGCTCCAGCACCTATCGCAGCACAGGGAAATAGTTCACTGCTCATGTCTGATGTGGATGCTTGCAGACTGTCGATCTGGCAGAGGCTGCCAGCTGTGAAACACCAGTGCTCTGAGTCCCAGCCTGATCCCAGAATGCTGGTTTCTGAAGGCTAGCAAGAGTTAGGAGTCTTTCCAGTGCCAATGAGAGACACTTTCCTTTCCGCTAATTCTAGGTCTCATCTCAGTCCTGGAGAAGCATTGTATCATGATGATGTGTAAGGCCTGGAATGGAATGGCTGGAACGGCAGAGCAGAAGGTGCTTGTAGTACAGCGCAGGGCACCACCCCAGGGCCGTCAGTGCTTCTACTTGCACACCTTTCAGTAAAGAAGAAGCCAGGCCTGCCTCTCACCTGGACTGTTTGTCTGGGTCAGAAGGAACCTGCTGTCTTTACCTAAAGAATCTCTGTGGAAGTATGGGTGGAGGGTGGCTGGCAAGAGAATGGGAGACAAGAGGAGTGGAACAGCAGAGAGCTTTGTCTGTGCACACGAGCAGTCAGCAAGGAACAAAGTTAAAGGGGACAATAAAATAAATTCCAGATGTCCCTGGGAACTGTTAAATATAATTGATTTGCTTTTAGCTAAAAATATTTCCTGATATTGTATGTGTTACCCGAATATGTTGCTTTGGTTAGTACACTTCAACCTTATGACCTGATTTTTTTTTTTTTTTTTAATAATTTTATATGTAGCCTTTTTTAATAGAACAGTTAAATATTCACTCGGATGCAGTAGTAACTGTGTTAAAATACTGCCCTTAACATACCCAAGTTATCTTCTTTTACAGGACTGCTAAATGTCTAAATCTTTAGAGCAGTGGTTCTCTACCTTTTTCATATCAGGATCTCCTGGAACCTCCCTCCCCTCTGCTGGGATCCCTCTCTCATTTAGTATTATAGAAAGGGCAGAATGGTTGTGTTCTTCAGGTTGAGAAATAGGCTTTAGAGCAGTATAGTACCTCTTTCGCACTATATGCCAGTCAATATTCATCATATTTATTTCATGTAAGATAATTATTCTGAAGGATGGAAAATTAAATGTTTTATGAAAGATATAACTAATATCTTACATGGAATCCAGAAATAAATTTGTGACTGTAGTGATGTACATTGTCATTTTTTTTTAGGCAACATTAGTTGACATTGGCCTGCCTAAAGGTGATTTTAAAAAATCTAAAATAGTTATGTTGTTGCTGTTATGTATTTGGTTGGTAGGTGTTTGAGATAGAAGGACTTTTTTAAATTAAATGTTTATTTTGTGGGGGAGATGGAATGCTTCAGTGGCATTTTTATTAGGTCTGAAAAGTGTTTCAGTGCTCATATTTGCAACAAAATGCAGTTTGAAAATCTGAATGGTTAACTTTATTTTTGGAGTTGCTTTATAAGGTAATGAATTTTGTAGTTTGCTAATGTCAGGCCATCTACGTATAACTGCATGTAAGGATTCCTAATTTGGTACCAGCTCTTGCTAAATTCGTGACTTGGCGACATTGTATGTCTCAAATGCTGGCTATTTGTACCTTTTTATGCCATAGATGTGGAAATTAGAGATTGAGTATTAATGATTAGATGAGTTTCTTTATACTTAACAATTTATATGCTAGTGTTTTGGAAATATGTGAATGACCCTGCATCTTAGCTTCTAAAAATTATGCCAAGAAAAGTTTGGAAAATGGATTGACTTAATTTCCAGTAGATCAAATGTGATGAATTATCTGTAATTACACTTACCAAAATTTGTAATGAGAGATTTGGCGGGGGGAGGGGGGCGTTAACTTTGTATAGTGCTTTTAAGGTTTCTGTTACAAAGAGAAACTGTAGTCTAAGAAAATAATCTTTGGGTAAAGGACACCCAGCCAGCAACTGATTTAATTGGGGGGAGCGTGGAGGGGGAGACAAAAGACAAGTGGTAGACAGCAAAAATAAAAAAAGCATTGGATAGAGATAGAAAGGAGAGGAAATTGTGGCATTAAAGAGACAAATGCCAAATTTCACTTTCTGGGATTCACGAGTGTATTATATACCTTTCCTCATCCTTTATCAATTTGCTCTCTTTATTTCCCAGTTCTCTGAAATGCTCCACCCATCTTTTGAGGTGCCGAGTGCCCTCAGCTTCCACTCCTCTGTCTGTCTAGTTAGACTGTATCCAGCCATAGTCTATGTCTCTCTGAAGCCACTAGTTCAAATATAATCATATTGGGTCAGCTGCTTGTCCTTGAGGTAAATACACTGGGTTCCATGCAGTTTACCTGTTTGAGTTTATCAGATATTGCCTTTGAAAGAGTAACACACAGAGCAAACAATTTTTAAGAGCCCATAATGCATTCTGTAAGAGTCAAGGTTTGCCTTCCTATATCCTCCTACAACATTTCCCTTCTCTCTACCCTGTGAAGCCTCATGTATGCTGCTTAACCATTGCCCTCTATGCTAGAGGTCTCTGCAGTTCAGTGATGCTTTAGGTATACAGTATGTAAAGTGCTTCTAGACAGCAGGAGCTCTATACATACAAAATTTCTTACAATATGCTCTAACCAGGACATGCTGAATCAAGATTGCCCTTCTAGTAGAATATGTTCCGAGAAATGTATTTAGCCAGACAATAGTGAACGGTAACTGTTGTTGCTTAATCATGATCGTAATAGCATCAACTCTGTGTAATAACTGTGCATTTAGCTAATCCAAGTGGTTAAGTGGCATTTAATCAGATATTAAGTAAATATGAAATTGAGAGTTCTTGTCAGTTTATGCAAGTGTGGCCAAATAAATATCGAGGTGTATTTTCCTACATACTTCCACCAAGCACTAACCAGATGCCTAGGGAGCAAGCCACTCTCAACCCAAAGTGTAGAAATCCTTCACCTCATAGGGATGCTGCTCTCTGTGTGTGCACACCAGCGAAGATTGAGTTGTACAGTGTAGCATCTGGATAAAGGAAGTGTTCTTGCCAAACTCAGCCACCAATTGAATGCTGCAGCATTTGCAGTGTATCAGTAGATCTGAGGGGAACAAGTGATTCTGGTCATCTTGTAGTTTTTTGTTTTTTTTTTAATCTTGATTTTTTTTTCAGTATAATTTAAGGGTATGTAATGGTTGATACAACACTCACTCTTGAACAGTGTCTATATTGTAGTATTGGTTATTTGTGTTACCATAGTGCCTAGGAGCTTCAGTCATGGAGCAGGACCCTATTGTGCTTGGCACTGTACAAACCAATGTCAAAAAGGAGATCCCTGTCTCTAAGAGCTTACAATCTAAGTATGGGACAAGAGACAGATGGGGAAGCACAAGAAAACAGTGCCACAATATTGATATTTATGTTACCGAATGAATTGATACAACACTGCCTTTCAGTTACAAGTTTGTATACTCCCCCATCACTTTTTATGTTTTATTTCCTATTTCTGATTGTATTAGTGTTGATTTAATTGAAAACAACAATGATAAATAATCACTGTGGTGTTTCTAGTTATTTCTATAGTCATCATTGTTTTGCTTTATTGAGTCTTTGGCCTCTGAGTTTGTTTAGCCTAGCTACTGGGAATATCTTATCTGGAAACCCTTTCAACTTATTAAAAAAAAAGTCTTCCTTCTTCATGAAGTAGCAAAGAGCCCATACATTAGTTATATGCAGGCTGAGGGTTATGTACTGGCTTTTCATGCTTGCTTTCTCATAAGTCCCAGGCAGAAGACCTCTTCTTTTCAGTTCTATTGTGTGGTCTCCCTTTTACTGTGTACTTGCTATCCCTTATCCACAGGCTGGCTACATTCTTCTCTGGCTGAAAAGGGCAGAATATGGGTGCGACAGTGACTATTGCTTGTTTTATCTGTACAGTGCCTAGCACAGTGAGACACTGACCTGGTTGAGGTCTCTAGCTGTGATTGTAATGTAAATGTAAAATAGTAATGTGGCCTTTTCCATGCCTGCTACCAGCAAGACTTAAAGTAATCTGCTGTGAAATACATACCTTGTTGTGTTTCAGGGCTTACATACATGTGTGGGTTCTCCCCATCTGGTGTTGTATTACAAAGTGAACTCCCGTCTAGCAGCCTAAACAGCACAAGAAAGCACTTTCATTAGAAAGAGATGGGCAAGTGTGTCATCTTTACTTTTAAGAGACCAAGAGACGCCTTTTCCGAGAGCATGATGCGAGTTCAGCTGCTCGGGTTTATTGCTACCAGCTGAAGTTGAAAGCTTGAGTGCTGTGACGGAGCACAGATATCCTGCGTATGCTGGCATGATAATGACTGCATACCAGTGGACTCTGTGTGGAATACTATCAAAAATAGCTGTCTGCAGGCTTGTATGTTCCAGAAGATCACACTTGTGAGCCTAAAATCTAGATAGAGTAACAATATGATATTTACAATAACCATATGGGAGTTGGGCACAGGTCTTGCTCCCATGATAGTCTGCAAGTGTTTTCCTTTGTACTCAAACTAATGTGCACAGCTTTTATTACAGAACACCTATGAATGCTAAGAATATGGCCCTGTGGTTGTGAATGTTTTGGGGTAGAGGAGGACGAGAAATGTTTCCCTTTCTTAAGTTCCCCCTTTTATTCTTAGTTATATCCACTTTTGCTTTGCTCCAAAATTCCTTTTTCTCAGTTGTCTGAAGAAGTTAGTTAGCTAATCTCTATATATTAAACTACTTTGGCATTTCAGTCCTTCTAGCCCCATATGTAATTGCTTTCTTCCCTCCTGAGCTCCCATCCATTTGTCAGTGTCTGTCTGGTAAAGAAAGTGCCTGTAACTGAATCCAGTATTTCGGGATGCGGTTGCACCAGCGCTGTAGAGAAGAACTGTTTCCTCCAGACTTTGTAATATGACATCTCTATGTATTCATTGCAAATTCACATCTGATTTACTGTCTTCTGTCATCTGTAGATCTCTTTCAGTATTGCATCTTTCCAGGTTTCTCTCTGTCTGAATGGGACAAAATTGACATAGGAGTGAAATACTTTTCCTTAATTTTTGCTGTATGTCATCAGAGATATTGTTCAATTTATGGGAATATATTTGCTAGGCTCCTTTTCTCTTTGTTAGATCAGTAGTACAGTGTTTGTTTTTTGTCCAGTCTTCTGTCACCTCCCCAGTTTCCCATGAATACTCAAAAGTGGTAGCACAGTAAGCTTGTTGACGAATTCTTTACTCAGTAATACTCACCAATCGACTGGAATATTTTTCCTTTTTCTTTCTTCTCATCATTAGCTATTCTTATAGGGCTTGCCTGATTCCCAATTGCCCTAAAATTTTATTTAATTTCTCTTGTTGAAGACAGATTTTAAAGGAGAACTTCCATAACAATTTTGTTTTTCAGTGTATAAAGAAAAGGTAAAAACTTTGAATAAGCCCTGTTGCGTATCGGACACACCTTACACGCAAAGATTTAGGGCATTGGATCTGGAATTTTGGCCCATATCTAGTTATCTAGTTAAAAAAAAAATCCTTAAAATATATTTACCATTGAAAGCACAACTGATAAACAAATAGATGTTTTGTTGGTTTATTCAGTTAAATTTCTGTACATAACATTTCTCGCCATTTTTCCCTGTCTCTAAATAGGTGAAGAGCATTACAACTGTATTTCTGCACTTCATAAATCTATGCGAGGCTCAGATGAAAATGCTTCCCTTTACTGGCTTGCCCGAATGCTCGAAGGTGGTGAGGATCCCCTGTATGTGGCAAGAAGGCTGGTGAGATTTGCAAGCGAAGATATAGGTGGGCATCACAATAATAGTACTGGAACATTTTAAAAATTTAATATCTAGAAATTCTTCAGTTTGCATCAGTTACTTTTGGAAAAATCTGTTTGTTTAAAAAGACAACAAATCAAAGCCTGTTGCCATAACTAGAGTTCAGGGCTAAACTTTTTCTTTTGCAACAACTGATGATATCATTGACACTTCAGATTAAGTGGATGACTGCATTCAGCATTCCACTTTGGGTGTTAATGATTTGATCAACTGTTACAGGAAAAATACAGATCCCTGAATTCAGGTTTCAGTAGAGAATCAAAACATTTTATTTGATTTAACTAAAAATGTATTTTCATTTGAACTTAAATTATCCAGAGGGTGTTAGGGACACCCATATTTTCTGGTAATTGGGGAAACTAACTCTATAGATCACCCTGACTTCAAAGCCTGCTAGCTGTTTTCCTAGTTGTAAACACCCTGCTGGCTTATCCACAGCTGACTGATTCAGCAAAACTTCTTTTATAATACTTTAGTGAAGCTGTGATGGTTGCAGTCTTGGGGAAACCATCTACATATATTATCTAAAATGACCTATTATCTGAAAAAGCCACCTCAAAATATGCCTGCATACCTTTGTTTCAGTAGCAGAGGTATGACTCTGTAGTGTAGATGAAGAACGACAGTACTTTCCTGGTTTTAATTTACCGACCTATGATCCTTCTTGTTGTAGGACTGGCAGATCCTTTGGCATTAACACAAGCAGTTGCTGCATACCAAGGCTGTCATTTTATTGGAATGCCAGAATGTGAGGTAAGGCTGTCACAAAATTGTTTGTACGCGTATACACATATTTTTAACTAGTTTTATTTTGTCTTGTCACTCTTGGTTTCTTTGTATAATATTTACAATTTTGTATTCTAAGTTAACTATTCTTTTGCTTCTTAATTAGCCAAAAGCAAGAGGAGGTGGTGGTGCTGGTGGTGTTATTAAACATTATTAGTGCAATAGCAGCTACAGGCCAGACATGACCCCTTGTGCTACATGCTGTACAAACAACAAACTGAATGATGGTCTTTGTTCCAAAGAGATTACAATCTAAAAGTCACGTAATATTGTTTTCCCTCTGTTTTGCAGGTCATACTAGCCCAATGTGTAGTCTACTTTGCTAGAGCACCCAAGTCTATTGAGGTGTACAGTGCATACAGTAATGTCAAAGCATGTTTGAGAAACCACCAGGGACCACTTCCACCTGTTCCACTGCACTTGAGAAATGCCCCAACCAGGCTCATGAAGGACTTGGGCTATGGTAAAGATTATAAATATAACCCCATGTACCAGGAACCTGTAGAGCAAGAATATCTGCCTGAAGAGCTGAAAGGAGTGGACTTTTTTAAGGGACAAAAAATGTAATAGTCTTACTGTGCCTTTATTAAAAAAAAAAAAAAATTTTTTTTGCAGTTGAGTTGAAAATCTCTTCTCACTTCAGACATATGCCTGCTGGCATGACATGATGAACCTATTGGGCCCATGGTGACACTGTTGTCCTTCTGTTTTGTAAACATTTTGGAGGGTATTTTAAAAACAATCTACAGTTGTACAAATTAGGAAACCAAAGGTGGCTTTTATTAACTTAGTAACATTTTGTGGTTGAAGCAACATGGCTTTTGCCCTTTAAGGAAAATAAATGTAATACTGAGGAGAACAGACTGAAACTGTCAGAACACCGCAATGAAGGAATATTATATATATTTTAAAAGCCACCTTAATTTACTTCCTATTTTAAGGATACTATTTAAAAAAAACTGAAATTGCACAGAATAAAATATAAAAGCCTATAGTAAAACAAAATGTAATTACAATGTAATATTCATTATACTGTGTTTTAAACTGTTTTTGATATGACAAGATGTCATAAATTAATAAAACTCTTCCAAAATTATTGTAAGTTATTTATGTGTATGTGTGTTAAACATTTTTATGGTAGAGAGGGGGTTCTTAGCATTATTGTGGTGTATTTATTTCTAATAACCAGCTTCCATATCGAATTCCAATCATTTGCTGGTAGACTAATTCAGGTTTAAAGTAGCATGACCATATCACATTGAAAAATAACATTTTATGTGTAGCTCTCTTTATTTTGTTTTTAATAATCTGATGCCTTCTTTAAATATAGCTTTTTGAGAAGTAAGACCCTATAATACTAAATTATCTGCTAAATACTTCCAGTTTTGCTCAAGAGTTTCCATTAGCTTTGAGTCAAGACAGTTGGGAGGCACAGATTTGACATGTCTCGTGATAGGACTGGAATGGCAACTGTCTGTCTTGAAAGAGAATGGTTTAGCTATCAAAGCAGTTCAATTTCTGTGTGCGCTCTTTAGCTGCTCACAATCAGGGCCGGCTTTAGGCCTATTCCACCAATTCCCCTGAATCAGGCCCCGCGCCTAAGAGGGCCCCGCACCCAGTGAGAATCCCTTCCCTGGCTAGAGGCGCCTTTTTAATTTTTACTCATCTGGCGGTGCTTCGGGTCTTCAGTGGCACTTTGGTGGCAGGTCCTTCAGTGCCGCTGAAGACCTGGAGCGAGTGAAGGCCCCACCGCTGAAGTGCTGCTGACCGCCCGATGAGTACAAGCCCCATGTGTGTTTTTACGTGTGTTTTTTTTTTTAAAGTCATCCCTGCCGGGGCCCCATTGGAACTGTCCAAATTGGGCCCCGCACTTCCTAAAGCCGGCCCTGCTCACGATGCTACAGAAGTCCAATTCTCAAGCAACAGTCCTTGCCACAGATAATGTATGCCAGAAAATGAAGCTGGAACATGACTAGTGTTTGAGGCCTGTTGCGCTTTCCTCTTTGCTCTCTTCACTTTCACTCTCTTTGGTCTCTCTGACTTCCTGGCACAGCCCTTCAGTATGGTCTGTTGCTAGCTGCATCTTCCCAGCTGGTGGTGTCAGTGTTTCTAGCAGTTGCCTTAGTGCAACACTGCACTGACTCTGGATATACGCAGATATACAGATAATTGATGTACCAGCATAGATGCAAAAGAACTTGCAGTCTTTTGAGTGACCTGTGCTAATGTCTTGCCAGCAACTCTAAGGAGAGAGATTCCTCTGTAGCTGTTGCAATCATTCTGAGCTCTTTTGTTTTTTGTGCAATGTTGTGGTGGTAGCATTCTTCATGTCTTGTGGTACACCTCCTTCCCTCCAACAGGCAACCAGGACATTGGCAGATGTTTAAGCACAATCTGTCCTTGTTTCACTGTGTCAGCAGGAATTCCATCTTTTCTTGTCACCTTTCCTGGGAAGTGATTGCCTTTTCAAGCTCATTTATAGATGATTCTATATCTAGCTCTTGGATAATCTGGAGTCTGGGGGTCACATTTAGTGCTTCTTCCGAAACAGTGATTTCACATGAATAGAGTTTGTGGTAGTGTTCTGTCCAGCATAGTATTTGTTTGCGTCTGTCAATGATATGTCTCCATATGGCTGAAGGACATATTGCTTGGGTGAATCCATTATACATACCTCTTAGCTCTCCATTCTCAAAGGACATTTTTACCTTCTCACCCACTTTGAACCAGTGTCAATTACGCACATTGCCGTGCTGTTTATTGCAATGCACTCTTGGCCAGCCCGAGGTTAGCACATATTTCAGGAAGGGGTTCATCTTGTGGTAAAGATGTGCTGTGCATTTGTTTCAATAACTGGAAATATTTTCTTCAGAGTATGCTGCAAACCAGACTTTATCTTCTACTGTCTTTTTAAGCCAAAGTTGCAGCTATATGGATATTCATGCTGACTGTTCCATGCTGCATCAGCATTCTTTAATTCCTGAAAGGGCTAGTGGCCAAATCTGTAGCAAACACGGCTTAAGAATAGTGTTTGTGATGCATCCAATGTTATATGATCAGATCATGGAACAAGAATCTGTCAGTCTCAGCAACTTCACTTTAATTACTCCATCTCATTTTAACAAAATAGCACTATAGTGGTTATGGCACAGTTGTATCCTTTTGTAGTTTTTTTTTCCTTTTCATGGTTTCATTAGCAGTTTTCACAGGTTACTGTTGATGAAGAGTAGGAAGCTGTTTCTTTCCATTCTGAACATTGGGTATGTAGCTGGGGTAGTCTTGGATTTGTGACTGCCATGTCAGTTGTGACCTGGGACGTGCAAAATAAACAAGTGCTGTTGTCCTCAGTGAATTCTGTGCCACGGAGAGAGAATGTGAATCAGAAAAGTCCAGGCCTTCCACTATTGTTGCTTGTTAGAGTCTGGTGAGATTCCATACAAGTGGTGTGGAAGAATATCAAATTCCTGGCAAACTTTAATTTGTCTGGATTTATAAAATGTACATCTAAATACTATTCATAGTTAGTAGGGAAGTTAGTACATACTAAGAGAATTTCTTTGCAACTAGTTCTAAACCAACACACTTCTGACAGAATTCAAATTCCATCCAAATTTCTAGTCAAAGCTATTAAGTGTCTGTCCACCAAAACAGTTGAAAAAAACAACAACTGTTGCCTGTAGATTGAGCAATTTTGGTTACAGAAAGTTTAGAGATACCCTCTCTGCTGTTTATATTTTGACATGTTGCATTGACCAGAAAGCTGAGAGATCTCTTCTTTAATTTTTCTCAGATGTAAAGATTTCCCTGTCATTTTTTTCTTAAATAGTATAGAGGCAGATTATGATGCCCTCATTCACATTGAATTGTTCCTCATGCTGTGAATAGTCCCAGCAACAGGAATGTATCCTTCATTTTTTGTTTCCATGCAGTTCCCTTTCTGGATGTGCTAGTAATACTAGGCCTGGCTTAGTCTACTCCACAGCTGTTTGGCTGTGGAATGATTCTGTCTTCCTCCTATTGTATATAATAGAATTGAACTTCATATTAATTATCAACAACTCCTGCATTCAGCAAGCCCATCTTTCTTAGAGAGAAATATCTGTGTACAAGGGCCATGCTTTGGATTTGACCTCCTGTGGATCAGTCCATTTAATAAAGAATTCCTTTCCTATAAAGTTTTTTTGCCTAATAACTTATTTCTGTGGTTTGGACTCTTCCTACATTAAGAAAATTCATTCCAGTATGACTCTGAAGTGAGCTTCACCAGTGCAGTGTGTTTACATTAGGGGTTTGCTGGTAGAAGTACATTGGTACTAATATAGTTACAAGGTATGCATTTCCTTAATGTAGACAGAGCATAAGTTATGACAGCATCTCTCACAATGAGATGCTTCTCAGACCTGTTTTGAAGGGGGTAAGAATTCTGATCTCCTTTGATAGGGAATTTAACTGAGAATGTCCAGCTGTCAAAGGAGGGAGGACATGCACCTGCTTATGTCCCCCAAAAATGTCAGGCTGTAACATACCATTGTGCTGTCACCAAGAAGGCCACTGTGCGTAGATTTTGCTTATAATTCAAGATTAATTCCTCCTACCCTTCCTGCCCCATCTCAAAAAAAGATATAGTGCAATTGGAAAAGGTTCAGGAAAGGGCAATGAAAATTATTAGGGGTATCGAATGGCTCCCCTACAAAGAGAGATTAATAAGACTGGGACTTTTCAACTTGGAAAAGAGATGACGAAGGGGGAATATGATTGAGGTCTATAAAATCATGACTGGTGTGGAGAAAGTAAATAAGGAAGTGATATTTACTCCTCATAATACAAGAACTAGAGGTCACCAAATAAAATTAAGAGGCAGCAGGTTTAAAACAAACAAAAGGAAATATTTTTTTCACACAATGCACAGTCTTTGGAACTCCTTGCCAGAAGATGTTGTGAAGGCCAGGACCATAACAGGGTTTAAAAAAGAACTAGATAAGTTCATGGAGCATAGGTCCATCAATGGCTATTAGCCAGGATGGGCAGGGATGGTGTCCCTAAGCTCTGTTTGCCAGAAGCTGGGAATGGGCGACAGGGATGGATCAGTTTGATGATTACATGTGCTGTTCATTCCCTCTGGGGTACCTGGCACTGGCCACACTCTGGCAGGATACTAGGCTAGATGGACCTTTGGTCTGACCCAGTATGGCAGTTCTTATGTTCTTTTCTTTTGTATTATACTTGTTAATCACATAAGAAAGATATAAGCAATTATTAGCACATTGCTTTGTACTCTGAGGAAAAAGCTTGTTGTAGCTTCTCTTGTTTGGGGGGTGTAAAATATATGATTCATTGAAAACCCACTGGTGCCTCTTTGTAATATTTCATGCAATGATTAAAAATAAACAAATGGCAACAAAAAAAGGATGGCCACATGCCACACCATGAAGATAATTGGTAAAACATAAAGCATTTGACAAGGTAAGAAAACAATACTGAACCCCTTGCTTCTGTTCCATGCTGTATGTGTGGTGCAACCCAGCCATCTGCTGGACAGCTACTTGATATACATGGATCACAGATATGTATTTATTGGAAATGTAGGTATGTTATTTCTGTTTCTGAAGGCAGCAGGCTGGATTCAGAAGGAATGCCAGGATCCCATAGCTATGGAATCAACCATGGAACTGTTAGCTCTTCATATGCATTTGAATATACAAGAGAAGGTAAATGGGTGGGGTTCCAATTCAGCAAGTTACTTGAGTAAATGAATAACTTTAAGCATGTAATTACATTGATGTTACTAGAATTAGTCATATGCTTAAAACTACTTTGCTGAATCAGGGCCTAAATCCTGTGTAACCCTTCAAAAATGTAGGGGATAATATTGCAAAAAGGCACTTATCATACAGGTCTCTCAGGTGTTTATAGGAGGCCAAGGGCCAGATCCTATAAACTTTTACTTGTGAAAGTACTTACTCAAAAGAGCAGTCCCATTTACTACAATGGGACTGCTTACTAGCATTTGGACAGCTTCCATGAGTAAAAGTTTGCAGGACCGTGCCCTTATTTATTAAAGGAGGAACGGTGAGCACAAATCAAGTTTATTCCACCTATTGTGAAGGATGTTCAAGTATCTGCATATATCAACAGCTTAATTTTAGAAGCAGGCATCTATTGAATAGCTTGTAAACTAAAGGCAAAAAATTATGCAATTTTGGTGTTTTACATTAACCTTTTTTTAACCAATACTCTGTGTAAAACTATATGTACACTTGTAGAATGAACATTTTTTCCCCTAAGAGATAGTGTCAGTATAACTATTGCTTAAGATGTTCCAGATAACTATTGTCCCTTCCCCTCCTCTTCAGCAAAACAAACCAACCCCCCCAAAAAGTAGAGCTGCGAGTCATGTAAAGGTATTTTTCCTTACAACTGTACAAGAGACTGATGTTATTAATGCTAACCCAACTCACAGGTGAAAAGTGTGAGCTAATGCAGGCTGAACTATTGTCTGACATAAGGGTTTCTCTACTCAGTATGTTCCCTTAAAATAATTAATTCAGTTCTCTTAGCTCAAAACAAGTTGAGTAAGGGAGCTTCTATGAGCCTGACCAAAGCTCAGACTGAATCAGCTAACATTCACCTGTGGCTGTCACAGGGCAACACCACATTGTAGGTTCTTGTCTGTTTTAGGGAGACATGGTAGCTATATTTATTATCACGGTTGCCTAATGCTTTCCATGATTAGATTCTGTGTTCAGCTGCTTATCCCTTTGTCAAACCTCAGCCATTGGAGCTGAAATGTTCCATGCTGGACTGTCTCCTTGTGGCAATGTTTTAGAAATGTTTCAGCAAAAATAGTTCAGCCATTTCTCAGAATGCTAGGAGAAAAAATGTTGCTTTGCCCATATTAAAATCTTACAGCTCCTTCACTGAGAAGCTACAGTTGGAGCAAGGACTTGAAAATTTGGCAAGAGGCTCTCCCTAGTGGCAGGGATGTGCCTGTGGCTATCCCCATGAAAATTCCTCCAAAATTTGGCCAATGTATAAATCTTTGAAAAACTGCAGTTTACATGTGCTCCATAGAGACTTTGCAGCAATGTTTTCTGATGATTGTGTTTGTACATGGCTTGCTCCAGCCAGAGTTGCAGGGATTGACCAGATCTTTCCCTGCAATTGTTACTTCCAGGAGCTAGAGGAGTGGGGCATGCTGTGGCACCAGATGGAGGAATTGAGATAAGGAGACTCTTTCCTTGCTTCCAGTGCTCCCCCTGATGGCATTTTCTCCCTCCCCACCAGCTTTGAGAAAGAGGAGGAAACAGCCTGCCTCCACAAACACTATTTCCAGCTTTCTTTGCTCAAAAAGAACAGCTATGTGTATATCAAGGTTGCCTGATATGTGGCACCAAACTGGTTATTCCTATGACATTCCAGTCATGAGTATTCCAAGAATGAGATGAAGACCATTTGGGAATGGTAAAAGAGAAAGTCCTGACCAGGAGTTTTGTGAGTTGGCAAGGAACTGATACACAGATAGAGGAAATGGCAAAACAGCATCAAGGTTGTCAGCAAACCCAACATATGCCTCACATGCTTCATTGCATACCTGGGAGTGGCTCACTACCAGAGGCAATGAATATATATAGTCTGTACTGGACCACGTATGGGACAGACATTTTTTTATTGCAGTAGATGCCTATTTTAAAGAGCCTGAAGTATTCTGTATGAACTCAGCTAATTCAATGGAGATGATGAAGGTGTAAAAACTATTATTTTCAAGGATGTGGGGGGGGGGGCGTCCTTGAACAATTTGTAACAATGAAACTCAATTCACAGCCAAAGAGTTTCAGATGTTCCTCAAAAGTAATGGTATCCATCATGTCACATTTGTTGCTTACCATCCGACCACTAGCGGCTGTGGAATGCCTTTGAGAGTAAGCCCCTGGGCTAGACTAACTAATGGGATGGAGCTCTCAGGCCAGCTTTATTTGAATTACAATGTTTTTTGCCCATAATTTCACCTACCAAATGTTGCTGTTTTGGTTGGAATTTGCTTATGATTTGATGAATAAATGTGACAATAGATTATTATTTTTATGGTACTCATAAAAAGACACAGGAATTGTGCAGATATATCCTAGGTGCAGGGCCAGCTCTAGGCACCAGTGCCCTGAGCACGTGCTTGGGGCAGCACTTTTCAAGGGGCGGCACTCTGGCCTTTCTTTTTTACTTGAGGTGGCAAAAAACCTAGAGCTGGCCCTGCCTAGGTGAGGTGTCAGCCTGAGTTTATGAGTAATGGACGTTGGTTGGGTAATGAAGCTCAGGCTAAGAAAAACAATGGCAAAAGGCTGTATCCTGGAGATGGAAGAGTGGTATCTCATGAACTCCATCCAAGCAACCTGTTTTTTTTTGTTTGTTTTTTTTTCCATTTCCTCACCTGAACTCTCTCTGGAAGAATATCCTGGACTGGACCAGTGGCTATAGAAACAGAGCTGACTCTACAGTGAGGACTGAGGGGACTCAGGTGGCCCAGTGGTGGCAAGTAGAGATGATTTCAGGGCAAGGAGTGACTGGAGCAGCACTTGCTGCAGTGCTGAACTGACTTCCTCTGGCTGGTGGAAGCAGAGCTGAAATCACAAAACTGGACCAGAGAGCTGCACGTTGGAGCAGGAGGAGCAGTTTTATCAGGCCTGGAGCAGATCAGTGAGGGACAGTCACCCTCAGATGTCTTTGACAACCACTAAGACTAACTCACCTTGTGAGTTTGGTTTTAGGTGGTTGGCCATGTGGTGAGACAGAGTTTTGGATCTCCATAAACTGGACATTCATTATTTAGGACTGGGGATTTTTATTAATGTATTAATTAGGGTTGCTCAGTTTCTCATATGCAAACCTAATACTGAGTTTCCATGTTTCTTTTTACTGATTCCTTCTCCCCCGTCCCCCGCTCCCCATGCGTGCCATGTTCCCAAAAGACTTTTGAGTGATTACATGTGAGGGGAAAATCTTTCAATGTGACCAGGGAGGTTTTATTTATTTATGTCCCAGAGTCAGAAGTAATACAGCTCTGGGTGGGCACTTGAGCCATAATTTTATTTATTTTATAAAAGGATTCCTGGATAGATTGAATCTGGCAAATGTTGCTGCCAGCGGCACTTGACGGAAGGATACACAAATGTGCGACCCACTCGAAATGTCATTGTTTCCATAGCGTGCTGCAACTTCTTCCACAGCTCCTGTGAAAATCTTTCCTACAGGAAATACTGTTGTAATGCAGGTTTCCTGCAGGATCACACAGGATACAACTTTTGAATAGCCACATTGAAGGCATGATCTTGACTTAGTTCTGTTTCAGAGGTGGCAGAAAACTGAGCCCCAGTGAAAGATAATTAATTTTGTTCAGTGCGGCAGTCTATAAATTGAGGATAGAAAGCACTTATCACCATTAATAAATAGGGAAATATATTGGGCAGTTAAGCATTACCCTGCTGTGAAGGCCAGTTTTCATTGGCCCCCACTGTGTATGTTAGATGAGACATTGCATTTTTATTAAACCACTTCAGAGTGCTTGACATTTGCTAATTCACTTATGGATACATGCAATACCTTAGTGAGATTCTGCAGTCTAGAACAAAAAGTCAATTATGTTGTCATTAAATTGAGTCAGAATCTCATACTTGCAGCTATCTATTCGCTCCCACAAGCTCCTTAGGTATCACTTTCCCATCCCACTTTATTTCAGCGGTACCCTGAAACTCTCCTATACCTACCCCCTGCCAGGGGCTCTGTGTGTCTCCCATTACTCCTTCCCACACACCAGGGTCCCCTATTTTTTCTTTCCCCCCCTTCTCTGTGTGAGCCTTCATTCCTCCCTTCACCCTCACCTATTTTACTTTTTCTTTCTGACTGGGGCAGGGTGAATGTATCATTCAGCATGTCAACATTTTAAATCATATTTGGAGGATGGGCAGAGATGAGATGGAATGTTTTGATGCTGGAAGATGCTCATAGCTGCCATCCACAAGTTCTTTGGTCTATAGATAAGTACAGAAGTGGCGGAAGCTGCTGGCTCCTCTAACCAGATGACGTGTCCCTCTTCTCTGGTTTTCTAGTCTTCACCAAAATCAGTCCATTAATGCCTAAAACAGTCCCTATAATTTTGGAATTTATTGGCTGTGGTGTTCAAAAGTTTTCACATGGAGGTGAGACAGACAAACAGAGAAATGCTATTGAGTTGAGTGTGAGGCCTCACTTTGCTTCGCCGGTTACATTTCCAGGTTAAGTTAGGCACCATCCGTCAGAGGTACAACTTTTTTTTACAATGTTATTCAGCTGAGTAAAATGTGCAACCACCAGAGGGCATAACAATTTTAAAAAGTAAATGGTTTCAACATCCTGTTATGCTGTATTTCCTAGTCTTTCTCATGTGAAAGCAAAATGTAATTCGTAGTGAATGACAATCCACAATATTGGCAAACTGGAATAAGATATTTTCAAAGCTTGTTGTTGCACAGGTGATCAATTCATACTCATTGATTTTTAAGATCAGATGGGACCATTATAACTAAGATGATGGAAAATCCACCATGTCCTTTGGTAACCTGTCCCAATGACTAATTAGCTTCACTGTTAAATATTAGCACTTTATTTCCCATTTGAATTTGTCTAGCTTCATCTTCCAACCTTTGACTTTTGTTGTACGTGTGCCTGCTAGATTAAAGAGTCCTCAGTTAAGAGACAAAGTTGGAAATGGACATTTAACTTTGAACCACTTCCTCTCCCTCATAAAGTCTGAGATAAATATAAGGCCCACTTCCCCACTCTGATATCTCCCCTAAATTTTTCAATTTTCTGCATTGTTGCCAACCCAAGCATTCAAAAATCATAAATCTGGCCCTTCCAAAATGAGACTGGATCAAAAAATCATAAACAGGACTTTCAAATTTATTGAATTGTCTTCTGGCTTTTTAACATTTAGCATTCAGATTTTGAAGCTTGCAAGAGGACTAGAAATGTATTTTTTCAAACTGGAAGCTGAGATTCTGGGATATTCACTTGACTCCAAGGTCCAGGATGTTAAGACAAATGCCAAACATCTCAAGATTCATGCCAAAATCACAAGAATTATCAATACCATTCTGCCTGGGCGCTGACTTTCATATCAAATTATTCTTGCATTTTATGGTACATGTGCTGTATATAGTTGGTGATGAGCTTTGGGATTAAACAAGCTGCAGATGTAAAGTATTGGTATGCAGCATTGCAAACATGGGTTGCTACTATTTGCTTGTGTATTACTGATATTTTTTCCCCATTACAAAGTTTTAATTAAAAATTTCCAAACAACTCCAAAAAGTGCATTGTATGGCCAGATTGGCTGTGGAAATTTTATGGACAGTAAAGAAAACTTGTAATCAGGATATAAAATAACAAATTAAGAAAAATGAGGACAGCAGCTGACCCAAATAGTAACATACAAACCTCAAAAGTAGAGAGAGGCCAACAATATTAGTTGAATAATCTAATGGATGAATAAGATGATATTGTTCTAATGGATCTATTGGATCACCAGCTTATAGTGGTGGAGAGGCTTGCGTGTCTCAGTGCCGCCTAGAGCAATGCTGCCTGGAGTCATGTACTCCCTTAGGATCAACCATGGCAGAATGATCAAAGGCAAGGTTCCAGACAAAGTATGATCCAAGAAGTCCCTAACAGCAGAGCAGATGGAGGAGAACCTGTTGTGTAATGTTACAATGCCTGTGGAGGTGGATGAAGGCTGCAGCAGGTAGAGATCCTTCAATCGTTATGGTGTCCATGCTATTGGTTTCAAGTCCTCTATCTGTTAAGAATAGTGAGGTGACTGCTGTGCACCAGTCTCCCCACTTTAAAAGGAGTCCCACACAGGCATCTTCCAGTTTGGGGGAAAATAACATTTGCATAAGTCAAAAGTCCCATTGCGAGTGGCAATGGGAACAGGAGAGTGAAATCCGGAGGTTCCTAGTCACAGACTGATACGCAGGCTGTGTATGTGATAGAGTCGTCTTGCTCAAGCATCTCAGCAGCTGCACCCACAACTGAGCAGTCTCTTTTAGGATCCCCAGATGGGGATGAGGTTAGAAAAGGTACCCTAAAAATAGTCTTGCCTGTTTCTCCTGGCTGGATAGCCATATCCAGCAGGATCACTCCCTCAGAGGTCGAAAATGTAAGAAACTTTTCAACTTTGGACTTTGGAATGTACGTACCCTGATGGACAACTTAAACAGCGATTGACCAGAGTGACGTACAGCCATTATTGCTCGTGAATTGAGTTGGTTTAACATCGATATTGCTGCTTTGTCCAAAACTAGAAGATCTGATGAAGGACAGGTGAGATAGGAGAAAGGAGGCTACACCTATTTCTGGAAGATGAACCCCGATTTCATGGAATGGACTTTGCTATAAAGAACAAGCTCATAAGGTGCCTCTCTGAGGTACCAGTTGGCATCAATGAGCAGTTTATGATGCTCCTATTGAGGCTTACCAAAAATCAACAGGCAACTATTGTGAGTACCTACGCACCAACACTGAATGCGGATGAGAATGTAAAGGAAGATTTTTATTCTCAGCAGGAAACCATTTAATCGGAGATCCCTATAGAAGACAAGATCATCCTTCTGGGGGATTTCAATGCATGTGTTGGATGAGACAGACCTGTGGAAAGGAACAATCGGGAAAGAAGGAGTTGTCAAAAGCAATTCCAATGGAATTCTGCTCCTGACCAAGTGTGCTGAACATGAACTTATTATTATGAACACTCTTTTCCGACAAAAGGAAAAGTTCAAAACACCTTGGAGACACCTACAGTCAAAGCACTGGCATCTCCTTAACTACATAATAGTTCATGCCCAAGATCATAGTGATGTATTTCTCACAAGAGCAATGACAAGTGCTGATGACTGTTGAACTGATTATTGCCTTATTTGATCCACAATGAAAATTAAGATCGCTCCCAAATGGAGGCTGCAAAAGAAGCAAGTCAGGCGCAAGCTGAAGGTTCAAGATTTGAAGGACCCCTCTTAATTGTGACCACTTCCAAGCAGTCTTAGAAGAAAAGCTCCTATCAGAGTTTCTGGAAGAAACTGAGGAACATTGGAGCCAGTTGAAAGCAGTAATCATCTATGCCTGTGAGGAAACTAGAGGCTACCAAACCAGAAAACATCAGGACTGGTTTGACAAGAATGATGCTGATATTTAGCAACTCATCAATGAGAAGAGAATGGCATTTCGTGCTTGGCAGAATGACATATATTGTAATATGAAGATAGATGCCCATACCAAGGTGAGGGCAGAAGTACAACGTAAAACCCAAGAATTTAAGAACAAATGGTGGACTGACAAAGCGCAAGAACTCCAACATCTCACAGACATCCACAATACATGTGGTTCCTTTGGTGGCACCAAAGCTGTTTATGGGCCAATTTGTCATAGTATGAATCCTCTTCGCTCTAAGGACAGAACCACGCTTCTGAAGGACAACGAAGCCATCAATTCTTGCTGAAAAAATCATTTTGAAGATCTCCTTAACCATAATTCTATGGTTGCAGGTGAAGTCCTTGAGAAAATCCCTCAACAATATTTAGAGATGAGCTCGGAGACACTCCCAATTTGTATGAGATACACAATGCCATCAAGCAGATGAAGAACAACAAGGCAGCAGGTCTAGATAGGATCCCCACTGAAATCTTTAAAAATAGTGAATGACAGCTAATTCGGCAGCCTTACCTGCTCATCCTTAAAATCTGGATAAAGGAGGAGGCACCCAGTGAAATAAGGGATGCCTGATTGTCACCCTCTTCAAGAAAGGGGATAAAGTGGATTGTGGAAATTATCATGGTATCTCCCTCTTAGCCATTGCAGGCAAAGTTCTGGCATGGATCCTTGCAACCTGCCTTCTACCCCGTCAGAAGAAATTTTACCAGAGTCACAGAGTGGTTTCTGACCATGTTGTGGAACTGCAGATATGATCTTCACAGCATGGCAGCTGCAAGAAAAGTGTCGGGAGCAAAATGGACCACTATACATGGCTTTTATTGATCTAACTAAAGCCTTTGACTCAGTGAAACGCCGTGCCCTCTGGACTGTACTTTCTAAGATTGGATGTCCTGATAAATGCATCAATGTCCTGAAATTGCTTCATGATAACATGAAAGCAACTGTTCTGAGCATCACTGGCTCCCAGAGTGAACCTTTCAAAGTATAAACAGGAGTCAAACAGGGCTGTATCATTGCTCCAACCAGGTTTGTACTTTTTATTGCTGTCATTATTCACCGAATTGCTGGGAAATTTACAGGTGGCATTGAAATCATTTACAGAAAACTGTTCAGGCTTAGCAGGCTGAAAGCCAAGAGTAAGATTTCCACAACATCTGTTGTGGAACTTCAGTGTGCTGATGACAATTAAATTTTTGCCCACTCTGAGAAGATCTTCAAACTATCTTGAATGTGTTTGCCGATGCTTACACATGTCTTGGTTTCACTCTTAATATCAAGAAGACTAAAGTGCTCTATCAGCCCTCTCCAAATGATGCATTACATGCCCCATCTATCAAAATCAATGGAGTGGCACTGGAGAATGTCGATCATTTTCTCTACCTTGGAAGTCATCTTTCATCCAAGGCAGACATTGATGCAGAAATTCAACATCGCCTGAGCTGTGCCAGTGCCATCAACGCTGCCTTCGTAAGATTCTGAAGATCAAATGGAAAACAGGTGCACCAATATTAGTGTTCTGGAAGAGGCAAAGACCACCAGTATTGAGGCAATGATCATCCATCAGCAATTCCGCTTGACTGGTCACATTGTCTGGATGCCAGACCATCACCTCCCAAAACAGGTCCTGTTCTCTCAGCTGAAAGAAGGGTACCATAACGTGGGTGGACAATGGAAGCGTTATAAGGACTTGCTAAAGGACAACCTAAAAAAATGTAATATTGCCATTGATACTTTGGAGACACTTGCCCAGGATCACTTAAAATGGAGTGAAGTCCTACGTGATGGTCCCTTGCAACTTGCTCACCGACAAGCTGAAGAGGACACGAGGTGCACGAGGAGGGAGAGACTGGTCTCCAGTCATGGTCAACAGCCTCCTGCTGAGCCTGAAAACAGCTGCCCTCATTGTAATAGAATTTATGGTTCAAGGATTGGCCTTATTAGCCACCTGAGGAAGCATAACTCCCATGGACGATGATAATGCTCGGTAACAAATGATCGCCCATCATCACCATTGTTCTAATAAATTAGCTAATGGATTTTCTTTCCATTATTTGCCCAGTTCTGCACTACCAGATAAGAGAACCAACTTGTTAAAACATGGGTAGGGGGAGGAGTTATCCAGAAGTTCTCTAGTAAATAGTTGTAAAACCTCCCGCCACCCCCCAATTTCCTTGTGCTATTTTCCAAAAGAGAGTTAATCCCCAGTTAGTCTATGGACCATATCATTTCATCTGTTAAGGAGATTCTCTCATTTGTTGAAAGTTCATGTTTGCAGAAGCTACATAATATTTTTCATAATTCTATGTAAAAATAAAATCTAACTGGGTAGATCCAGCCAAGTGGGGTAGACCTACTGCTATTGATTTAAAAATGCTAAATTTTCTGGCCAACTTTAAGGATGCAGGAAGAGCAATAGCTGTGTGTTCTGATGGATTTGTTCAATCTTTCTTTCCTAACAGACATGTGAACTGGGCACCAGGCAATGGAATTCAGATCTCGAAATACATTATCCTCAAACTCTTGTCTTTCTAGGCATTCCCACCTAACACAAAAGAAAGTAGGTCTTTTATTCCACTCCCCCCTGTAATGTGACAACTGTGGAACAAATTTTACATGTATGTGTAGGAATATATATTTATATAACCCATACAACCATTTGGGAAGCTCCAAATAGTGTGCCAGAGCTAGCTAGGGTTTAACTATGGTAAGAAATAGAGTCCAAGAGCCAGATTCTGATGTCAATTACACCACATGTCAGTAAATCCCAAATCAAGTGGTTTTTAACTGAGTTGTTCTGAATTTATATCAGTGTAACTGAAAACTGAATCTGGACAAATGTCTCTTTCCAAGATATTTTCATAACTTGGCCAGCCAGCTTCATGCAGTTGACCATATAGTTGCTCATATGCAAATCATAGCAATGTTTAACAGAGTATGTGGTTTAATATTAAATCTTCTATGAATTAGATCTTTTACCAACCCAATCTAGTTCATTTCTAATTTCAAAAGACTTTAACCTGGAGATATCGGAAGTCCTTATGCAGAGTGCACTGCTTAGTTTGCAGAAAGGGCTGTTCAAAGTGTGCAGATCAGACAATGAGCAAATGTCAACATTCCTCTGTTATCTCACAGGCATTTACGATGACACTGCTAAACACGAAGAGTTGTCATAAAGAGGCCATGCAAGCAGCAACACTAAGTCCAACTTATTCATCTTTCCAAAATCAGCATACATTATGTTCTGCATTTTGTGATGCATGGTAGTTTCTGGTCAGGAGACACCAACATGAAGCAAAATGGTATCCTTTAGAAATCCTCTACCCTATCCTAGAGAAATGTTTGTTGTGGCTTCCTATATTATACCGTCCCTATGATCAGGGGCTGGATGGAAAAGCTAATTTTCAAACATTTACTAGTCCTTTAAAGGGAAACAAGTACACTTGTCTATTTTTCAATAACACATAGGACTAGTATAAATGAGTTGGGTTTTTTTAGAGAAAAGTATATATTTTGTAGAGTTTGTGTGTGTGACTGTACTTTGGCCAAGATGTGTGCCTGAAGTTAGACCCCGGATTCCATATTCAGGCCTCTAGGATGAAAAGCTGGCTTCAGTGAAGTCAATGGGGGTTTTGCCATTGATTTCAGTGGGGCTCCAATTTCATGCATAGTGCCTGATTAAGACCCCAAATGAGTGACCTGATTTTCAAAAATCTCACACCCTAGAATCTCCCACTGTCTTAAAGTGGAGGTGGTGTTTGCTCAAGTTTTAAAAATAGGTAAAAGACGGTTACTCACCTTTGTAACTGTTGTTCTTCGAGATGTGTTGCTCATATCCATTCCAGTTAGGTGTGTGCGCCGCGCGTGCACATTCATTGGAAAACTTTTACCCTAGCAACTCAGTGGGCCGGCAGGTCGCCCCCTAGAGTGGCACCATCATGGCGCTTGATATATACCCCTGCCGGCCCGCCCGCTCCTCAGTTCCTTCTTGCCGGCTACTCCGACAGTGGGGAAGGAGGGCGGGTGTGGAATGGATATGAGCAACACATCTCGAAGAACAACAGTTACAAAGGTGAGTAACCGTCTTTTCTTCTTCGAGTGATTGCTCATATCCATTCCAGTTAGGTGAATCCCAAGCCTTACATAGGCGGTGGGGTCGGAGTGAAATGTGGCAGAATGAAAACTGCTGAGCCAGAGGCTACAGCCTCTCTTGACTGTTGAACCAGGGCATACTGCGAAGCAAAGGTATGGACCGAGGACCAATGGAGCTACGCGACAGATCTCGTGGGTAGGAACACGAGCCAGCAAGGCGGCAGATGAAGCCTGAGCCCTGGTAGAGTGTACGATGATGTGGCTTGGGGAAATATGAGCCAAATCATAACAAGTGCGGATGTACGCCATCACCCAAGATGAGATCCTCTGAGAGGAAAACAAGCAAGCCCTCCCTTTGGCCCGCTACCGTGAAAGAGCTGGGGCACCTTACGAAATGGCTCTGTCAGCGCAATATAAATGCGAGCACTCCACAGATGTCCAAGGAGTACAATGGTTGTGCCCATTGCGTTGAGCTGTGGGTAACATGAAAGGCCGAAACAACCTTAGGGAGGAAAGCCACCGTAAGAGCTCTGAGCTCGGAGACCCGTCTGGCCGATGTAACAGCTACGAGGAAAGTTGTTGTCCAAGACAGGTATAGCAGAGGGCCAGTCGTGAACGGCTCGAATGGGGGAGACATAAGTCTGGCTAAAACTAGGTTGAGGTCCCAGGTTGGGGCTGGGCAGCGCACCCGAGGGTGCAAGCGCTCCAAGCCCTTGAGGGACCTCGAACCCATAGCGGAACGTCCACCTTAGCCTGGCTGGAAGGTAGAGATGGCCGCTGAGTATATCCTCAGCGATGATACCGCCAGGTCCTGCCGCTGAAGGCCAGAGGCAGGCCAAATAGAGGGGATCGAGACCTCAGCAGGAGCAAGATCGAGCGTATTGCAGCTGTAGAAGAAATGCTTCCACCCGGCCCAGTACTTGACCAGGTGGAAGGCTTCCTGTCACTCCGGCTCAGTTACGCAGCAGCCACACTGTGAGGCGAAGAGGCTGCAGGTCCAGGTGACGAAGCCTGTCATTGACCTGAGTGATGAGGTCTGGGTGGGGTGGCAGGGTAATTGGGTCAGTTATTGACAGGCCGAGCAACGTGGTATATCAGTGCTGCCTGGACCACTCTGGAGTGATCATGATGATGCGCGCTCTGCCCCTGCGGAGTTTGAGCAGGACCTAAAGAACCAGTGGGAACAGTGGGAAGGCATAACGGAGTTGGCCTTTCCACGGCATCAGGAATGCGTCCAAGATCGACCCCGAGGAGAGACCTTGGAAGGAGCAGAACATCTGGCATTTTCTGCTCTCGCGGTGAGCGAACAGGTCTATGTGAGGAAACATCTCCACTTCTTGAAAGCAGAACGCCTCACATGGGGCAGAGTGATCACTCGTAAGACAGGAAAGATGCTGAGTCAAAGCGCCAAGACGTTCCGAACGCCTTGGAGAAAGGTCGTCACCAGCTCCATTGAGTGGGCCATGCAAAAGTCCCGGAAATGGATGGCCTCCTGACAAAAGGGGGGAGGACCATGTCCCCCCCTGGTTATTTATGAAGCACATGGCCGTTGTGTTGGCTGTAAACACCGAGATACCACGGCCTCACAGCTGCCGCTGGAACCCCTGGCACGCCAGGCGGACTACTCTCATTTTTGGGGGATTGATGTGAAATGCCAGCTCCCGAGAAGACCAAAGGCCTTAAGCTCGGAGGTGACCATGAGCACTCGAGCAGAGAGATGACGCGTCCATCGTCAGGGGCAGTGAGGGCTGGGGCGGATGGAACCGCATCCCTGCCCACACCAGGGAGGGAGTTAGCCACCACTCTAGGGAGCCTAAGGTGCTTGAGGGAACGGTGACTACCATGACCATTGGCTCCCTGTCCGGGTGGTACGCCAAGGTGAGCCGGACTTGGAGAGGACGGAGGCGGAGCTTGGCGTGTTTGGTTACAAACTTGCGGGCAGCCATGGACCCAGGAGACTGAGACAAGTACGAGCCGAGGTCGTTGGGAAAACCTGCAGACCTCAGATGATTGTTGCCATCGCCTAAAACGCAGTTGTGATAAGCAGGCTCCGGCTAGGTAGGAGACCAGGATAGCCCCTAGGAAGTCCAACCTCTGCGTGGGAACCAGAGTGGATTGCTCTATAGTAATCATCAGGCCTTGACCTGTGAATAAGACCGTGACGATGCCCACGCGCTGAGTGGTTTGTGTCTCAGAGTCTCCTCGGATAAGCGAATCGTCCAGATACGGAAAAACGCATATCCGACATCAGCGAAGGTAGGCGGCGACTATGGCCGTAAACCAGAAGTACTGACAGTTGGCTAGAAAGCGGAGGTATCTCCTGTGCGGAGGGAAGATGGCGTTGCGAAAGTACGCGTCCTTCATATCAAGGGCGGCATAGTAGCCCCCAGGAGGCAAGGATGGAATAATGGTTCCCAGGGATACCGTGCGGAACTTCAACCTTATCCTAAACTGGTTGAGTCCGTGCAGGACTAGGAAGGTCTGAGACCTCCGTTCGAGTGGGGGACTAGGGCATAACGGGAGTAAACCCCCTTGCCCCTTTCGTCAGTCGGCGTCTGCACCTCTTGTACGAGGAATTGCTTGTGAGAGGGGTCCCTGAAGGGGGACAGGGCTGGAACAAATTAGAGGTGGTACCTATGCTCCACCGTGCGCAGGACCCAGCGATCTGAAATTAACTGGGGCCATGCCAGGAGAAAGCGGGATTGGGATCCCGGCCGGTGACTGGTACACCGCCCTCAGGCGCACCTTGGAAGGTTCGTCTTTGGTCCCAGTGGTAATTGCGAGGGACCTTGACCTTGGCTCTTTAGGGGTCCTGATGTTCGTCTGCGACCACCTTGGCCTCGCCGTTTGCCAAAGTCCTGTCTCTGGCTAGGCACAGAGTATGGCGGCTGGGGACAGAAAGGCCTGCGTTTGGTCGCTGGCATATGCATGCTGAGAGAGCGCATTAGGACCCTATTGTCCATCAGGCTTCGCAGCCTGGGGCTGTCTTTGCCGCGAAGAGGCCTTTACCAACAAAGGGTAAATCCTGAATGGCATACTGCAGCTCCAGCCGGAGGTTTGAAACCTGAAGCCATGAGATGCACCTCATGGCGACACCAAAGGCCAGAGTCCTGGCTGCAGAGTCTGCTGCATCCAACGAGGCCTGGAGGGACGCTCTGGGTACCTTTTTCCCCCGTCCTCCAAGACGGCAGCGAACTCTTGGCAGGAGTTTTGAGGGAGAAACTCCATAAACTAAACTACCTTCACCCAGGTGCTATAATTATAGCAGCTAAGCAAGGCTTGTTGCCTTGCTACCCAGAGCTGCAGGGCCTCTGCAGAGTACACCTGGCGGCCAAGCAGGTTCATTCGCCAAGCCTCTTTCGGTTTCGGGGCTGGCGCCCGCTGGCCATCATATCAAAATCGTGGTCCTGAGCATAAGATCTGCGCATGTGGGATGACACGGATGCGTGTCTGGATGGCCATGGAGGTACTAAAAGAAGGCACAGGCAGAGTTTCTGACTCTATCGGACCTTGCCCAACTCGGCACCAGGGACCGGCACCGGGAGGCGTACCGGTACCTGGAACGAGATCCAGACCTGCAACCAGAACGGTGCCTGGAGGTCGACCGAGATCTCGAGGCTCGGGGAGAGGCTACAGGAGTCAAGGTACCTGTCGCGGTGCCGGGAGTCGGAACGGTGCCGATAGCGGGTCGGCAAACGGGATACCGACCGGTGCAGCGAGTGCGACCAGTACCGATGAGGAAAACAGCACCGGGACTGCAAGTGGTGTCGGGTGTGCCGACAGGACCTGGAGTGTCTGCGGGACGTGATCATGAACGGTGCCGCTCTGCTGTGCTGACAGAGGACGGTCACATGAAGAGACTGTATTACCCGCACCAGCGGTGCCAGGGTCAGGCAGCATCGACTCTGTCATGGCAATGAGATCCCTCGCCGTTGGTAATGTCGCCGGCGTGGAGGGAACAGCAGGCTCAACCACAGTGCATACTGGGGAGCTGTCAGGCACCGGATTCGACGGCCCTCGTGGGACCGGGATCGACGGTACCGAGGTCGTCAGAGCTTCGGTAGGTGTCGGTGCCGGGCGATCCGAGTTAGATGAGCTGTCTGGCTGTGGTGCCGTCGGCACGGAAGCAGCAGGAGCAATAAGCTCAACCACGGCGCGTGCCGGGGAGCCGTCAGGCACCGGATTCGACGGCCCTTGTGGGACTGGAATCGACGGTGCCGACGTTGTCGGTGCCTCAGAGGTGTCGGTGCCGGGCAATCCGACTTAGACGAGCTCTCTGGCTGCGGTGCCGTTGGCACGGAAGCAGCAGGAGCAGTAGCTCAACCACGGCGCGTGCCAGGGAGCCGTCAGGCACCGGATTATACGGCCCTTGTGGGACCGGGATCGACGGTGCCGACGTCGTCGGTGCCTCAGCAGGTGTCGGTGCCTGGCGATCCGACTTAGACGAGCTCTCTGGCTGCGGTACCGTTGGCACGGAAGCAGCAGGAGCAGTAGCTCAACCGCGGCGCGTGCCGGGGAGCCGTCAGGCACCGGATTCTATGGCCCTTGTGGGACCGGGATTGACGGTGCCGACGTCGGTGCCTCAGCAGGTGTCGGTGCCAGGCGATCCGACTTAGACGAGCTCTCTGGCTGCGGTGCAGTTGGCACGGAAGCAGCAGGAGCAGTAAGCTCTACCATGGCGCGTGCCGGGGAGCCGTCAGGCACCGGATTCTACGGCCCTTGTGGGACCGGGATCGACGGTGCCAACGTCGTCGGTGCCTCAGCAGGTGTCGGTGCCGGGCGATCCGACTTAGACGAGCTCTCTGGCTGTGGTGCAGTTGGCACAGAAGCAGCAGGAGCAGTAAGCTCTACCACGGCGCGTGCCGGGGAGCTGTCAGGCACCGGATTCAATGGCCCTGGGGGACTGGAATCGACGGTGCCGATGTCATCGGTGCCTCTGCAGGTGTCGGTGCCGGACAATCCGACTTAGACGAGCTGTCTGGCTGCGATGCAGGTGGCACGGAAGCAGCAGGAGCAGGGGGCTCAACCACGGCGCGTGCCGGGGAGCCGTCAGGCACCAGCAGGAATCGTAGGCTTTCTCGACCTCGGAGGAAGGGAGCGGTGCCGAGTCAACTTCGGTGCCGGCGACGGCCGGTGCCGAAAGGCCTTGGCAGTACCAGCGGGGTCCAGTGCCAAGGAGGCGCTTCTGCCAGCCGCTTGATCATCGCTCGGCGCCAAAGGTGGAGGGGTAAGTGAAAGTCCCGCTCCTTTTTGTTCTCAGCTTAAAAGCCTTGCAAATGGGGCACTTAGCTGTCAAGTGTGATTCCCTGAGGCACTTCAAACAGGAGTTGTGTGGATCTCCCTTCGGCATCGGCTTCTGGCAGGCCGAGCCCATTTTAAAACCCGGTGAGCCGTGCATGGGCTCCGGCACCGGGTTCATGGAAGGGGCTACTTCCTGAACCCCGCTAACAATTACTAAACTAACTATGTTAGCAAAGAAAAAACGTATAACTATACAAATATATATATAAAAGGATTATAACTGCATAACTATATACGAGAACTACGAGTAGCTAGGGAAGTGGAGGTCAGCTAAGCCATGCTCCACTGTTCCAACGACCGACACGGGCGGTAAGAAGGAACTGAGGAGCGGGCGGGCCGGCAGGGGTATATATCAAGCGCCATGATGGCGCCACTCTAGGGGGCGACCTGCCGGCCCACTGAGTTGCTAGGGTAAAAGTTTTCCGACGAATGTGCACGCGCGGCGCACACACCTAACTGGAATGGATATGAGCAATCACTCGAAGAAGAACTTATCTAGACATCTTAATCAGGATTTAGCCTGACTTTAAGCACCATTTTAATATATCTTGCCTGAGGCTACAGTCACTTTCACCATTCCCTGGTATAATCAGTTTCCCCTCTTTGTTTAGATTTCTGACATGAGAACAGGGGAGACCATCTTAAAAAGAAAAATAGGAAAATGCCATCATGGAACCACAAAACTCAGCAAGGAGATACAGGACAAGTGTATTATGTCAAAATACTTATCTTTTTTTGTAATTGACTGTATTTCAAGAAGTAGATGGTTTTACTTTTATCAATTGTTGTATTACAACCATTTGGACTCTGCATATCACGTTGCTGGAGAAAGTAGACATAATTGTATCTCACAATCACCAAAACAACCAATGCCAAAGGAAGAATTTACTAAGAGAGTTTCCATTCCCTAAATCCCTACATAACAGTCCAAAGACATGGCAAGTTTGAATAATGTGACATGACAAGTAATTTGTTTCTACATTCAGGGCTACATTTTTCAAACTGTTTTATGATCTTTTCTATGCTGAAAAGTTGTATTGCTTTAACCAGTATAATTTAAGCAATGCCATTATATCAGTGTAAAGGGGCTTTTTATGGGTATAGCTTCTCCCCACACAGGAAGGTGATAACTATACTAATATGTCACCTTTATTGGTATAATGACATCCACACTAGGGCTTGTAGAGATATACCAATATCAGAGAAATAATCACACCCCTAACAGACATAATTATACGGTATAACTTTCAAGTGTAGACCAGGCCTAAGTGTGCAGTAAGGGAAAGAGTGTGCAATGAAACAGGACCTAATCATTACTTTGGCAAAAGCCCCGCTTGTTATGAACAGAAGTTGGACTTTTAAAGACTGAACAATCACCCCAGAATTATTTTCAGAAGGGAAACCAATGAGCCTAGTACAACTGCAAATAATTCTATGAGGCATTTTGCAGACTTATGTTATTCCTCAAAAAAAAAAAAAAACTCAGTATATTAGATTTCAAAGTAGCAGCTGTTTTAGTCTGTATCCGCAAAAAGAACATGAGTACTTGTGGCACCTTAGAGACTAACAAATTTATTTGAGCATAAACTTTCGTGGGCTACAGCCCACTTCATTGGATGCATGTAGTGGGAAATATAATAGGAAGATATACACACACACACACACACACACAGAATATGAAACAATGGGTGTTACCATACACACTATAAGGAGAGTGATCACTTAAGGGGAGCTATTATCAGCAGGAGAGAGAAAGAACTGTTTGTAGTGGTAATGAAAATGGCCCATTTCCAGCAATTGACAAGGAGAAACCAAGACGTTAGTAACAGATTCAACCTTATTTTTTACTGATGCTGAGACCACACTGTTATGGAACATAATGTAAACGCTTAGTTGTTCTCCCCACACTGCTTTTAAGTTCTCAAAAGTATAAGCTGCAGTCTGTTACATTGACAGTTAGTCTTATGAACTTCCAGAGGAAGTTCAAAAATGATTTAAGGACGTGCCAGTTTCCTGAACACCAACATCATGAGTCGGTTCAGCTCCTAGCATCAGTGTTCTGCCCACCAATCACTCCTTCAGTTCCAGGCATCATTCCAAATATTTCCAGGTGCATTTAGCGCACAGATAGTGCAGCGGCTCCTGGTTATCTCAACACTTCTGCCCGCCCCTTCCCGAATTTAATCTCCAGTTCTTTGCTCTCCCTCTCCCATTGCAACAGGCTGTTGCCCAATAGCCACCAATTATTCTGAAAATGCAAAAGGAGAACTTATACAGCAGACCACACCCGGCAACCCACTTGCTCACTTTGGTGTTATCACTTAGATATACAATCATTTTTGTGCTGTCAAATGCCACATTTTGTGCATAAAATTGCCTGCTGTGGACAAACAGATGCCTTTTTTTAATTACATAAAACCATTTATTTGTACCTCCAAGGCAAAGTTATAGTGAGGTTCACAAAGGAATACAGAATTAGACACACAGAATATATCTGAGGTTATACTGTTAATGCATAGAAATAACTGCGCAGGATATACATGAAATTATACAGGCTACTAGTACTAACAGGAAGCAACAGCAGGATATTACGAGTACATAAATACAGCAGTTCCTAGAAGTCAAACTGTTATTTGGTACAAAAATCAGTTTGTAAAGAGGCAGTAGGCAGCCAGCCAGCCACGTGGGCCAGAGCTCACTGCAGCATTAATATATTTGAATTGTACTTAAGAAATTTGGAACAGCTACAGAGCAGTTCCCTGGAAAGCAGGGATCCTTCCTGTGTTGATATTACAGTTTTAGGCCAAGATTGCACTACCTTTTGGAAAGTTAGTTTCAATGATCTGAAAAAATCTTTCAAGACTTCTCAACATCTCCATACATTTTAAACAGATAAAACAGTTTTAAAATTTTTCTTTAAAATGTACAGAAGTGTTAAGATGTCTTAAAAAACCATTAAGAAATTGCCTGTCCCATTTCCGCCACCTCATTCAGAAGCAATATCATACTAGAGTTCTGAAACAGTGATTGAAAGGGTTGCACGTGTTTAAACAGCTTAATACTTTCTCTAAGAATAGAAAGTCTCTCTAGACAAATGCTAATTGAACTTTTATCCCAAGACATAAGGCCCATTTGGCTGTTCAGTGCATTCTGGTGCCAAACAGCATTTTGTTCAAAGGCCTCTAAAAGAAGAGACTCTAAGGGCACGGCTACACTTGCAGATGTAGAGCGCTGTGAATTAAACCAGCCCTCGGAGAGCGCAGTAGGGAAAGTGCTGCAGTGTGTTCACACTGTCAGATTCGAGTGCACGGGCATGGCCACATTAGTAGCTACTGCAACGCCACAGAGAGCAGTGCATTGTGGTAGCTATCCCAGCATGCACGTGGCTGCAATGTGCTTTTAAAATGGAGTGGTGGTGGAGTGTCACAGGCAGTGTGTTGTGTGTGTCTGGGGGGAGAGAGAGTGGGTTTTTGGGGGCTGAGAGCATGTCAGCATGCTGTCTTGTAAGTTCAGACAGCAGCAGACCCCCCACCTCTCTCTCACACACACTCACAACAGCAGCATTCCACAGTAATGGCTTGCTTTGTCCCAGAGTAGATAAGCATGCCGGCTGTCAGAAACGGAGCTTTGAAAGGGCATATCCGCATTCCTACAGCTAATTCCAAAACAATGACAAGAGCGGACACTTGACTTGAGGGGATGATGGGACGTTTCTGGAGGCCGATCAGAACGCAGTAATGCAACAGCACGTTCACACTGACGCTGGGATGGTTCAGCCGAGACGGAGCAAGTGTTATGCTTCTGGTGGAGGTGGATTACCAGGAATGCTCGAGCTGCAGAGTCCTTGTCAGTGTGGATGCGTTGTGCATTAGGACACCTAGGGCTGCTTTAATGCGCTCCAACTTGCAAGTGTAGCTAAGCCCTAAGAAAGGAAAAGCCTTGCAAACTTATCCTGCAGAGCAAGCACCTTGAATTATTGGATCAAAGTCAGCAGAGAGCGGAATTACACAAAAAGGAAGTCACAGCCAGTTCACAGTAATATGGCAAAACCCACACAAGAGGACATTCATACTTTAGGGAATTTTCTGACTCAAGTAACCATCTCAAAGAATCCCCAAAAGCATGAGGTTCAATTCTGGTCCACCTTTATTAAAAGATCAACCATGTTGAGCAACCAGACTTTGTCAGCCCTGCAAGTCATTGCATAAGGCAGATTTTACTGTACACAAACAGATATCAGTCCTAAGGAATTGGAAAAGAAGCCCAAGAAGGATCTTAGGTATCAATTTCTGAGTCGTGATTTTATTGTGAAATGCAGAATTTCAATGTAAATTAGTAAGAACATAATTACAGGGTCCCACTGGTTTAAGTGGAAATACGATCAGGTCCTCAACTGTAGCTCTCTCTTCTCTTTTATGGTGAAACATACCTGCCGAAGAAAAGTATGCTTTGCGTTGGGTTGTGACGGATGAAGAAAAGGAAAGGGTGATCAGCTGTGAAATTCTCTTCCATGAGCATGCAGAACATAGCAATGCCAGCAGTGGCAGCTGCAGCTTCTGCGCCTTCTTCATTCACTTCTATGAAAGACTTGTGTACAACTTTAGAGAGAAAGAGGTCACGTGCGCCTGACATTCCAGACAAGTCAGCCTTGCCACTGTCAAATATATCCTGCAGGCCCAGACCTGATAAATCTGATTTAAGGTCATAGCTGTCTTCCAGCTTAAATTTAGGCAGATGCACATGAACATCGATGGGATGCATATTTTGTGGCTGTGTCCATTCCTGGAGCTTTTCTACGGTGATTTGCTTCTCTAGCTGGAATTAAAAGCACAGAGATCACTGAACTGTGTAGAGAGAGTCTGAAATATCACCAGTATTTCTCTTCCAAAAACATTTAAAATGCAATATTGAAAAAGACGGTCTCTAAAGATATATGTATGCAAAGTAAAATAAATATAAACATAAAAGGCCCGACTTTGATCTTTGCTACCCCTGTATAAACCCACAGTAATTCTATTAAATTCAATGGAGTTACTGCAAATTTATACCCCAGTAATCAAGATCAGAATCTGACCCAAAGCATCCAATTTTAAAATCACAGAGTTTTATTTTTGCTGCTCTGTACAAAGGAGTTAAAGAAATACTGTACTAATAACTAAAAAAAAAAAAAAATCCTATCACTTCATCTAAGTACTTGGAAGTGTAAGTCACTAAAACTCAATGAAAATAATTAACAATCAACAAGGGAGCTGTCTTCTTGACACTTCAGTAAAGATAATCAGCTTCACCATTTGAAAGCACAGAAAATACGACATCCAAAGCAGCTAAACGATAAACTCCACCATTTAAAGGAAAATGCAGGTTAACTATTATCTGTAACTTATTTTTATTTCACTTTGTCAACTACTTCGTGGCTCAGTTCTGAGGATTAATTAATTGGTCAGGGTTTCTGCAGCACTTTGACGAAGTGAAGGCTGCTGTAAGTAACATTAGCTGCCAAGAGATTTCTAAGGGACCGAACTGACTATCAGCAGATTGTAAGGAAACTTCTGCCCTACTTCTGGCAACCCTACCCCATGCCATCAGCAAGGAGAGGACTAGCATAGCATCCACTACACTCACCCAGCTTGAGAAGATCTCCCTACTCAGAACTGACGCTCTTGTGGATAGTTAGTCAAGTTCCATGGCCAGATTCCTCCAACACTGTGATGCAAGGCAGATGCACCACACCCTGGAAACTGGCCCAATGTTTTATTTGATCAGTAAAACTCCTATTACACTTCTAAAATAAATAACCATGAAAGTACTTAAGGACTATCAGAGGATGGTGATAACTGGAAACAGCAGGATTTCCCCCTTTTGTTATTTATTCTTTTCTGTTTTGTTGGTAGGATGAACAGGCGAAGGCGTAATGTTAAAAGTTACAATTTGTGGGCTTTTGAATGGGTGAGGGGCAGACTGAAAAGAAGGTTCTATATTACATGAAAACTGGGAAATGCCATCCAAGCAGAAACTGAGACTGGTTTCTATAAATCACCTGCTGGAGTCCAGTGGAGTTATCATCAATATCATCAGGTAACAAGATGATCATGCTAAGTTCTTTTCCTTCATAGGGAAGCTCTAGCACACGACATTTCAGTTCAGAGATGTACCCAAAAGGATAGTTCTCTTTCTGATACATTACTTGCACTGTCTTTCTTTCATTCTGGATGGTTTACAAAAAAATAAAGAAAATTTTTAAAATTACAATTAAAAAAATCAGATTTCCTTACCTATGTTATTAACAATTCTTTAGATTAAAACTGACTTTTAAAATCTAAATTACTTTTCACTGTATGATTTACTCCCTCTGCCCACATGACAATGAAAATACTCACAGGTCAGATTCACTAATGCTTGATTTATTAACAATTCTTTGAAGACCCAGTGCTATGTAAATACTAAGATATTTTAAGAATATTATTATGTTCAGTTTTGCTTTTGGTTTCTCTTGCCTAGCATCACGCTTCCTTCTTCGACTGTAGAAACTAGCCCAGATTCTTCATTCAATTGTAGTTCCTTTACACTCCTCCAATAGCAAGAGGGGCCACAAACTATAATAATGGACTGTGAGAAATATCCCCAGTGTAAAAGCTATCCCCAGGCACTGTAGAACTAATAGATTGCTCTGCATGGTCTAGGGTTGCCAACCCTCCAGGACTGTCTGGAATCTCCAGGAATTCATCTTTAGTTAAAAATATGTCATGTGAGGAAACCTGCAGGAACATGTCCAAGCAAAATTAATAACCCTAGCATGGTTCCTCCCACAGTCATTGGCATAAGGGGCATATATGGCAAGGAAAGAAGCCTTGGCCAAGTACAGGGTGATTCAGTTATGCTCAGCTAGCATAACTGCTTCCAGGGAGGCATTAAAAGCATAATTTAAAGCTATGCTAAAATATATTTCGGGAAAACAGGTCCCGAGACAGAGTATTGGAGGGGCAAAAGGTACTACATGCCATATTTTCCTTCATTCTTCCATTCCTGCAGAAAATGAACGAGCAAAGAAACACAGTATCTAGCCCACTGATTTCAGGAAAATGTTTATGTCAGTGTTTCTCAAACTTTCGTATTGCTGACCCCTTTCACATAGCAAACCTATGAGTGTGACCCCCCCCTTATACATTAAAAACACTTTTTTTGTATTTAACACTATTATAAATGCTGGAGGCAAAGCAGGGTTTGGGGATGGAGGCTGACAGCTCATGATCTCCCATGTAATAACTTTGTGACCCCATTAGGGGTCACACCCTCCAGTTTGAGAACCCCTGCTTTATATTCAAACAAAAAACTGTTTGAATGAATTAAAAAAAAAAGAGAATGTGAAAATGTTTCTATTCATATTTGATTTGTAATTAAAAAAAAAATTATAAAAACTTTAATTTGGGGCCTAAATTACCTGAGAGCATCCCTTTATAGATATTCTTCAAGCAAAAAGATAACAGCATGCATCTCCATTACCTTATTTAACCGAAATGGCATTGGTTTCGTGTTTGCTTCTTTAAATTTCTCAGCCCAATTTCCTTTGAAATAAATAGCATTCACCAACACTAGTTTGGTCATATTATTAACTGAGCCCTCAGACAACAGGTTGGGGATTTTATCTTAAAAGAAATAAAAAATCATTACAACATTATTTTACGCTATACATATCTACATTTAAAAAAAATCTGCTGTCTTAATTCAAGAAAAGATTTCTGCTTTTTCTCCCCGATACAAATATAGTATATTTAAGCACCATCCTCCTGTACTGTATTACATTATGCTGTGTATCATAATAATAGTTCATATATAATAACTTCACAAAAGTGTAAACCTTTATGGCCTAAATTTTCAGAAATGCTTCAATTTTTGGGTGCTCAGCTCAAGACAACCTAAAGGGGCCTGATTGTCAGAAAGTGGTGAGCATATGCTATCTGACATAGGGCTTCTTTAGGGTACCTGTAGTTTGGCACCCAAAATTTAGGACTACATGATTTAGAAATCTATAATAAGACCAAGATTTTCAAAACCAGATGCCTAAACTTAGGCTCCTAAATCCATATTTAGGCACCTATTTCAGCAATTGTTGGCCTTAATGTATGAAAATGCACATTTCTTTTGAATTATCTAGCTGCCATAAAAACTATGTTCATGCATCTTCTGGTTTTACCAGCCACGTTATTGGATATCCCATAACAAGATGAAACAATTCTAATGGCAGCAGAAAATGAGAACATATCCCTAATGAGTAGCCACAAAAAGACGCCCTTTATTTAACTGACCAAAATCTCTTACCTTCAGTCTGCTCTGCTACCCACTGGTTAATTTCTTTCCTTGCTTCATCTGAAGCAAGTAGAAAATCAACCGTAGCTAAATCAGCTCCATATAATTTCTGAGTCTTAGTCAAGAAGTCCTACAATACACAGTCAGAAGGAACAGCTTTCATTGCACATAGAGAATATCTTTATAGCTATGTCTGGAAGGATTAGACTTTTTTCAGTACATGTTGGTAAACACCTATTTCACCCTACATATATAAACTGATGAAAAGACATTTCCATCAATAATAATTGAAATTTACAGAGAGGCATAGTAAGAAAAATGCTGCTTTCCAAAGTCTGATTTAAGGATCTTTGATTTCAATATTGACATATGATGTTGACAATTTGTATTTTAACTATTATATAACTTAACTTTTTGAATCTCTATTGCTATTAAATCATTACTGTCTGACCTGCCCATTGTTAGAACCCCCCCATAATTTCCCACTAGAAATTTAAATAGATAAATATAAAGGATAAAATGCTTAAAAATATTATCCGCCAACATTATAAAATAATAAAAATTAAACTCTGCCAAGCCTATTTAGAGCCTAGTGATACAACACTAACTTAGGTCAGTTAAAGAATCTGTCTATCTCAAGGGTTGGGTGAACTGATCTTGCATTTTATTATTTTTGTTTCTGACAGATACAGGTGAACACTAATATTTCAATGCGCCCATTATGCATGAATATGAACTGATTGCTTATTACTGATGTTTCAGTGTTACATTTTTTAAATTGGGTGATGTTCACCACAGTGCAACAGGTCCATACAAGCCTAAGCACTACTGAAATCCCACTGAGATTGTAAGTGGGACATAAGTGGCCAACAGACCTCAAGCAGACTCTCTGCAAAGGGGAGAATTTCACCTATGGAAAATATGTTGGTTTCAAAGTACATCAGGTGGTGTACCACTGATACAACTAGCGGGTGGGATTTTCAAAAATACCTCAGTGACATAGCAGCACAATCTCCATTGAAAATCAGTGGCAGTTAGGGGCCTAACTGCAACTTGTTTCCTTGAAAATCTCTCCCCCATATTTACAGATTTATCAGTTTGAGAGCCAGAAGCACAAATGGATATCAGACTGCTACTTCCCAAAGCGGGGTACTAAATTTGTAGCCAAAAATGGTTTGTCTTGTGGGTCCTTCAACTGACCTCAAATTTTTTGCCTCATAAATATACAGATAATGAAGTTATTCTGCTTGGAATCAATCAATAACAAGGCAGTTATGCAGTTTACTAAATTAATTCCAAATTGTATTAAGGTTTTATATAAATCCTGTTCCAGTGAGAGTTTTGCCACTGACTTCAAGAGGGACAGGACCAGGCCCTAACAGAAATGGGAAGTAACTGATGATTGAGTTTTGAAAAATTCTACAGGAATTCTGTCACATCAACTCACTGCTAAAAAACCGTAGGTCTTCTCTCCATAAAGCCGATTGGCAAGCTTCAACAGATAGGAAGCTCCACTTCTGTTTATGTCAGAGGTCAGGGTCTGAAATCTTGAATGAAGCTCTTCAACAACATCAAAATGAAGGGTCTAGATTAAAAAAATTATCAATTAATACAGAATACTTGGTAGTAAGTGTTTGAACGATCAGGCCCTTTGAATAAGGAGGAAAACAAACAAACAGTGTTTGCCTTCTGATTGATTGTAAGCTATCTGAAAACTTCAGCTAGTGCAAAATCTAGTGGTTGACTTAATGGCAACACAAATGTATCACCTGTGCTCAGTCACTTGCACGGTCTACTAGTTTATATTTGGGCACAATTCAAGCTGTTTATTTTAATCTATAATGTTTGGCAGCTCTCCCCCTATGAGCCATCCAGCCATAGAGATCTGTTTGGACACTGATATTAGTCCCTAGATACTAAATTCTGTATGCAAGGTGCTACCAACAAAGGGACCTTCAGTTCTCAAATTCACTTCTTTTGCTTTTGCTCCCTCAGAGCATATTGCAAGCCCTATCTATTCTCCCACACCTTATTTGAACATGTGAGTAAGGTGAGCTTGATCTGATTTAGCATGATTTTCTTTTATTTTTAATAGATGATAATATAAATGCTGCCACATATTATTAATGTCTGATAATTTAAAAATTAAATACGTTACTGTATTTAACTGTAGTGTCTCTTTAAGGGCATATTTTCTCTCAGAGTGATTCTCAGAGATAAGTTATTCAACAGGATATATGCACTATGGAGAGATCTACCTGAATCTAGATGGGCCGACGAGACCGTATCAAGGACCTTCAAAGCACAGAGAAATATTTGGACAAAGCTAAACTAAACCAGAGACCACACGTAGGACATGGTCTAGAGTCTCTTCCAACCCTGATATTCTATGACCTGATCCAAAGCTCATTATGGACTTTGCATCAGGCCTAGGTATCCTGGGAAGTTTCAATCTGCTTTGTATAGGTGAAAAGATTCAGTATTAAGGCATTATGAAATGGGTCCATGACCTACAGAAACAAATATCCACATGCATCCTAAAATCTTTGGTAGCTATAACCTTTCCCACATGTTTCTCTGACCCCACTCCCCCCGATTACAGTTAATGTATTTCACAAATATTACAAAGTACTTTGAATTAGAACATAGAATATCACAGATTAGCATGTTGAAACTTGTCTGAGTGGTTTTCATGCTATTTCTGCTCTGAATAGTTCAACCTGGGTTGGGCTGTTAGTTTAATTTAGATGATAGAATGGGAGTTAGTTTCTGTACAAAGTTCAGGCCTGACAAGTAGTGATGAAATAGTTTTATTGTTCTAATGGATAACTCAATGCTGCCTAATATCATAAAAGAGCCCCTCCTAAAGCTAACAATACAAAGGAGACAATATTCTTAAGCAAATATATTGTGATCCCCAGCAGAGTGAATTCAAACATACCCTTTTACAACTCCACGTGCCATTCCAATAAAACAGAAAACCATGAATAGCTGAATCTCTCTTAAGCAATAAATCCCACATGAAATTAGTACCAATGCTGCCATCCAGAATTTTTTTTTTATATTTTAAAATTAATAAATACTAATTTTGAAATCTCTCATCTCTAAAACCAGAATTTAACCTTCAGGAAATCTTCACTGCACTAGTCAATGCAGCTTTTTTACTGGCTGAATTTGATACAGGCTGGACACAAAGAGCTCAGTTCTTCAACCCTTGCTTATATTTGTTAATCCCCGCTGAGTACTCTCACTGATTTCACTAGAATTGGGGCCAGCCACAGTAATAAAACAAAACTGAACGCCTTAAAGCTTTTGTTATTAAAAAATGTGGCTAATGTAAAGTTATGTGGAAGTGCCTGATTAAAGCCCATTGAACTCAAAGGGAGTCTTTCCATTGACTTCTGTGGACTCTGGATCAGGGCCGTCAGGCACAAAATATAGCAAATTCAGTAAGTGTTTAAAGTTAAGCATGTGCTTAAAGCCTTCACAACTTAAGCACTTAAATGCTGAAAAGGAAATAATTTCCACTCAGGGCCTTATTTAGAACATTAGGCACCTATTTTTGAAAATATTAGTCTGCAGGTGTGCTCAGGGCCAGCTCCAGGGGTTCTGCCGCCCCAAGCCGACAAAAAAAAAAAGGTGCGATCGCGATCTGCGGCATTTCAGCGGGAGGTCCTTCGCTCCGACAGGGAGTGAGGGACCCTCCACCGAATTGCCACCGAATAGCTGGACCTGCTGCCCCTCTCCGGAGTGGCAGCCCCAAGACCTGCTTGCTAAGCTGGTGCCTGGAGCCGGCCCTGGATGTGCTGAATATTACTACTGCGGCTGATCTCATTCTTTGATATGAGACTGATAATGTCTTGACTCTGAATGAGAAGGTGGGTGAGAATATCTTTTATTGGATCAACTTTTGTTGGTGAAAGAGAGAAGCTTTCGAGATATCTTTCCCAGACCTGAAGAGCTCTGTGTATTCAGTGTCACAGCCAAATAGAAGATTAAATAGGTAGTTTACCATCCTAGCCACTATGGATGTAAAAGCCCTCTACACCAACATCCCACACAAAGATGGACTACAAGCCATCAGGAATAGCATCCCCAATACCATCACGGGAAACTGGTGGCTGAACTTTGTGACTTTGTCCTCACCCACAACTACTTCAAATTTGGGGACAATTTATACCTTCAAGTCAGCAGCACTGCTATGGGTACCCGCATGGCCCCTCAGTATGCCAACATTTTTATGGCTGACTTAGAACAACGCTTCCTCAGCTCTCGTCCTCTTACGCCACATTGATGACATCTTCATCATCTGGACCCACAGGAAGGAGGCCCTTGAGGAATTCCACCATGATTTCAACCATTTCTACCCTACCATCAACCTCAGCCTGGAACAGTCCACACAAGAGGTCCACCTCCTAGATACTATAGTGCTAATAAGCGATGGTCACATAAACACCACCCTATACCAGAAACCTACTGACCACTATACTTACCTACATGCCTTCAGCTTTCATCCAGACTACATCACATGATCCATTGTCTATAGCCAAGCTCTAAGATACAACTGCATTTGCTTCAACCCCTCAGACAGAGACAAACAGCTACAGAATTTCTATCAAGTGTTCTTAAAACTGCAATACTCACCTGGTGAAGTGAAGAAACAGACTGGAAGAGCCAGAAGGGTACCGAGAAGTCACCTACTACAAGACAGACCCAACAACTAAAACCTCTCCAGCGCATCATCAAGGATCTACAACCTATCCTGAAGGACGGTCCCTCACTCTCACAGACCTTGGGAGACAGGCCAGTCCTCACTTATAGACAGCCCCCTAGTGAGGAAATACTCACCAGCAACTACACACCACACAACAAAAACACCAGCCTAGGAACAAAACCCTGCTACAAACTCCGGTGAGAACTCTATCCATGTATCTATTCAAGGGACACCATAATAGGACCTAAGCATGTCAGCCACACCATCTGGGGCTCCTTCACCTGCACATCTACCAATGTGCTATATGCCATCATGTGCCAGCAATGCCCCTCTGCCATATACATTGGCCAAACCAGACAGTCTCTATGCAAAAGAATAAATGGACACAAATCTGACATCAGGAATCATAACATTCAAAAACCAGTAGGAGAACACTTCAATCTCTCTGGTTTCTCAATAACAGACCTAAAAGTGGCAATTCTTCAACAAAAAACTTCAAAAATAGACTCCAACATGAAGCTGCAGAACTGGAGTTAATTTGCAAACTGGATACTATCAGATTAGGCTTGAATAAAGACTGGGAGAGTTTGGGTCATTATAAAACCTAAACTTAATTTCCGCAATGCTAATTTCTCCCTACTGTTGCTCACACTTTCTTGTCAATTGTCTATAATGGGTCACTCTCTTACCACTTCAAAAGTTATTTTTTCTCCCTGCTGTTAAACGATATATCTCTTTTAGACTGACCTCACACTTGGTAAGGCGACCCCCATCCTTTCATGTATTTATACCTGCTCCTGTATTTTTCACTTCATGCATCTGATGAAGTGGGTTCTAGTCCACAAAAGCTTATGCCAAAATAAATTTGTTAGTCTCTAAAGTGCCACATGGACTCCTATTTTTTTTTCTACATATTCTAAGAGGCCTTTCAAAGTGAAGCAGCCTGTTAATACCCCTGTAGTCATAGAATAAAAAGGGGGGCTAGTGGGTTACAGATTGTTGTAGTAAACCATAAATCCAATGTCTTTATTAAGATCATGATTTTTGGTGTCTGGCAAAGTTATGAATTTAAGCTCGTAGGCTTGTCTTTGGAAGGTGTTGTGTAGGTTTCGTTTGAGGATGGGGACTGAGAGGTCAAGATTTATGGTTTATTACAACAATATGCCACTTACTCCCCCTTTTTTGTCGTTTGACTGCAGGGGTATTAACAGGACACTTCATCTTGAATGGTCCCTTGAAAGATGCATTAACTACTTACGCTAAACAATCTGTTCCAGCTTGTATTTAACTGTGACATGCTGAGTACCTTTTCTAGACCTGAAGGAGAGCTCTGTATAGCTCGAAAACCTTGTCTCTCTCGTCAACACAAGTTGGTCCAATCTTGTCTTTCTAATATCTTGGGACCAACATGGCTACAACAACACTGCAACAACATTAACTGTGACTGGATTGAAGTAAGATTCACATCCGTTGTATGTGTCTTGTGGGAGATAACAGTCCTGTCATTTAACAAAATTCATGATCTCATGCAAAGATATTGTCATCATGCATTATCATTATTATGACACTTTAAATTTAAGTAGGGGGAGCTGGGTTAAGTTTTTGTTTTTTAAACATGACAGCAGTATGCATAACATTATGTATTACAAAATCACAGATTTCTTTGTCAGAGTCGCACAGGGGATTTGGGCAAAATCTGAAACAGAGGCTCCCCTCCCTTCCAAAAAAAAATAAAAATTATTGGGGGCCAGGGGGAGTGGAGAGTGAGCCCCCCCTGCACTCACCCCACAGTGATGACTCCTGTCCTGTGGGAGTGGGTGTTGCTCCCCTCTCCAGGCATTGTGACCTGGCATACTAGGTTGTAACACCACTCAGTTTGTGGGCCCTTTCAAACTGGGGGTCTGGAGCAGCCCTGCTCTTATCATCAAAGGGCATAAAAACAAATTAAAAAATAATTTGCTTCCAGAGGTTTTGATCAAATTAATTAGTGACTGAATTAAGTGAGAAACAATAAGAAGGGTCAATGAATTCTTACATTTTTCTCTTAAAACTTATTTTCTATAACATTAAAAATCTAAACAAGAAAGAAATTTTCACTGACCTTCAACAGCTGTGTCTCTGTGTTACCTTTAGCCCCTAAAAGGACCATGGCCAGTGCAGCAGAAATACTGACTGGCGAGAAAAAGATATTTCCTGTTGGGTTGGTTTCATTCAACTTTCTAAACAGATCGAGAGCAAAATGGGTGTTTGCATTACTCAGTTTCTCCATGGTTACAAGCTGAAAAATAAAATAAGTGCAATCAAGGCTCCAGGTAGTGATTTTTCAAAAACTAAATACCCTGCATCACGCAAGCAAAGGTGAAACTAACAAAAGAGCATTTGTACCATATGGAAATCAGGAATATTAACTTCAGTTTACCTTCCTCACACGTTAACAAATTCACATAAATAGATATAACAGCTAGTAGATTGCTTACCCCAGACATTCTGATTACAACCTTACAGATGTTATATAATAAACTTCAGTAGCCTCTTATTTCTAAATTTGGAACAAACTAAGGTTAAGGAGGGTGCAGGAATGGACATTATAGTCCTCTTATTCCAAATTCACAAATTAGACACAGTCAAGACAACTGGTGGGTGAACTCCTTGTTTTCCCACCAGTGGATTTATTAATTGTAATACACTAAGGGTATGTCTACATCTAAAATTTTGCAGCGCTGGTTGTTACAGCTGTATTAGTACAGCTGTATAGGGCCAGCGCTGCAGAGTGGCCACACTTACAGCAACCAGCGCTGCAAGTGGTGTTAGATGTGGCCACACTGCAGCGCTGTTGGGCGGCTTCAAGGGGGGTTTGGGGAACGCGAGAGCAAACCGGGGAAAGGAGACCAGCTTCGCCGCGGTTTGCTCTCGCGTTCCCCGAACAAGCAGGTCTCCTTCCCTGCGGTTTGCAGGGTGGTTCAGGGAACGCGAGAGCAAACCGCGGCGAAGCTGGTCTCCTTCCCCGGTTTGCTCTCGCGTTCCCCGAACCACCCTGCAAACCGCAGGGAAGGAGACCTGCTTGTTCGGGGAACGCGAGAGCAAACCGGGAAAGGAGACCAGCTTCGCCGCGGTTTGCTCTCGCGTTCCCCGAACCACCCTGCAAACCGCAGGGAAGGAGACTTGCTTGCTCGGGGTTCGGGGAACGCGAGAGCAAACCGGGGAAGGAGACCAGCTTGATTACCAGAGGCTTCCTCAGGTATGCTGGGATACCTGCTTATTCCACGGAGGTCAAGAAAAGCGCTGGTAAGTGTCTACACTTGATTACCAGCGCTGGATCACCAGCGCTGGATCCTCTACACCCGAGACAAAACGGGAGTACGGCCAGCGCTGCAAACAGGGAGTTGCAGCGCTGGTGATGCCCTGCAGATGTGTACACCTCCTAAGTTGCAGCGCTGTAACCCCCTCACCAGCGCTGCAACTTTGTGATGTAGATAAGCCCTTAGGCATCCAGTATAGTAGCTGGTGAAAGGTTCTTAAATCTCTATCTCAGCTGAGACCTGTTTCTGTTAAGCAGACCACACCAAATGAACGTCCCAGTCCTCCAAAGACTTACACATCTGCTTAACTTCATGCACTGTTAGAACTCATCAAATTTACTGGGACTACTCAGTGTGTATCATGTTTAGCATGCGCCTAAATCTTTGCAGGATCAGAGCCCAAGAATGGAACCAAATGTGTACACGAGAGTTTTGAAATCAAAAGTGAAATACAGGATATACAAAGCCCGGGCCTGACGCTGCAAAATCCTTTTGTCCATTGATTTAACTTGCCCAATTTCTTTTGACAGCTTCTGCCTGCAGGCAAATCCCCCACTGATTTCAGGGGCAGTAAGCACTGCAGGATATAGCCATTTATAATTCCTTTTCATTCTAAAATTTATTTTAAACTTAATAGTCTATATAGCTGACACTACAAATCAGAGCTGTTACTCAGGATCAGGAATATTGTTAAAACATGGTTTTGTCCCAAATACATACATACATACATATATACACACACACCCTCCAAACCATGTTATAAAACTGTGCCCTGCTATGGTAGTTCTACACAAACTCTAAAATCTATGATTATCCCCTTCAACTGACAGCAAGGAAACATTCAGGTTCCGAAAGGTACTGACTGTCCTATAAAACTTTTCAATTACTATTAGCTAGGATGGACAGTGATGGTGTCCCTAGCCCGTTTGCCAAAAACTGGGAATGGGCGACAGGGGATGGATCACTTGATGACTACCTCTTCTGTTCATTCCCTCTGGGGCACCTGGCACTGGCCACTATCAGAAGATAGGATACTGGGTTACATGGATCTTTGGTCTGACCCATTGTGGCTGTTATGTTCTTAACTTCTGCAATTCTGCTCTAATTCTCCACTAGAAATGAATTCAAAGCAAAAGAGAGTGTTTCTACTTTCTCCCAACACTGTAGGTATTTGCCTCAGTCTTTAACAAATATGGTAAAAATTGATTTTTTTCAGACACAGATTAAAAACAAACCAACCATGTCATGTCACATAGGTGGAACAAAACTAAGTTTTATTAAAATAAATAATTATAGCAATGTTCATGAATCATGCCACTGCCCCACCATTTGCTACACCACAAACAGGCTTTCTAGCCTCTGGGGGTTTGTCCACACACTGAAGTTGTGATGTTTAACTGGTGCCACTTTTAAGTGTGGACACTCATACGTCATTTAAACCTGACTTGCACCCGTTTTGCTTCTGCCCGCGAGTGAAAATCGAGAAGGAAAATCATAAGAAAGGAAAGAGGAGGAGGAACAGTTGAATCCAGGGCTTTCCCTGGAAGGCTGAGGAACAGGAAAACTTGCAATGGGCAGGCTATTGCGAAGCAGCTTCATCTCCCTGGGGGCGGGTGGGAGAGGCTAAGCAGGTACTGTGGGCTTGTCTCTCCTGCAGGGTTGTCTCCGTGTTCCCTCTGGGCACGCAGTGAGGGGGAAGGAAGAACAGGCCGAGGTGCTCGGGACCAGCCCAAGCTGCACATTTCTAATACGCTGGAGGGGGGCAGATTGCAGGCGCCTGCTGGGTCCCCAGCACATGGCGCAGAGTCCTCCCCTTAGCCCCGTTTCTCGGAGCCAATGAGCGTCCCCCTCCTCTGCTCTCGGACTGGGACAAATTCACGTCGCTGCTGTTTCTTACCCTGCAGGCTGCAGCCAGCTGAGGAGTCACTGGTTCCAGGCCGTAGGAGAGACACGTGAACCGGTGACACAGCCCTGTGTGCTTAGCCAGGCCCGGGGCGGGGAGCGTGTGCAGGCTGGGCTGGGCTGGGCTGCAGACGAGCCTTAGGGGAGGGAAACGCCCCGACCGAGGGAGGATGTGGCTGCTCGGGGAGGACCAAGGCCGCCAGCCCCGCACCAGCTGGGTGCGCTGTGACTGCCGGGGGAGGGGCCACCTCTGCACGAGGGACAGGGGCAGCCGGGGTGGGGGCATGGATCGGGACGGGAGGATGAGGGGAAAGTGGGGAATGGAGGAGGAGATGAACCAGCTGCAGCTGGGTGGAAGAGCGTAGGCACGAAAGCCTGTTTGGCTGGGTTTGCGTGCATGGTTGTTGTATCCCGGGGGTCCCAGGATAGAGACCAGGTGTGGGAGGTAATAGCTTTTATTAGACCAGCATTCTCAGCACCTCTGCCTTTGCTAGAACTGGGGTGTCACTAGGGCGAGGTTGGTGGTAGGGTCCCTAAGGCCTTTGTGGGCAAATGTGCCAAATGGTGGGCAGAAGAGAGGGGTAAGGGGGTGGGTTCAGCTTCAGCATCAGTAGGTGGGAGGGGAAGGGGCGAGTTAGCAAGAAATGGTGGGAAGGCAGAAAAGAAGAAAATTTAAGTTCAGAAGAGAAAAGGGAAATATGACAAGACAGGAGACAGAAGAACTAGAGAACAGAAAGCTCATAATGAGGAAGAGGAGAAGAGAAATGTGTTGTGCCTGCAAGAAAGAGGAGTGGGGCTGCCCAGGGGCGATAAACAGACTTGAAATGAATCGAGTAGTAGATAGTATAGGAAAGGGGCTGAGACTGAGAGAAAACAGCAGACTGTTGTGTTCTCCCATCCTGCCTTTTCCTGCTGTCTGTGTCCCAGTTTTCTGTTTGTGAAACAAGGAAAGTTGCTGCCTGAGGGTTGGCAGGGAGTGGGCACCTTTCTCCTCACCAGTTGCCAGAAGCCCTTCCCACCCAGGCGCAGCTCAGGTTGCAGCCTAGTAGTAGCAGGTTCCACAGCCACATTGAATTTCTAGTGGAATACAGCCATAACTGTGATTTTTCTCTACTATCTAACTGCAGTGTCTGTCTTGAATTTTGTTCTTGGCCCTGCACTGTAAATACAGACCTACTACACTAGTTTTGTATTTACAGTGCAAAATTTGGCTCAATGTCTTTATTGAAGAATGAACAGTTTCCAAACAAAAAAATCTTGTACTGTGACCACAGTTTCCTCTCTCTCCAGTTGGATTTAGAAATGGCTGAAATTGGTTGTTACAGTACTACTTTGTGTTGTTTTAGCTCCTTCTAAGGATTTCAAAATGCTTTACAAATAAGTAAACCAACTTTGTAACACAAAGATTATTTACAAATAGGTGAATGGTGTTGGAAACCGGTTAAGTAATTTGCCTAAGGTCTATATCTCACAGATCTGATTTCTAGCCCCGTATATTTACTACAACAGCTTTAAATAATTCCACCACAAGGAGTTTGGCAACACCTTTAGATGTGAAACAGTAATAATACAATGAGGACAGACTGAAATAACCCCTCAAAACAAATTGCAAAATCTTTCATCAGAGAGGGAACGACTTTAAAATTTACCTAAAAAGAGTTTCAAAAGGGAGGAATGTGCATAAGAACAACCACACTGGGTCTAACCAATGGTCCATTGATTCCAATATCTTGTCTCTTGCCAGTGGTGAGTACCAGAGCTTCAGGGGAGAGTATACAGAACAGGGCATTTTGGAGAAATCTGCTGCTGTCTTCCCCTCCCAGCTTCTGTCAGAGGTTTATTACCTCCCTCAGATGAATGCGACTGACAAGATTTGTAGAAAAGATCTCTCACCCCTTATCCTGATATGCCAACCTTTTGTTTTCCTCTGAGAAGGCAGAGAGAGGAGCCCTTGCTTGTGGGTTTTTATGAACTCTGCAGGAAGCAGAATGCAGGCTGGAAAAAAGGTGCACAGATCTAGAGTACTAGTATTATTCATGCTTCAATGATGTGGACAATTTTTTCTGCCTCTGGTGAGGGAGCAGGCTGTCTCCCCCAGAAACACCTTTTCAACCACTGCCTTTTCTTTATGTTGCTGTTCTTTACTATGATGTAATACAGGGTCTAGTAACTCAGTCTACCATTGTTAATTTTTCCCTTTTTTGCTCAGTGGTAAGACCGTGTTCATAGTTATGCTATAGTAAATGTTGTTCAAGTTAATTTAGTTTGTTTATCTGGTAGTTATGACATTGGAAGAGTTCATGGGGCTGCATGACTAAAAGGCAAAAAGTACTGGGCCCCTGGAGCTACCTGCCTTTTTTCAGCTGCAGTGCTGCCTTTGCCTCTCTGAGTGCACAGAATCACACTGGGTACTGCTGGCCATGACATCATCAGGTAAAGGAAATACACTGCTAAGGAAACAACAAATGTTATCCAGGCCTTCATGAGTTAACCTTACAGGAGAGACACTACTGATGTTCAGGTGACCATTTATTAGGTAATAGCCCGCCTTTGACAGGAAGATGACAAGAGCACCCTTCCCCTCTCTGTTGCAATAACAACCTTCAATTTTTAAAGTCTCCAATTCCATTATTCTACCTACAATAGCTGCGTGTTTGCTGAACAGCCAGCTAGGAAGTCTTCCCTTCTCTTCCAGCTGGTGAGATGAGTTCCAGGGACTGTATAGTCAGCACAGTTGTTGAAGGGTTCTTCTGATTGGCTGAAGTGATATTTTAGTCAGCCCAAAGAGGAAAGCAGAAGGCAAGTAGTGAAGCAGCCCAGCTTACGTGTTGGGTATAGGACAGCTGTCCTCAGAAAGGTAACTAAACCACCAGCTGAGGAGGTGCTTTTTCAAGTGCTTAACTATGGTTATATCAAGACCAACCAAGGACAGTTTACATTAAAAACAAAAAATGCCCCCATGGAATTAATAAGATGCGTGCTTAGCAGCCAATCACTGTGCTTTCACAGCATAGCCCATTTCCCCTCCCTGCCTAGATGTTGTTGAGACTTTCTTTCTTGAGGTTGTACAGTGCCTATCAATGGGGCTCCCGTTCTGCTTGGAACCATTCAGTGAGTGTTGTCACAGTATAAGTGGTAACCATGAGTGCAGACCTCACTCTTATAAATACTTAACTACTGGTCCAAAACAAACGCTACAGCTTGCAGTATTGTCAGTTCAGTACAGCGTGTTAATAGTGTAGCTTTTTATTGAATAGACACAAATGGTGGATAAATCTCTCCAAATATATTATTACCTAAAGAGGACAATATTTCCTTTAGTTACCAGAGACAGAGAGAGGAAATTCTCCCAGAAGAGGCCCAAACTCTGCAATATACAGCTCCTTGACCCCTATGGAGAAATGTTCTTACAGAAGTCTAAAAAATGCCAAAACTTCATGTAAGCTTCAGGCCAACCTATTGGCAACAATATTTCACATTGTGACCTCAAATAAATCTGTAGAACTAAATAAGTTTGTAGGATTTTATGCTATAAGAGATGAGATTGATATTCTTTTGGGGATGGGGGAGAAATCTCACTGCCAGCTTTCCCTTTCATTCAAGAGGTGTCACAGAACTTCATAAATATTGAGCCTGTTATGTAGCTTATTCTTTTGCTCCTGTCTTAAGCTGTTTATGGTGAATGATGTGCTATTAATAGCTGCAGCATTCTACCCCAGAGATAGGTATACTTCAGTGATGGATTAAATGATTGCTAGGCAGTAGTCTCCCTTAAACTTGTCAGTTTTGTCTTTTATAAAAGAGTACCTCGGTATTTCCTAATCTTCCCCTTACTTACTATGGGGAACAGCTAGAAAGACTGAGGTGAAGTTAGTTATCTTAAAGGTACAATGAAGGCACAATTGGCAAGTCTATGGCATCACTTCACCTACCTGGAGTCACCTCTGAGCTGGAACAGATTTTCAATACTGCATACGAGCACTAGTTTACATCAGAGACTGAAGAACGGGTTAATGTAGGGGGCTGTTAGGTTGAAGAATACCTTACGCCAGGGGTCTCAAACTCAAATGACCACAAGGGCCATATGAGGACTATTACATTGGCCCGAGGGCCACATTACTGACACCTCCCCCCTGCCACCTTGGGCCCTGCCCCCACTCTGCCCTTTCCATGAGGTCCCGCCTCTTCCCACCCTTTCTCTGCCCTTATTCCAACCCCTTCCCCGAAATCCCCACCCCAACTCTGCCCCCTCCCTGCCCCCAGGGGGTGCAGGAGGGGTGTGGGGACTGGCGGGGGTCAGGGTGCAGGGTGTGACAGGCGGCTCAGGGAAGAGGGTTGGGGTGCAGGAGGGGTGCAGGGTGCAGCAGGGGGATCAGGGAGGGGGTCAGGGTGTAGGGTACAGCAGGGGGTTGGGGTGCAGCAGGGGGCTCAGTGCAGTAGGTTGGGGTGCAGGAGGGGTGTGGCGGGGTGCAGGGTGCAGCAAGGGGCTCAGGGAAGGGGGTTCGACTGCAGGAGGGGTTCAGGGGGTGGGCTCTGGCCTGGTGTGCACTGGGGGCAGGGAAGACTCCCTGCCTGCCTGCCCTGCCCCTGTGCTGCTCTGGGAAGCGGCTGGAACGTGGGGGAGCAAGGGCACAGGGGCATGTGTTGCTGTTGCTTCAGGCACCGGCCCCAGCATCTCCCATTGGCCGGGAACGGGGAACCACATGTTTGAGACCCCTGGTCTAAGATATAGGGCACTGGGAATCAAGAGGCCTGGGTGGTATTCCCAGCTCTGCCAGTGACCGGCTGTTACTTTGAACAAGTCACTCCCCGCCCCCCCCCCCAACTTTGCCTTTCATCTAGGAGGTGTCAGAGAACTTTGTAAATATTAATTGAGCCTGTAATGTAGCTAACTCTTTTGCTCCGCACTTAAGTTGTGTGTGGTAAATGATGTGCTGTTAGTAGCTGCAGCACTCTATGTCAGAGGTGGGTATATTTCAGTGATGGATTAAGTGATTCCTAGACAGTGCCCCCCCCCGTTAAATTTGTCAGCTTTATCTTTTATAAAAGATTACTTCAGTATTCCCTAAACTTCCCCTTACTTAATATGGAGAACATCTAGAATGCACCAAAGACTGAGATGAAGTTAATTATCAAGAAAGGTACAATTAGCCAGTCTATGGCATCACTTTACCTACCACAGAAATGCAGTCACCTCTGAACTGAAGCAGATTTTCAGTATTGCCTAGGAGCGTTAGCTTAGAATAGACCGAAGAACTGGTTAATGTAGGTTGCAGAATGCCTTAACCCACGTTGGGATTTGGTCAGGACCCCACTGCAAACAGCCCTTGCTTTTATTTTCTCTCTTCACTGTCTCGGAACTTGACACTGAAGCATGTGACTCTGGGATTTTAAAATCCCCAAACCATGGAAGTAAAGCAGCACTAGCCCTCTGTTTAATTTAGTCATATGGAGCAACTTAAATTCTGAGCTAATGTTAATTTTTTAGCACAGAATTTCTACTGCATTTGAGTAATGGATGACAATTAAAAAAAAAAAAAGAAGTTGCAGGCAATAGTATAAATGAAGCTAACTGAACAAGTCTCCCATTTTTTTCCCTGCCAAGTGAAAGAATTATGGGCCAAAAATCATTGCTGATGGAAGTGCGAGCAACTCATCTGCCACCAATGATGTTTGGCTCTGTGGTGACAATGAGGCAGCATGGATCTAAGGGCTTGGCTACACTGGAGAGTTGCAGCTGGTGGCTTTACAGCTGCTGGTGGCTTTACAGCGCTGCAACTCACTCACCGTCCACACTTGCAAGGCACATACAGCACTGTATCTCCCTGGCTACAGCGCTGGCTGTACTCCACCTCGGCCTAGGGAATAACGACTTCAGCGCTGGTGATGCAGCGCTGCTCCGCCACTGTGGCCACCAAAAGCGCTGTTATTGGCCTCCAGAGGTACTCGGAGGTATCCCAGAATGCCTGTTCAGCCACTCTGCTCATCAGTTCGAACTCTACTGCCCTGGCCTCAGGTGACCCGCCCTTTAAATGCCCTGGGAATTTTAAAAATCCCCTTCCTGTTTGCTCAGCCAGGTGTGGAGTGCAATCAGTGAATCTTTCCAGGTGACCATGCCTCCACACGCCAAACGAGCCCCAGCATGAAGCAATGGCAAGTTGCTGGACCTCATCAGTGTTTGGGGGGAGGAAGCTGTGCAGTTCCAGCTGTGCTCCAGAGGAATTACGATACCTTTGGGCACGTATCAAGGGCTATGCTGGAAAGGGGCCATGACCGGGACGTGCTGCAGTGCAGGGTTAAAGTAAAGGAGCTGCGGAGTGCCTACTGCAAAGCCTGCAAGGGAAACCGCCGCTCCGGTGCTGCCCCCACAACCTGCCGTTTTTACAAAGAGCTGGACGCGATACTTGGGGGTGACCCCACCGCCAATCCGAGGACCGCAATGGACCCTTCAGAGCGGGGGGGGGGGGTAGGAACGGGGGGAAGTGAAAGTGAGGGTACTGGGGTGGGGGGAGACACCCCAGAGTCCCTGGAGGCATGCAGCCAGGAGCTCTTCTCAAGCCAGGAGGAAGCTAGCCAGTCGCAGCAGCCGGTACTTGGTGGAGGACAAACAGAGGAGCGGGTTCCCGGTAAGCGGCTTTTATTTTCAGGATGGAAATTTTTCAGGAGAGGAGGGAGGTTTCTGCATGTATGCATGCCTAGATGTCGAATAGCCCACTGATGTGGTCTATCACATCGCAGTAATCGGCCTCGGTAATCTCTTCAAAAGTTTCAGCCAGAGTGTGGGCAATGCACTTGCGCAAGTTAATTGGGAGAGCCATTGTGGTCCTTGTCCCAGTCAAGCTAACATGTCCGTGCCACTGTGCCGCAAGGGGTGGGGGGGATTATTGCAAGACACAGAAAAGCTGCATAGGGGCCAGGGCGGAATCTGCATTGCTGTACAAGACCCTCCCATTCTTCCCAGGTGTCCTGCAGCAGAGAGATATCTTCCAGGATCAACTCCTGTGGAAAATGTTGGGGGAGTGTTCAGTGTAGATGTCCGCTGCAGCTGTTTGCTTTCCCCAATGCACAGAAACCCCAGTACAGCCCTGAAGCAATCATTCCCCCTTCCCAGGTGACCCGCAGCAGCAAGATACCTTCCAGGATCAACTCCTGTGGAAAATGTTGGGAGAGTGTTCAGTGTAGGTGCCCTGTTTGCTTTCCCCAACGCGCAGAAACCCCAAGGACAGTACAGCCCTGACGCAATCAGTCCCCCTTACTCACCATTTCGGGGCTCCTGTGGGTTATGTGCGCTCTCTTTGGTATGGGAAAATTATGTTATTGTGAAGACTGTAAACTCCTTCACTGTGTGGGAATAACTGTCTGATATGAACAATACTGCCTCTGTTAAGTGTTGCCTTTTTTGTCTTTCTATAAGCACCCTTGAGATCTCTGCTGCCCATGTTATCAACAGCTCAAAGACTCCAAAACCTCCGGAAGAAGCTGCGAAAAAGCAAAGAAGACATGCTGCAAGCAGTTATGGATCACTCTGTCACAGAGAATCAAAAACTGCAGGACTGAAGGGAAAGGGAAAGCAAGATCCGCCAGAAAAACGCAGCGGCCAGGAAGAAAAGCACAAAGCAGATGATAAGCATCCTGGCGCACCAAGCCAACTCTATCCAGGCGCTCGTAGCCATGCAGGCAGAGCACTAGTGCACCGCCCCCCCTCCTCCATCCCAAAGCTCTTTCCCTTGTGCCCCAATGTCAGCTCAAAACACCCTTCCCCAGCATCCAGGTTCTTACCACCACCAGCTGCCTCCAACACCTGTACGTTCACCAACCAGCCCTGAGAACTACGACCCTTACCCTCTGCACTCAACCCCCATCACCATGCAGTATAGGCATCCTGAAGTGCAGCAGTCATTGCACAGCACTCCAAACAGAACATATTCCAACGTGTGACTGTACAGTTCCCCACCCCACCCCCCTGCCCTTTTAGATTCCCAAAATGTTGTGTGTCTGTCAAGAAAGTTATTTTCTTTTCAATAAATGAATTCTTGGCTTCGAAAACAGTCTTTATTATTGCAGAAAGTCAAAGATACCTTAGCCCAGGAAAGAAACAGGCACTGCAAATCAGCTTAGGAAACACAGATTCTTACTAACATTGTAACGATTGCACTTCACTCCCATGCAAGGCACCAAACATTACTGTTGGTTTTCAGCCTCAAATTCCTTCCTCAAGGCATTCCTAATCCTTGCAGCCCTGTGCTGGGCCTCTCTAGTAGCCCTGCTCTCTGGCTGTGCAAATTCAGCCTCCAGGCGTTGAACCTCAGAGGTCAATGCCTGACTGAATCTTTCACCCTTCCCTTCACAAATATTATGGAGGGTACAGCACACGGATATAACCACGGGATGCTGCTTTCCCCCAAGTCTACTTCCCATACAGAGATCGCCAGCGCCCCTTTAAATGGCCAAAAGCACACTCCACAGTCATTCGGCACCAGCTCAGCCTGTAGTTGAACTGGTCCTTGCTCTTGTCAAGCTTCCCTGTATATGGTTTCATGAGCCAAGGCATTAACGGGTAAGCGGGGTCTCCAAGGATCACAATGGGCATTTTGACGTCCCCTACTGTGATCTTCCGGTCTGGGAAAAAAGTCCCTGCCTGCAGCTTCCTGAACAGGCCAGTGTTCCAAAAGATGCGTGCATCGAGCACCTTTCCAGGCCAGCCTGTGTTAATGTCAATGAAATGCCCACGGTGATCCACAAGTGCCTGGAGAACCATAGAGAAATACCCCTTCTGATTAACGTACTCGGATGCTAGGTGAGGTGGTGCCAGAATAGGAATATGCGTCCCATCTATCGCCCCTCCACAGTTAGGGAAACCCATTTGTGCAAAGCCATCCACAATGTCCCACACGTTCCCCAGAGTCATGGTTCTTCTGAGCAGGTTACGATTAATGGCCCTGCAAACTTGCATCAACACGATTCCAACTGTCGACTTTCCCACTCCAAATTGGAATCTGGCAACTCCAGACAGCTACCGATCGGTCAGGAACCAGATTGCAATAGCCACCCACTTCTCCACCGGCAGGGCAGCTCTCAATCTCGTGTTCTTGCGCTGCAGGTGAGGGCGAGCTCCTCACACAGTCCCATGAAAGTGGCTTTTCTCATCCAAAAGTTCTGCAGCCACTGCTCATCATCCCAGACTTCCATGATGATGTGATCCCACGACTCAATGCTTGTTTCTCGAGCCCAAAAGCGGCGTTCCATGGTGCTGAGCATTTCCATGAATGCCAGAAGCAATTTAGCGTCATACGCATCAGGCGACTCGCTATCGTCGTTGGACTCCTCATCATTTTGGGTCTTAAGGAATAGCTCAACTGCCAAACGTGATGTGCTGGCGAGACTCATCAGCATACTCCTCAGCAGTTCGGGCTCCATTTCCCACAGAAATTGCGCTGCACAGAAACCATTGAGAGTAAAGATGCCGCCAAACGTGGACGGAAAAACAGGGATTGCTGGGATGTGAAGCGATGCATCACGGGGTGTTGGGACAGGAAGCAGAATGACCCGCCCCTTCCACCCCCTTCCCACAACCCACGGTGCCAAAATGGGACAAGGTGCTCTGTGGGATAGCTGCCCATAATGCACCACTCCCAACACCGCTGCAAATGTGGCCACACTTCAGCGCTGGTAGCTGTCAGTGTGGCCACACTCCAACGCTTTCCCTACACAGCTGTACGAAGACAGCTGTAACTCCCAGCGCTGCACATCTGCAAGTGTAGCCAAATCCTAAGATACAGGGCACTGGACTGGAAGTTAGGAAATGTGGGTGCTACTCCCAGCTCTGCCAGTGACCTGCTGTGACTCTGGACAGGTCAGTTTACTTCCCCCTTCTTCTGTTTTGACTCCCTGTACTAGACATTATACAAACACAATGGGCCCCCAGTAATTGTTGAAGTTAGGCACTACTGAAATACATATAATGAAATACATTTTAACAGAAAACTGGCTCAGCTGGTAAGAGGGTTTCCCTCAATTTCTCCAGAGTTAAGGAACTGCTGTGGTGCATATCCACTGTCTGCTTCCAGGGCAGCTTATAATGCCCTGGCTCTGCCCACAGGGCCTGTTCCTTTTCACCACCTTTAAAGTCAAGTCAGTGTTTCTACTTCCTACAGTTTTGTGGATAATGCTGGACTCTGTCCTAGTGCCTGTAGTGGTGCCGATTGTGAAGGGTCACGATTTGTAGTTGGCGGAGGGAATGAAAACCTTGCATACAATCCAGGACTGGTATCTTACTGCAATTTATAATACAGTGAAAGGTTGTTTTCAACAACGAGGTTTTCATTGACACTAATTCCTTACCTACTCAGACTTCACTCTGCCAGGTTATGGAGGTGCTGTTGGCAAACCTAACTGGACACTGAAACTGAGTTAGCTGCAACACTCAGAACACCACTAAAATCTATGTTCCAAGTTAACCACCCTTTTGCCTCTATTTACATATATGTTCTTGGCAGCCAAGTATTCTAAAGGAAGGAATACATATTGGACTTGATTGGAGGTGGGAGCCCTGCTAGTGCAGTCTTAGAATGGCAGGGCCTGTCTCTGCTAGTTATCGATGGCAAAATTCATACAGTTTGTTTCAATCACACTCCAGCTGAAGAACTACACAATTAAAAGCAAAGAAAACCCAACCACACAGCACTTCACATCAGTTCTTTTATTGTTGGTTCAAGGAGCAGAAACAGCAATACCAAAATCACTGGATAAAGCCATTATGGTGGGACAGTTTATAGCATTATCAGTCTAGGGTGAAAAAGATATACGAACTGCTGAGTTACATATTGTCTTCATGGTTTGTTACACTAAATACAAATGAGAGCTTTCACATTTAATTTACTGTATGTGCTTTTTATTATAATCTTTGCTATAGATAGAAAGGTCTGTCCTATTTCACAAGTGTTAAAAATATTAGTGTAACCCAGGTTAACTAGTGATAAGACATATGCAGAGTGGAATTCTGACCCCACTGAAGTCAAGAAGTTGTTTTACTATTGACTTCAGTAGAGCTGACTTCATTCCTTGTCTTGAATAAGTACTTGCTCAATTTTCTCCCAAGAGTAACAGTTGTGAAAACACCATTCATAAAAATCTGTTAGATGGCTGCATAGCTAGACATGGAAGGAACCAGTCTGGAAAATGAGAGAGGGAGAAGGGAAATTTGCAAAAAGCATTTGAAGGTCAGTCAGAAGTCAGTCTTTTTTCTTTTTCCTCTCCCCAGGAGATCTTACCACTTGCTGCTAAGAAACCCCAAGTATGAGAATCAAATTTCTACGGTAATATGTACAGAGATGGAGGGATGCAGGAAACAAGGTGTCATGGCTAAAAATGGGCTCAAGTTAAGGAACCCTGCATTTATTAAGGTATATGGAATACAAGGGGTGCTTTACAGTGAACTATGGCAAATGCCATTTTAAGTCTTACCACTTGGCAAAAATATTAAATGATCCTGTTATTTAAAACTGTTGCTTAAATTTGAATAGAGGTCTATAAAAAGCTGTTTCAGGCACAAGAGAGAAGGCTGTTTAGGGTTGCACCATGTAATGTACAGCATCTGTACAAAGCTTGTTGCTTAGAGTACAAAAAAAAATCCCAAGATAGTAAAATGGAAATAGCTTTACTGTGTTAAGGGCTGCAACTTTTTTTTTTTTTTTTTTTTTTTTTTTTAGGGGGAACAAAATCTGCCATAGAACAGAATATTGCCAGTTTTGTTGTGCCGGATAACAAAGAGGAAAGGATGGTCAGCAGTAAACTGTGGTACAATCAGTGCACATCGCATAGTGATCACCGCTGCAGTAGCAGCTGCTGCCTCCGTGCCTTCTTCGTTTACCTCCACAAAGGACTTGTGAACAACTTCAGACAGAAATAGGTCATTGCTGGCTGACATTCCAGATAAATCCACCTTGTTTTCATCAAATGCATCAGCCATTCCCATGCTCTTCAGAACAGGCTTCAGATCATAAGCTTGCTCCAACTTAAATCTGGGTAAAAACACTTCCACTTCACTATAGTCCATCATTTCTGGATGTATCCACTCTGTAAGTTTCTCATAGGTAAGTTCTCTTTCCAGCTAAAGGAAAAAAGGTCAAAATTAAAGAGAAAGAAAAGCCAGGAATTTAGACTAACAAAATAATGATCACTGTGTGTGTTTACACAGTAGGGATTAGCATCCTCTCCTAGTCTGGAGTGAATGCTACTTCTGTAGTCAGAAGCAAAAAATAAATAGCATTCAGATACATTCTTATATTAGTACAGTCAAAAGGCTCTCTTATTAGGATCAGAGCCCCACTGAGCAATATGCAAGTACCGTCACAAGCCCATCTTTCATGGTGACAAGTTAATGCAATTACACGTTGTCACTAGTAATGAAGTGTACTTTGCAGAGGTGACTACTGTGGGAGAGGCATTACTATTTTGCCATCCCTTGCCAACTCAGTAACAATATAGCACAGAAAGGAAATCAGTAGACCTCGAATGGAGCTCTCTAGAATCTCAATCCATCTGTCACTATGTTTTGGCTTCATCCCAATCCCTGGTGACCCCTCCTCTGGTCAAGAAGTCTCTCCTTTCACAATTTAACATTTCTCTGGACATCAGAGAGAGCTGGGCTTATTTGACAGTGACACATGGTATTCCCAGCTCTTGGGGGACAGATGTAACATCTCCTCAGCTCTCCCACCCTGTGCTAATACAAGAAAGTTCAGAGCTTGGGACTTGAATTCACAGATCTAAATGAAATTTAGTCAAGTGCTCTTTCTGGCAGGATTTGAGGTTTTTAATTCAGTACAAATGCCTTACCTGTTCCAGGCCAGTGGAATTATCTTGGATTTCATCGGGAAGCAGGATGATCATACTAGTCTCATTATCAACATAAGGGAGGTCAAGGATTTTGGTCTGAAAGTCTATTAGGTAGTTCATGTTAAATTTAGCTTTCTTGAACATCATCTGTACTGGTTTCGTCTCATTCTTAAAAAAAAAAAGTCAATGTCAACAAGTACTACAAAGCCAGCATGTTGGTACTAAACCAGAAGAACTGGGATTCAAATCACATGGGACATCTGAAACTAGGCTGGACAGAGCACTAGAAAATATTGTAGGGAATGGTCCTACCCATTGCCCTCTGGGGTGGCAGGGAATGAGCCAAAATTCTATCAGGCATTTCCCATTTGTAATGCCTAGTCCTTTGAGATTTATTCTGAGGAAACAACATGTGTATTAGTTGCTTAGTGTGTAGCTTCCTATCAACAAAATTGTTAAAACACTGGACCTCTGTGCCTAAAGAGTTTCATACCTGGATTCAAGCCTGTTAATTTACCGACATATTTTAAATCTTTGCTTCAAATGGACAGGGAACATCTTCAGCTTAAATATTTTGTTCTTTTAGGCTCAAAAGACATGTCAAATATTTTAGTGATATTAAAATTAAATCCTAAAATTATAAAGCCACTAATGGTTTGAAATGACCATTTTGAAATCCACTATCTCCTACCATTTTTCTTATGGAGCACAAGCTAGTCAGGCTATTTCATTATTTTCTTATAATTCAAGATGAGAAAATAAGAATTAGCCTGAAACTTTAAGGCCATTAATCCAACTTTTCCAAAGCTTCAATCTAAAAGGTTAGTAGGCAGGAGATTTCAAACCTCTGAATGCTAAATGGCAAGTACAGCCAGCACTGCTATTGCCTGTTAATACAGAAAAGGAGAGATTGAGTGGACAGGGGCACAAAGCCAGATTTTCTTAAGGATCTTGATGGGTCTTAAGAAAGGAGCAGGCAGCAAAAACAAACCGCGATCCTGTGAGTAGTTTAAAGAGAGTGGCTATTAGTAGAAAAAGAGAATGGCTATTAGTGTGCTGGAAAGGCTGTTGAGAGTGTTCATGGTTGATACCACAGAGGAGCCGAAAAGCTCAGGTAGCATCTGGATTTCTGCATGCTTATCTGAACTCTATTTCTGACAGTTCTTTACAACTAGTCAGGGTAAGCAGGCTGAAGATAAGAGTGATTTTTACAGTTTGTTCTGGAAGCACTGAGATTTGGGGTCATTCCTATGCCTTATAAAGTGAATTCCATAGCTGTGGGTCATCTGCCCTCTTCCACTCGAGTTTTTGTGACTGACAGTTCTCTCTCTTCTAATGAATTCCTTTAAAGGTTATATTCCCTGTCATGAAGAAAATGCAGTCCTCTGGTAGCTCAGGCCAGTTTCATAGACAGCTTTGAAGATTAGGGTCAAAACCTTAATATGACCCTGTATTTAATGGGGAGTCAGCATAGTACTGATACCCCCCACCCCCATCCTTGAAGAAGAAAAAGGAGAACTAAGCAACTTCACAAGTGAGGGCTCTTTCTGGGAAAGATTGGCACCAACTCCCCAGTAGGTCTAAGGCAGGACAATAGCATTCTATCAAATGCTTCAGAGAGCTCTAAGAGTGTGAATGTATGTCTCTTATCCATGGACAAGAGCAGGTCATCCATCAACACTACTTGTACTGTCTGTTACCTATCAAAGTCCGAAGCCCAGATTTGGGAAGGTCCACTATACAGATGGTTAAGTAGGTGTATCCACTTGCATTTTCATTACATTATCCACAAATAGGAAGGTTAGACCCCAAGCAGTAATTAGTAAAGTCTGTGGTTTCCACTCATGGCATCTGGAGTGCTGGCCTAACAACTTGTTGGGCTGGCCGATAAAGTTCTCTAACACATGACGTTAAGAGATCAGAGGGCTTCCAGGCACTCCTGAATGTCTTTACTCATCCAGGAAGGGATGGGTACAAGTCACAAAGGGTGGCTCACATTTCATTCAGTTTCTTGGTATGCAAATGGGCTGAGCTCTTCAGAGTCACCTTACCAGTCCCTGTTTGTGCTATCTGTAGACAGCCTCATGAGGATGGATGAGCTTCTCCAAGAAGAAGGGCTGGCCTATCGCCACAGTCAGACTGTATTATGCCTTGGGGTAGAGTGGATGCACTTTAAGATGAGGCGATTTGCACACTGTGATGTGAGTAGCTAAAAAAAAGGAACCTGATCTAATCTGTGTATCAATTTAATGGTGGAATCCATTTTAAAGCAAAAGTGATGTTGTTTTGTTCAAAGCTTGCTGTAAACTGAAGTGTTCCATGTGTAAAAGCATCTTCCCTTCTGCTTGTAGCCAATAAGGACCCAATTCTTCTCACTTCTTTTTTATACTATTGTACCCAGTGATGAGCTGCCAGAATGTTAATAACTGGTTCTCTACCAGGTCTTTGGTGGCACTTCAGCCGCAGGTCCTTCGCTCGCTCCCAGTTTTCGGCCACCCTAACTGCCCCCCTAGGGCTCCACCCCCTAGCCAACTCGCCCTTCTCCCTGTCCCCTGACTGCCCCGATCCCATCCACCACCACCCCGACAGACCCCTGGAACTCCC